>NC_136517.1:32530862-32645862 GCF_053919585.1 Euprymna scolopes | reverse complement strand
TGGGGCATCGTTGACTTACCCTTACAGATAAGGAAATATGGGGAGGGGGTAAATTCCGGTAAGTGTAAAGCTTATTCAAAATGAAAGATTATATTGATGAGCTTATCACCAAAGTGTCTTCGAATTTTACTAAAATGGGGGAAAATCTGCTGTAGTTTTATGGCTAAAACTTAGTTGAAATCTCGAAATAATATTCATATTAAATAAATTGTAAAAAGAATTATTTTATTAACGACTAACGGGGGGGCAGGCTTTGCCCTAGTGAAGAGTATGCTTAAATATATTTCAGTTTGTTCAGCTTTCGAATATATTATTATAAAGTCGTGAATTACAAAGTAAAAAACAAAATTAGCATTCAAAGCTGGTGATGTTACTACTCTACCAATGTGACACATATAAACCGATAAAAAATATTTTTAAAAAACAAACTAAGATGAATTTACAAATGTGTTACGATTTTTTTTAATTCTGACATATTTTGACCCCATTAAAAACGATTTTAACCGACTAAAGACCCATAAAAGAACGGCCCGAAAAAATGTAATCATTTTAAGGTCCCTAGCGCCGCTCTACGACTTTTAGTTTCGGAGGAGATAGAGTTTGAAAATATGGAGAAAGACAGACAGACAGACATATAGCTGTTTATATATTAGATTTCATAGGTGGAATGTTTTCCTTACCTTTTTTTCATTCTTAATTTTTTTACTCTGTCATCTTTTCCCCCTCTGTTGTATTTATTAGTTTATATATTTCAGAATGTGAGAGAATATATAATTATTTCCACAGCTAAACAACGTCGCAGCCCACAAAAGCCATGACAGCATTTCTTATGTGCAGGGCGTTTGCTCAGTTGGCAGAGTGCTTGCCTCGCATGCAAGAGGCTCGGGTTTCCAAACACGGATTCAGATATGTCTAACTTATGAGCTCGAATGAGGGCGAAATTCGAGTCTTGGACTTCCGGTTGTTGCTGTCATGGCTCTTGTGGGCTGCGATATTGTTTGGCTGTGGAAATATATATATATATATATATATATATATATATATATATATATATATATATATATATATGCGAGATAAGACACTGATAGAAATTCAGATGAAAAATCCTGATAGATATTACTTGAAGTAATACTTTCAAGGAGATTCTAGCCAAAAAGGAAAAACTTAATATTCCAATTCCATATTTCGGATATATTTTGTCAACACCGAGAAAGCATTTTGGACCACAGCAAATAACACACAATCACGCAACAACGAATAAGACTGCCTGGTATACTTTTCGAAATATCAATAAGGAGCAGTACACTTTCGCTATATGGAAATATCACTTTCTCCCATGGGCTTATTTTCTGCCCAACCGGATTTATAATCCCGAATGACATTGGACTCCCTCCGATAATGGATTACCAAGGTTGTATCAACTTCTCTTTTTGTATAATTTTCTCCATATAATAATCTACAACCACTCAAAAAACTATTTTCAATAATTGTGCTGAAAGCAAAATAGCGTCCATTTGCAGCTGAACATTTTTCTAACTGCATTTCATTTCCTCTGATGATATGAGCCATTGTTGAAAATCCATGGATTAAGGAAATTAAAATAAGCCCTTCTATATATTCCTTTTGTCAAACAATAAATTCTTAAATCGAATATATGTCTATGTTTTTTTTCAGAATTTAAAATTGAACCACAAAACTTATATATATATATATATATATATATATATATATATATATATATATATATGAGAGAAAGCGATTGAAAAAGTGTGAAAACGAAACTAATCAGGTTTGAAATCCATGTTATGCTCGTTGATCACAAATTTGCTTATAATAGGGGATACATTGTAAAAACCGTTTCTTTGTTTAATTATATCGGAATTCTTAATTAGTGCCGATTCAAATACCTCACTTTTCATAAAGGAAGACGCAAAGGTCTGTCCGCTCATTATGGTATATTTTATTTCCTCAACCATCTATCATTTCCTGAAAAAGTCCCCCGGGACGAAACGTTGAAAATGTCCTAAAAGGTTATAGATTTTTCTTCCTTTTTCCATAACGTCAAACTATAATACCTAATTTATTCACACACACAAGCACACACACACACACACACACACATATATATATATATATATATATATATATATATATATACATACATATATATATATATATATATATATATATATATATATTCGTGTGTGTGTCATTTTTGTTTCCTCTATGGAGATAACAATAGCAGTGGAAGATACTTATTTTAATAAAAAATTAAAATTGATTATTGAAAATAATGTCCACCGAAAATCAGAAAAAAATTCTCTGATAAATGAATCTAAAATATAAACGGTTATTTGTCTGTGTCTCCATATTTTCAAACTCTATCTCCTCCGAAACTAAAAGTCGCGGAGCGGCGCTAGGGGTCTCAACTGATTATATTTTTTACGGACCTTTCTTTTTGTTATGTTTGCAAATAACGTATAAGGCAATAGTAATGAAGACTCAACAAACAAAGGTAGATCAATAAGAAGTGTATTAGGAAAAGTATATTTACAGTATATTTACATAATGGTTGTCAGGTCAGAGAGTCTTGGCTGGAGAACATATCTGCTCTCGGCTCGGCCTTCGGTGGCTTCTGGTTAACACACACTCAGACTAACCGAGTCTTGTTATTTATGTGTAATATTATCCACATATGTAAATGAATGGGTGCCACCACAACAATTTTATAGGTTTTTAGCCGGTTAAAATAGTTTTTAAGGGGTCAAAAATGGGTAAAAATTGGAAAAATCGTTATATATTTTGTACGTTCATCTTAGTTTATTTTTAATGTTTAATTAGTTCATATACGTGTCACGTTGGTACAGTAGTAACGTCACCAACTTTGAATGCTACAGTTTTGGTTTCGATTCTAGCTGATGACACCTAAATATTTTTTTTAACTTTTTTAAAATCACGACTATAATAATATGCAAGAAATCTGGACGAATTAAAATATCATATTTAAGCGCATTTTACGTCTGAGCAAAGCTGGGGTCCCCGATCCACACTTTTTTTTTTTACACAGTGATCACCACTTATCAAGACCCGGAAGCCACTCAGAGATAAGGGTTATTGCAAGTACATTACGTTAGTGTGGAGATTTGATGAAGTGTTTACTTAAGGAGGCGGTTCATTAGGAATTTGTTAACATTGGACTTGAAGACATCCAAGTTGTAGTCCGGAGGGAAGCGGGGAGACGGAACAGAGTTCCACAGGCGTGCAGTTCTAAGAAAGAAGCTTTGTTCATGGAATCCGCGTTTTGATTTAGGCACATATATAGAGTGGGGGGAATTTTTCACAGTGGATTCAGCTAGACGGGTGTTTTTCGTGAAAGATTGGCGAGGGGAACCAGAGATTGGAGTTCAGACGAGCACCTGCCATGAAAATAACGATAAAACAAGGATAGGCTCGCAGCGTCTCTTCTGTGGGAGAGAGGTTGCAGGGTAGAGAAAAGGGCATCCCCCACTAAGCCACGAAGTCTATTTTGTACTCTGTCAAGGCATGATAGACTGTTTTTGGCCGCTCCTGCCCAGATATGGCAACAGTATTCCATCTTAGGAAGTACTTGACTTTTGTTAATATAAAGTATTCTAACCATTTTACGCATCTTTCTCTACTTGAAGAAAGAGATAGAGAAAAGAAAAGTAGAAAGAAAGAATAAAGAAGAAATAATGTAAAAAAAAAATAAAAGAATAAAGAAGTAGAAGGAAAAAAGATATTTTTAAAATTGAAAAAAAAACGCGTAAAAAAATGTAGAAGGAGAAAAAAACATGCAAAAAAAGGATAGGTAGATGAAGAATCACGTAGGAAAGAGGGTAAAAGAAAGAAACATAAAAAGAAGAAAGAAGCTAGAAACATAAGAGAAAAACAAAAAGAAATGTGTAAAAAAAAGGAAAAAAAAGGGAGGAGACAAAGAAGAAAAACGTGTAAAAAAACATTTAAAAAAAACAGACATGGTGAAGAAGAAACATGTAAAATAAACAAGGAATGGAAGAGGAGTGATAAGAAGTAGACGAAGAAAAAGAAAAAAGAAGAGGATGATAGAGAAGAAAAAGAGAAAGAAGTTAATTTATGTTTAGTTGTGTGAGAATAAATATCAGGGAGCTTGATTTGTATTAGCCACGTGTTGAAATCAAACATGGCGGCACTGATGCAGAAGGTTTAATTGTCTAAGACGGAAGCTGATTGGTTGAGGAGGAAAGGGGAATGACATCAGAAGCAGCTGTGAAGCGATAACACTTATTGGTCCTTTAGTTCTTAGACATACGTATTGCAAGAGCAACACATATATCACCGACTTTCATTTCCTATACACACACCTGTCCACCTCTCTCACTTTCTCTTTCTCATTTTCCCCCTTCCCCATCCCATCTCCCGCGCTTTTTGTAACTATTCATGTATCCATTAAAAAGTAGATATATTCATCATGTGATGGCATTTTAAATTAGAAATTATAAAAATACAACTACATTATATCAATATATATGTGAATAAAAATAACAATAATGCCAGTATTAATTAGCACATCTTACAATCAGCAACTGTTTTTTTTTGTTACAAAAAGGTCATAACATATTAAGGCCGAGAGGCTACTCAAAGATAAGGGTTTATGTCTGAACGGCTGGCATTAAGACGATAACGCAGTAATCATAAGTAGTGGAAAGTTGGTATAATTAGAGTAAGAGGGCAATTCAATAAGTACTTGTTTATGCTGGACTTGAAGATCACCATATTGTAGTCAGATACAAAACAAACCAACTGAACAGAGATTCCATGGGTTGGCAGTTCTAGGAGGTTAGTTTTGTTCATGGCATCCGCGTTTCTGTTTAGGCGCCAATAAAAAAAGTATACAAAAACGTTTAGAGTCCAAATATTAATGTTTAAACTTTACAAAGCACTAAAATACAAGGAGTGTTAGTTAACTGCAGATATTTAAATGAATCTTTGCTTTCCTTCTTTTTCAGTCGGTTAATTTTTAATGATTTTTCTTATTAATTTTCCCCGGTGTTTATGAGTACAGTAGAAGTACCCCTGAATTAGGGAGTCGTTCTTTATTTTGCTTCATTCACGACTAAAAATTCTAAAAAAATATTGATGAGAATTAAATATAAAAAAAATAAATACTTTTGCAAATATTTTTGTTTTGTCAAAAGGGACCAGTATTTAGCATCCCTTGGAAGTTGCTAATGTACTTAATTTTTTTGTTGCGTTTAAACCTCCTGTAATTTATAAAGCAAAAAACAGGTAGTAACTGTTAAAAAAACACTAAAATTCACGTGCTATGATTAAAGACATGAGCATTTCCTAAATAAATATTAGGCTAAGTAAGTTCATGCGGAATTTTTAATTTTGATTTCAAATGATATATTTTCAAATAAGTGTTCATTATAATACACGACTAAACCAAATTAATGTAGTGTATGAATTTATTTGCACCTTCTAAGATCTCCGAACCCACTGTAAACACTCATAAAATGCCACACCACAACAACACTCTCCAAAGGATTAACCTATCATTTACTTGACAATAGCGCCGTAAAACAACAACTAACATCCCAGGATAAAAACCTACGCTCGTCTGACATTAGAAATATCTTAACTAACAATACTAAAAGTCGATACTTTAACAATTGCACACAACTTCTAAAATTACTAGAAGACATACTACTAAAAAAAAATAAAAAATAAAAAAAAATACAGCCTCTTATTAACTGGATCTCATTTAATACCAGGATAAATATACTAACTGTATACAAAACCTAACGAAAACTAAATAAATAAAATATAAACAGAGAAAATCTTAAAATAAAAATAATTCGCCCCTGCATACATTGCACCACCTTTATAACGTAAAAAGGTAACTATAAATACACAAAGCTTCAAAGAAAAGAAAACAACAACAATCGCTCCTGACGACGATCTGATGTACAGATAGAAAGCACTTGAGAGAAATATGGCTGGAAAACAACGTTTGGGTGTCATAATATACAACAAGCCAGGTGAAATAAAAAAAGACCCATCGGCAAATTGAAAAGATACCAAAAAAAATCGGAAAAAGGAAGAACTTTGTCGTGTTCAATGAGACGTGCTTCGATATATATATATATATATATATATATATATATATATATATATATATATATATATATATATATATATATATAGCGCTTTAAATAAGGCCGGGAAGACTCTAGGGGCCCCTTTTATCAAAAAACTCATCAGGAGTCAATCTTTTAATTTCTATCAAGTGTAAAACAAATGTCACACAAGAGCGACGACTTAAGTGGGGATTACTTATAAAATTGTAACGAATGGATGAAATGAAAAAATTATATATATATATATATATATATATATATATATATATATATATATATATTACATAAGAGGCGAATGGGATTACTAGTAAAAAAAATTACGAGTAAATTATACGTTGTAGAATATATACAATTATATAAAATATAAGTACAAAATGGGATATGTGGGAAGTTAAAATTTCAAATATATCCCCAAATAATTTCAAAGATTTTAGTAATTCCTTCTGTCGACAGAGAGAGGGCCTGCGTGAGAGAATAGAGACTGACTCCAGAATCCTCAAGTGATTCAAAGAGTCAGCCCGGTGTAAAATCCTAAACCAGTCCATTTTATATGCATTGGCACACACTGGATTTTCAGCGAAGTGTTGACCAATAGCAGATTCCAAGGTGAACGAGGGGTGACGAGGCTTACCTAGTCTGATGCTTGCTGGAACATGTTGGTTTATTCTTGTCTGCAATATATATATATATATATATATATATTTATATATATATATATATATATATTACGACCTCTTAAAGCTAGAAACATGCATGTTCATAGGTATACTTTTATGCACTAACCATATTTAATATATATAAATATGTATGTATATATATGTACTTTAATATATATAGAATTATATAAATATATATGTATTTTAATTTATGTTATATATAAATTATAATGTATATAATATATATATATGTTATATGCATATAATTTATTTGTTATATATAATTAATTTGTTATATATATATATATATATATATATATGCATACATATACTTTATTTATATATATTTATATATTTTTTTATTTATTTATAGAAACATTGATGGTTACAATGTGCATACATGTTTCTGTAATGACCCGTTATTGGGGATATTACGTCTTCAGACCAAGAATTTCCCTCGAAAAACATTATATATATATATATATATATATATATATATATATATATATATATATATATATATAATTTTTTACATTAAAATTATCCACTGACACATGTTTCGTCGTCCACGACTCATCAGAGTGGCTGAATCTAGCGAGATTTGAAATCGGCACCTCGTGATAAGAAGCCTGAGCCTCTACCACGCGGCTAACCTCGCCGGACTACTAAATGTATCACTTTTACGTAGATGTTTTTATTTGTTTTTGTTAGCGATATTTTCTTGGATGAACTCAAGTATTTATGCGAAAGTACATTTTTACCTAAATGCTTGTTGGGAATAATTTTCCCATTGACCAATCTGGTACCCGCTTTAATGCGGAGCGGCATATATATTATTTTTAGAATATAATTATCCACTGACACGTGTTTCGTCATCCATTTGTGTGTGTGTATGTTATATTACATTATATATTGTATATATATACATATTACATAAATCCTATTATAAACGGAGTGTACACTGGTAAAACATAGAAGATAAATATATGGTACAACGAAACTTGAAATTTATAAAAGGAATAATAATGCCAGATTCATTTATAACTTTTATTCGATGACACTGAACAACAAATTTCAGGTTTTCAAAACAGTCATGCCGCATAAGATCTGTTTCATTGTAAGAAAAGTATCCTGATACTAAATCTGACTTATTTCACTAGATTAGACACGGTTTTTATGTACTATAATCTATATTTTATTGTTATTGGTTATGAATGACAACAATACTTCTCTTAAGCTTCTTCTATTGAATGATATCCTTTCTGTTTTTATTATAGTATTTGTCAACATGCCAAGATTCCGTTTTACTTTAAAACATTTATCAATCATTAAAATATCCTAATGGAATCTCTCGCCATTTTCATCACTCGTATCACTAGGATTCTCCGCAAATTTTTCTGAAGTAAATATTTTCCAAAAACAATTGTACCTGTTTTTTTTTTTTTAAACTCACGTTCACCCCTGAAAAGGAATATCGCCACTTGGACATAAAAGCTACTATTTGAGACCATGTCTAGGAAAGATTTTCAAAATGTTTGTTTACATTACATTTAAACTTTTGCATATCAATATAGTAAGGGAACCAACTAGCAGGAAGGGAATTCCAAAGTCTAGCTGTTCGATGGAAGAAACTATTAGAGTAGAAAGCTTTTTGGCATTTAGGGACCTAAACAGTGAAGGGGTGAGATTTTGTTCCTAAGCGGGTTTTTCGGGGATATGTACGTCGAGGGGGTACAAGTGCAAAGAATTCATCAGAGCACATTCCATTGAAGTATTTGTAAAACAGGCAGAGATGCAACATTGCGGCGATGGGACAGGGGTTGGAGATGGTTGACAAAGTGGAACCTATTAGATTGAAAACTCTTTTTTTTTTACCCTATCCAAGAAAGAGAATAGGGAGAGAAATAGTGGTAGATACACCAGCCGAGATGTGGCCAAAATAATCCATGCATGGGCGAATGGTGGCCTTGTAGAGGTATAGAATACTCTCAGGTATGAGCAATCTTCTAGCTTGACAGAGAGACCCACCTTCTTTGCAGTTGCCCCCCCCCGTATCGCGGGAGGCCGTTTGTGGCCTTCTGGCCAAGATCAAAGTGTAGTACCTTTTCCGGCAGATACTGCAAGCAAAGACCATATGTGGGGGCAACCTCACATATAAGACCTTGGTCAATGTAGGGGCAACCCTACATACCAATTGTCACTATCCAACTCCCCTACTCCCAGGGAAGTTGGCCCCATTTCCCCTTCACTCCTCACATTAAAAATCGGCCTTCTGCCTAATTTGCTCGGTGGGGGAGCAAATAAATAGTATCTGTTCCGGCAGATGCTGCAACCAAAGACCATTGCCCTTGTGGCAATCTTCTGGTCCATGTAGGGCCAACACTACATGGGCTAGCTGGCAATCACTATCCAGCTCCCATTTCTCACCTCTCGGGAACTGGTCCCTTTTTTTCCCCTTCCCCTCTCTCTCCACATTAAAAAACGGCATTGTGCCTAACTTGCTCAGTGGGGAAACGAATAAATACAACCCATTTTATTTGCAGCCGCTTTCGCAAAGTCCTCGATGTATTTGTTCCAATTCATATTTCCCGTGAACGTTAAGCCGAGGAGTTTGAAGAAAGAATTCACATGTAAGGGTGTTATTTGTCATGGATATCGGCGGTTGGGGAGGTGTCTTATAACTGGTAAAGGAGAGCAGCTTAGATTTACTAGCATAAAATGTTACCATCCATTTACGGCCTCATTCCACTATGGTCTGGAGATCATTTTCTAACAATTCTGCCATTGTCTTAGATTTATGTACATCCGTTCTCCCCCCCCCCGGGTATATCATAGAGCGTTATATAATCAGCAAAATTCGATTAAATGCCAGAAATTGGATTTTTTATGCCATTGTGCATATAAAATGACCATAAATGCCTGTAGTTTTTTTTGTGTGTTTCTCAGTTTAATTTATATATATAAATTAGCGTCGGCAGCGGCGCCTGGCTTTGCCCGGTCGTAAAATACACTTAAATATATTTTAATTTGTCCAGATTTTGTATAGATTATTATAGAGTCATGATTTCAAAAGTAAAAAGAAAAGGTATTTGGATATCATAAGTGTTGTGGTGGCACACCTTCATTTGCATATGTGGATAGTAATTACACATAAATAGGAAGACTCAGTTAGTCTGAGTGTGTGTTCACTAGAAGCCACCGAAGGCCGCCGAGAGCAGATATGTTTCTCCAGCAAAGGCTCTCTTATTTGACACCATTATGTAAATATCCTGTAAATATACCTTTTCCTAATACACTTCTTATTTGATCTACCTTTGTTTGTGGAGTCGTCATTTGTATTGCTTTTTATGTTTATATATAGATATATAGATTCAGATTTATAAATAATTTATTATAACCAGTAATTGGAAAAGAACTTTTTTTTTTTTTTTTTTTGTTAATTTTTGCTTAAAATTATTAATGTCATTTTGGCTAAATATGGATATATTAATTTATAAATAAATTTAATAATAGAACATTTCTAGCAGAATATACCTAAATTAATAGAATGTGTTAATACGAATAGATGCGTTTTAGTGACTTTATTTCTAAATTCAAAATGGCGTAATGGAAACATAAGGTATTTACAGCCTCTCTTCCAATTTTCAGATTTGTAATCATGTCAAAACGCAATTTATCTCTTTTTGATGGATTAATTGTTGCTATTTCTTTTGATGAGTTAAGGGCAAAATAGATTTACTGATTGATATAATAATTAAGTGATTGATTTTGTGCTACGAAACAGATACTGCAAAGAATTGTATATGTCAACTGAATTAAAGGAATAAGTTGTAAGATGGTTTACATCATGATCGTTGAATATAGGTTTTTGTCATTTATTATATTGCTCTGTAATTACATTGAGCTTTTTAAATAAGGATTGATATATATATATATATATATATATATGATGATTGCAACATCTTGTCAGACGAGTGCCACTCCCTTAGACACTTAAAGTCCATGAGCCCAAAAATGACTTCCATCGCCACAGGACCATTTTTATAGACAAATGCATGAGGGAGTATCTATACACAGATGACGTTACAGAGTCTTAGCTTTGTACGACATCTAAGTCTCTCTCTCGGTTCAAAATGTTGAGATCCAGCAACGAGCAAGAGCAAGATAGCCAGCAACAAGTTAAACTTCAGACCAGCTTAATGCGGGTACTGGTCTCCCGCTTTATGTTTTTTTTAAAATCAGAGATTTGCTTCTCCTGGAAAGGTTGCCTTCACCTCGACTTACGGGAGCCCTCTCCACCTCAACACACACATACAAACACACACTGTGCTAGTTGGCCATTGACCCCGAAAAAGGGTTCATTCGCCCTTTGGAAGGTCTTGTTTTTAATCCTTCCGGGAGACTAGCCACCCTCCTCACCAAACAAGTCTGGTGGGGGGAACCAGTTTAGTCGCCGGTGATCCGACCATGAGGCAGGTAGTACTGGGTTACATGGTACCAGTAGCATATGACGTGACCTGACACACACACACACACACACACATATATATATATATATATATATATATATATATACACACACACACATATATATATATATATATATATATATATATATATATATATATATATATATATATATGAAAATAATCTATTATTTTTAAATCTGTTGACAATCCTCTTGAAAGCGTTCCATCCCATCTTTCGAACACATTTAGAAACGGATTATGGGAATCTGTTGATATTCAATTTGATGACGAACATGTTGTAATCTTCAAACCCGTAATAATATGTTTCACAGATGGCAATCCCTTACGAAGAAACTCGGTTCATAGTAATTACAAAGAGAGTAAATATATTTAAATTATGTTCACCTCATTCTCTTACTAATAACCGATTTCTATAAGCCACGTCCTCAAGTAGAGGACGGAAGTGATAGCAAGCGAGAGAGAAGGACTAAAGTAGATGTGAACTCATGACCAGTCATTCTTTTATGGCGTCATCTCTGATGATCGTTCGAGTGCCATTAGGACCATAATGACCTCCCTTAATCGATCATAAACGCGCTGATTAGCGGACGGCCTGGTCTAATTGACCGTCAATTCGCATCGTTATCGGTTAAGATCGACTCACTCGCCCGTTCTAATCGTCGCCGCGCTGTTTATGTGAAAGCACACGAAAAACGCCCGATTTCGGCGCCGAAACGACCCGGAGATCGGTGGCAGTCATTTGGACGAAATTCGGTAACGATTCCGACTTTTCAGTCATTCAGATTTAACGAAACATCTTTTCTATCATTAATTGATTTCTTTATTTTCGGGATCGGAGTTATCTTCATATTAGCTGCGCCCGCCTATCTAGTTAAGAAGCTTTGTCTGTCGCACAATATTTTAAATAAGGTTTTTCGTTAAAGACTGATTTTTTTTTAATTACTACGTAGTCACCGCTTATCAAGGCCTGGAGGCAACTCAAGGATAAGTGTTAATGGGTGTATGGTGGCACAACACCGTGATCATCGGTGATGGTGAAAATTTGATGAGGGTATCTATTTTAGAGGGCGGCTCATCAATAATTTGTTTACATTAGACTTTAAAACAACTGTTATAAGGAAGAAACTCTGTAGTATTGCGTTCCACAAACACGCAGCTTTGGCAAAAAAAAAAAAAAGCTTTTAGCGTAGAAGTTCCGTTGTTTCATGCACGGATAGTTCTAGCTAGTCGGATGGTTACAGTGAATGCCCTACAAGGGTACCATTGTTGTATAGTCGGTTCATATTGAAGCATGTGTATATTTAAATGACATTGTATTCTGGGAGAGACAGTTATAACTTTCTTTTTATTATTAGAAGGGAGATACATTATTGATGATGATCGTGGGACACATAATACTTGGTAGGGAGATATACACGGTTCAACTGCAGACGAAAAACAAAAACATTACTTTCATTTACCAAAGACGGCAACGAAGACAAGTTTACAAATATAAATGATCTGTTTATTCTTCATCCGGATGAGATGATGTCAGGAACTCAAGCTTTTAAAACTACATTGTCTCATCTTCCTCACTTCGCCTCGAATTAGATTTTTTTTTAAGGACTGTTTATCCGTGGGTCTTTAGCCAGTTAAAAGTTTTTAAGGGGTCAAAACTGGGTCCAAATTTAAAAAATTAGTTATACATTTTGTACATTCATCTTAGTTTATTTTGAATCAGTTCATATGCGTGCCACGTTGATACAGTGGTAACGTCACCTGCTTTTAATGCTCCAGTTTTGCTCTCGGATTCGAGTCGAGCTGATGGCACCAATATACTTTTTTTATTATTTTTGAAATCACGACTATAATAATATATATGATATCTGGACAAATTAAAATATCATAAGCGGATTTTACGACCGGGAAAAACCGGATACCTACTATATATTAGAAACAATAGTGTATATATATATATATATATATATATATATGTGTGTGTGTGTGTGTGTGTGTGTGTGTGTGTGTGTGTGTGTAAAAGAGATTTAGAAGGCTATCACAATGCGAGGAATGAATTATAGTCGCTGTTGGTAAGAGAAGACGAGAACAAGTGGCGATTTACAAATCAATAAGTACATACATATATTTATATATATATATATATATATATATATATATATTCAGTTGTATGGTAAAATGTCTTACTTGTAAGCCTATGCGACGTATTCCATTATTATTAATTTCGGAAAAATTTTCACTTTTCAAATGGTGTGCGTAACAGGTCGATTCAAAGCATGCTTTGAATCGACCTGTTACGCACACCATTTGAAAAGTGAAAATTTTTCCGGAATTATAATAATGGAATACGTCGCATAGGCTTACAAGTAAGACATTTTACCATACAACTGAATAAATATATATATATATAAATATATATATATATATGTATGTACTTATTGATTTGTAAATCGCCACTTGTTCTCGTCTCCTCTTACCAACAGCGACTATAATTCATTCCTCGCATTGTGACAGCCTTCTAAATCTCTTTTACACACCTATCCCACACAATGCTTCAAGCAAACTACATATCAATATATATAATTATTTAGCCCTTTTTAGGAGATAGATATAAAGTTGAACACTGCTCGGGAAATAAAAGCGTTTTGCTGACCTTGTGCGAATTATGATTTCCGGTTGTTTGGACACAATTGTTTTTCTTAATGTTGTGCCTTTGGCATTTAAAGTTGCTATTGTGCCTTAATCCTCGTGGTGAGAGGTAACATCCCTAATAAATGAAGTCAAAGGTGGTTTTGTAACTGGGTTCGAATCTCTCGGATAGTAGCAATTCTCTCTCTCTCTCTCTCTCTCTCTCTCTCTCTCTCTCTCCGCGTTTATGATTACGAAAGCATGAAACAAGTGTTTGTAGGCATAAAAATAATCATTTATAATATACACACACGCACATATACTACAAGCATGTTGACAAATCGGTTCTAGCCAGATCACCGCGGCTGAGCGTGGCCAGTATCAGAGGGGTGACCATTTGGGAAGTCTAGGCGCTATACGTACTGGATCAAGTTGTAGAAATTTTCAGGTTGGTATCTGGGGGCTCATTAATTCAGGGGAGTAGATGCACCCCCAGTCTTCGTTAAGACATGCATATAGGAGAAGGAACCGTTGATGTACAAACCTGCGGCCTACTGTTTACTCTGTCCTGTGACAGTCTTCTGCGCCGACAAAGGTAAGCAGTAATACCATAAAGTGTGTTTGGTTCCACATAAAGCCTTCACCACTATAAACAAATAATCTATGTGGATTTTCGAGCACTTAGGTGTTATGGCGGAAGCTCATACGTCGAAATCGACGAGAGAGACCATCATGTAATATATATTAGAACAGAAAAATGTGAGCATGACAAGTAATATGGTTAAGCTTAAACATGGAAAAGTAAAGGACTAGTTGTTAAAACTGGGGGAAAAAAGAACAAGATATTCTAGTAAAAATATATATTATAACTTAAAATATTGCAGCATTAGGAATTCATTATATAATGCTATACATTTAATTTTAAAAAAAATTCTTAATGCTGCAATATATTAAGTTATAAATTTATTAGATTTTTTACTAGAATACCTTATCCTCTTTTCCAGTTTTAACAACGAGTCCTTTACTTTTCCATGTTTACGCTTAACCGTATTACTTTTCATGCTCGCATTTTTCTATTGTAATCCATGATTTTTTCAGGCTTCCAATAAATTCACTTGTTCTTTCTTTAATTTCAATCTTTTTTTTTCCCCCCATGAACAGAATATATGCATATATAATAATGTACGACACTTCTCTGCTTTCAATAAAATCCCGCCCGATTATCTCCCTTTCATTCTGTTTCACTTGTTACTTTTTTCGCGAGAGCGGTGAATTAGTAGCAACAGTACTCATTGGAGCGACGAGGTTGCTATGGAAATCAGTCATCAAAACGTCGCTCATCATACGTTTTGTTTTTTAAGATTTTGACCACTAGAATATTCATCATAACTTTTGTTTTTTCACAATACAGCTGAGGTGATCTGTAAACTGTAACAACTGTTCGAAATTTGGCCGAAAAATGAGTGAGCGCTGAAGCTTTAAAGCAGTTCTAAATGACTAAAACTGCCACTTAACCATATATTCAAACACTACCGTGTTTGATTGATATATATGATGGAATATCCCAGTAGATTTGGAAGTCTATATCTCCCTTCCGGTTGAACTAAAGAGTAAATTATCCAAGTCTGGATATTTCATCTGGTGTGTTAATTAAATTAAAAACCAGCTATTTGAAATGAACGGTCCATTTGAAGAAAGCGTGGTTCAAGCCAATTAACAAAAAAACTATTCACTCGGACCCGGTTAGGGATCATTATAATTTGATTCAAATCTCATGTCTCCCTGTTGGAAAAAGAAAACAAAGAATCGTAAATATAATTAAGCATTTTTAGTTGTCCATTTTTCGAAAATGGGTTAGATGATTTGGGAAATATAAAGACATTAATTTGGAAGGATATTTTTCGTATTATTGTCGTATTCGACTACTGCACTCATATTTTATTTACTTTGGAGTCACCGCTTATCAAACCCCGAAGGCCACTCGAGGATAAGAGTTAATGAATATAAGGCGGTGCTCTGTAGTAATCACTTATGGTGTAAATTGGGTAGCATTTAGTTATTTAGGAGGACGGCTTAACAAGAACTTGTTTACATTAGACTTGAAGGCTACCATGTTTTAGTCAACTGAGAAGCATGCCAGCAGAACACTGTTTCACGGGCGGCCAATTATGGGAAAGAACCTTTTTTTTATGGAATCTGCGTTTAGATTTTGGCACAGACAGGGAGTGGGGAAAATTATAAATAGTGGTTGCAGCTAGTGTTGTAAAAGTTTGGAAAAGGGCGCCATAGATTATAGTTCTGTTGAGCACTTTCCATGAAAATAGTGATAGAGCAGAGACAGGCTCGCGATATCTCTTCTGGGGGGGGTCAGGGAAGAGATAAGGACATCACCTACTATGTTTCGAAGCCGGTTTTGAACTCTATAAAAGAAGGATAGGCGTACTGAGCAGCTCCTGCCCAGCTGTAGCAAGAGTACTTATACAGATAGAGGATTACCTCGGCAGTGAGATACTTACTGGAGTCGTAGGAGAATCTAACTATTTTACCAGCAATCTTGGTTATAGATTTGATGTATGTGTTCCATTTCAGATCAGGAGTAAAAGTCAATCCCCGAAGCTTGCACAACGTTTTGTTCGACGTAACCTTCGACTTTCTTCTAGTGTATCGTAGATAGTTAAAGGAGTTCTTTAACCTCTCGGGGCTGTGAGGGAATGCTGGATTATGTAATTCAGCGTGTAAGCAAAAATAGCCTAATGGCGCCCATCCAACTCCAGTCTTTGAGCAATACAGCACCTGATATTACCAAATAGTCACTCATTTTAGTATTGACTAAACTCAACGTTGCTTAACTTCAGTTATCTAACGGAAAAAGGTACGTGAACGGTATTTTTCCGTATATTGTATCTCTACGTACTCGGGAATATATCTGTCTAACTCCGGAATCTGCGCGAAATTTTGGGCAGAACATATTTAATCCACAAGAGTAGCATGCTCTCATTCCGTTGGCCATGACTGGTTAGAAGCCTGAAGTAAATCGCACTTGTATTTTAAGTACTGCCGGTACTGTGGATTTATATTATAAACAGAAGAATTGTGGAGATTAACACGACTCAAATAAGCAGGGCATATTCTGGGTGACGATTACCTACTAAGCAGAGCGAGTATAGAATTTAACACAATAAGGGGTACCAATTTTCTATGATGGATGCAAAATGATTTGTAAATACTTTGCTTTGGCAGCGTGTGTACTCTTTTTGAGCAAGTACAGAGTACGCACTAACAATGTGTGATACTGTTTCAAGAGTTAAACCACACAGTCTGCACTTATCAGAACAATCGTTTTCGTAGATGTTTCTATTAAGTGTGTTATTATTATTATTATTAGGTTGTGGCCAATGAAGTGGAGGTATGTAAGATCAAGGCTGATTATGTGAAACGTATGGATAGAGAAAGAACAGAGGAACTGGCTAGGAAGAAAATGCATGGAAGGTTCTTCCAGGATATAGAAGAAATGGCTAAAGAAAGATCATGGCAATGGTTTAGAGCTGGGTATCTGGCTAAGAGTACTGAAGCTTTTTTTGTGTGTGCAGCACAGGAGCAGGCATTAGGAACAGGATTGTTCAAAAAAGTGTTTCTAGAAGAGGAAATTGCTACAGAGTGCTGGATTTGTGGTCAATTGCGCACCTTGCAGCAGGGTGTAGTGGACTGGCTCGAGAAAGAGTACCGCAAAAGACACGATCGTATGAGACTCCGGATATATTGGGAGGTATGTAAGAGGGTCGTTGTGAAGTGTGCTGGAAAATGGTTTGAGGAGGTGCCTGATGAAGTGAGAATTAGTGAGGATGGCAGCGTAGAGGTATGGTGGGACAAAAGTGTCATAACGACCAAACAATTGGAACATAATCGTCCGGATTTGGTCGTCATTGACAAGGTCTAAAAAAAAACTGGCAGATTGTAGACTTCCCAGTACCCTAGGACAGGAATGTGAGAGAGAAGGAGAATGAGAATTGGAGCAATTATGCTCCGTTAGCCTTGGAGATAAGGCGTATACACGGGGTTAAAACACAAATAATCCCGGTCGTAGTTGGTACACTAGGAGTAGTATCAAGTCGTCTGGAAGGACAATTGAAAAAACTACAAATCCCCGATGTTTTAGGCGGCCTTCAGTCCTCTGCAATTGTAGGTACCACCAATATCCTTAGGAATCCCCTTGATCTTTGAAGCTCCTGGTTTGAAGCCGGGATTAAGTGAAATCCTCTGGAAATGAATCCCATCACTTTCCAGAGAGATGTTGATAAACGAAATCAGAATTATTATTATTTACCCATTAGGAATAGTCACACAGGCCATCAAATATTTCTCTGAGAAAAACCTATGGTGCTCCCTAGAATCTGAGTGACAACAAATTTCCACAGATTTCCAGTACTTGACAACTATTTCGATAACCTTTACAGATTAGTTTCAGTTATCGCAGCAGTCGTTTACCATTGATTTTTCGTTGGTAGCGACCATTGGTTTTCACTGGAATTAAGGTGGCAATAAGTCTTCTCCAAGACATCAGTCCTCTTCACACTCATCAAGTGGATATCTTGTGAGTGCTCGTCTCCTATGCCCTTTCAGCCTCCTTCGCCCTTCTCGATTATTTGGTGTGGTGTGGCATAAGCGAGAATGGACGCGGGGGTAGTTTACAATTATACAGTTTCAGTTTTTATGATCCCATGTGACGTTTCTTTGTATTTTACATCTGTAGCAGTTTCTAGATGTCCGACTTGCGCCTGTAACTCATATGCAACAGCCTCCATTTTCAATGGTTTTCATTTTTATTATCCGTTGTATTTTTTCATCCAGTCTTCCGATTCCAATCTCCCATTCTTTTTTTTCAGGATTGTTCTTAGTTCTAGTAATTGTCCGTATTTTTGAGATGGGGTGTTTTCATTGATTGAGATTGTCGGACTGACTTCCTCATCTTTGTTGTTATTGTCACAACGTTTCGGTCTTTGTCAGGTGTTTTGTATCGAACTGGGAAACCGTTTGTTAGGAGTCTCGAACCCAACCCTTTATTATTATTACGGGGGTACCGTGTTCGGACTCCATCTAGGCTTTGGGACATAGTTGCTGATTCTCTGTTTTGAATGTTACTTTTTCACTGCCTTCGTTCAGGATTGAATTCAGCACATTTGAGCAACTGTAAACTTTGATACAACGTCTAGGACCACTGGGACAATTCTTAGTTGGGTTTTGTTAATGTTAAACCTATGTTGTTATTCAAGGTTTTCTCTCTCTATCAGAGGTGTCCAAATTGCATTCAGCTCTATGCTTGGTTTGCTCAGTAGGTTGTTATGTCCGAGCATGTGAGCTGTTTCTTTAAGTTTTCTCACTTTCCAGTGGGTCTCTCTGTTTATTATTTTTACTTCATCCCATAGGGGGCGATGGTCCCCCCTCTCCATCCAGACATGGTTGGCTATACCCGATTTTTCCGTCTCCCCTTTAGTTACCGCTTTTCGGTGTTCTTCCATCCTTACTTTAAGGGGGCGGCATGTTTCACCCTTGTAAACCTTTCTGCAACTGCATGGGATGGAGTATATGCAGTTTTTGGTCATGTTCTCCTCCATGCGGGGCTTCACTCGTACCAGGTTTCGTCTGAGTGTTGGCTTGCTAATGAATACCGTCCTGATGTTGTAGGGGGAACATATTCTCTGAATCTTTTCGGAGATGCCTCGTATGTATGGTAGGCAGACCGTTGGTGGTTTTTGGGTTTCATTCTCCTCTCTTATACTATTAACACGTCTGGTGGGTAGCATGCTATCGGGGTAGTTGTTATGACGGAGGGTATTCTTCAACCTGGCCATTTCTTGGTGATATGTAATGGTGTCGCTACTTATTGTCTCTGCTCGGTGTTGTAAGTAGCGTGCGATTCCATGTTTGATACTGTATGGGTGATGGGAGTTGAAGTTTAGGTATTGTCCGGTGAAGGTAGGCTTGCGATATACGGATGTCTTAAACCCATGCTCTGTGCGTGATATGAGTATATCAAGGAAGGCCAGTTGGTTATCTTTTTCTTTCTCCATTGTGAACTGTATCGATGGTCTTATTGAGTTCACATGGTCTAGGAGAGCCTGGATGTCTTCCTGATGGGGCCAGAGTATGAAGGTGTCATCAACCTATCTTAGCCACATGGTGGGCTTTAAGGGAGCTGAACCTAAGGCCATGTCTTCGAAGCATTCTATGTATATGTTCGCCATCACTGGTGATAATGGCGAGCCCATAGCTAGTCCCTCCTCTTCTCGATATAGGTCAGTACCCATTCTGAAGTAGGTTGTTTCTATACAGAATGTCAGCATTTCCATTAAGTTTGGCAATGGTACACATGTGCGCTCTTCTATGGAGAGGTCCGCAGCTAGTTTGTCTTGAATTACTGCTAGTGCCTCACTAGTTGGGACTTTAGTAAACAGGCTAACCACATCTAGGCTTACCATTTGGTTTGTACTGATGGGTGCTCCCTTAATCAGTTCCGTGAAGTGGGCAGAATTCTTTACATGTGTTGCTGACTTGCCTGCTAATGGGTTTATTATATCCACAAGGTACCTGCTCAGTGGGTGGCATGCTAAGCCTCGGCAGCTCACTATGGGTCTGAGTGGAATACCGTCTTTGTGTATCTTGGGGAGACCGTACATATGTGGTAGCTTACTGTAATGCTGGACCAGCTCTCTATATCTCATCGAAGCGATGTGTTCCTTGTTTTTCGTAAGGATTTGTAACAGCTTTCTTTCGTTTTCAAAGTTGGGTCCTTCTTTATTTTACCGTAGATACCCTCTGCGATTAGGCCTGCCATTTTTTCAGAGTACTCCAACATGTCCATCACCACAGTAGCATTGCCTTTGTCTGCTGGCAGAATTATTATACTGCTGTCACTCTGTAGGGTTCTAATCGCCAGCCTATCTTCCCGAGAGATGTTTGATTTAGGAGGCTTGGCTTTCTCGAGTACTTGTCTCACTTTCCATCTTATTTCATCACCCTGGGTTGATGGGATTTTCAAGGCTATATCTTCCATGTGTGTTATGATATCTAAGAATGGAACGCGTTTGGTTGTTGTTGCGAAGTTGAGACCTTTATTTAGTACTGCTTCTTCTGAGTGACTCAGTTGGCGGCTGCTGAGGTTGATGCCCGCTTTCACAGGTGAGCGGTGTTTTGATGTTACATTCCTCTGGTCTTTGAGCTTTGTGAGATTCTTGATTTGGCGTTCTTTGACCTTCTCATATTCTTGTCTGTACGATTTATCCAGATCTGATTGGATTCTCACCCTGTCTTCCTCTTGAGTCACTTTGACAAGGAACGATGTTAAGGTGTCGGAGATTTCGTTCCTTAGTTTTTGTTTATTCCAGCGGGCGTGTTGGATTCCTTCTCGAACGAGGGCATGCCCTGCCCTTTCCGCGACTCTGCGTGCCTTCCTGGAATCCACTGCTGTTTGTAATGTCAACCCTGCTGGTATGAGTTTTAAGTCTCTACATCTGTACAGGAAGGTTAGATGGTTAGCGAGTCTTGCCAGTTTCATATGACGCTTTTCTAGGTGTCGCCATTCAATCCTAATGTCGGGTCCGTACCGATTGGATATTAATTGTCTGTATTCTTAGTTCTAGTACTATCATTGGTGTTATCTTGACTTTCTTCCTCTTTCAGATCCCGTTGCTCTCTCTGGTCAGTTTCGTGTACTTTCTCCGCTTTTCTATTTCCTTGATATTTTCTCTGTTATCTGCCGGAACGGAAAAATCTTAGACATGGCATAACTTTTCTTTTTTGTTAACTATTATGATATTCGGTCTCCTTGCTTGGATGGGTTTATCTGTTTGGAAAAAAATATGGAATGCTTCACGAATTTGCGTGTTATCCCTCTGGCTGTTTTACGAGTATTTTAATGGTAGATGCTCTGATGAACTACAACCCTTGTACCCCCTCGACATAAATACTCCCGATAAACAGCAAAATCACACCCCTATACAGTAGAGATCCCCAGATGCCAGAAAGCCTTCTACTCTAATAGTTCCTACCCCCAAACTGCTAGATTATTGAATTCCGTTCCGGTTTCCCCGACTGTACTGACATGCAAAAGTTTAAGTGTATGTAATGTAAACAGACATCTTGCTGCTCAACTCCCTACATAGTATTCCTACAATTATGTTTCAGGCAGTAGCCCGCTATATGAAAGTGGCACTGTACCTTGTATATTTTTTTATATATAAAAACGCAGGGCGCATGCTAATCTTCTCCCTGAGGTTCAAATTTTAGTATATATACTACTGAAATTAAAATTCATCATCAGTGGTTACTCAATGGCAATAAGCGGCAGTGTTCCATGAAATCTGGACGACAATAAGTAAGCTCAGATTTCCAGTACTCTGCACTTCTTTCGATACCATTTCCAAATTGATTTGCGTTATCGCAATAGTCGCTTTCTATTCACTTATCCCTAGCAATGAACACTGGAATTTAGGTGGCAATAATTTTCGCTACGATCCCAATCCTGTTTATATTTATCATGTGGAAGTCTAGTTAGTGCTTTCTCTCCTCGGTCTTTTTATCCCCAATTATTATTTCTAGACTTATTATTTATATTATTATCTACAAACAGAATTTTGCATGCAATTATTACTTAGTGTTGCATAGGAGACCATATTAGAGAGACCGAAACGGATGGTGACATTCATATTGATGAGGGGAAGATACATTTATTACAGAGCTTTGATTGGTTGATTGTGTTTGTTTTACGGCATATCAGCCCTTTTACGGTTATTTAATGCCGAATCCGGTGATTTTGAAGAACATTTTCTTAATAGAATATATTTGTTTTTTGCAAGTCAGTTTCTATTTAACCCATAGTTGGGACCCTAACAGGTACTACCACTCCGGGTCAGAGTGGACCTGGGAGCAATGGAAATTAAAAGGTGGCTCTACACTCCCAAGAGCCCGCAAGCTGGGGCCTCACCATCGGATATAGTTTAAGGTCATATCCAGGACCTATTACAGAGGGAGAGAGAAGACAAAGAATTCTTACTAACCTATTTTTCAATATATTTAAATTGCATTGCTTTTTTATTTTCTCTGACTTTATTTTAATACAGTTTTCATAAAAAGAATTGAACAATTACAAGTCCTTTTCCAACAACATATCTAAACTATTCTATGTGAAACTGAACAACGCGAAATTCCATTTCTGAATCTATTTTTGAACCTTGCTTACAAGGTTCGAATCTCGGTCTATCTAATGTGTTTCTTACAAGAAAAGGGTTCTTTTTTTGTAACAAAAGGGAAAATAACTTGTCTTTACAATTATTAGTTGCATCTTCTGTATTTATTACAAATGTTAGACTTTTTTTCGAATGATCGTTATTAGATTTTAAATATTCTCAATTTTAATCAACATTTTCATGCATTAAAGTGATATATTGCACACACATTTGCAATATTAATGTCATTGTAACATACACGTTTAAAATGGGAAATGAACAAAAGTTCGTTAGAAAGATATAATTACAACGTTGGCGGTGGAGTCGGCAGCATATAATCGAGTTTGAACTAAAGAGAACGGATTAATTAAAACGTGCGCCTTCAGGCGACGAAAAACTGAAACCCACGGCAATCAATTCTATTCCCGCCCTGCCATTCGGGCGGAAGTGGAAGAAAATGTCGATGGCCCTGTTTTCACAACATGATTCTGATCCTAGACAATGGCGTCCGGATGATACCAGGGGAAACGTGACGCCAAGAGGACAACGGGTAGCGGAATTCTCGCTTCCTGTCGGAACTTGAAGTGCAACTGGAGCTTTCCGAAACACTTAAAGTGTAGACCGATTTCGAATCTGCGTCCGCCATTGGGACGACGCCCGGTTGTATAGTTTCGAACTGACTCATACGTCTGCTTGAATTTAGATTGTGAAAAACCCCGGTCGAACGCATTTAATATCAAAATATCCAGACCAACCCAGCCCAGCCATTGCTGATCAGAATCTGTCTTCTGGGCTGCACATATCTATTAGAATGACCGGTAATGAATTTAGTGTTTGCAAATGAAATCAGAGATCGAAATCGGATATATTTAAGGCCGTCCGAGACGTTGGGGGTAGGGTAGAAATTCAAAAATAGAGAAAATTAAAATTTCAAAAGATAAATTGACACGAAAGAAAATATAGTAAGGAAAATTGTTGACGGTAGACGGAAAAATGTATTTATGCAAAAACTAGCTGGACGTCCGGCGTTGCCTGATCGTACAATACGCTTAAACATGATATTTTAATTTATGCATATTGCGTGTGGATTTATTGTAGAATCCTCTATTGGCTATTATATATTACAGTGAATAATTTGCCCTGTGGACTAATTCGCATTTTTTTTAAGATAACAATGATAATATCGTTCATTGAACTCAGTCCGTGTTTGTTTACAATATCACGTCAGCTGATATTTGGGCTTTATGATGAATGTCCTGGAAAAGTCACTTTTTGTTAGTATTTAGTTTTAAAAAAATGCAAATGAAGATATGATTTGCGGCGATCTTAAATATATTTCATTGTAATGAACTCAATAAAAAATTTTAAAAATTAAATGAAGTATATCGGCGCTTGAACACTGGATCATTCGATCTGAAGTCGAATGCTCTACAACTGAGTTATATCACTAGGTGGCAGTAATTCTTTTAAGAAAAAAAAATCATTACCAAGATTGTATTATCTTTGCCGGTGTTACGTATAATTTTTTTCCCTGGAAAAAAAATATTCTTTTTTATCTATATGGAAAAAAACTATTTTAGGATCAGATTTTCTCGATTTTTGATACTTATCGGATGAATTTCTGTACAAACCATATCTAAGAACACTGCCAGACGTATAAATTACCTTTGTGTGAAATTTCCAAGAGATAGGCTAAGCCGTTTTGGAATCTATAGGGAAGGAACTTACACACGCATACAAAGTGACTTTTATATAATAGTAGATAGAGACACAAAAATAGGTTATACTCTAGACAGTTTGCCTAGTATAAAAAAATATAAATTTATAACTTAAAATATTGCAGTATTAAGAATTTATTATATAATGTTATCAATTGAAATTAAAAGAAATTCTTAATGCTGTGATATTTCAAGTTATAAATTCATATTTTTTACTAGAATATATTGTCCTTTTCTTTTCCAGTTTTAACAACGAGTCCTTTACTTTTCCATGTTTAAGCTTAACTATATTACTTTTGATGTTCGTATTTTTCTATTGTAATGCATGATTTTTCCAGGCTTCCAATAAATTTACTTGTTCTTTGTTTAATTTTGGTCATAATTTTGCCCCCATAAACACATGTGTAATAATGTACGGCATTCGTAGGATTTCAATAAAATTACCGCAATTATCTCCCTTTCGTGCTTTCACTCTGTTTTGCTTGTAACTTTTCTTTGCGCGACAGCAGTGAATTAGTAGCAAAAGTAGTCTATGAAACGACGTGATTGCCATAGAAACCAGTCATAAAAAGACGGGTTTACCTCCTTATATATTTTTACGATTTTGTACACCAGAAAATTTATCATAACTTGTTTTACTGAACGAAAATTGAAAAGTTATTTTCACAATATAGCTGAGAAGGTGATCTATAAACTGTAATAATTGTTTGAAATTTGGTAAAGAAAAGGAGTGAGCGGTGAAATTTTAAAGCAGTTCTATGCCATAACCATATATTCAAACACTACTATGCTATCTACAATTGTATAAAAGAAACTGTGTGTGTGGGGGGGATCGTTTCCTATGGACTCGAAAATGGCTGGGCCGATTTTGGAAATTTAACACACAAGTACTTTATGTGTTTGTTTGGCAGTGTTCTTAGATTGTGTGTCCGAATGTCTTCGATAAGTATCGATAATCGAAATAATCCGACGAAAGAGGGAACAGCCGATTTTGACCAAAGTCAACATCTTACACAGCCTATCACCACAAGGGCATTTGACAAGTTTTATTACCATACAAACCGAAAGGTCCGACATAAAATCAACAATATATTCTTAGATATGACAGGGGCGCGTTCGAAATGAATGTTTCTGTTTAAAACACTATCGCACAATGAGACTTGACATTTTTTATTTTATTTTAAACTGAAATTCAATCCATGATCACCACACAAGCACTAACGCTTGGCAAATAAAATCAACAGTGGGTTCTTTGATATAACAAGGGCGCGTTTGAAATGAATGTTCGTGTTTAGACGCATGATACTTGACTTTTGCATTTAACTTTAATTCAAGCAATAAGAAATGTTTTTATAAAATCAAAAGTAACTTCTCTACAGTGCAATGTAAAGTACAACGTGTTATGCACTAAGTCACTGTGGGAAGGCATCTGAAGCTTCCTCCCGGTGCACTGTGATGGGTCCCCAACTATAGCAGGCAATCAATCGATTTGATTAAAACTGGGCGATGTCATCGATTTCGATGACAAATATGTGTGTGTGTGAAACATTCGTTAATTCTTAATCCCGAGCAACGTCGAGTCTCACTGCTTATATATATATATATATATATATTAGTAGAACCATGGGATGCGGTGGCCCTAGGATACGTTTTTTTAGGTTACGATTAGGAATACGATGTTTTTCCGGCCCCTGGTTACGGTATTTCCCCTCGCCTTTTGGTGTTATTTATAATGTTATTTATTATATACATGTGTATTGGTATTGTATACTGTATTTTGTTAATAATTCTTAACGCCGTATCCCGGGGTTATATATATATATATATATATTTCACAATTATATATTCCCTCATTTTTCCCTCTTTCAGAAAGGAAGTGGGATTATTTGGTTTTATTTTTAACTTCTTTAGTGTTTTGGAAAAATCTCTGATGTTTTGCTATTCCGACCTTTTCATGTTTTATATTTAAATTTTTTTTTTTTAACTTAATGAGACCAGAAGTGGAGAGAGGGCAATCAGGGCTCGCGTATCTACATCATCAATCAAAAGGAGAAATTTTTTTTGTTTTTTTTCTTCTCACGACGTACAAATCGGCAAAATGACAAATGAAATCCAACATTAATTTTTTTTTTTTAATCCAAGATTACAATGATAAAAATAAGGCCAAGGATTCAAATATGGTAGAAAGTTACACAGCATACACTAGACGCCATTTTTCGAGGATACAGATATGAAGAGCGGGTGAGGAAAGTCTGAAACTGGCTATCAACAACGGTTTCGGATTGCTTGGATTTGAAACCGACGGTACCGATGTTTATATCTTCTTTAACACACATAAGTATGTATATATCTATCTCTATTATTATATAATAGAAACTTTATCTCTGTGTGTCGGTTCGTTCCCTATGGATTCCAAAACAGTTGGGGCGATTGTTTTGGAATTTCACACAAATGAACCTTATGTGTCTAGGAGTCTTTTTAGATATGTTGTGTCCCGGAATGCCTCCGATAGTTATCGAAGATCGATAACTGAAAAAACAAAACATTAAAAGATGGAGCAGTCCGATTTTGATCAAAGTTACCACTTTTAGATAGTCCAACACCACAAGCGCATTCTAAAATTTTATCAGCACACAAGCCAAACGGACCGATATATAAAAATCAACAATGGGTTCCTGGATATGGCAGGTGCGCATTTATAATGAATGTTTCTATTTTATGCACAATTGCACCATGATACTTGACGTTTTATTTTAAACTTCAATTTAAGCCATTACCACATAAGTAGAAAGATGAAACAGACAGTAATCATACATGAATTATGCATTTTAAACTTTGATTCTAGCCATTATGTATAACAATAATTTTATAACATTTACAGGAAGTTCTACACAGTGTAATGTACTATGGACTAAGTGCGAGGAGGAATGTGAAACTTCCTTCCGTTGCATCGTGATGGGTTCCCAATAGAGATAGCAATCAATCGATTTGGTTGAAAAATAAGCAATTTCAATGACAATAAAATATGGGAGGGTGAAACATTGATGCTTTTAAATACGGGGTAACATCAAGTCACCCTACTAGTAGAGTAGCGGACGGATGTTTATTTAAATAATCGTTCGGACAGGTTAATTTCGGCCACTGATTCCGTAGTCAAGGGGTAGGACTGCCGACTGTCATCACGACGGTTCTAGGTTCGATCCTCGGCTTGGGAGAGGTGTTAGTCTAGCGGCACTGATGAGTTGTGAAACAACGAAACAGGTCTATATGTCGATGACTAAAATATATTTTATATATATATATATATATATATATATATATATATATACACACACACACACACACGGAACTGTATGTGTGCATGCGAGGTCTTTCTTTTTGGATTCGAAAACGCATGGTCAATTCTTATGAAATTTCACATGAAGGTTCTTTATTTGCTTGCCAGTGTTCTTAGATACGTTTTGTACCTGAATGCCTTTGATAAGTATCGATAATCGAAATCGATACGATAAAAAGGAAGAACAGACGATTTTGACCGAAGTTAACATCTTAGACTAACATCACAAGTGCATTTGAGAAGTTTTATAACCACACAAGTAGAAAGGCCAAACATAAAATAAAACAGTAGGTTCTTTGATATTACAGGGGTGCGTTTGAAAAATTGTTTTCTGTTTAGAACACAACTGAACCATAATACTTGACTCTTGGATTGAAACTTTTATTCAAACTATTATATATAGCAAATAATTCAATAAAATCAACAGTAGATTCTCCACAGTGCAATGTAGAGTACAATTTATTGCGGACTAACCATTCAAGCTTTTTTGGGGAGCACCGTGTTGCGTCAACTAGAGCAGGCAGTTAATCAATTTGATTGAAAATGGGATAATACACCGTGACTATGCCTCTGTGTGTGCATAAATTCTTTATGAAACCTTTCTGAATTTTTGGTCTCCATACTTGAAACTTGATATATAAAAGGTATTTGAACTAGTAGACCCTTTTCAATTTTCTGTTTAGCCGGTAAAATAGCTGTTAATGGGTCAAATTAATTTTAAAAAAACATTGACATGTGGCTGGCGAAAGTTGACTATCATTTATTTTTTTTTCTGCATATGCACCAATTAACAGTCATAAGTAAAACAACGTGTTTTGCTTTTTTTTTAGACGTGTAGATTTAGGTCATACGCTAACGGATAATGCTGGAAAACTGTACGTTTTGGTTTCGATTCTATCTGCTGGCAGCGAAGTCTTTTTTCATAATTTTTTTTTCAATCCTTAATATCTATTGCGTACAATATAATAGTTTATACAGAATCGCCTCTATAATAAATACAAAATCTGTATGAATTACAATATGTTTTAGCGTATTTTACGACCGAGTAATGCTGGGCGGGCTGCTAATATATATATATAAGAGCAAATAGTTAATATAACTCTTTAATCCGAAAAGGAAACACTTGATAAGTGGATAGTCCTTAATCCGCAGAGTTTCGAAGAAATACTTTCCTTCTCATCAGAGGGTAGAAATTAGCAAAATGCGGGATCGGATTTTGCATACAAAAGTATTTGATGAAACTGCAAGTAAGTCAAAGAGCTTACTTGATAACAAAAATTGAAACAGAGGGAATATGGTGAAGAAAACGGTGACCTCACGCGAATGGATAGTCTGGTGAAAGGTAAATTATCCAATGACGGTAAAGTTCAAAAATATAAATCCAAGAAAGTTAATTGAATTTCCATTCGCACAAGTAAAATCCAAGGAAATCACGTAATTGGAAGATGGTCCAAAATAATCCAAAAGGCCGAAATCCATGTACAAGGAAAAGAAAAAAATTCCAATTATATTAATAAAAGAAAAATAAGATATGCGTTTAACACGGCTGCAGATACAAAATGCAATTAAGAAAAATCAGTGAAGAAGAAAACAAAAAAGAAAAAAAAATTAAATGGTGATAGAAAAAAATATAAAATAGAAAAGCAAATGTCAAAATGACCCAGACAAAATGATGTTACAAAGCGCGAAATACATACATACATACATACATACATACATACATACATACATACATAGATGGCGCGGAGTTTGAAATTCCAGGTTGGTGTCTGGCGCGCAATATCTCACTTCGTTGGCAGGTAGTGGCTCTTAAGTCTGGTTGACAGTCTACCTAAGTGATGTAAAACTATTACAAACCTGCGATGCAGCTGTTCATTAGTTCCGTGGCATGTTTTAGCACCAGCTGATGTTATTGGCTGTTTCAAAAAGTATGAATGGTTCTACACAAGCCATTACCACTTAAATCAAGTCATTGTGTGGGTAGCCATGAGTTTGCTCATTCTTTCTTACAACATCCAAAAAGGTAAGCAAAAAGTTCCATCAGGCGAAGTCCACTGGCGATGCGGTACTTGTGGTGGAGGCAGGTGGAGGATACCACTGGAGGACTTTAGTCGGTACACTGCACAGTTGGCGGCGTAGTAGGTGATGGTCGTTCTTGTGTATTCATTTCTTAATTGCACAGATCGTGTCCTCTACTATGTGGCAAAGCAGATATTTTCTAGATGTAGCACTGCTTTCCCTAGACAGGGAGGGGGTGATAAAAGGAGCCCTAAAAAAGACTTGTTCCCACAAAATCTTGTCATCTTGCTGCTGTTTACTGGCTATTAAATTGTACAGTCGAAACAGAAACTCAATTCAAAATACAAAGCATGCGTTCAATTTTGGAACGTGGAATGTAAGAACATTGCTTGATAGTGGTGATTCTTTCGAGAGGAAGACGGCGCTAGTTGCAAAAGTAGCGAGACAATACAACATTGACATTGCTGCTTTGTCTGAGACATATCTTTTGGGATCAGGTGAATTGAAAGAAATTGGCGAAGGTTACACGTTCTTTTGGTCAGGTCGGAAAGAGGGGGAGAGGCATAGGCCCGGTGTTGGCTTCGCAATAAAATCAAATATTGCTGACTCTCTGGAGGCTCTTCCTCGGGGCGGTGACGATCATTTAATGAGCCTTAGAATGAGACTCACAGCTGGAACGAGACTGACACTGGTAAGTTGCTATGCACCAACTCTAAATGCAGAAGAGGTAGAAACCAAAAACTTCTACGAAAAGCTTGGTGACATAGTAAGAAACGTAAGCTTTCATGACAAGATCTTACTGATGGAAGATTTCAATGCCCGGGTAGGCTCGGACAGGGAGACATGGGGAATGTGATTGGTGCTCATTGTATGGGGAAAATAAATGACAATGGAATTCGCTTGTTGTCATTTTGTAGTGAACATGGGTTCTTCATTACAAATACTATGCTTCAGCAGCCAAATCGTTGTAAAAGCACATGGATGCACCCAAGGTCCAAGCATTGGCATCTTATTGACTTTAAAAAGAAACAGGAGATACTCTTTTGAGTCGTTCATTTCATGACTCATGTTGGCTGTCGGATCACGCCCTGGTTCGATGCAAGACATCACTGAAACTACGATCTAAGGGCAGAAGGCATAAAATTAAGATGCCAAAGCCATTGAATATGAAAGAACTGAACAGTAAAATGAAAAAAGAATTATTTTCTAAGTTAGATGCGAAGTTAAACGAACTTGTGATAAACAATGATATTGGAACAGTCCTGGAAGAAATTGCGGGAAGTCATCTATGAATGTTCAAGCGAAGTACTGGGATTTCCTAGAGAAAGCATCAGGATTGGTTCGACGAAAATGATATTGAAATTCAGGGTATTTTAGACCGGATGCACGCTTTGCACAGGGCCTGGATATCAGACAAGAATTCTGCAGCGAAGAGGTCGGCTTATCTCAGTGTCAAGAGGGATGTTCGGCGCCGATTGAGGAAAGATTGGTGTTCTGCAAAAGCCTCTGAGCTCCAGGCTGCTTTTGATAGGAAAGATGCGAGGGTATTTTTGAGGGTTTGAAAGAAGTTTTTGAACCACAACAATGTGGTACTTCACCCGTTATGGAGGCAGATGGTATAACCTTGTTGACTGATAAGCATGACATCCTTAACCGCTGGAAGGACCATTTTGAGTGCTGAATTCTTCTGATGTTGACGGTGATGTTTTGAGTTCTTTGCCTGCAAGAATCCAAATACCAGAACTAGATGTGATTCCTAATTTTTCTGAAGTTCTCGCAGCTGTAAAACAAATGCTACTGAGAAAGTGTGCAGGTGATGATGGTATACCGGCTGAAATATTCAAGTTTGGGAGGAACACACTTTTGAAAAAAACTTTTGGAGTTATTCATCAGGAGCTGGGAAGGCGGTTCTGTACCTCAAGATTTCAGGAACTCGTCAATAATCCATCTCTTCAAGAATAAAGAAAAACGCATTGATTGCGATAACTACCGTGGAATATCACTGGTCTCTATGGCTGGAAAAGTACTAGCCAGGGTCATTTTGAACAGAAAAATCATTCATCTAGTAGACAAAATTTATCCCGAGACGCAGTGTGGTTTTAGATCTAGAAGCGGAACCATCGACATGATCTACTGTTTTACTGTTTACGCCAAGTTGCAGAGAAGGCACGTGAGAAAAATCAGGATCTGTTTGTCATTTTTATCGACCCAACCAAGGCGTTTGACTGTCAACAGAGTCGCATTTTGGAAGGTTCGAATAAAGTTGGAATCCCTGAAAAAATGTTAAATGTAATAATATCCTTTCACGAGAATATGGAGGCACGTGTAAGAGCAGACGGAAAGTTCCCAGAGTCATTCAAGGTAAAAACCTGTACGAAACAGGATTGTGTTATGGCATCTGTGCTCTTTGCCATCTTTTCAATCATGCTCGAGCATGCTTTTAAAGATTACACGCAAGGTGTCTATTTTTAGTTTAGAACTACCGGAGGTCTTTTTAATCATCAAAGATTCAAAGCTAAAACACTTATAAGAAGCAAAATGGTTCGTGATTTTCTTTTTGCAGACGATGCTGCACTCGTGGCCACTTCATTTGAAGAAGCACAAGAATTAGTTGACAAGTTTTCCAATGCCGCAAAAGCATTTGGTTTGTCGATTAGTATTAAAAAGACAGAAGTTATCTACCAACCAAATCCCACCCCTTTGCAACAAGGTGGTGTGAATATTCCGAGATCAAAATATGTGGAACCACCTCAGAAAATCTTAGTGAATAGACAGCCTCTAAAGTATGTTAAATCATTTGAATATCTCGGAAGTAAGGTGAATTCGTTACCATCACTTGATGATGAGATATTGAGGGGAATTTCAAAGGCGACTGATGCCTTCGGCAAACTGCGGTCAAGAGTATGGAATGAAAGAGGTTTGACTCCTAGGGCCAAAATCTCAGTTTATCGTGCAGTGATTGTTTCGATACTCCTGTATGGATCGGAAGCCTGGACCCCCTACCGTAGGCAGATTGCGCAAATGGATACATTCCATAAGCGTTCCCTTCGTAGTATATGTGGATTAACATGGAAAGACAAGGTCCTTAACTCGGGATTGTTTGCTAGGTGCGACATTTTAAGTATTGAGGCCTGGATGATGAAGTCTCAGCTTCGGTGAGCTGGTCACCTTGTCCGCATGGATGAAAACCATCTTCCTAAGCAACTAACATACAGTCAACTGAAAGAGGGTAATCGAAATGTGGGTCGTCCAATTCTGAGGTACAGGGATAAGCTGAAAGACGATCTTAAGCACGCAGGCCTGAGCCCAAAAACCTTTGAAGATGCTGCGGATAGAAAATTGTGGAGGGAAAAATGTTTTGCGGGCATTAACACACGGCTATCGAATCAAACAAATCTTCGTAGAGCAAGAGTAGGAACAGCACCTTCCCAGCCTGCATCCTGTGAGTCGTGCGACTTGGCGTGTGAAAGCAGAGCTGACCTCGTGTCACACATGCGGCACAAGCATTGAAGACAGTGAAATTTTGGCCCTCATGCGTCGAACACGACGGGAGAGTCCATTATATATATAGGTATCATATATATATATATTCTATCAAAAGTACCCGTCGTTGTGTGGGTTAAAAAACAGCCTACAGAAAATGAACTCTGATTTATGAAAGTATGATAGGTTATGAAAAGAAAAGGTTGTAAATTAGGGGTGACTTTGGGGGGGTATCAAAACCAAAGCAAAAAATGATGAAAGTAAAAATAAAATAGATAAACCCCATCATTTATTATACCATACCTATTCACACTGAAACACTTATCACAATATTCTGTGGATCTATATTAAAAAACCTTGTTAAACTTTGTGACATATTTTCATTCTATGGAGGTCAGGTGCGAACGAACACCCCATAATTTTATTATAGCATATTTCTTCAAACTGAAACATAATTATTAAAGCAGATAGATAGGAAAAGTCTTTATTAGAGTGTGTGCCTATTTCGATTCTATGGAGGCCAGGCGCGAACGCAGACCCCACAATTTTATTATACCATCCCTATTTAAGTTAAAACATACTTATCAAAGTATTATTATTATGTACATCTATATCAAAACACTTGTAAACGTTTTTTTTAATTTTTGTTTTTTTAATTTCCATACTTTGTGGACCAAGCGCGAACGCAGACGCCACAATTTTAATGAACCACCGTTCTGCCAGATCAAACATACCCATTCCTGTGTCTCGATACATCTATCATATGTAATCAGTTTTTTTTAATAGTCAACAATATAGGAGCCAATTCGTGACCTGGTACACACAGATATTCAGCTTGTGTGTGTGTGTGTATCTATAATATAATGCTGAACGTTTGTGTGTGTGTGTCTGGTCACGAATAGACTCCTATATGGTTGACTATTATAGCAAACCGATCACATATGTTAGAAGATTTATCGAGACACGGGTATGGGTATGTTTGATCTGGCATAATGATGATTCATTAAAATTGTAGGGTCTGCGTACGCGCTTGGTCCACAAAGTATGGAAATAAAGAATTGAAAAATTAAAAATCCTTTACACGCGTTTTTTATATAGATTTCCATAATGTTTTAAACTTAAATAAGGATGGTATAATAAAATTATAGGGTGTCCGTTCATACCTGACCTCCATAGAATGGAGGTATGTCAAAAGGTTTAACAAGTTTTATTTTAATATAGATCCACAGAATATTGTGCTTGGAGTTTCATTATGAACAGGTATGGTATAATAAATTATGGAGTTTATTTTATTTTCTTCATATTTTGCTTTGGGCTTGATACCCCCAAATTTAGAACCCTTTGTTTTCATAACCTATCATACTTTCATAGGTCAGAGTCCATTTTCTGAACCCGGTCAACGGAGATAGATATTTATATAGTGCAAACTTTTGTTGAAATTCAAAAACTCACGTGTTGTTTTTATAACCTTCGTTTATTTCCTGGAGTTTTCCATTACAGCTGTTTCATTAATGAGTTGGCACTTTTACGATTTGTTTCCGTAAAAATATCCTGTCCCCACCAACTTCTTCAGATGTTTATCCATTCAGATGTTTATATTTTAAACATGCTGGACATCGTATTCGGGTGAAAAGATTTCCACAGCCATGCTTCCTCAATTATCATAATTTTATGCATGTTTATTTTAATATTGTTTTTTTTTTTTTTTTGCGGAGTGTTATACATACATACATAAGGGAATGTTCCGTTAGTATAAAAATTAAATACATAGAAAATGATAATGTAAAATATTTGGTAATTATGTATCGAATGGGAGCCTAACTTTCATACACTTCGATAGGCGGCGTTCGCGAGTGTAGGTATCGATGCACAAAATGGATATATTTCCGCCGTTTCAAAATGGATATAATGCATAAATTTATGTAAACTTTTGATCAATTGTATTTTTGATCGCATATCTTATAAAATAACTGTTTATTTAAGTCAATATGTTATATTTTGTCAAACTTTATATTTTTTAAATGTTTTTATCAATTGATATTTTATTGTTAATCGCATATCTTATGCAATAAGTACATCTCAAACTATTTAGATATTTTAAAAATCTTTATTTACAGAAACCTGAAAAAATATTGAAGGTTTCATGTTTTTTTTTTTTACAGTTTCAAAAAGGTGAATGTGCAACAGAAAATAGTTTGACAGTTTTAAAATGTGAATATTTAACATGTTAAAAATATTCAGTCAAACAATATATTAAGAAATATCTCAATCTCGTCACATATATAAGTAAGCAGGTTTGAAGTAACACTTATCCGCGAATGGTTTCCGGGCCTTGATAAGTGGTGAGTGCCATGTAAAATAAATAAATAAATAAATAAGTATTGTATCCATTTTGCGCTTCCATATCTCAACTGACAAACCCGAACGCTGCCTATCGGCGTGTATGAAAGTTAGGCTATCGTTTTACGGACAATTACCAAATAAATATTTTGTATTTCTTTTTTAACACATTTTGTAAATTTTAATTTCTGTCACGTGCAAGGTGTTCTGTTTTAGAGGCGGCAGACTTTAAATTGACAATTTTTTCTTTAATTCCAGATTTGGCAACTATTGATTATTATGATCAGTTCAGCTTTGTTTCGCAATTCATCCCGAAAGAGATTACCACCCGAACAGCGTTAGCAAATTGCAAATGATACGATCAATTTAATTAGGGAACATATTAGACGCTGAATGTCATAACTCGGTAAGCGCCAATACGACAGAATATCAAATGCAATAGATACGCAAAACTGGTAGATTTGCTATGAAGCAAACTAGCTTCTACTAGTGTATTAGCTTTTCTTTTTTTTTCTTTTTTTTTACATGGGGGTCACTCTTATCAAGGCCAAGAGTACCCTCAAGGATAAGGGTTAATAGGTATACATTAGTCATTGTGATTTTAGCGTAGTAAACATTAGTGGGAATTTTGTAACTTGCATTACTTAAGGGGATGGTTCACTAAAGACTTGTCCACGTTGGACTTGAATACAATCAGATTGTAGTCAGTTGGAAAGCAGGCAAACGGAATAGTTCCACAGGCGAGCAGTTCTAAGAAAGAAGCCTTGTTCATGGAATCTACGTTTAAATCCAAAGTAGCTGAGCAGCGATTTGGTCTCCACCAGTTCTGGCAAATAGCAAATAGGATCCTGAACAGAAGCATGCGTTCTATCCCAATCATAATCAATGGACCAGAGGTCATCTCGTCAGCATCCGACAAGGCAAAACTATTTGCAAAGAACTTTGCAGCTAACTCTACCCTATGCGACGAAGGCCATCAACTCCCCGCATTTCCTCCTACAACACACAACACGCTAGATAACATACAAATATATGTGCGTGAGGTCGCCAAGCTAATCAAGAACCTTGATTCCAGTAAAGCAACTGACCCTGACGGTATTCCAATTATAGTGTTAAAAAAGCTACAACCAGAATTTGACCCCATACTTACCTAACTGTTTAAGCGTTGCCTTAAGGAGAAGTGCTTTCTAACACCCTGGAAAACCTCATCAGTATGCCCTGTATTTAAGAATTCAGGTGATAAGTCATCTCCCTCTCAATACAAACCAATAAATGTCCTGTGTGTCATGAGTAAGTTGCTGGAATCTATATTAAATAGAGAAGTAGTCAACCACCTCAGCAGAAATAACCGTAGTGATACGCAATGTGGTTTCCGTTCTGCTAGATCTACAACAGACATGCTAACGGTTACATCTCATAGAATTAGCGAATCTCTCTACAAAGGCTTCGTTTCTAGGGCAATTGCTCTTGACATATCAAAGGCCTTCGATAAGGTATGGCATAAAGCCTACTTCAAGATTTCCAGCTACGGTATAACTGGAAATTTCTCTCTGATAGGCTCATAAGAGTAGTGGTTGATGGGTAGAAATCAGAGGCCCACAGTATTAATGTTGGAGTCACTCAGGGGTCCATCCTGGGCCCAACTCTCTTCTTGATCTACATCAATGATCTCCCAAAAAACATACTAAAATCATTCGTTGACATCTATGCTGATGACACGACAATCTATGGCAACACATCACAGGCCGTTAGTGACAATGTTCTCTCTGATTCTCCTCAGATCTTGAGCGCGTTGCACAGTGGTGGAAGAGACGGCTGGTTACTTTTAATGCATCTAAGACCAAGCTCCTATCATATCATAAACACTCTGATCCCCATCTGGCATCGATTGAAATGAATGGCTCTCGTCTAGGGGAGGAACCATGTTGTGATAAGCTTCTGGGTTTGACCTTTACTCCTACAAGTCGGTGGCCAAGGTCGCTGGGAAAATGGTGGGATCCTTCTACCGCTCCGAAAGATATCTCACTAACGATGCAATTCTCTATCTATATAAAAGCCAAGTACGTCAAAGGATGGAGTACTGCTGCCACATCTGGACAGGAGCTGCTAAAAAACAGCCTATCCTGCCTTGACAGAGTACAAAATAGACTTCGTGGCTTGGTGGAGGATGGCCTTTTCTCTTCCCTGCAACCTCTCTCCCACATAAGAGACGTTGCGAGCCTGTCTCTGTTTTATCGTTATTTCCATGGCAAGTGCTCGTCTGAGCTCCATTCTCTGGTCCCCCCCGCGCCAATCTTTCACGAAAAACACCCGACTAGGTGAAACCACCGTCAATGATTTCCCCCACTCTTTATCCGTGCCTATATCAAAATGTAGATTCCATGAACAAAGCTTCTTTCTTAGAACTGCACGGCTGTGGAACTCTCTGCCACTTGCCTGTTCTCCCCCCCAACGTCAACCTAGATGTCTTCAAGTCCAACACAAATTCCTGGTGAACCGCCCCTTAAGTAATGACACTTTATCTAATCTCCAATACTAACTATTACTATGATATTATCCAATTGATTACTGTACACACAATAACCCTTATCCCCGATTGGCTTCTGGGCCTTGATAAGGGGTGACCACCATGTAAAAAAAAAAAAATTTTATAAAAAAGGCACGGATAGTGGTTCTGGTAAGACGAGTGCTTTTCGTGAAAGTCTGGCACGTGGGGGGGGACCAGAGATCGAAGTTCAGATAAGCACCTGCCATGAAAATAACGATAAAGCAGGGACATGCTCGCTACGTCTCTTCTGTGGGAAAGGGGTTGCAGGGAAGAGAAAAGGGCATCCCCCACTAAGCTACGAAGTCTATTTTGAACTCTGTCAAGACAGGATAAGCTGTTTCTAGCAGCTCCTGTCCAGATATTGCAACAGTATTCGATCGTTGGCCGATTCTGGCTTTTATATAGGTAGCGAATTGCATCAGGAGCGAGATATCTACTGGAGCGGTAGAAGGATCCCACCATCTTTCCATCGACTTTGGCAATTGATTATATATATAAAAAAAGAAAAATCACTTTGAACGTTAGATTTATTTCTATTATGGATTCTATTTAAAAAAAAGGAAACTATATCTATATAAGGTTTCTATGTTATATTATGTCAACTCCAGGACATTTATAAAACATTCACAGCAAAAACTCGTCTTAAGTAAATAATTTTTTGTTTACCTAAAACTAGCCGGGGTGCCCGGTTTTGCTCATTCGTAAAATACGCTTAAATATGATATTTTAATTTGTTCCGATTTCGTATATATAAAAGAGTCGTGATTTCAAAAGTTTAAAAAATGTATTTGGGTGCCATCAGCTAGAATCGAAACCAAAAAGCAAAACTGTAGGATTCAAATCTGGTGACGTTACCACTGTACCAACCTGACAGGCATATGAACTGATTAAAAATTAAAAACACACTAAGATGAATGTACAAAATATATAATTTTTTTTCAATTATGACCTATTTTTGACCCCTTAAAAACTATTCTAACCGACTAAAGATCCATAAAAGAACGGTCCGTAAAAAATCCAAATATTTGAGACACCTAGTGCCGCTCAGCGACTTTTTGTTTTGGAAGAGATAGAGTTTGAAAATATAGAGACAGACAGAATAGCCTTTTATATATTAGATTAAACAAACTCCCATGAATGGTTTCTTTCCGAAAACTAGCCGTTTGTAAAACAGTATCACGAAACTGGTTCCTTACTTTTACAATATGAGTGTTTTCAAGTAGATTGTTACATTCTTAACTATCTTTGAAAATTAAAAAATAAAAATAAAAAAAAATAAAGACAATACCCGTTTGTGAATCTGAGATATTACGACCTAGGAAGTAACAGAAAACTTATCCCGACGCGCACCCATTTTGCCTTTTATATATTCGATTGTATTGAACCCACTATATAGTGATTAAAAAAAAAAAAATGACTGTGCCATCACTGAAAACAGAAACCAAAACGTTTAGCTTACGATTTATTTTTTCCTTTGACGTTAATGCCTGAGCTATGACGATATGTTTGCTGCAAGGCTAACAATTAAAACATGAACCAATAACTTACGATACGCATGCATATTCGTAATGCCATCCATTTTTTTTTATATTTTAACTTTTGCACAGTTTCCCCGGCTAAAGCCTACATATAAAGTTTCGCATGTGTTCGAATACCCTATATATTAAGCTTCATGTATGCAGATAAAAAACTAACAGTTTGATAGACAAATTTTTTCAAACAAATACATATACGCATACATAAATATAAAGGTGTGTGTTTACTATAAACTTTTTACGCAAATATCAATCATGTAGAATATCTGCATGAATATAAGTACACGTAATAGTTAATTAAAGATGATCATTCCATAGGAAAACCGAAAACAAATAAATAAAAAATAACAGGAAATTTAAATAAATGTTTAAAAGAATATGCAAATTAGCTAGAACTTTTGCAAATGAATGCAATTCCACGATCCATATAACTAAGTATTTTCTTTTTTAATTAACAGAAATCATTACTGTCTATTGGGTACAATATGATAATTGACCGAAATTAAATTCAAAATATTTATGAATGAAAATATATTTCAGCGTGATTTACGACGGGGCAGCTAAGTGGTCTACTAGTAATATAACTACTTAATTTACTCACATAAATTTAATATACGAAAGTATAGATTTATGCGTAAACTTTAAGTATTTACTTCAAAAGTGCTCAATACGTAGGTAGAGTTAGTTAGTAATTTATAAAATATATATGGCGATTAAGCTACACTGAATATTCGGCGTTTCATCCACTCTAGGACTCCTCAGGCTTATGCGCGAATTCTGTGGTTGTTTATCGTTTTTATCTAACTAAAAGCCTAGTTTATCACGCAAAAATATTTGCGAAAGAAAATCCGAATAAGAAATATTACGTAGGCATGACTTCCTTAGATTTTAAAACCCGATACTATGACCACAAAAGTACATTCAACAATAAAAAACACCGTATAAAAACACTAGCGAATAAATACTGGGAAATCAAAGAAAGCGGACATTCGCCGGTAGTCGAATGGAAAATAAGACAAGCTACCACGTGTAGGCATCTAGACGACCCATGCAGATTATGCCTTCATGAAAAGTTTGCTATCCTGTATTTAAAGAACCCTAACATCTATTAAACTGTAGAAGAGAAATAGCAAATAACTGTTCACAAAATAAAATTTACTCTAGGATAGCGATACAAAATAGTTTTAAAACTAACAAAAACAATAGAAAATAAACAAATAAATAAATTAAATAAACATGAATATACATAAATGATCACACATACACACACACACACATATATATATGCATATATATGTGCATATATGTATGTACACATATATATATTTATATATAAATTAACAATAAAAAATCCATTAACCTAGCTTTAAAACAGATCCGTTGTCCGATAAAATCCATGCCCATTGGCTGATAGGAAGGGGCGCGGTGGATACTAGAAAGCTGATTGGCTAACTAAAATATCAATATAAGAGGAGCATATAAAAACGATAAACAACCACAGAATTCGCGCATAAGCCTGAGGAGTCCTAGAGTGGATGAAACGCCAAATATTCAGTGTAGCTTAATCGCCAAATTTATTTTATAAATTATATATATATATATATATATATATATATATATATATATATGTGTGTGTGTGTGTGTGTGTGTGTCATCCACATACAGTACTGTTTCGCAACTCGTGAGTGCGGCTAGACAAGATCGAAACCCGACCGCTCATATGGCAGTCGGAGCTTCTAACCGTTGCAATATATATATATATATATATATATATATATATATATATATATATATATATATGTGTGTGTGTGTGTGTGTGTGTGTGTCTGCGTGCATATATATATGCATGTGTATTACTTTTCTTTATGCATATATCTATTATTGAGCACACTAACTTATCAATGAAACATTTATCGAATTAGCAGATATATATACACGAATTATATATGGCATCTATTTAAGCATTAATTCACAAATAAATGCCTATTCATTTAGATAGATGAGCGCTAGTTCAAAATTCTGACCGGCCATGTTTTACGCACGTTTTTATTTTTATTCTTTTAGATTTCGTTTTACTTTATTTTGTCCAGTCGAATTGAACGAACAACAATTCAATGCCACCAAATGCAACAAAAGGACTTCCGTAATTAAATCACCATGAGGAAATAAAAAGAACAACGAAAGAAAAAAGCCGCAAATAGTTTGCTAAAGACCAGCAAACAATACTGCCGTCCTCCATTTTCAAAAGACAACCAATACAAAAAAAAAAGCGCGGGAAAAATCTTTACAATTGGTGTCCATTTTTGTTTGTTGCGCGTTCTTTTCTCTCTAGCTGTCGTTTTCTTCCGTACGTTTTGAAAAGACAAAAATTAATTTTTCAAATACACTAACGCAATTAAAGAGCTACGATCTTCTTTTTAATTCTTTCCTTAATAGATCGTTCTTAACGTTTTTTTTTTTATGTCGTATTTATGTATTTTCCATAAGTTTTTGTTTTTTGTTTAAAATATTCCTCCTCGCATTCCCAACTGCGGCTCTCTACATGACGGTCTGTCACGGTCGATTTTTTTCAATAAATCTTAATATTTTAAAAGTTGTCCGGTTAAGCTTTTTGTAGCAGAGCGTTGAGAATTTTGCGAATCCCGGAGTGCCCGTCATTTCCTTCCACCGGGAAGCAGGCCAGCGGCTGGTAGTTCTGGGAAATAAACTTTGTTCATGAAATCTGCGTTTAGATTTAGGCACGAATAGCATGGGGAAAAATCGTATATAGTGGTTGTAACTAGTCGAGTGTTTTGTGAAAGTTTAGCAAGGGGGGACCATAGATTGAAGTTTACTTGCCATGAAAATAGAGACTCGCATCGTCTCTTTAGTGACAAAGATATTGCAGTAAAGAGAAAAGGGCGTCAATTACTAGGTTTGGAAGCCGGTTTTGACTTCTATCAAGTTTGGTTAGTGCACGCCGAGCAGCTCTTGCCCATATGTGACAACGGTACAATTTTAAGGCGTTCCTGGCTCTTATTATACAGATAGGGGATGGCATCGGCGCGGTAGAATGATCCAACTATTTGGGGAGTGGTAGAATTATCCATTTTTCCAGCGATCTTGGCAACAGGTTTTATGTACGTGCTAAAAACGTTGTGATTGTCAGATACGCTGTGAGTGACGGACGGAGAAAATCTCAAAATGCAAACGAAAACCATATTGTGACTTGTGCGTGAACCCTTTGGGCGGGCAGGAGTTGCACAATCTCAAACCACACCTCTCTTAAGTAGATATTGTTTTATTCCAGTGGTAAGTAGAAATTCAGGACCACTAGAAACAATGCAGAGATAAGCGGAATGGACTATTCCCAATTGATCCCCTATCTGATACTGACAAGTCTCATCCTTACATAATTCGGCGATCTGACGAGAACCTGTGTGTAAATGTGATTATGCTAGTCTAGTAATATGATATACTTAAGTGTCACCACTTACGAGAGACCAAGAGGCCACTCGAGCATAAGGATTTTTACATTTCTTGTATTCTTTCTCCACTCAAAAGTATATTGTCACAGATTTGTAACAAGCTATATGCGATAGATTGTCGCTCTATAAATCTGGCCTTGTAGTGGGTAATTGAGAGGCAAGATGTTTTTTCATATTACATTTAAATCTATGCACGTCGATACGTTCTTAGAATCAAGGAGCAGGAAGAACCTATTATGTCAGATACTTTTTACTGCACCTTTGCTAAGCAGCAGAGACTGATGCTTTGGCAGAAACCCAGGTGTGACATCAGTACTTCATGTCTAGCGTTTAGGCATGATATTACGGTCGAAGGAAACAAGGAGCGGGCAGCGAATTCCAAAGGTAAGTGATTAAAAAAAAAGAAGAAAAAAAAAGCTATTACAGTAGAAAGTTTTCCTCCATCTAGCGATCTATGAGGTGAAAGGGTGGGATTTTGATGCTCTTCAGGCGACTCCTACGTGGTTTTGCCTAGAAGATAAACGTTATAAGTGTATCGGTAGATTTTGCGGAAAGAATTGTAACACAAACGCCAGGATATAACAGTGAGCGATGTAACAGTTACTGGAGCTTGATAGACAGTGCGAGACGTCAAAGTAGTTGGTGCGTCAGTCCAGATGTAGCAACAATACTACATGCATGGGCGAGTGGTTGTTTTATGGAGATGGAGAATGACGTGTGGGAGATGGTTTAAAACGATATGTAAAATTGGCAGAACTTGATTATGTAAGACTGGCATGGAATACCCGGCATTGTCCGGGTGTAAGATATCGGCACAAGAACGAAGCGATTTTAAGAATGGTTTCCACGTGGTATAAATAATAAAAAAGATTGAGAGAGAGGGGTGGGTAATTAGTTTTCCACGTTAACCATTAGGCCAAAGAGGATGTTGAATTCAAGGAGTTGGAAATTAATAGGGCTATGACAACAGCGGATTCTTTTCATTGTTTTGACTAGAGTTACGATCTAGACGGTATAAAAACAGATCTAAAAGTAGTAACCCCACGGAGAACACCCCCGAAAAAATAAAAAAATAAATAAAATAAAAAAATAAAAAAAGCCTTTGCTGGACATACCAAAAATATGCACACACATTTTTTGCCTTTTATGTATATGGACTAGCGGGGTACCCGGCGTTGCTCGGGTGTTTGGAGGGGTGTGTGCGTTGGGGAGTGTTGAAACATAATAAAATAAAGTTTTTGTAGTTAGGTAGAATCGAACCAGAAGCCACGAGGCGAAGGTGAAAAATAAAGTGAAGAAAAAACTAACACGTTACCCGCTCGGCCAACAAGGGAGAGTAACAAAAAAAATATTTGAATTTATTTAAGCATTACAACTGAATTGACAGGTGCGTGAATTTAATGAAATCAAATAGAAATCCCGCAGTTAACTTTTACTGCAACGCAGTGTTTTGGGGTGTTGTTTACCCCACTTTGGCTAGTCTTGTTTCCCCAAGATGTTATGGGGCTGAGGGGGGGACACACCACCTCCCCATAAAAAAGGGAACGTCCAAATTGAATAGAAATTGTCTGATACAAAGGGTTCGTTTCCTCTGCATTGATCAAAGCTTTGCTTTCTGGACCTTCCCGGCACGAGAGCTGAGGAACAGTTTCCGTTTCAACTTAGTTTCGCTTTATACGAAAAAGCCGAACCAACACGAGAGGGGTCCAAATAGCAAGAATTTTGTAAAAATCGATGTAAATAAATCTAGACGCGACATGCATTCGCAAATCCTTGATATTTCGATCTAGACGATATATAAAAGAGTTCCAAGAAATAGTACCCCCGAGACCCCCCGCCCCCCAAACAAAAGCCTTTGCCGGACATACAAAATGCACACACATTTTGCTTATATATATATATATATATATATATATATATATATATATATATATATATATATATATATATATGCGTGTGTGTATGAGAGAGAGAGAGAGAGAGAGAGATAACGTCTCAATAAATATATGCTCACATAGGACTTGAATAAAAAACCGTCAGCTGGTGAAACAGCCCTATGGTATTGTGTACGATAGACAGACAATGATTGCAACAGTACCCCATCTCAGAACGTATCTAACACTTGTGCAGACAGATAAGGTGTAATATACTTTCTGGGTGTAACAGATCACAAACGCGTGTATGGCAGCTATATGCAAATGACCGAGCCGTGTGCGAAATGTTACAGCAAAGAAGAATAAAGAATATTAAAATAACGTGTGTGCAGACCGGGGATCACGTCAGAGAAGGTGTCCCATCAGAAAATAATCAGGTCTTAGAATGATAGACGTGTCACGTACCGTGGTGGAGAGAAGATTAACACGTTTCTCCTATGACTTAAACACGGTGGCCGAGAGAAGATGACGTCAGAGGATGAGAGACGTTACTCACGGTAGCTGGGAGAAGATTACGTCATATGATGAGATGACGTGTTACGCATGGTGACCAAGGGTGACAGGAAAAGACCTGTAACTAAATGTCTATATAAATATCGGTTGTTTCACTTAGAAAAGGGTGTCGAGCTATGCCTCATGCCCATATAAAGTGAAACTAACACGAGAGGGGTCGATGGAATCTACAATGTGTTGAATACCTATATATTAACATGCTGTTTGATAATCAAAACACAGAGACGGTTACATAACTTTTTTGTTTTGTTTAATTACTATTTTGCCTGTCAGTGGTGGTCGGACGTGTCGAGCAAGTGTGGTGAATGTGGAGGTTGGGGGTTGACGAACTAATGACGTAACGATTGTGCGTTTCTCTATCGTTTCCCCACTCTTTATTCGAATATTTTGCTTTTAATTACAAATTCTGTCTGTTTCAGTATGGCATTTTCTTTGTTCTCTGCTAACCTGGAATTTGTGCGTGCGCAATCTCCAATTTCCTTTATCCAACAGATGTGCTTGGAAAAATGCAGTTGTAAGTTACACTATTCTCGAAGTGGGATCTTCGATCCTAAATACAGACAACACTAAAATACAATTGCGTATTACTTAGGGTTTCTAACGAGTTACGGCTGACAGGATACTTCAAATAATATTACCAAAATAAAAAAAATAAAAATCTGTTTGAAAGTGATGGGATTATCTTGTAGGGAGAGAACTTTGGACAAAAATGGTAAATTACTATATTAAGGGCCGTTAAGAAAATTACGGATCAGAGCCCGCGGACATTTAGCTAAAGAATACTTCCATTGCTTCTGTCGAAAGTTTTAGGCAGACGCACAAACAAACATACAGACAGACGAGACTTATAGATGTATGCACGTATGTATTTCCCCCCCCACCTCAACAAAAGGAGGGTGGACCTGTAAATTCACCCTTGTCCGTCTGCACTTTTTCAATAACTACGCCTTGGAATTTTTTTTAATTTTGCACAAACATTAATCATATGAGTAAAAAAAAGTTGATTTTAATTGATACAAACTTACACATTAACTATGGACGACAAAACGTACAAGAAAAAAGAATTGCTCTGTATATATTCCGTATCTCTGCATCAACGCATTTCTATCAGCGGATATGTCCGTCCGTGCTTCCGTAGATCCAAACTGATTAAGTTCATAAAAAGCACTTTTATCGATAAACGCGCAAATTGAATGGACGCAGTCGAATAAAAAAAAATAGCAATCCTTGTTTAATGATGGAAATGATATAATTACGGATGCAGGTGGATATATTTGATTAGTATTGATCTGACGATAGGAAAAACGGGCGGATCAGTTCGTTGATTGATTTAAGAGAAACAACGAACGTGTATTGCCGCTTCGGTGACGAAACAAAAAGACGATCACTGACGTGAGTAGTTTCGAAGCTGCAAATACACACGACTTTGTAAGTAGAAATAAATAAATACACACGTGTGTGCGTGCGTGTAGATATAAATGGGTGTGAAGGGTGAAAAACTTATCGATTTCGTAAGTTTAAATTGTATACTTTTATTAAGTCTCAATCGACAAGCACATCCACGTAACATGCATATATATATATATATATGATGATGATTGCAATGTCTTTTCAGACGAGTGCCACTCCCTCGGGCACTTAAAGTCCATGAGCCCAAAAATGACTTCCATCGCCACAGAACCATTTTAATAGACAGATGCCTGAGGCAGTATCTATACACAGATGTTAGAGTCTTAGCTTTGTACGACAGCTAAGTCTCTCTCGGTTCAAAATGTTGAGATCCAGCAACAAGCAAGAGCAAGATAGCCAGCAACAAGTTAAGCTGGAGACCAGCTTAATGCGGGTACTGGTCTCTCGCTTTATGTTTTTTTTAAAAACATTTCTCCTAGAAAAGTTGCCTTCACCACGGCTTACGGAAGCCCTCTCCACCCCAACACAGACACACAAACACACATGGTGCTAGTTGGCCGTTGACCCCGAATGAGTTCATTCGCCCTTTGGAATGTCTTGTTTTTAATCCTTCAGGGAGACTAGCCACCCTCCTCACCAAACAAGTCTGGTGGGGGAACCACTTTAGTCGCCGGTGACCCGACCATGAGGCGGGTAGTACTGGGTTAAATGGTACCAGTAGCATATGACATATATATATATATATATATATATATATATATATATACATACACACACACACAAATATTTGCACATCTGTAGCTAATGATGCTTATATAAATAGTTATACCACGCATACATTTGTCCGTGTATATGGTGGTATAATTATTTATACAGGCATCCTTAGCTACAGATGGGCTAACTTGTTTCAGCTGCGATGTCATTCAAAATCGAGGCCAATTTTAAAACGAAACCAATGTTTGTATGAATGAAAAATTATATAGATCTATCAGGTTTTAAACACTATCTTAAAAGGCAGAATTTCATTGGATTTATATCTAGAAACTTTATATATATATATATATATATATATATATATATATATATATATATATATATATATATACACACCTTTATTAGAATAGTAAAATTTTGAAATAATGAGAAAGTGAACCATAATCGAATGTTAAAAAGTAATACACAAGTCGATTAAAAGAAAAAAAAAATCACGAAGTGTAATACAACCCAAGGAAAAAGTGAACACTATTCGGGATGTTAAATACGTAAGTCGACTAAGAAAAAGGAACAAAAATTACGAAATGTCAAAAGAACGAAAACCCGAAGCGCTTTTCGTACAGACGGATTTTTCATGGATATACGTCTGTAAAGAGGATTAGAATTTTTTTTTTTTTTTTGTAGAATTGTTGTAAAAAAGGAACAAAGAAAACCTTAGATGGAATGTGTCCCGCAAAATAGTTCGAACTGCCAGCGAAAATTTCTCTGCTTACACAAAGTAGGGGGGCTGAAACTTATGGCAAGCGCCTCGGGGACAGGCAGGTGGAACAGTGCGTCCTCTGTAAAACAGATAAACAATCCGAAGAGAATGTAGAAGCACAATCTTTTTCATCTATTAAGTGGAAACTCCTGGAAATAGGCTGATGATCTTAGATGTCACGCGGCACACTCTGGGCGATTCTAACCTGAAGACGCTGGGTCGTCTTGCCTATATATATTATATATATATATATTAGAGACAGTAGGAATTTGCTTGTTTTCTATTTATATATATTGTGCGGTTAAATTTAACATACATTAAGTTAAATAAATGGATTGGTATAAATAAAAATTGTATTATAATTAGAAAGCATATTTTCCCAATTAGGTTGGTAGGTTGGTTTTGTTTTACGGCATGTCAACCCTTTTCGGGTTATTTAATGCCGAATCTACAGGTTTAAGAACATTTTTTTAATAGAATATATTTGTTGTTTTCAAGTCGGTTTCTATTTAACCCATAGTTGGGACCCTAACAGGTATTACCACTCCGGGTCAGAGTGGACCTGGGAGCAATAGTAATTAAAGGGCGGCTCGCCACTTCCCAAAGCCCGCGAGCTGGGGCCTCACCACTGGATATAGTTTGAGGTCATATCCAGGACCTCCCAGATAGGAGTTTCATTAGGATGATTAAATTTCGAAGAAAATAAGCTAAGACTACAAGTGGATTTGGAAATGTTTGTGTGTGATGTGAAAAACGGTGTCTGTTAATTGCTTCGGACATATTCATAAACACTCATTCCTATCTTATAAAATAGAAGCGTTGGATGGGGTTGGGGCTCCCGCCCCTCACGAGTCGCGAAAGACGCTTAAATATGTTTTAATTCCAGCAGATTCCGTATTTGTCACCGAGCCAATTCTCTATTGAACATATATTTACAAAAGCTTTAAATTTTTTTTTTTAAATGACGAGTGCCATCAGCTAGAATTGAAACCAAAACATTTAGCGTTCCAGTCGCATTCCATACCGTTTGAGTTAACCCGATAGATACATAAGAATTAAAATTAGACTGTCTAGTTATGATTGAATTTGCGAATGCGTAAAATTAATCGAAATGTCGGCAAGTTAAAAATGAAGGTTTCGTATTTGAATAATGTCAACATATTCATACATCCAAAGATTTTGCTAGTTATAAACCGTCTTTGATATATGATTACTATTCCCTGTTAATTTCAGTGTTATGTAACCAGGAGGTTAAGAGTTTATCGGTTAAATATTTACACAGACACGTTTATGTATTGTATGTACACGAGTTTTTCCTAAATAAGAAACGAATGTTAGAACAAATCTTCTATAGTTAATGTTCGAATGTGGATTATATTTAGCTTAGTTCAATATTATGCAAGGAAGACTCACCTCGTGAAAACTCATTGTCGATATTTGTGAAGTTTTAGCAATCGGCATCAGATATTAATAAACATTCCCCAAATTTCAGCCTTTTTTAGAATATTTTAAGTTTTTAAAATAAAAATATGGACACACCCTCCGAGCTGAAACTTAAAAATATTTCAGATTTGCATAGATTCTGGCTCAGAATTAGAATTATTATGACGTAACAGTCTTGAGGAGCGATACTGCTCCCCATTGAGGAGGATACAATCCCCTAAAACACTGGGTAAGGCCGGGTAAATATGCTGAGATTGTTTGCTAAATGTTGATTAAATCCTTAGCCCTAATCATTATACACCAATTAAATAAAATTTCTTTTTAACATCCGTCAAATTTAAGACGTTTTCTAAAATTATGAGATGTATTGATAAAAATTAGATAAAGTATTCTAGACATAAGATTTAGTATTATATCGGGATGTTAACCTTCCTTAATGAGCATTAAATAGTTCCCGCACTAAAAATAAGTAAAAGAAAAACAAAATTGTAAATTTGCTTTGTTCGATGAATTAATTTTGCCCGTCCTGATAAGAGTACTTCTACATCATTATATATATATATATATATATATATATATATATATATATATATATATATATATATATATATATATATGCGGGCTTTTCTTAAAACAAATATGGGTTTATAATGTATATATTCAATAAGGTTATCTTTAAATTGCAACGGGATTTTTAAAGCTCAATGAAAATGGATTTAGACTTTCAAAGCATATGTATCTTTATTAAACATTTCAAAGTAAATGGAATATGCACTTCACATTCATATAGTGTAAATATATACGCGCGTGCGTTTACAAGTCTACAAACGCATTTAGTTCGATACAATCATTAATCAGCGTTTTAAAACTAGTCAACAATTTCTGTAGACACGGCTTAATATTATATCTATATATTCAAATGTGATAATTTAGTTATGTGCATCTTTATTTACACTGCAATAAATCTTCGCTCATATAAACAATGGCTGAAACATAAATAAACCCCCGGTAAATTTTATGAGACAACGGGATACTACCGAATTCTTATATATATATATATATATATATATATATATATATATATATATATATATATATATATATATATATATATATATATATATATATATATATGAGAGATACACACGCGTATGTGTGTGTATGTGTTTACAAGGAGAAGGGGAGAGAAAGGTGTGCATAAAAGAATTTCAACACCTTATACATGTAATTTAATTGCTAATAAAATTATCGAATCTATAATTGCATTTACGTACTTGGACGCAGACCGATGCGCGAGTTGAATGTCCACGCGGTTTTGTTTTTTTTTTTTGTTTTTGTTTTTTTTGTTTTTTGCCATTTGACGAAATCGCTCAAATTACTCGCATGTATGACGGGGACTTAGCGTTTGAATGTTGTTCAGTTAAACAATTTTAGAACATTTTAAATACAGGGATTAAGGGGTTTTCGTTTTTGTTTTTTTGTTTTTTTTTTAATGCTCGAAATTTAAAATGATCGATATCCGATCAAATTCCATAATTCTGTTATTTATTCATTTGACAATGGTATGAATGTTCGTTAATGAACCGAGGGGTCAGCGTTCAATTCTTGGTTGAATCGTACCAAAAAATGTTTTGACCCTCATTGTCCTTTTTTTATATCAAAAGTTGAAGGCATAAAACTTGCTATTAAGATTGAAATAGTCTGTAATAGGAAATATAATTATATTAGTGATACTAGTTAAAAGAAGCTAATTATAATGAAAACTGAAACTTGATTGAGTTTGTCGGACTGACTTCCTCATCTTGGTTGTTATTGTCACAACGTTTCGGCCGTTTTGCCCTCCGGCCTTCGTCAGGTGAACGGTTTGTTAGGAGTCTCGAACCCAACCCTTTATTATTAGTACGGGGGTACCGAGTTCGGACTCCAGCTAGGCTTTGGGACATAGTTGCTGATTCTCTGTTTTTCAATGTTACTTTTTTCACTGCCTTCATTCAGGATTGAACTCAGCACCTTTGGGTAACTGTAAACTTTGATACAACGTCTAGGACCACTCGGCCATATGTCACTAGGACAATTCTTAGTTGGTTTTTGTTAATGTTAAACCTATGTTGTTATTCAAGGTTTTCTCTCTCTATCAGAGGTGTCCAAATTGCATTCATCTCTATGCTTGGTTTGCTCAGTAGGTTGTTATGTCCGAGCATGTGAGCTGTTTCTTTAAGTTTTCTCACTTTCCAGTGGGTCTCTCTGTTTATTATTTTACTTCATCCCATAGGGGGCGATGATCCCCCCTCTCCATCCAGACATGGTTGGCTATACCCGATTTTTCCGTCTCCCCTTTAGTTACCGCTTTTCGGTGTTCTTCCACCCGTACTTTAAGGGGGCGGCATGTTTCACCCTTGTAAACCTTTCTGCAACTGCATGGGATGGAGTATATGCAGTTTTTGGTCAGGTTCTCATCCGTGCGGGGCTTCACTCGTGTCGTCTGAGTGTTGACTCGCTTTTGAATACCGTCCTGATGTTGTAGGGGGCACATATTCTCTGAATCTTTTCGGAGATGCCTCGTATGTATGGTAGGCAAACCGTTGGAGGTTTTTGGGTTTCATTCTCCTCTCTTATACTATTAACACGTCTGCTGGATAGTATGTTATCGGGGTAGTTGTTACGACGGAGGATATTCTTCAACCTGACCATTTCTTGGTGGTATGTAATGGTGTCGCTACTTATTGTCTCTGCTCGATGTTGTAAGCAGCGTGCGATTCCATGTTTGATACTGTATGGGTGATGGGAGTTGAAGTTTCGGTATTGTCCGGTGAAGGTAGGCTTGCGATATACGGATGTCTTAAACCCATGCTCTGTGCGTGATATGAGTATATCAAGGAAGGCCAGTTGGTTATCTTTTTCTTTCTCCATTGTGAACTGTATCGATGGTCTTATTGAGTTCACATGATCTAGGAGAGCCTGGATGTCTTCCTGATGGGGCCAGAGTATGAAGGTGTCATCAACGTATCTTAGCCACATGGTGGGCTTTAAGGGAGCTGAACCTAAGGCCATGTCTTCGAAGTATTCCATCTATATGTTCGCCATCACTGGTGATAATGGCGAGCCCATAGCTAGTCCCTCCTCTTGTCGATATAGGTCAGTACCCATTCTGAAGTAGGTTGTTTCTATGCAGAATGTCAGCATTTCCATTAAGTTTGGCAATGGTACACATGTGCGCTCTTCTATGGAGAGGTCCGCAGCTAGTTTGTCTTGAATTACTGCTAGTGCCTCACTAGTTGGGACTTTAGTGAACAGGCTAACCACATCTAAGCTTACCATTTGGTTTGTACTGATGGGTACTCCCTTGATCAGTTCTGTGAAGTGGGCAGAATTCTTTACATGTGTTGCTGACTTGCCTGCTAATGGGTTTATTATATCCACAAGGTACCTGCTCAGTGGGTGGCATGCTGAGCCTCGGCAGCTCACTATGGGTCTGAGTGGAATACCTTCTTTGTGTATCTATGGGATGAAGTAAAAATAATAAACAGAGAGACCCACTGGAAAGTGAGAAAACTTAAAGAAACAGCTCACATGCTCGGACATAACAACCTACTGAGCAAACCAAGCATAGAGATGAATGCAATTTGGACACCTCTGATAGAGAGAGAAAACCTTGAATAACAACATAGGTTTAACATTAACAAAAACCAACTAAGAATTGTCCTAGTGACATATGGCCGAGTGGTCCTAGACGTTGTATCAAAGTTTACAGTTACCCAAAGGTGCTGAGTTCAATCCTGAACGAAGGCAGTGAAAAAAGTAACATTGAAAAACAGTGAATCAGCAACTATGTCCCAAAGCCTAGCTGGAGTCCGAACACGGTACCCCCGTACTAATAATAAAGGGTTGGGTTCGAGACTCCTAACAAACCGTTCACCTGACGAAGGCCGGAGGGCAAAACGGCCGAAACGTTGTGACAATAACAACCAAGATGAGGAAGTCAGTCCGACAAACTCAATCAATGAAAACAACTCATCTCAAAAATACAGACAATTACAAAACTGAAACTAATTTTAAGTTAGCCCCACGATGCCCCTGTCACAAAAAAAAAAAAGTAATACCACCATAAACTGACGCCATGCGAAATAATTGAGGAGGATCAAGGAGGACGGAATAGCTAAGCAGAAAAAGCACTAACCAGACTTCCACTGGATCAGTATGAAGAGAGTTGAGACCTTGAAGAGACTTACCCCGCAAATTCCAGTGATGACCAATGATCGCTACCCATAAGAAATCAATGATAAACGACTATTACGATAAGGTATTCAAACTTCAGAGAACACCACAAATTGTTCTAACGAAAATTTTTGGATGATGGCCTGTGTGAAAAACTTCTATTGCGCAACAACAATAATTTAACCAAGAACAAAGAGAAAGAGAATTTTTGCTTTTTCCTCATGGCAGCCTAGTAATTACCGATATCATTCATGCAATTGAGCTGTCTTGTCTATTGTTCCATGAAACTGATGCTCACACGATTTACTTTGACTTAGATTACTAAGATCAACGGTTTTGTTTTCAATTTTTACTCCTTAGTAAAAACTAGCCTGGGTGCCCGGCGTTGCCCGGGTGTTTGTAGGCAGGTGCGAACCCGTAACGCGAAGGTAGAAAAGAAAGTGGAGGTGTGTGTAAGGGTGTTGGTTAAGCAAAAAAGAAAATTGCGAGCGACAAAACATTGGTAGTAGGCAGGCAGACTCGAACCCGGAAACCGCAAAAGAGTAAAAGTGAAAAAGTGAAAAAAAAGTGACGCATTCGCTGCTGTGTCTATCGCCAAACTAGAAGTGACGTAGGTTTAAATTAAAGCTAGACAATCGAAAAGCGGCGATGACTGGAAAATATCAGCGAAAAAAAAAAAAAAGCCCTCCCTGTAGAAACGTATCTAATTGAGGGTGAAGGAATTAATGTTTTTGGCCAATTTTTCGATTTGTCTTCCGAAGGGTTGAGCTTTAAAACGATACCGATCTCGTGAACATCGGTCACCTCTGTCAAAAGTTTTTGCGAGGCATACATACATTTAAACAGATAGGTGAGATTTTTATTATATAGATGTTTGCCGACTAAAACCAAATCGAAAATGTGCTATAGATCTAAATACCCTATAGATTAACTTTCAACTCTAGACCAAATATTCAGAGAGGAATTTAGTGGACACTTTTCGCGCATACACCGACAAGATATATAATGTATATATGTGTGTGTGTGTGTTTCATCGTATACGACTCATCAGAGTGGCCGAATACAGCAAGATTCGAATTCGCTGTATTCAGCCAGAGTCGTAGACGGCGAAACACGTGTCAGTGGATAATTACATTTTAAAAATAATGTATATACCGCTCCCCATGCGGGGTACCAAATTGATTAAAGGGAAAATTATTCCCAGCTCGCATTTAGGTAAAAATGCGCTTTCGTAAATAATTTAATTCATATCGCTAAAACCAAAACAAACATATATATATATATAACTTCTGTGTCCTAGAACGTTTTTAACTCTACGCAATTATGTAGGATGTAGAAACTATGTATTAATGATAGTGTAATAGTTAAAAGGAAACCAATCATCTAATAAACCATAAAAAATAACGCTTGTTTGTCAAATCAATATACAATTTCGTAGTCGCTCGCATATCCAAGACCGAGTATATTAAGTTTTTTTTTTAATACTTTTTTAGAAAAAGTTTTCAATATCAATTTCAGAGCGAGAAAAAAAAATTAATGTGTATAAACCGGAAATATCATCGAAGTAGTAATACCATTTAAAAGATATAATGATAAAAAAAAATCAAAGAGGAAGAGACTTTTTCATACCAGCCGAATGACACTGTCTTATTAAAGAATCTGCTGTTGATTTTATACGATGGACCATTTTGCTTGTGCGATAAAACTTCAAATTCATTTGTGGTGTTACGTTGTATAAAATGTTAACATTTGTCTAAAGTTGACCTTTTCTTTAACAGGATATCTTTCAAATATTGACTTACGATATTTGTCGGAGTTATCTTGATACAAAATTCATCAATTACTCCAGGCACGTAAGGTACATGCGTGTGATTTTTTTCTTCAAATCGACCAAGCCGTTTTCAAGTTTATACGAAATGGAGACGCACACAAAATTCCTTTTAAATATGAAGATTTTTCTTCGTCTCCCTATCTTTTCCGGTTACTCTTGAAACCAAGTCGAACTATCTGGATGAAATGTATGAACTTTTCTGATAAGGTGCAGCAAACTAAGTATTATGGCATCTCCTCGATGAGACTAACAGCACTAGCATTTATTACAAAAATAAACTAAAATTTAACCATATTCGACCATTAATTTGGCATAAAACTCATTCTATGTCAACGAGCAATAACTTTTGCCAGTTTTTAACAGGCTAAACACTTATGGTTAACGAATATAGGTTTGTATAGAAGAGCTGCACGGGCGGCAAAAAGAAAGTCCGCACTTGTAATTTTTTTTTAAACTGCAAATTTAAGCTAAATTTAATGTAACTGTTTAAACAAAATATACCCCTTTTAATTTGCCTTTTATTCTTCTATAATTTCACCTGTTCAGATGTCACTTTTAATTGAGATATGCTAGTGTTCACGTCAATTAAAAAAATAACTACAAATTGAGGCAAAAAGAAAGTCCGCACAATGAAAAATTATTTAAATCTAACTTTATGACAACACAAATAATGGACTAGTTAAAATTTAGTCGCATAGCCCTTCTGCAATTTGACACCCTGCAATCTATTGGGAATTCCTTGAATTAGACTGCAGCAATACTCCGGGGAAAGGGCACCCCACTTTTCTTTAATTTTTGTCCAAAGTTCTTCCAAATTTGAAATTTTATCACTGCGTAGCTGTTGCTTAATGTAATACCATACCTTTTCCATAAGATCGAGTTCTGGATATTGCGCAGGCCAATCCAAGCAGAACCAGGAACCTCTTGACATTGCCAGCTGTGTGAATGGGAGCATTATCCTGCATGAAGAAGGGATTACCACCCAAATTCGACCAAAGAGTAGAAAATGCTCAGTCAACATATTAATGTAGTTGGTCGAATTAATTCGACCTTGCAAGCGACCGATAGGCCCTGGACAATTGGTACTAATAATGCCCCACACCAAAACTGAACCTCTGCCACCTTGCAGCGTTGAAACTGAGCACCTAGGATTAAATTCGTCTTTCCTCCGACGGACGTACTGCCTACCATCACTGCCTCGCCTATTGAACTTGCTTTCGTCGCTAAAAAGCACTTTTCACCAATACGTAGAGTCATGATCTTCATTGGATCTGACGAAGTCCAGACGGCGCTTTCTGTTCTTTATAGAAATTATTGACTTGCGTCTTGGAACACAGCCTCGCAAGTTAAATTCCTTTAATCTGTTCTTAACGTAGAAAGAGCACTTTTTAACAAGATTGCATCAATGTCGGACTTGCGGGAGCCGTTTCAAATCTGTTTCTTAGGCTGCGGATCTTGATAACATTGTCTTCCCTGTTAGAAGTAACTCTAGTAGGACTAGATTTAGATCATCAACACTGCCGGTGTTTTTGCACGGTCTCGTGCCGTTTTCTCATATTTCAATCTGCGGCCGATTTCTCGATTGGATAAACCAGAAAGGTGGAGATTAATCAACTTCTGACGATCACTAAGAGAGTCGTAACATATGGACTAAATGTTACGTTGTATAACCTGGAACAACAATTACGATTAGAGAGGCTTTGTTGCCTGTTGGTGGATATTTTAAACTGATTGAGAGGCGATTATTTAAGTTGGTTTTAAGCGAATTTGTTGCTGCGGACTTTATTTTTGCCTCCTCAATTTAAAGTTTTTTTTAAATTGACCTGAACACTAGAATATTTCAATTAAATGTCAAATATGAACAGGTAAAATTATAGAGGAATAAAAGGTGAATCAAATGAGGTATAGATTGTTTAAGCAGTTACATTAAATTTAGCTTATATTTGCAGTTTTTGAAAAAAAAAAAAATTACAAGTGCAGACATTTTTTGTCGACACTGTACATCTTGAAATTACTGCATTTTATTCTGGGTCCAGAAACTACGTATTCCGTTCAACGTTTACTTATATTTTGTTCTGATCAAAATTTTCTTAGGATAGTACTTCATACGAAAAGTACACAATTATGATGCGCAGTCTTCGGTATTGTCTAAGTCATTCCCTACTTCCTTTGTTGCAGCTCGTTTGACCTCATTCTAATGCAGCTTACGATTCCAGTAGCTTCCTAATGGATGAAGCCTTGTGGAACTTTTCGTGCTAACTGTTTCCAACTCTTTACTACAAAGTTCGTCTTTGAAGGCCTGAGCCTGATAAGTATCTCCTGTCCTTACAATAATCATTCCGTATTATTGTTATTTGCATTAAGTACTTCATTCCTCTGAACCGGTTTCCATTTTAAAAAGTCAATTACTAGATCTATGACAAGAGAATAGTTTTTACATTATTTTGACTCAAATCAGTTAATATCTTATGTTTTTAGAGTGATGTGGTTCTCGAAAAAGTCGACCTAACTGCCCTCGTAGCGAGGAATAAAAAAAAAAAGGATTCTTGGCCTTCGGGTCAAGATCAAAATTATCTTATGCGGCATATCACTATTTTCACTTCATTTTTGGTCTAGTAGTGGAGTAGAAATCCTTCACGACTAATACATTTATTTTGTTTCAAAGCAGATGCCCCTTCTACATAAAAACCGATCTTGTGTTTAACTATCCTCGAACGAATGAACAAGCTGGGTGTTTTGTTTTTTTTTTAATTTAATATGAAAATCAATACACAAAAATAAATTTATAGGAGTATAGATGTGCCCCTTGCCTCCTGCGTAAGCAGATGATTTTGTTTAATCACATTATTATCCCCATTCCAATTTTATCTAACACGCTACACCATTAGACTTATGGATACCCGTCAGCTTATGACGTCATACAAAAACGTCATGAAGAAGTCTTCTGCGTGTGTGGCAATTGCGTTTGCACACCACTTATTTAAAAGTAAGTCTTCAATCAGGTCTAAACCTGAAATTGTTTCAAAGTGCTTCACGCATAGAATACGTAATTATAATCTCCGTTTCGACTAAAATCCCAAATATTCTGCAATAAAAGAATCTAGGTAAACCAAGCTCTTCTATAAATGAAATATATTTTAATGGCCTGCACAGTTTGGTGTAGCTTGCTGAAAGTTAAGTCTCACAGCAAAGAAAATGGCATGTAATATTTTCCAGTGAAAATATTGTCACAATATATATTTTTTATTAAAGTATAAATTATAACTCAAACAGCTGGTGCCTAAACGGATGTATACGCTGAAGAATATACTGTGTAAATGTATTTTATTGATCGATGGGCGATAGAGGACCTCGCAAAGTTAGATATCTTATAAGAAAAAATACGCATCAAGTGCGCTTGAAAGCCAAGTCACAACGTAGCATTAGGAAAATAAACATTTTGTTTTAAATTTATAACAAATATATTTCGGAGCCACACTTCATCTTCAGTATGTTTTTTTTCTATGTTGTATAGTTGAAAGAAAAGTCTCCAAAGAGCCGCGCGTTGTATCTCAGTGGTTGTATTTTGAAATGTTGGAACAGTGCGTAGGCAACACGAGAACAAGGTATGTTTCCAACTTTACAACATGGAGAGAAAAAAAAAATACTGAAGATGGAGTATAGTTCCGAAATATATTTATGTTATAAATTTCAAAGTAAAATGTTTTTTCCTTATATTACGTTGCGATTTGGCTTTCAAGCGCACTTTATGTGTATTTTATTCAAATTAACTCCACGTTTCTACATGAAACTCACGTTTGACGATATCTGACTACATTTAACCTAGCTTTTCCCGCTACCATTTCTGCCTTGTTAATTTTTGTCATTTTCACCCCCCCCCTAAAATATTGCCTCTTGGAACATAAGGTGTTACTATTTAAGATCATGTCGGTACGAAACTACGTAAGGAATTAAGTAGCGAGATGTCTGTTCACATTACATTTAAACTTCTGCACGCAAATACGGGCAGGGAAGCAGAGATAGGAATTCCAAATCTAGCCGCCCGATGGAAGAAGTTATTAGAGTAGAAATCTTTCCAGCATTTTGGCTCTCAACAGCAAACGGGTTGGCTCATTTTGATGGTATTGTTTTATCAGTAAATAGATATTACCTATAAAAGTTATACAAAAAATATTGCAACACCTTTATAAAAATAAAATTAGAAAACATTTTTAACATGTTTTCCTAACAGAAAGCCAATAAAACAAGCAAATTTCGATAACGATAATAATGTGTAGTTTTTGTGGCAAATATTCGATCAGATGAAACTAATGTGTTCTATGAAGATTATCAATTTTTAGTTTAACGGGGCGAGATTAATGGTTTTACCCAAGATTTAAATGCATTTTAATATTTAAATAAATATTTAAATAGATATTTATTTATTTTGAGCTTGTCTAGCTGAGGATCGGTCTACAAACTGTCAAATTTTGATCCACAGACATGAAACTTTATTTTTATTTTACGACTTGGATCTGTGGAACAAATTCGATTTGAGTTGTAACTGATAAAAATAGCTGCTAAGGGGGTCGAATTTGGCAGGCAGAAGTCGACTTAAAGTGCTTTTGTACACATGTGCAAATGAATAATTATAAGTTAAACGTTAGTTTTGAATATTTTTATATGCGTGGGGACGTCGTTCGGATTGGAAACAAATAAGGCTGGACAGAACTATGTTGTTTCCATCCTAACCGATTGGACCCAAGTCATTTTTTAAACTTGAAATCACTAATATTTATTGGGTACAATATGATCTATAGTCTACATAAATGAAATATAGCATATTTGACGACCGAGCAAAGCCGGGCAGTCTGATAGTAAAATCTATATTAGGCAGCTAGATTGATGTTTGTTGACTTTTAAAGCATATGAACCTTCGAAATTATGTTGAAACTTTTTTTTTTACAATTTATATTGATTTTTTGGGATAATATATCCATTTTCTTTCTAAATAGTCACCCATTTACTTCTGGCCATGCTCACCGGTCGCTTAACGTCGGCTATCTGAGGAGAACCAATCTGTCAGTGCGATTATAGCCGTATTATTTATTCGGAAAATTTGAAAGAAAACGTGAATGCGTTTTCGAATGCGGAAGTAAAAATTAATTGGAATTTTCTTCGTCCGAAATGTTTATTCTGGAAGCGGCATCTAAAAGAAAACTGCTCGTCGAAGCGCGACCTTGCTGAAATGGAAAATAAAATATCGGCATTTTAAGTAGATTCAAGCGGAGATTTTTTTTTTTTTTTTTTTTTTTTTTAAATCAAAAAAATACATAAAATATTCGTTTTTTTTAATTGTCCAAATTAGCTGAAATTCCCAATTTACTAAGCGATCGTATCTCATTTACAACATACATCCAATAACAAACCTTGAAATGATGATAATTTCAGATAATTTTCTGGAAATGCTCATTACGATTTTCCGGGCTACCGTCCTCAACTTTAGTGTTTTGTTTTTCTCACAACATTTGAATCGCTGTAAACTCCGGCCTTCTTCACGTGTATCTTGTCGAATTTAAGAATCTGCGCGAAATAATCTACGGGGTAGCAGGTTCTCGTTCCGTCAGCCATAACCGGTTACAAGTCCTAAATAATTAGCAATTGTAGTTTTGGAGTGTCAACCGAGAATTGGATCAACCTCCAGAAGAGTAATTGACAACTGAATTTTAACAAGTGCGCCACACTCTTTGTAACACATCAAAAATAACTCAAGATGAGAAGAGCCGTCAAAAGAAGCAAAATACGAATTATCTTCATCTTAAATTCAAGAAAATTTCCCATCATTTAAAAAATATTAAATTTTTTTTAAATGTCCCGTTTTTTTTTACCCTTTAGGACCTGGTTGACTTAATTCGTTCAGTCGTAAATCTGAATATAACGGCATAAAGTGGGAATTGATTCAAACACGCCTTTTACGTATTAGTTCATTATCTGGTATCTACCCAGATACCTTCAGATTACAGCTGCCCATTGCTTACATTCAGCATGCCACGATCTGCTTCAGAGAGTAGGGGATTTCATTTGTGTAACACTTCTAGCGCTATGGATAATAAGGTAATTTTATGAAATGCAAATTTCCCAGTGATAGATTAATTATTGAACTTCATAATTTTTCCAGTTTGAAGACAATCATAGTATCAGTACCCTTAGATGAAAATTAGTAAATATTTTTAATAATCTACATAATTCAGGTCAAAGAGTTAAGATGATACGAGGACAAGGTCAAACATTAAAACTAATATCGCTCTTATTAATGTTAATAGTTTTAAATTAGGATCATAATTTGCGTAGACATTGTCCATATTGAATTTATTGGCAACGGCCGATTAACATTTATATTTGTACAAATAGATCTAAAGAATTTCGGTAACGATACAGCGTGATAAAATATTGTAATATCAAATTGAAAGTGAGCAAAGAAAATTCGTCTTTCTGTTCTTCAATTAAAAGACGTTTCTAGGGTGCTAATAGCATTTTCCATCGGAAGAACACGTTTTCTTTTTTATTGGTAGTATTCGTCTCTCAGGAAACTGACTTCCTGCGTCTATGCTTAATCCGTTGGCGAATTGCTGTGTATCCTCGATCAGCAGTCTGTTGCAGTTGCCACGGACGTAAATCGTGCCAGATTGGGAGGGCTATGTTGCGACCTTCTCTCGTCTGTGCTCCCAGTTCTCTTGGGACATGTATTTAAAGCTTTTCAATGGCTGTAGCTGTTAAGTCACCAACTTCTAGCCTGTAGGATGGATACCATCTGCCTTTATACCTGCTATTACGTCTTGTGTAACGTCGTCCTCCAAAACGAATTAGGACTATGAAGGTACCTGTGATCATAAAAATATTTAGATTTAGAAAAAAAGCGTTTACAGTTAAAGTAAATTATATATTAAATAAGCCATACCTGTTCCAAGTAATTGAGGTCGCTTTCTTCTAAGTCGTAATCACCTTTTGTTATGTAACCACAATCAATACCAACGGTGCGTTCCGGATCAAAAGGCTGTTTCGAAATTAAAAAAAATAAAAAATAAACAGGTTACAAATTATACAAAAAAAAATTGTCAACAAGCTTATAAACTGAACTTCCATATTTGGATTAATCGAACTACTGTTCTCATCTTAAGTATGATTTTCACAAACGTTTCGGTCGATGTAACCGACCTTCTTCAGGTGTTTCTGTAGAACTGAAATTTTGAACGAAATTTCGAGTGGGACCCTTTATTTACTTCACGGGGGTAGCGGGCTCTTGTTCCATCAGCCATGACTGGATAGAGGTCCTAAGTAATTCTCAACTGTATTTTTCGGTCGCCCGCACTGAGGATTGAACCTCCAGGAGAAGGTCACCTTTTTACAAAGGAGTTTTCCAAGTACTCTAACCACCGAAAAATACAATTGCGCATTACTTAAGACCTCTATACAGTCATGGCTGACGGAACAAGAGCACGCTACTCCAGTGAAGTAAAGTGTTCCGCTCGAAATTCCTTCCAAAATTCTCGAGTTCAACAGAAACATTCCAGAGTTCGACATCTGAAGGTCAGGTTACATCGACCGAAACGTTGTGAAAGATCACTCAAGATCAGAACACTAGTCCGTTGAATCCAAACACGAATAACCAATCCTCAAAATTTACATAAACGTCAAACTAAATTTTATTTACAAATTGCAGATTGTACACAGAAGTCAATGGCCATTTTAATAGGAAGTTATTTTTAGAATGAGTTTCTTTCTTATAAGAATTTGTAGCAGTCTTGAGATAATTGACAATATCAATAGCATAAAATGAAAGTTTAATTAGTCGATAGCTTACTCTCCCCGGAGAGAGAGAGAGAGAGAGAGAGAGAGAGTCTTCATATGATTGAGAAGAGAACTGATGGTTGTTATATATTATTCATCCATCGATAGAAGAGTGCAGTCCGTTCGTTTGGTCGTTGCGCTTAACATTTAACCGTTAATATCAAATTAATTGAAAGGCAGAATATATTTAAATCCGTCCAGGTATGATCAAAAGATGCTCTGTCCGCCAGTTAGTCTAACGGTTAACTCTAAAATGGTATTTTCATCGCTGAATGTAGAAACTGGACAGACGCATCTGTTTACAGATAGTTACATGTGGCATAAGGAATTCAGAGACCTTTTATGCGACCTTATAATAGACACGAATTTAAGATTACATAAATACGTATTCCTGTACATGATTGTTTATAAGATGTCATATGACGTCATAGCAGATGAAGCCCTATGACATTTTCGACGTGCAACACAAATGTGTTCAGTAGAACCCCAGGATACGGATTTAAAAATTAACAATACAGTACAGTATATAATACACATGATTAAATAACACATGATTAAATAACAATAAGGCGGGTCAAATACCGTAACCAGGGTGCGGAAAAACGTATTCCACATCGTAAAAGCCGTATTCTAGAGCCACCGTATTCCGGGTGGCCACGGCAACACAAAGATTATATATATATATATATATATATAAAATCCATATTCCTGCGTTTTCACAATGACGGACAATCAGATGACGTCATACATAATGTCCTGGGGCTTAAAACCGAGGGAATGATTCCCGAGCAATGTCGGGTATATACAGCTATCGTATAATTCGGCTTATAAGACGAACCTTAAAGTTAAAAGATATGTTTCATAAGATACCGGGTGTTGCAATTTATAGCCTAGGCTAAACAAACATGTTTTCATCATTTAGCAGTCGTCTTATACAACCGATATAAATTTGCTAAAATTTGCTCCAATTCTGTACCTCATCTTATCTGACGGTCGTCTTCTACACCGAAATATACGGTATACGAGAGAGATCAAATTAAGAGATTACGTATCGCTATCTGAGATCAGATTGCACACCGACATGAGTTATTTCCGAACCACACTATTATGGCAAATTTAAGTCCGAAATAAGTTTAGAAAGCAAGGTGATAATGCATTTAATGTGTACAAATTTGAAATGAATTTTAGACACTAAAATGACAATCCACTAATTTCATTAGCAATATACTTTTGCGAAATATTTAAAAATTGAATACTTCAATTAACTTTAATTTCAAGTAATTGCAATTTTTTCTATATAAAAGGTAATAAAAAATAGGTTTTTAAATAATTTTAAAACTTTCAGTGTGCTGCTTTGTATTATTTTCGGTCACTTCCCATTTTTACATTAAACTATGCAATCGTCCACGTATTGTAGAAATTTGAAGTTGGCAATCTAGTTTTAAAATATTGTATTTTATTTCATCTGTGCGTTTATATTTTTATTTATTTCCATTAAATGTGTTTTTTTTGGGGGGGGTACCTGTGTAGAATGAATATCAAATTCTATAATTTATGGAGATTTCCGTGCGGTAACGTACGCATCTACCTGAACCCTTAAAACAAAACATTTTGATTGACCAGTAAAAAGTTTTAAACAATTTTCTAGCTTTATTTTCGTACGCGAAGCGCAAATGAATGTACGAAACCCAAAGCTACTTTTTTTTTTTTTTTTTTAAATCCTTCGGTAGGTTTTAAGAGGGTCCGTCGCCACTTGGATTAATAGTTAGATTAGAGTTAGCGACAAATGCCAGTGCTTTAAATTGTTTTGTTTTTTCCCCCTGGGGAGGCAAAGGAGATACTGAAGATTATGATCGACAAATTTCAGTTGAGTATATTTACGTTATACAGAAGACCTCGGGATACGGTGGCCCTAGGATACGTTTTTTTTTTTAGATTACGATGTGAAATACGATGTTTTTCCGGCCGCTGGCTACAATATTTGCCCCGACTTACGGTGTTATTTGTGTTATATACTGTACTGTATTTTGTTACCTATTTATTCCGGAGTTTTAGTGTACGAGGAAGCAAAAATAGGAAACTTATATTCCGATATATTCTAGCTTTTTTATTATTTAATTTATTTTCTTCCTATTTTTTTTTTTTTTTTTTTTTTTTGAGAAATAGGATATGTATTGAAAACGAAATAGGATATGTACTGTTCTTTTATATTATTAATGGTTTCAGACTATTTTACAGAATGTTCCCACTAGGACTTAGGGTTAGGTCAGTTATAAGGTTCCAGTGTTTTGCTTTACAGGGGCGTGAGGACGGATAATGGAAGCCCGGGGTTAATAAATTGGAATTGGGTAATTTATTTACGATATATTATAAGGTACATTAATACAAGGGTACGATTTTTCCTGGGATTAAGGTGGGTGACTTTCTTCATAAAAAAGGAGTATACACCAACAGCCTGCGGACGGGTAACAATGAAATCGAGATTACTGCAAAAATAATTGTCAGATTCATCGTCTGCATATTTTTGCATAACTCGGGGATCGTCGTTAACTTCTAAACAGACCATCGTACAACTGCAAATTTTTTGGAGTTTTTTTTTTTTTAAATATATTTAAATATTTTGAAAATATATTTTAAAAATATTTAAAAAAAAAATAAAAAGGACTAACTGTTCTCCGGGAAGAGGAGGTCCCGTTTTATAGATACCTTTGTGAAGGCTCGTTTCGCCGTTATCTGCAGAGTGTCTGTGACGGCCCCCATCAAAGACGTGGCGTCAGTGATTTTATATCGTGAATAACCGAAACATCGCGAGTGGAAATCTATCACCTTCGACTTGAGGAGGCGTTGGACGTCCGAAAAGCCAACCTTTAGAAAACAAACGATTAGAGCAAAAACGAAATTAAAATTTGGACAACACACACACACATCTTTATATATAAACAATTTGATTTTAGTACGTACGTTATCTCCCGCGTCTTGGAGAGATGCTCGGATAGTTGAAGATGCAACGTAAAGAAACAAGGTATAATACCTCAGGTAGATAAACGCTTTACAGATCTGGGTAATTCTTGGATAAGGTATAGCATTCGTTAGCCTATTTCTGGTATTCTATGTCTTACACAACAGAGGGTGGAAGTTGTTCATTTGGGAAACAATGCATCCTCGAAGGCGGGGCGAATTCATTTAGGAAAAAAAAAAAAAGCAGCCCGATTACCCTGTACGGTAATTTTGTAGCGACTATGTCAATGTCTGCTTCCAATTTGTCATAAGCCAGCACAGAAGTAGTAAGTCAGTACGAAATCTGGCCTACCTGGAGGTAACTTGTCTCTGATGTATCGTTATTTTCATGGAAAGTGTTCGAATGAGCTTCAATCTATGGTCCCCCCTCGCCAAACTTTCACAAGAAACACTCGTCTATCTGTAAACACTATCAATAATTCCCCCCACTCTTTATCTGTGCCTAAACCTAAACGTAGATTCCATGAACAAAGCTTTTTTCTTAGAACTGCACGCCTGTGGAATTGTCTTCTGTTTTCCTGCTTTCCGGCTGACTACAATATGGTTGTCTTCAAGCCTAACGTAAATAAGTTCTTGATGAGCCGTTCCATATAAGTTATCAACTTTACCAAATTTTCATTACTAATGATTACTATAATGTCCAATTTCTACTGTACACTCTTTAACCCTTATCCTTGAGTGGCCTCTTTGCCTTGATAATGTGGTGATGCGTATGTAAAAAAAAAAAAAAAGAGGCCCTCTTTCACTTTAAGTAAATGGAAATTAGAAAGATAAAAAAGGAACGGCAGTCGTTTGACACCGGTTGAAAGAATGCAATTTGATTTGATAAAGAAATATTGACGTAATTACTATGAAATATAACATTTAAAAATTGAAATTGTTGAAAACGAATTTAATAACTAATTATTTAATAATAGTTTTAGAATTTTTAATATTCTTTAAGTTAAGATAGAATTTAAGAATTGAAATTATTGTAAAAGAATTTAAGTATTTAATAATAGTATAAAAATAATGTAGAAGCATTTTTAAAAATGTTAAAGTCATTTAAGTAACAATTCGATCGCTGATTTATAGTAAACTATTTTACTTTTATTTTAAATTAAAACGTTAATTAGCTCTCCAGTTAAAAATCTTTAAGATAGAATTTAAAAATTGAAACTATTGTAAAAGAATATTTCCGCGTATAATATGTATCAGAACAATATCAGTTCTAATTATCTTTGGTTGGTAAAAAAAAGTATTTGATAGTAAAAAAAAAAAAAGATCAAATAAAAAAAATACTTTACGGGATACGTGGACCCTGCGTAAACAGTTTTTTTTATGGTTGCTCCCTGAAATGCGCAAAAATTTTCACTTTCTTCGTATTTATCTCAGATCTTATATATATATATATATATATATATATCATTGGTGTATTTATTTCTAAAATAATCATTAAAAAATTTTCTAATATTGCCAATTTCAATATCGTTTTTTATCATTTCTAATTAAAATTACGCTTAAAAAATGTTTAAAAAATTGTTTTAAAAAGGTCCTGCATCAATAAAATAATTTATTAAAAACTAATTTATTAAAAAATAAAATTATGTTTTCTAATATTGTCAATCCATTTTATTTATAAAATGACGTCATAATTTCTCTATCCAATCAATGGCATTCTTTCAACCGGGGTAAGACAACTGCTGTTCCTTTTTAATCTTCCTAATTTCCATTTACTTAAAGTGCAAGAGGGCCACGAAACATTTCAGCTGTATGAAATGGGATGGGATGGCAGCCATAGATTTATAAGGTGTAGTCTCGTGGAATCTCACGAGATCTCATGTTCCACTGCACACGTATGCAAATGGAATGGGGTCAGTTTTCTGATAAAATGTCTGTTGGCAGAGGCAGTGGGAAAACCCGTGCTGGAAGTTGAGAGAGAAAGTTAGCAGTGACGAATTCTAGCTGAACTTTTGCTTATTTTATTTATTTTATTTTGTTTTGCTGTTTGCCAGCCCATTTAACAGCCCAGCTGATGTGTCGAACGTGGAATTTGTTTGAAAATGTTAAGATCCGTCGGTTTAGGATCAAAATCACAGTATAGCATGTTTTGTCCAAGGACTACAATAATATTGTGAACTGCGTTCACGACGGACGTCCATAAAATGAAAGCATGTCAAACGTTTCTAGTGTTGGAGATAACCCATGACCAGATATATTCGGAAAATGCATTAACCAAGTACTTAGAAAAGTATGGTTAAGCTTGAACAAGGATGGTATGTTATAATATTCACCGTTTGTACTTGATACAAATATAGCAGCAATATACAGTAGATGAAGAATACAACTGGATTTTCACAGGTCCAACTTGTTCATATAATTACAAATGTGAGTTTAAATATTGAAAATTGAATGTCTACGTAATAAAATAGAGCGAATGAAAAATAGTAAAACTTGATGCTGAACATAGAATTACAATATTGACCCATCAAATTTAAACAGAATTTGAATAAAAAATCCTTTATCCATAGATTTTCAAAGATATGCTGTTTTCAGAGAATAAAAGTAAGGAAACTAGTGCATGAATGGTTGGCAAAAATTTTAAAAACATTAGAAAAGTTTTGCGAAAAAAGGCAATCTTTAAATAAATTCAAATAAATCAATTAGCTAGCAAATGTATTATTGAAACGGTACTTCGTAAAACTACAAGAATCTTGAATCCAAGCCTGAACTTATAGTATAGAAACTTCGTTAAAATTTGAAAAAAAAAAAAAAAAAATGTTCTTATTGAATTTTCAGTATTATAATTACTGGTTTAAGTTTTATTATATATATATATATATATATATATATAGCGTGTGCAATTCTACAGCCCCCCTCCCCAACCAGTGGACCAATCATGACCAAACCTGGCAGGATGGTCCCCCATCTAGGGATGGTGGGCACCATTTTTTCAAAGTAAAGGTCATAGCCTATGCGTATATCCGCCCTTCTACAGCCCACACCAGTGGACCGATCATGACCAAATCTGGCATGATGGTCCTCCACCTGGCAATCGTGCAGACCATTTTTCAAGATAACGGTCAATGTTGGAACTTTGCTGTACAGCAAAGTCTCGCGCAAAGCGCGGGTATCTTTGCAAGTATATTATTATACACTATTTTACAGTCCTTAAGTACAATTTTACAGTCCTTAAGTACAATTTTACAGTCCTTAAGTACAATTTTACAGTCCTTAAGTACAATTTTACAGTCCTTAAGTACAATTTTACAGTCCTTAAGTACAATTTTACAGTCCTATAATACAAGTTAAATTGATGTATTTGCGTGAATAAAGGTAGTTTTGTTTCATATGGAAATCTAGGCGATCCTTGGTTTCTTACATTTTCAGGTAATAGGAAGACGTTCAGCATACTTTATGGAAATCGCTCGAGAAAAAGTGTGAAACCACTTTATGTAAGGAGCTAAAAATACTTTAATATCAAAAACTTGCCAACGATAATTGTTAAATGAATAAACTCCGACTCAGAAAACAGCTATTTTTCCTGTCACAAATCTCCTGGAATATGAGGACTAAAGCACTAACGGAAGCGAATGTTTAGCGACTCCTGTTTAACGAAGGATAAAACATCGTAGGGTCTACGTTCACGCCGGACGTACACGAAATAGAAATATTTTACGGCTAGAGGTTAAAAAACATTCAGATTAAAAAAAAAAAAAAACAATGTGATAAGATTCATAATTACATAATTATAGATTTAAAAAAAAAAAAAACAACTTACCTCTTTACCATTATCTGCGATTGCTCGACAAACTTTGACGGCATTACTTAGATTTCCTAGAGGTTTACCAAATATTAAGGTTTGCTCGGCGACTGAAAGACATCTCTGCAAACAAGAAAAATGCTTCAAGTTTAGCGTTATTTCTTTTTTTTTTATTTTATTATTTTTTTAACTACTCTAGCTCTATCTTAAACGAGAAAACATACCCCGGGCAACCTTTGCAGTAAATGAATGTAAGCGCGACTATTGCTTTAGGTATAAAAAAAAGTTTTAACTACCCCCTAAAGTGATAAATCCACGTATGAACTTTAAAGCAAAAAGGTTCTTAAAGCTAACATATTGTTACGCATAATTAAAAGCATTACAAAGAAACAATGATTAAAGTTTAGTATCCAAAATGTTTATCAAAAATATAGCAAAGATACCAACTATCATGCGAAATTTCATCAACATTATATGGGGATAGGGGAGAGTGATCCGATTCAAATTCAAAGTTAGGTGGCAAGTCCCAACTTGTGCAGCATCCCGAAGTAGAAGAGTTTATAAAGAGCTGCAGCAAATATTACCTTAACCTTTAAACTTGACATGAAAAATGGTGTGAACCATCCTTAGGTCAGTGACTATCATGCCAGGTTTAGTCTTGATCGGCCAGTAGTGTGGGCTGTAGGAAGATCCTTGGGCATGGCGACGGGGGGGGGAGGCAGACGGGCATGGCGAGGTGGGGGGAGGGAAAGGGGAGACAGACGGGCATGGCGAAGGGGGGGAGGCAGACGGGCATGACGAGGGGGGAGGCAGACAAGCATGGCGAAGGGGGGGGGGCAGACAAGCATGGCGAAGGGGGGGGAGGCAGACAAGCATGGCGAAGGGGGGGGGAGGCAGACAAGCATGGCGAAGGGGGGGGGAGGCAGACAAGCATGGCGAAGGGGGGGGGGAGGCAGACAAGCATGGCGAAGGGGGGGGGGAGGCAGACAAGCATGGAGAAGGGGGGGAGGCAGACAAGCATGGCGAAGGGGGGGAGGCAGACAAGCATGGCGAAGGGGGGGAGGCAGACAAGCATGGCGAAGGGGGGGGGGAGGCAGACAAGCATGGCGAAGGGGGGGGGGGAGGCAGACAAGCATGGCGAGGGAGTTAGACAGGCACGAGAACCTCATAACTTACTTCATTTACGAGTTTTTCTGCAAGTTTATTGCAACTTATTTTGTACGTATTTTCGTCCATGTGTGCGATTATCTGGAAAAAAAAAGTGTACAACAGGAAATCGGTAACTGAATATGATGCATTCGTATTTGTGGGTTTAGTTCTTTTAATCTAACAATAAGACATGATCATGCTGTTCTTAGATCAAAGTTAAGCAATGTTGAGACGGATCAATACCAAATGGGTGACCATTTGCGAATACCAGGCGCTATGTTCAAGACAACGTCGACACACCCCTGTATTAACTACAAACACCTAATGTCGTAATCTCACCCTAGCAGGTGACACGTGCTAAGAAAGACCACTTCTGAATCCAATATCAACTTGACACTTCTGCCTTCAGAGGAATCTGGTTCAACCCGCCTAAACTGAATAAACTAAATATGCATAAAACTTGGAACTTCCAAATAGAAAGTCAATTGACAAAACGAATACAGATTGCAAATTAAGTTTTACGATGTTAGAATCTTAAGTTTAACATTATATAAGGAGAAACGATTTTTATAAATTTCAAATTAAAAACTTACATGGGCGTAAATATGCTGAAATAACTTTCATAACTCAGAAAGATATCCTAATGTTTATTTGCGATTAATACAAAAATAAATTTATAGTTATTTACTCTCTAATGGTGGTACTATGTCGTGTACATTTTCCACATTTCAAGCATTATTTTCGTACTATTAGGTTGGTGCGAAAATGTTCTTTGACGTCTATAATATAACTCAGCTGTCTATTTAAATGTATGTATGAATGAATGTATGTATGTACGCACGTATGTTTGTATGCCTGCCTAAAACTGACAGGCGACAGATTTTCACGAGATCGGTATCGCTTTGAGGCGTGACCCTTCGGGCGACAAATATCGGAAAATTGGCTAAAAAGATTAGTTCCTTCACCCTCAACTGGGCACTTTTCTACAGGGAGGGGTCGTTTGTTTCCGATATTTTCGAATGTAATCCCCTTTTTTCGATTGACTAACCTTAATTTAAACCTAGGTCACTTCCGGTTTGGCGATGGACGCAATAGCAAAACGTCACGTTTTTTACGCCTGCCTACTACCACTTTTATCTTTTTTTGCTCAACACCTTAAAAACACCCGGGCAATACCGGGCACCCAGGCTAGTTATATATACAAAACTTTCTCTTTTTTTTTTGCACCAACCTAATATTTTGTACGAAAATAGGGTTTGTATTACTGTACACAGATTCGAAAAGTTGTCAAAAAACAAATATAAATACATTTAATCAAAGGCAAGATAAGTTACTTTTCTAACAAACTGGATATAATATTAGTGTTTTTATTCAATTTTACATGTTTATTCAGCTCGAAAAGCATACAGTGTTTACTGATCCATTGGAAAATTCAAAATGGCGCCCGACTCTTTAACACTGTTAGTTCGGGAAAAGGTGTTATAAATAATAAACTAGACAAAATACTTAGAAATTCGCTCAATATAAGTTACCGTGACATAGGTTGACATACCCGGTGTTTTTTTTTTTTAATAGTATTTTGTCTACTTTATTATTTATAATACTTTTTCCCAAACTTACTGTGTTAAAGAGAGAGTCGGGCGCCATTTTGAATTTTCAAATACATCGGTAAACACTGCATGTTTTTCGAACTGAATAAACATGTTACATTGAATAAAAACAAAAAAAAATATATCCAGTTTGGTAGAAAAGTAACTTATCTTGCCTTTGATAACATTTGTTATTTATTTGTTTTGACAACTTTTTCGAATCTATGTGTACAATAATACAAACCCCGAAAATAAAACACTTGAAGTTTAGACAGAAGTAAATATCGACCGCGACATTTCGCTAATGTACAAACTGCTTAAGCGGATATAAACTAGTTTTGAATTAAAACTTTCAAGCATTCGTAAATACAAACTACAACTGGCGATAAAAAATATTTGAGGCATTCGATTTCTTAGTCCTTGGTTATCGAAGGTTTCGAAATTGAATACTTACGCGACTAAATTTGTCAAAAGCGCTGATCGTACTTTGCATATTAACTCGCTCTTGTTGATGATAATGCAGCAGATTAGTATGACGTCTATTAAAAAAAATTGAAAATGAAGAAAAATAAGTGATTAAAAGTGTTTTAATCATAAAAAAAGGTAAGAGTTATCGCCCTTTGCGGCCCTTGGGATTGGAGAGTTCAAGGCAGGGAGAGACTAACAAGATGGCGACTCGCCAGCCATTCAATATCGTCTTGTAAATAATTCAAGGTTTTTACAGTGAATAAAATGGCTTAAAAATACAAATGAGAATGTATTCTTATATCAAGCGATCCTGACGTTACATATCTCCGAACACACAAAAAATACAAGTGTTGCATTGACATTAGTCTTATATGAAGAAGCACCTTTGAATATGAGAGGTATTTAACCTTCCAGCTGAAAGAACAGCCATCAAGGTCGTAAGAAGCCAGCGCCCCCAAGGAGTAATATGTCCTGTAAAATATGTCTGGAAAACCTTGCCTATATTCCCTGTAAGAGCGCATCAGGCGATTAGCCTGAAACTAACCCCCTTCCCAAAAAGGGGGCAAAGCCTAGGAGGACTCCTTCTCCATATTTCTATTTTCATTTTAGCCTCGATTTAGCTCTTTTGAACAAAGAACCAAACCGGTTAGCTAGCGTTTTCATTTATTTTTTCTTTACTTTGTAGAATTTATTTTGTATATGGACAAACATTATGTATCCTTAAAGATTCACATATTGGGTTTCTTGTACCGGAAAGGTCACCTACCAGGAATAAAATATTCTTGATAGAAATACCTTTAGCTGGAGAAAAAGTATTTTTTGACAGATTTAAAAATACCTGCAAAGGTTTCTTTGTTAAAGTTATATGCCGACTAGAATACGCCGTCGCTCAAATGCCCTAAAAGTAACTACATTCACAGCGAGGGCAAAATCCAATATAAAACGTTTACAGGCAAGTGCGGATGTATCTCCGTGGTATTAGCAAATGTTATGTGGTCATGGGTCAAACATTTTCTATTTGAGCCCAAAACAAACGCTAAGGGGTCAAAATTGTGGTCAACGTCACAAAAACATTTGACACCTGCGGTCTAACTTTTCTCTATGGTAGTTAAGGAAGACTATTATATAGAAAGGGATTAACGTACATATTCAGTTTTTAATATATACATATGCACGTAAAATTATGAACAGTACATAGGGCCCGAGCAACGCCGGAATTCATAGTATCTTTGGGCAGAAATCTATCAAGAGTTACTCTTTTTGTTAACAGGTTTTACAGAAGATACTTTCGGCTGGATTTATTAGCTTGGAATTAGCCGAACTCAAGTGAAACCAAAGTTAGTGCGACAAACCACTTTATAGAGCGCCATCCAGCATTAGAATCTATATGAATACCGCAGTACTTTCCACGTACGCACGTGTCACAGTTTCCAGATTATAGATTATTTGACCAGGAGATCCTATTTATTAGAAAGGGAGATAGAAGGTAATATACTACGAATATTAAATTAGTATATAGATATACTAATGTAATGTTCGTAGTATGTTGTCACCTATTCTTTTTATTAAATAGAATATCCCGATCACCGAGGACGCAATGTAAAAAATTAAATAAAAATCCCTTTTAGGTTGTGCGTCTGTCTTCTGGCTATGGTCCAAGAGTAGTATCTGTTTTATCTAAAAGATGGTAGAACTATATCATGGGGGTTTCATTCGCGCCGGATGTCCATACAATAGAAATGTCACTCCTATAAGGATATTGGGGATAATACAGTAAAAAAATACATTCTAACACTACATGAACCAGATTTACAGTTTTAATAAAAGGACTACAATAATATTTCCATTCACGCTGGACGTCGATAGAATGACCAGTAGCAAAGTATTACACATTAAAAATGTTGCTGTGGAATTTCCACATGTCACACTAGTATTATAGGATACTATCTTTCTGGAAAAGGTTATTGACCTTAAGACATAAACACATTTCTATTTTCCCCTGCATTATTTTAGATATTCGTAAAAGATCTGAAATTGTAGATAAACCCTTACATTTATATATCTTAAGGCCACATAGCAATATCTACAAGTCCTATTTATTCAAGCACGTCTGGTTGAACACGAGTTCTTTTTTTCTGATTTTATTGGGTATCTTTTCTATTCGCCGAGCGGTCTTTTATTTCGACTGGCATGTTGTATTTTTTTAAAATTTTTTTTTCACAGTGATCACCACTTATCAAGGCCCGGAAGCCACTCAGGGATAAGGGTTATTGCAAGTACATTACGTTAGTGGGGAGATTTGATGAAGTGTTTACTTAAGGGAGCGGTTCATTAGGAATTTGTTAACGTTGGACTTGAACACATCCAAGTTGTAGTCCGGTGGGAAGCAGGCAGACGGAACAGAGTTCCACAGGCGTGCAGTTTTAAGAAAGAAGCTTTGTTCATGGAATCCGCGTTTTGATTTAGGCACAGATATAGAGTGGGGGAAATTTTTCACAGTGGATTCAGCTAGACGGGTGTTTTTCGTGAAAGATTGGCGAGGGGGGACCAGAGATTGGAGTTCAGACGAGCACCTGCCATGGAAATAACGATAACACAAGGATAGGCTCGCAACGTCTCTTCTGTAGGAGAGAGGTTGCAAGGTAGAGAAAAGGGCATCCCCCCACTAAGCCACGAAGTCTATTTTGTACTCTGTCAAGGCAGGATAGGCTGTTTTTATATTATGACGCCAAAAAGTTGTTCGGCTGTATTCTTCCAAGCGCTTTCTATCGGTACCCATGATCGTCAGGAGCGATTGTTTTCTTTATTTCTTTCTCATTATTTAACCTATTGTTTCAAATTGTTAGGACATCCTTGGGATTTGAGAATATTCTTTAACTAAAACTCCAAATTGAGGACATTCTTAATAAATTTTTAATTGGAAATAAACCGATGTTAAGTCCTCGACTAATCGATAAAAGAAACCTTTTTGGGAATACCTGAAAAGGAGCGTATCCGGAACTTTGATGGAAGTTCCGGCATCATACTGCCGGTCAAGCATGTAACTGGACCTCGTCTCGTTCTCTAATCTGGACACCTAGAGAAAAAGGAAAAATAAATATTAATAAGGGAACAATGTTGGAGGGGATGCTAGGGATGACTTAATAGCACTTTTGTCCCTTCTATCTACATACTCCCAACTAACTCTACAAATAAAATCCAGCCCTTCCCTAGTTAGCACAAGTGCTTTACCACTGTCAGACCTCCGGCGGACACCAGAGTCCTTCCGCCTGTGTTAGTGGAAGGCGTCAAAGAAAACAATGAAGCTCTTCCGGCGCCGAAGGAAGCCCTCGTAGCAGGCTCTGAGTTCCCCCCGGAATGAGTGGCTAATACTCAACCGCGCCCAAGCAAAGATTGCCAAAACACAAAAACAACTTGCAGAAGTGGAGCTTGTTACAGGGCGCTTGGTGTTCCTGCGCGCAGACATACAGACTATAAACACGTCCTTAGCGCCATAATCGAGGCATGCTCCGATGCTGACCAGAGGTAGGTCTCGGACACTGTCAGCAATTGGCCTCGAGAAGGAGTGAAACGCTATGATAAACGGATCAATATCTCCGTGAGTGATACATCTAACCGACAACATTAAGTTGCAGTTAACTCTCTGCAAGATGTTACATATGATATTATTCCAAAATAACCCGGACAACGCAGAGTAAACGTGCTAGTAATATATAAATTACTGTTACAAAGAAAAAAACTTGGGCACGTTTGCATTTTTAGTAAGGGGTGCCCCGAGCAATTAAAAATAAACTAACCGCTTGCAAAAGAGAAGGCAAAGTCTGGGAGGATAGACCTCATAGAACTGAATATGGTTAGCAACATACCGAAGACAACGGGGGAAACCGTCATTACAGAAATGACCTAGGCTAGGCACAGCTAAAACGGGAGGAGGGAGTAAGAATTTATTGACGGAGTCTCTTTAAAAATGTACCAAAAAAAAATCAAGTAATTGCCCAATCACTACGAAACTTTCACCGATTATTACGTGAAGAAGGAACTTATAACTGTACTCCCTCCCCCATAGACATACGTATGACGAGATCCCTGGCGACACCAGATGATCTTGCTTTTCAAATAGCGGATGGGAGAGGATGAGGTATGGGGGGACATACTGACTCTTGGTCAAGGAAAAACAGATGTTTATGAGAGAAGAGAAAGGAATATATATTTTGATGGGAAATAAATATGATAATGAGATTCTCGAGTTGGCAGAAAAAGCAATACAGGGTCACCAGCCGGAAATGTTTGACCATTCACTCATGGAGATAAATAGTTGTCGCTTATCACATCAGGGCCGGGGTGGGGTCTTTAAGAGAAAGACAAACGAGAATTTGTTCCGATATAATGGCTGTTAAAAATCTTACCAACGAATGTTGAGTGACATGGTCGACCTGGAGGTGACTAATTACATAAGTAACACCTCAGTGCAATGAGGGTTAAAAATTGGTATAGATAAAAGCCGAGAGAAGGAGTAGAAATTAGGGAAACAGAGAGAGGGAGAGGAAAAGGGAGTACAAATTGATACGATAAAAGAGAGGGAGAGGAAAGGAAAGAAAGAAAGAATAACTCTAAAAAGGTGGAAGGAGGAACAACTGATTTGATAAAACCAAGACACTTGGCTAATTGGGGCCTGTTTTCGCTGATCCCTTCCCGTGGACTGACGGTAGATGAAGAACGGAGAACTTGGTAAAAGAAACAAAACTGCCAGCCCCCTAAGTTGCATTACTAGGTCAGTGTGGAACTATTACTTGTCAAATCAAAGACAATAAGCAATTCTATGTTAAGAAAACCAATTAAGTTTTTACTTTCTTTTCTTTGATTGGAACGCCGTTGTGAATGCAATATATTTCTCCGATAGCCCAGGTGACGGTTGGAAGCTGATTTGAAAGCAGAACCGGAAGGAGACCGACGACGACCCGAAGACGAATTCGACCACTTGAAACCACGGGTAACACCACAGGTATCGGCTACAGGTGCATTTCAATCACGAGCCTATGCACCTGAGCTGAGCTGCACGGAGGCGTTACATATGAACCTTTTTTGTCTATAAATCCCTATCTATTTTTGTGGTTATAAATACGCTTAAAATAATCAGCCGAAACTGAAAATGTAGTGTTTGGATGTTGATTGTAGATAAAAAAAAATTTAATTAAAAAAAGCACTTGTGAACGTATCAGATTTTAAGGTTGAAAATCCGAATTTTGAAGTGTGAAATTCGCTGAATGTTAAAAATTCTTTCAGATTAGTGTGTGTGTGATATATATATATAACACATACAAATTACGAAAAACGTTACTTTTAAATGTTTGAAAAATATTTTTAGTGATCGCAATATTGCTAATATACTATTAAATAGTAAATGCTTTAAGAATCGATACCAGATTAAAAAAAACACCGATCAATAATTGCGCATTTTGCTAAAAATACGATGATTTCTTTCAGCAATTTGTCGTTACATGATATTAACTTGGCTATCGTAGACCATAACTTTGTATCACAACTTTTCTCCCCTTTTCCAAAATTACATCAAATTCTAATGAAAGTCTGATAAATTATGCGATTAAAAAAAACAAAAAAAAAAACAAAAAAAAACAAAATTTTATATGGTTTATGGAAAGTTTTATATTGTTTATAAAAACAAGTATATGGTTCACAGACTACGAAAGGGAAAATGAAAATTATGGAATTAAAAAAAAAATAAAAAAAAAAAAAAGACATTCAATTTATGAAAAAAGAATTTATGGTAGATGTATAATAAAATTATCAGAAAGCAGTTTCAGTTTATTTTTATTCACAGGTATTTACTAGGAAAAATTTAAAGATGTATAGAAATTAGTGTGAAGGAAAAATATAAAATGAAAATATTGAAGGTATTTCACCATAAATGGCGTTTGAAATTATGTAATTCACTTATTTTAAAAAGAGATAATTGCCTTTTTGGTTACATGAAAAAATATTTTAAGGGTAGGCGTGACCACAAATGAAAAGGGGGGGTATGTCATCCATCGTTCTTGATGAAGACAAAACATTGGTTTGAGGGCAAAGATCAGTGTACAATCCGTTCTGATTCTACATTTAACCTATCCTCGTTCAATGAACGAGAAATCTTTCCAGACTGGGTAATTTTTTTTTTTGTTCTTATACACTGACCCATTTTTAGGGAGTCTGATTTTCCCTACATAAAAAAACGATCTTATGTCTAACTCAGCCCTTCTTGGGAGGCAAATTGGAACATCACTGGTTTGTATACTATCTGATGCTCGAACTTGCGCTTGACCTAGTTGAAAGTGTGAGGGAATTGCATCTACCACACGTTTCGAAACCCGAGGTCCTGATAGCAAGACAAGGTCAAGAAGACCAAACGTGATACATGCAGGAGTTATCTCCAATACATACGGCGCCTAGCATTCCCAAAATGGTCACCATCTGATACTGGCCAGCCTCATCGTAGCTTAACTTTGGAGGTTATGTAGGCAACAAAAATATGTGTCTCTTATGAAAAAAGAAAAACCTTTATAAAGTGGATTCTTCGCTTAATCGTCAAAACAAACGTTAAAATTATATGGAAATTCACAGGACTAAAGTTCATTTAATCCTATAAATGCTACCGCAGTTCTTCTAAACTTTTTTTTTTAATTTTGCCACGCGAAATCTATAGAGCGAGATGAAAGATGGAAGCATTTGAAATTCATGCACTTATGTTATCTTTGAATATTCTTGTAGAAAATCATCCGAAATCTTAGACAAAACAAAACAAAACCAAAAACATTTGATTCAAAAACCTTTTCAAATTAAAAAAAAAAAATGTTATTCATTGTGACAATGGTGGTAAATTAATTTTTTTTTGGAAGAAAAATTTTTGGGTTTGTATTACTGCACACAGATTCGAAAAAGTTGTCAAAAATTTTTTTTATATATATATATATATATATATATAATATATATATATATATAACAAATAAATGTTATCAAAGGCAAGATAAGTTACTTTTCTACCTAACTGGATATATTTTTCGTGTTTTTTATTCAATGTAACATGTTTATTCAGCTCGAAAAGCATAGTGTTCACCGATGTATTGGAAAATTCAAAATGGCGCCCGACACTCTTTAACACGGTAAGTTCAGGAAAAGATGTTATAAATAATAAACTAGACAAAATACTGTTAGAAATTCGCTCATTATATGTTACCGTGACATAGCTTGACATATTCGGTGTTTTTTTAATAGTATTTTGTCTAGTTTATTATTTATAACAACTTTCCCCAAACTTACCATGTTAAAGAGAGTGTCGGGCGCCATTTTGAATTTTCCAATACATCGGTAAACACTGCATGTTTTTCGAGCTGAATAAACATGTTACATTGAATAAAAACACAAAAAATGTATCCAGTTTGGTAGAAAAGTAACTTATCTTGCCTTTGATAACATTTATATATTTGTTTTTTGACAACTTTCTCGAATCTATGTGTACAGTAATACAAACCAACATTTTTTTTTTTTAATTCTATTAAAAATAGAAAATTTTATCTTTCTGGAAAAAAGTTACTAAAGAATGGATTTTAATAGATTTTATTTTATTTATTTTATGCCGTGCCTAACCTAGACTTACTTTAGTGCGGAGAGAAAATCTCCCGACAGGGCCATGGACCACAGCAGAAGAATTTCAAACCGACGTGGGTATAACTTTTTTTTTTTTACTTCTCGCCCTTCATCCATCAAGTCAAAGATTTCTCGTCTTCCGATATGACAAAAATACCACACTTGTCTTAGCCCGAAAACAATGTTAAATTTAAAGTTTCAGAGAAAAGGTATAAAAAAAATAAAAAGATTGATCATTTTGTATTATTTGGACTACTGATCAAAGTCTCCTAAAGGAATATATATAGAATTGTATAGAATTCAATACAATATGGGAGCCATTAATTATAAATAAATGGCGTCACCATTACGCATGCGTGTGATAAGAGTTATTGAGAACAAAACATCCAAACAGATGGGCAGGCCACGTAGCCAGACAACAAAACGGCTGGTTAACATAAGCCAAAGGGGAAACCAAGAACGCGGTGGAGGGAAAACCTGATACAACACATGGGTCCTACGTGGATTGGTTGGTTGTTTTACGACATATCAACCTTTTTCAGGTTATTTAATGCTGAATCTAGTTATTGAGGAATAATTTTTAATGGAGTATATATTTTTTTAAAGTCAGACTATTTAACCCATAGTTGGGACCCTAACAGGTACTACCACTCCAGGTCAGAGTGGACCTGGGAGCAATGGCAATTAAAGGGTGGCTCCACACTCCCAAGGCCCGCAAGGTGGGGCCCTCACCATCGGATATAGTTTTAGGTCATATCCAGGACCTACGGGGAAGCGGATAGCTCAGGTCAAAGATAGCTGGCTAAAGTCCAGGGAGGAATTCTTCATCGAGTGATAAACCCCTTATATGGACGTAAGGGGAGCACAGCTTAAAAATGGCTCTTAAATTTCTAAAAATTTATATTTGAATTCAGCATAAAAAGTCGCGCCCTAAAAGGTACTACGTAAAATTCGGTTCTAAGTGACAGATATAGAATTTGATAGTTCAATCCTCAATGCAGACGATACTAATACTCAGGACTTCTACCCTGTCATGGCTGGCGGAATGAGAGCATGCCACCCTTGTCGATTAAATAAAGGGCTCCGTTCGAAATTTCCTCAGTTCAACAAGATACACCTAAAGAAGGTCGGAGATTTCATTGATCGAAGTGTTCCGGTTCCGGTACTTAATCCAAACATAAAATGAAATAGATATATAAATCACCATCCCATCCAGACTTATTCTGAAGAAAAAAAAAATCTTATGACAGTCAATATTGAATGTATGTCTTGTGCAGTTTCTGACGTTTAAGAGAGGACACTAAAGTTGGTTTGCATTAGTTTATAAATGTACTTTAAATTTGATCGTCGCTGTCCTGTGCGCCTGTGCGGTGTGCGCTGATCGCCACTCTAATGTTAAAGGTGGATAACTCCTTAAAATTATTTCAGAGTTATCTTTCCTTGCCTTTAGTCAGGTAGATTTCCAGATATTTATCTTGCGCTGATTTTCTATGAAGCCATTTTTACTGTTCCAAATGAATCACTCACCTGTAGAGCCTCGTTAGCAAATACGCATTTCAAACGAATTTACTGCATTAAAGATTCCGAACACAAAATTAAGGGGAAATAACTAGACAAAAATGGCAGATCCAAAAATGTAAAAAATTTGACCCCTCTTTTCAAATAATTCACAAAAAGAAATCAATCTATTTCAATTAAATTAGGCACGGCCAAAAAGTGAAAAGTTTTTATCGAATTAAAATTTATTAAAATCCATTATTCTTGAGATACTTTTTCCAGAAAGATGAAACCCTGAATTTATATGAAAAGCAGAATATAATTTTATTTTTAATAGAATTTAAAATTTTCCAAAATCACCATTCGCTGTAGTGTGTTTCGATCGCTAAAACAATTTTTTTTTTTACAAGGTTTTGAACCATTTTTTTTTTTTTTTTTGCTATATTTTGTTTATTTTTATAAGTACCTGAATTTCAAGTAATTCCAACGTTTTATAATCACTATAGGTTTGCGTAGCGAAATTAAAAACAAAATTTAATTATAGTGTAAAATTAAGTATGAATGCCTGGACGAGAAACTATTTGGCCATGTACTTTTTGACATTTGATTTGACAATTAAGTGAAGAGTTTAATTCTCCCCTTACACACACATCTATATATATGTTTGTGTTGCCTTAATAATCCCCGACGTTAATCAACGATGAGGCTGGCCAATACCAGATGGATAATCATTTTGGGAACGCTAGACGCCGTATGTATTAAAAAAAAACTCCTGCATCTATCACGATTGGGCCACCATAGGTGAATAAACAAGAAATTGCCGAAGGAAATTATCGTATTTTTTTTTAGCAAAGTGCGCAATTATGTATCGATTTATTTCCGGTATCGATTCTTCAAAGCATCTATTTAATGGTATATTAGCAGTATTAGGCTAACTCAAAGAAAATTAATTTTTTAAAGATTTAAGTGTTTTTCGAAAAAATAATATATCTTTGTTTTTGCTAATCTGAAATATAATTTACATATTCAACGAATTGCATATTTCAAACCAAGACGAAAAAAAAAAAAAAATAAAACATTCAAAATTCGGATTTTCAACCTTAAAATCTGATACGTGCGCATTCGTTTTTGTTTTATCTACAATCTTCACCCTCCCCACAATACAATATATTTTTCTTAGTTAATTTTCCAGTTAATTTTAAGCATATTTGTATCCACAAATATAAGGGTGGTGTGGTGGGGTGTAGGCAAAAAAAAAATTAAAAAATTCGATTATGAAAAAGTACAAAGTTTCTTCACTTAAAATTCGATGAAAATTTCGTATTGATTGGAAAATTACTTGATTTCTAGATTTTTAAAAAGACTCCGTCAAATACTTCCTTTCGTTTTGGCCGTTCCTATAAAAATTGTTAATATTTGTTAACGATCACTGAATCTAATGAACCCATTTTATTTTTTAAATGGGTTAGTTTTATTTTACGGCATATCAAGCCTTTTCAGAGTTATTTAATGCCAAATCCAGTAATTTTGGAAAAATTAGAATTAAAGTTCTTCAGGTCTTCGAATAGTTATTCATGAAGTTTAGTTTAGTTGTTTTGTAAAAAAAAAAAAAAAAAAAAAAATTTGTATAGCACGAGTTTTGTAAAGAGGAAACGGGGGAGGGATCAATGTTTTGGTCAGGAAGCCAGTATCTCCAGACAGCCCGATCTGATAGCACAATGTATTAACACCCAAAGCCAAAAATGGACCAGGGAACAACGGTAACTAAGAGGTAATTCCACATTTACTTCAGCCCCCACCCCCAAAATAGGACTTCAGTCATACCTAGGACTGTTAAATGCTGATTATTTTGTGTAGACAAAAAAAAAAAAAAACACTAAAATTATATTTAAAAAGTACCATTAAATCTTTATACACGTTTAGAAACATTTTTCAGAGATTTTTAAATTTGATGGCGTCCTCAGTGAACTTTTCTTTTTACTCGCCATGTTTTTTTTGTGTTTTTTTTGTTTGATTTTTTACACTAATATTTTTTCACGCATAGTTCCCCCCCCCCTTTATAGATTAACTTTGGGATTTTATTTTTCATACAAAATTTATGCGTAAACTTAAGTTATAATCTTTTAAGAACCTTAGTAGTGTTTGTTTTTACAGAGACTTTTGCATGTACCCAGAAATATCCGTACATTTTTTTTTTAATAATCTACTTATTGTTCCCATTTACTTGCCTCCCAACGATATGTAGTTAACTAAAGATGATCATCCCATAAAAAACGAATGAAAAAAAAAAAAGGAATTAAAATGAATGTTTAAAAAGAATATGCAAATTAGCTAGATCTTTTGCAGATCAATGCAATTCCACGACCCATATATAACAAAGTTGTATTTTCTTTAAATTAATAGAAAACGGTTTTTAATCAATACATAAGACCCAAATTTACAAGACTATGGATTAGGCATTGTTTATTCAATATTTTCACACCCACACAAAAAATAATAAAAACAGTGCCACAATTTTTTTTTTCTTCTTCAAGATTACATTCAGCTTAATTTTTTATGTGTAAAATTTTATTTTCTTGCCTGAATGAACGTGTAATCTTCAATGAAATAATTTTTATATAACCTTGGGGGAAGAAAATTCGAATTATTAAGCAAAAACACAGAAAAATTTAATTTTTAAAATGGTAAACGGTAGGATCGTACGGTTGCACGGCTGGGGGTGGAAAGAAAACCAGTCGCTTTTGCACAGCTTCCTCTCCCAACCACCAGACGTTATTTTCTGATAGCCTCTTGTGATTTGACATTTTCGGCTCCTGTAGAATTCGTGCATTTGTTTGCACGAAGCCAGAATCTCGCTTTTGGGGGTTAATTAAACTATTTTTTATTTGTACAAACAAGGTGTTTGAAGGAATTCAATATCTTAGTATTTACTAAATAATTTTGGAAATAGTTCTGAAAACTAATATTTATCTTTCAACGGATTTTACAATGAATTTATTTAACTTCAAAATTTAACTGAAAACGTCAATTTCTGAATGTCACCGTGAAACATTTTTCATAACTTTTTTTTTTTTTTTGCGAATCGTAGCCATTACGAGATTAGTTTTAGCCTCGGTAGTTCGACTAGAATTGTATCCGTTTATTAAAAAAGGTGGATCAAAGGTATAGTTTCCCCATAAAATAGGAAAACAAGTGAAGCATGCATGGTCCCCCGTGAATACACAGTGAACAAGGCATAAAAAATGACTAAGTTCAGCATTGCCCCTCCCCTCTCTCATTTAGGCCCAAAAGTTTCCAGGGGACGTCAAATCTTAGCGATTATGAACAAACGGTGCAGTTTGAGGCCTTAACATGTAAATTTGAGTTCTGCACCATGAAAAAAAAAAAAAAAAAAAAAAAAAAAAATTAAGTCCATCATTTGGCCCCCCCCCCCATTTAGCCCTAAAATGGTAAGGCTTTAACATTTAAATTTGAGTTCAGCACCATGCAAAACTGCTAGATAGACGTACAGAAAATTTTGGATAATTATGGTAAAAAATTAAAATAAAAAAATATGGAGTGTTTTTATTAGCACTCAAAGAGCCCCTGGGGCACCCCCCAAGAGTTATCGAAATATAGACAAACAAAATTATATAGAAATCAATTAGTTAAAACTTTCCAGAAAGTTTTATAAAAGTCAAGGCATCAATTTTTTTTAAGCACAAAAGTGTAAATTTTAGCCATTTTAACTCAAAAGGCATTTTCGAGGGGGGGGGGGCAAAGTTTTCCCAGTTTATGTTTAATGCTTGTGCAATATTAAAAAAAAAAAAAAAAAAAAAAAAAAATCCCAGGCGTATTTATTAGGTACGGGCAGACAACGATAGGGGGGGGGACCTAGTTTTGAAAGCCGATTTATAATTTTTTTGTAAGTTTCCGACTACTTTTTGATTGTATTTGAAAAATTAAGGACTAAAATTAATTTCCAAAAGGGGGAAAAAATATTTGTACGCGTGAAAAAATAAGTTATAAAAAATATTTTCCCGGCGAGTTACTCAATTCAGTTAAATGTTGAAGTTTAATAAATTCATTGTAAAAATCCTTTAAAAAAGAATATATATTAATTTTCGTGGTCTATTTAAAACATAATTAGAAGTCCTAAAATATTGACTTAAAAAAAACTTGTTTGTACAAGACAAATCAGCCCAAAACCGAGTGATTCTGTCGTCCGCAAAACGCAACAAACTAAAGCTTTTCTAAACACGGAATATACGGAGGCCCAAAATTTCAGCGAGTCGAAAGACTGAAAATGACGTCATGTAATTAAAAGGGAGGAAGGGGTGTGAATCCCCCTAGACTTGCATCCGTACATTCCTATTCTGAATGTTTGTATAAATTTTCCCATTTTTTAATTTAATTATTTTTCTATGTTCTTGTTACTTTTTTTAAAATTATTTTTCAATATTATATAAATATTACGTCGAAAGTTTCACATTCTTGCGAGCAAGGAAATTAAAATCTTGCATATAAAAATATGCGAAACCTGTAATTAAAGTAGAAATATTTTTTGTAATTATAATTTTTTGTGTGAAAATGTTAAACATTGCTTAATTTAATAGTTCGAGAAATTAATTTTTCTTCGAGTTATATAGGATTCATTAATACGGGCTTTAGGGGCATTTTTCGTAATGTTCCTGCAAAAATTATTTTATTCTTATTGTTATATATTACGATGCTTTTATATATAAAAAACACAAAAAAAAGCAAAAATAAATTGTGTAATTTATTTACTACTGAAAACCATAAGTTCAGTAACGGTATTTTTTGTTTAAAGAAAATTATACATTTTCACTAAGATTTAAATAAAAATAATTAGTTCATTATATTCCGCGATCATTATTTGATAAATACTGAAAATTTCATTAAAATTGCTTAATTTCCTGATTTTTGGGTGATTTTTAAGTAAAGAGAGGGTCAAAATGTTTATGCATTTTGAGCATTCATTTTGCCCGTACCTAGTAGTTATTGAGAAAAATGCAGACGAATGAACGGACAAGAGTGAATTTACAGGCTCAGTCCTTTTATCGGGAGCGGGGGGGGGTTATCTGATCAATTCACGGAATATGACAATTTCTGTATTTTCTATTTTTGTTTCAAGGAGGTGGAACTGGCTTTGAATTTTTTTTTGTTTCGATTATTTTTAAGTACTTTTACGAAACGATCGTGAGTTGGCATAGTCAGTTTTCAAACTGACAAGTAATGTAAGAGTTCTTTCCCTTCAACTTTAACGGGAAACAACTCTTACATATTCCTTTATTTGGAATTTGAATTGTAAAAAAATAAATAAAATATAAAATAAACGTTTGCCGCAAGATTAGACAGTTGAACGCGTAAGTGAAGGGATGGAGACATCTAATACCGGGGTGGGGGCGTCACTCTGAAAGTGGAAATAGCCAAGAACAGAACCGTTAGCATTCCGTTTTTTTTTTTTTTTTTTTTTTTACTTCACCTTTCACCCCAAACAAGGCACGCCACAGTGCCACTTTGAAGTAGGGGGCTACTATCGGGGACATAAGTTGCAGGAGCATTATGAAGGGAGATGAGTAGCAAGATCTGTGTTCACATTACACTTGAACTTCTGCATATCAGTATAGTTGAGAAAGCAGAATACCGGAAAGGAAGTTCTAAAGTCTAGCAGTTCTGGGGAAGAAACTATTAGTAGATCACTGAAGGGGTGGGATTTAGCTGCTTGTCAGGTTTATCGGAGGTATTCACGTCGAGGAGGTACAAGTGCTTGTAGTTTGTCAGAGCATTCACCACTAAAATACTTGTAGAACAGGCAGAGGGATGCAACATTTCGTCGACGGGACAGAGGCTGAAGCTTAGATTATAGTTCAGGACTTATCAGGTTGGCGACTCTTTTGAACCTTGTCAAGGAGTCAGAGACAAGTAGCAGATGCACCAGCCCAGATGTGACAACAGTACCCCATACATGGGCGAATGGTGGCCTTATAGAGGCACAGGATACTTTCATGCGTAAGTAGCTTTCTAGCACGGTAGAGAGAGCCCACCTTCGCAGCAGCCTTAGCAATGCTATCAATAAAAAAATAGGACCACTAAGTCTAATTTAGGGTGGCAAGACCAACCCTCAGTTCTTTACAAAGCAACTGAAACTGTTACACGCCTTCAAACGCTGTCTGTTCGAAAAGTCGGCGAACGGATTACTTTTAATAAATAAATACCATTTTTTGTCTCTCCCATCCTCCAAATTATACGTAATTGTCTGAAAGGAAAGCCCTATTCTATCTACTATACTACGTATAAACCAATCTTGGGCGAAGTAAAAATTTCGGTTCTTCGCTATGACGAAAATCAAAATATCGAATTTTCGAAGTAAAACCAATTTTTTTTTTTTTTTTTTTTTTTTAATTCATGTTCACTAGGTGTATCATAATTTTTGTAGGAATTTGACACCCCTAACACGAAACTGCGAATAAAATATAAAAACTCGTAATTTCTTTTAAAAGTGGGTTGTTTATTTTCTTTATGGATTATACTTCCAAAATAAACTATTAAAGTTGTATAAAAAATATAAATACTTTTATTTAAAAAAAAAAACAGTAATGAAATTAATTGAATTTTACGAGTTCAGTATTTTTCAATTTTTAAACTTTAAAATTTCTATCAATTTTTCTATTGATTCTATTTTTACGATATTTTCAGGGTCAATGTGAAATTTTATGCTCTTTCCAATAAACCGAATATAATATTTTAGATAAACTTTTTTTTTAATCCCCCATTTTCAAGTGTCTATTAGAAAGTAAATAATTTACTCAAAGTTTTATATATCACAAATTTAAGATAAAAAGATCAATAAATAATATATTCTAATTTAAAACAAAAAGTTCTTTGGAAATTTACCTGTAAAGTCTGAAGTTTAAAACTTTTTTTTAAACACGTTTGTATTTTTTTTAATGACGCCTTGGTCCTTGCCCCTTTAATTGAAAAAAAAGTTAGGATTTGAATTACATTTTTCGAGTAGTTATGCTTGGAAAGACAGGGGGTCGAATTATTCAATATTTTTTACGAAGTTTCTGACACCTACAAGTTCAGCCCTAACAAGACATTGCCACTTGGATGCAAGGGACTACTATTTGAGACCATGCCTATGAAAGACTAAGATATTAGATTACGTTACATTTCAACTTCTGCATATCCGTACAGTCAAGAAAACAATTAGCAGAAAGGGAATTCCAAAGTCTAGCTGTTAGAGCGAATAAACTATTAAAGTAGAAAGCTTTCTTGTATTTAGGGGCTTCGGTAAAGGAGAGATTATACTGCTAAGCGGGTACGTCGAGGGGGGCACAAATGTAACGAGTTCAGAGCACATTCCATTAAAATACTTAGAACAAGCACAAGCAAGAAATGCAACGCTGTGGCGATGGGACAGGGGTGTAGCTTAGTTGACAAAGTGGTACCTATTAGATTAAACACTCTTTTGGACAGCATCCAAGAAGGAGAAGCTAGTGGTAGATGCATCAGCCCATATATGGCAACAATACTCCATACATTGGCGAATGGTGACCTTGTAGAGGTACAGGATCCTCTCAGGTGCGAGTAGTGTTCTAGCACGATATAGGCAACCTACCTTTGCAGCAGCCTTTGCAATGTCCTCAATATATTGTTCCAGTTCATATTGCCGAGGAATTAAGAATTTTCAGTTAGGGCGTTATTTGTGATGGATATCGGTGGTTGGATTGATTGGTTGTTTTACGGCATATCAACCCTTTTCAGGTTATTTAATGCCGAATCCAAAGATTCGGAAGAAAATTTTTTTAATAGAATATATTTGTTGTTTTCAAGTCGGTTTCTATTTAACCCATAGTTGGGACCCTAACAGGTACTACCACTCCGGGTCAGAGTGGACCTGGGAGCAATGGCAATTAAAGGGTGGCTCCACACTCCCCCAAAGCCGGCAAGCTGGGGCTTCACCAATGGATATAGTTTAAGGTCATATCCAGGACCCTGTGGTTGGAGAGGCGTCTTGTAATTGTTAAAGATACGCTTAATCGTCATTTCACAGTAAAGAGCATACCAAAAGTTACAAAAAAAAAAAAAAAAAAAAAAAAAAAAAAATTAAGGAAATAGATTGAAGACACTTAGTGAAAACAGTGTTTTGCAAAAAATAAAATAAATTTTGGAAAACTGAAAATCTTTCGCCAATTTAGAAAAACCTTATTTTCGTTAACGTCTACCTTACCGCTTTTCGTAATTTTTGAATATTTTCATTTTGCGACATGACAAATAGATACCATTACTTTTACTTAATTCAATATTTCGATTTTTAAATTTCGCTATTAGAACGAAGAACCATTTTTTCTCTTCAGACCAACTTGAACGAGTTGTTTCCCTTTAATATTAGACAAATTTAAGAATGGCGATTCCGGTGTAGAATGTACGTCATGTTTAGAGCACTGGGATGAATTGCATAACAAACAAACAAGGGGGTCACACCGATAAAAACACTAAGCGTCTTATCACTAGACTAGCGACGGTAGAGGGCGCCCGGTTTTTCCAGGTCATAAAATACGCTTAAATATAATTGTCCAGATTTCATATAGATTATTACAGAGTCGTGACTTCAAAATAAATTTTTAAAATATTTGTATAAGATTTAGAATCCAAACTGAAAGAACTGTAGCATTGAAAGCTGGTGACGTTACCCCTGCACTAACGTGGCACGCACATGAACAGATTAAAAATTAAGAGATGTACAAAATATAATGATTTTAAATTGGCCCCTTTTTGATCCCTTAATTATTTTAACCGGCGAAAGAACTGTAAAGGAACGATCCATAAAAAAAAAAAAAAAAAAATCAAAACTTTTGAAGTCCCTAGCGCCGCTCTGCGACTTAGTTTAAGAGATAGAGTTTGAAAATATGAAGACAGCCTTTTATTAGATTTGTACAAATTTAAAAAAAATTAAAACAATCTTACTGACTGATAGAATTATCAGTCAAATTATGACAAATAGTTTGGGTTTTCATTTTCAGAAGGGGTTATACTAGTGAAAAGAGCAAATCCAACTTTTTTTTTTTTTTTTTTACTAAATCAAAATCTGAATTCAAAACAATTTTTAAAAACAATTACAGAAAACCTTGTATATGGAAACATTGAATTTATATACATTTACTATAGGAGCAATATTTCAAATTATTTTTTTAACTTAAAATTTTAAATATTAAAAAGATCGTTTTGAAAATTGTTTTTTAAAAGTTTCAAAAGTCTGAAAATCATTAAATTTTATCTCTTCCCTAAGCTCCCCTTCCCATGAAAAATACTTCTGATTATTTAAAGTGCAGTTGTGCCAAATGCTTTTGCATAGTTATAAAATATGATGTTAGTGAGTTGCCGCCCCCCCCACATGGACAAAGTTAAACACCTAATCGTTTTTTATCCATGAAGAGAAAAATCCAGTTAAAAAAAAAATTACATTCTGAATTAGAACAAATATAAGACATTGAACCCTTTAACACAAGAGTCACTTATCAAAGCCCAGAGGCCACTTCAGGATAAGGGTTAATGAGTGTACGGCAGTCAATACGATAATAGTAATCGTTAGCAGTGGACCTTTAGCAAGTTGGATTACTTAAGGGTTCGGCTCAGCAAAAACTTGTTTACGTTGGACTTGAAGACGACCATATAGTAGTCAGCTAAAAAGCAGGGAAACGGAAGAGTTCCAGAGGCGTGCAGTTCTAAGAAAGCTTTGTTTATGAAATCTACGTGTAGTTAGAGACACAGATGAAGGCGGGGGGGGGGGGAATGATCGATAGTGGTTTTAGCTAGACGAGCGTTTCTCGTGATAGTTTGGCAAGAAGGGCCATAGATTGGGGCCCAGGAGCACGTGCTCTGAAAATAACGTGAGAATACTAGGTGCAGCATGTCATTTTCCCTTACTGGAATGTGTAGACTGGGGACCGCATGTAAATTTTCGTCCCCGTAAATTTCCCTTTCCATTAAAAAGTGGATGAATACGACAAAATTGGTATTGTCGGTTATTCGAAATGGATAGTTTTTTTTGTTTTTTTTTCAACAGTATCAGTAAAATGAAGGTTTTAAAGGCAGTTAATAACTGAAGAGACTTACCAAGACGAAACCGATTACTTTCCTATTAGTTTCTTGGAATCGATTGGCAAGAATATTGTCTAGTTCGGCGTTGCTGGCACTGCGAAGTTTACGCATGAATGAATTTGGGCGATCCATTGACAACCACCAACCTGTTCGGATTAGGAGACAAAACAGAGAGCAAAAACAGTTTGACAAGCGCGTTCAAAATGAAAGTTTCTGTTTAAAGTATACTAGCATTTCAGTCCGGCGTTGCCCGGGAGTTTGGAGGTGTATGTTGAGAAAAAAAGGGTCAATTTGTTTTTACTTTGATCTATTATGACCCTTTAATATTTATTGTTTTGGGCTCAAATCAAGTAAAGTTAGATCCATGTCCAAGGAACCTATATTTAAAATTGCAAGTGTTTAGACCCAAAATTGTCGGAGGAGTTTGGTAGAGTTCTCAAAAGTCAAATCGTTGAACTTTGACCCCCCCCCCTTAACAGCCAAATTTCTGGCCGAAAACCGATCAAAGATTTTCCCAAATCTCAGTACCCTGCATATCAAATTTCGAGTCTGTAGACTGAAAATTGACAGTTATTGCGTGGGAAAATGTACAGACATACGTTGCAGTGTAGACTACAATTAATTGTGGACCAAGTCACTACGGGGAGGCATGTGCAGCTTCCTCCCAGTGCACAGCGGTGAGTTTCCGACTAGAGCAGGCAATCGATTTGATTGACGAATGAACTAGTTCACTGATTTCAATGGAACATTCGTTAATCCTCTTTAAATCCCGAGCAACGTCGGGTCGCCCTGCTAGTCTACCTATATTTCTAAACTAACCATGGTAAAACTGCTCAAACGAGATACTTGAACCACTGACGGACCCATATTATAATCTATATATCTATAAAAGTGAACGTGTGTGTACATTTCCCTACGCAATAACTGTCAATTTAAAGTCTACAGACTCGAAATTTGATATACAGGGTACTGAGATTTGGGAAAATCTTTGCTCGGTTTTCGGCCAGAAATTTAGTTGTTAAGGGGACCAAACTTCAACAATTCTGGGTCTGAACACTTGAAATTTTAGAAAAAGTTAACTTTGACATGGATCTAACTTAACTTGATCCCAAAACAATTTTTAGGGGGTCATAATAGGGGTCAAAGTTTTTAAAAAATTGACCGCTTTTTTTTTTGCTCAACATACACCTCCAAAACACCCGGGCAACGCCGGGCTGAAATGCTAGTCTAATATAAAGTAAAGCCAGCCCATTTAGCGTTTCTTCGGCATCTATAGCCTTCACTAGAATGTAAATTTTAAGAATTCTGTAAATTTTATTACAAATTCCATTGTAATATATTGGGTGTTTACTATGCTTCACAAAAAGATGTAAATTTTAATAGTCGATATTCAACTTACCATCAAAACAATGAACTGGAAAATCGCAAAGGAGAGATCCGACCCAGTAATTGCTAGAAGGAATGTCTGTGCATGGGGAGAGTTCAGTTGGTCCAGTTGAACCTGAGAAAACAAACAGGATGTTTAAGGGTATTCGTTGAATCAAGTCGATGGACGAAATCGGTTAGAGATGAAGGTACGTATTTCAAAAGTATTCATTTTGTCACAAAATCTTGTGACTGTGATAGCTGCTCCTTCCTCCTATGGAGAAAGGGTCTAGACTACGTGGGTGATACTAACATTTTATTCTTGTCAAACAAAAATTTCGAAGTCAGGCATACCGATAGAAATAAAAATATTCCACATTTGTATTAACAATTACGATTAGCACATGCAAATTGGTACAGTCACCCTGACAATGATATGGGACAAGTGCTAGAAAATAGCCAAGCAGAAGCGGTAGAATATTTTCTCTTGTTTTAATTTTCTTAGCGCCGATTTTGCTGGGGATGGGGTATTCTACCAGATGCCAAACATTCTCCCCTTATATATTTTTTTTAATTGGAATTCATTGAGATGAGTATTATTTATATTTATTTTTATTTATTGCGAATTATTATTCTCATCTTTATTAGTTGTTTCACGACGTTTCGGCCAACTATTCGTCTGGCCTTCATCAGGTGGTAAACGCGACGGATAGGAACTTCGAATCTAACTGTATTCTCAGCAATCACTGCCATCCGTAGTTGTCTCACCACGTTTTGGCCAAGTAAGCCTCTGGCCGGCTTTGGGTAGGATTGAAACCGCTATCTTCATACAATGCTCATCTGGAATCGTAGAGATTCAACGTCTATTAACTTCGAAAATAAATAAATTCTCCATTAGTTTAGTTTCTCCAACAGGGAGGTCATTTTAAGATTCTAACCGTCTCTAAGTGTAATTGTATTTCTCTTGCACTTGGTTAACTGGATATATTCGCCAGATTAAATTTTAAAGGTTAATCGCATTAGCCCGGTTGCTCCTATAATGGCTGGAATTATGGAGATCTTAAGATCCAGTTTTTTATCTGTAACTGTAACTGTATTTATCTATATAAGATATCTAGCCATGAGTGGGCAACAGATTTGAATTGCCGTATTTTTGACATTGTTGAACTGTCAAAATGTGACCGGTCAGTTTACAGCGGAAAGTATTGGAACATGGACAGGAATCGACATGTCACGTGTACCTGTTTGCGCGAGCATAGTTTGGGAGTTTTTATTTTTACAACGGAATTATCACTTATGAAGGCCCGGAGGCCACTCGAAGATAAGACCTAATGGGTATACATTAGTCAATGTGATTATAGCATAGTAAACAAATATTGGGAATTTTGTTAATTGGATTATTTAGGGGAGAGCGTTTCATCAAGAACTTATTTACATTGGACTTGAAGACAATCAGATCGTAGTCAGTGTCCGTGTAGAAAAGGATTGGGAAGGTTTTGATTTGAGAGAAATAGCTACAACAGTCGGATGGTGGGCCGTTTGATGTAGCACGGATACAAGAGATCCTAATATAAAAACGGATAAGAGAAACTTTCTCTGGTCCCAAATTAGAGCCCCGACGCAAGCCCGTGTTAATGCACAGTGCAACACGGATATAAGGAGCCCCGGCGCAAGTCTAACACGGATATAAGAGTTGTAGAGTTAGAAGTCTTATATCCAGGTTACACCGTATCAGTTTGTTTTTTTTTGTTTTTTTTTTGTTTTTTTGACAAATCGGTGCCACTGACTGAAGATGCCTTTGACGACGAGATTCTTTCATAAATTACGATTGGATAAGATTTGAGAGGAGGAGAAGTAAAATAAATGATTTTACTTGTAGACATAATTCGAAGCATACAATCACATGAGTATTTTAAAGAGCATTTGAAGCTGATCTATGCAAGATACAGCTTTAAAAAATATATTGTATAGTTTACGTTTTTTATTCGTTGATAAATATTTTGAATACGCTTACCATGATATTTTTTTTTTGCAAGAAAAAAAGTTATAATCGCATCGACACCATGCACAATTTTGACGCTACATAGTACCAATAAGCAATTGGTAATTCTAATGGTCTTAATTTAAAGAGGGTCGTTCTGAACAATATTTTTAAAAAATCTGTAGAACAAAATATGACGATGTTGACTTCCAGGATTACTACTCTATCCTCTTCAGATCAAATTCAAACTAATTCTTGTTAAACCGTTCACTTGGAAAATCAGTTCTTGTAATATTCTCTTATAGCCCTAGTAATGACATTAACAAGTTTCTAGCCATACAAGTTAAGCTGACGTGATGTTTCCTGAATTGCGCGTAGTCACGTTGGTAAAACCTTCCATCAGCATAAGATGAATTGGGTTGAGGGTGCTGTGCGGGTATACAGAGAAAAAATCGAAAACGTTACAACTTGAATATTGTATTGTTTTCATTAATAAAAAAGGAAAATAAAAGAGCAAATTACTTCTACATAACTGACTTTCTTATGCTCGTATTGAAGAATTGGCCCACGTAGGAATACACTAAGCTCGAGTAGAGATCCAAGAGAAGATTTTATTTGAACTCAATCCTCATGAATTGCCGCAATATTGCAGACCTACCATTGTTTTACAAGTACTTCAATAGAATGTGCACCGACGAACTTTATGAACTTACCTGCGACCAACTTGATAATCAGCGAAATCCAATCACTTCACCGTAGAACACTCAGATTCCAGAAAGCTATTTAGTTTATTTTCTGCAGAAGTGCTTTTAGAAGGCTGTTTTCTCTACTGTCCATCACGCAGAAATTTAAATATAATGTGAAAAAGCATATTGCTACACAATTCCCCACAGTCTACAAATCTGGTTCATAATTCTCACTACTCTTTTACGTCTCTGGTAATGCACCTTGTTTTTGCTAAATATAAATTGAAAGAAATAGTTTCCGCGTTGAAAGAGCAGATTTTGGCTAGTGTTTGACACCATATTTTTGAAGCTTAAAATCAGAGGAGATCGCAAAACACTTAAGCAGACACTTTCAGTCATACCAGAAAAACCTGAACAGGGATAGTTAGAACGGAAAATGCTTACGCCGTCCGACCCGAGTAATTCAGGCAACATCACGTCAGCTTAACTTGTATGGCTAGAAACTTTAATGTGTCAGTACTAGGACTATAAGAGAATATTATTTTGACTCGAGTATATATCCGACAGTTAGACAGTTAATTAAGAACGACATCACTATCTAAAAACATTAACTGATATATATACTCGATTCAAAATAATGAAAAGATATTCTCTTTTCATAGCCCTAGTTATTACTTAAAGACTTACGGATAAAGTTTTTTTTTTTTTTTTTTTTTTTTTTTTTTACATAGAAGTCACCAATTATCAAGGCTCAGAAACCACTCGGGGATAAGGGTTATTGCGTGCACAGTAATAAAAAAAAAAAAAAAACACTTTGATATAGTCTACCTTCAACTTATCAAAACAATGAACTGGAAAATCGCAATTTTTTCAAAGTTATCGGAAATTAAATTGTTTGGTTAGACAAGGATAACTTTTTTTTTTGTGTGTATAAAACGAAATCGTCAATGACACCTGCGTTAAAAAATTGTTTAATATTTTTTTTTCAAATCAGTAGCAAGGCCGTACTTACGCAAAAAGCTGTGCTGAAATAACATTAGAAACCCATTTTACCATTAAGAGGGGCCCGGGTTTTGTAACCATTCTGTACTTTCCCTTAACAAAAGAGGCGTGAAACTAATTTAACTGATATGATTTGGATTCTTCAGACTACCATTCTCATCATGAGTGTCATTTTAATGTTCCAGTCGATTAAACCTTCGAATTTGCAAGGAATTTTATTACTTAATGGGGGGGGGGTAGCATGCAATCGTCCAGTCAGCCATGACTGGATAGAGATCCTAAATAATTAGAATTTTTTATTTTTCAATTGCCGACACAGAATTGAACCTTCAAAAGAAATTCAATTGTAAATTGACTTTTTCCAAGCACTAACAACTGCGCCACGATTACTTAATGCTATAAAGACATCACAACACCTCTGCGCAAGTACTAGTTTCTCAGGTTGCATTTATTTTTGAGAGGGCGTGCAAAACTTTAGCTCTTACATGGTTCTGCATCCGTACACTTTATTCACAACTACGAAGGACGTGCAATAAGTAATGCCCCTGACCCCCACTTCCAGTTGTCTGATCTAGCTGTATTTTTGCATGAGCAATGATTTATATGTCTACGGGTTATGTGGTAAATTACAGCTCTGAACTAATTGTGGTTACTGTTTTACAGGTGTTTGAACTGAGTCAGGTGTGAAATAGAGCCTGTTGAATGTCGAGCAGTGATCCGGTTTTTGTATTTGAAAGGACGCACACCACAGGAGAATTGATGAAATGAAAGAAACTTATGGTGATAATGCCCCATCATATGACCTTGTAAAACGCTGGCATCTTGAATTCAAATAGCCCAAGATGTCAAAGAAACTGTCATTCATGACCATTTGAAGGCATAACCAAAACTTAGAAGCAAGGTATGGGCGGCGCAGAGAGTGAGGAACCGTCTTGATGCCCATCTTTGTTAAATGGTCTTCGACAAGGATGAAATTGAGGACTGATGCATTCATGCAAATCTTCCGCATCATTATCCGTGGATAATTGCGTGTACAGTTCCCACATGGATATCAATATTCATCATATTTTGTCTATAGACACATTAATTTTTTTTTATGCGACCAATCAACTCTTGTTCTAACTTTCTTGCTCCTCCCATCTGACTCCTTGCCTTCCTTGAATCTCTTATGCCACTCAACCCGATGCTCGATTCATGAAATCGTCTAATACATTCCATACGTTTCAATCAAAAATTTATTGCATCTCATCATTCTAAATTCTACTCACGCATTTTTGAAATTCAACAGCTGTGATATTCCAATTCCTGCTGTAACTTAGTTTAATCCTGTGGTCATAAGCTGTATAGCAATAACATACTGAATTTTCAACTTTAAATGCCTGTACACAAAATCTGTAAACTTGTTCTAGACACCTTGTACTTGTTTTCGCGGCTTTATAACAGACACCTGAATCTCAGTCAAGATCGAACTTACTTTTAAGTACTGAAGGATAGGATAAGTGAAAATGGATTTTCCGATGAGCAAGTTCTGACAAATTGCGAAGAAAAAATTAAATTATATAAGGCTTCCTTCAGTCTTGACAGACGATGCATACCCACTGCAAGGGTGCCAGCCTGTGAAAATTTTGTGGCAAGAGTTGCTCAATCTAACCACACATCTCCTGAGTCGACATTGTTAAATACCAGTGGCAAATGGAGGTTCATACCGACTGGACAAAGATGCAGAGGTAAGCGGAAAGCACATACAACGCCTTGGGTGATCTGACGAGAACCGGTGTTTCAGCGTGATTATATAAAGTATATAATGCAAAAATTTACCTGGAATCATTAGAGAGATTTCTAAGATCTTTAAGACTGGAACATCCGGGTATGTCTTTGGGTGGAAATATTCCTCGCAGGTTTTACTGAGGTTAGTCAATACAATGCAGAGCTCCCGACCAAACCTTTCGTAGATCTGAAAAAGGGGACAAAGATTAAATAGTTTACATTAGCGAATAAAGTAATGCAATAAGTCAGATGCAGGAGATTTGGGCAGATGTTACCAAAGTTAGAAATTGATAGAAAACTTTACACTGCATGTGGAACGTGGGCCCCCCACCCGTACAGAAAAAAAAAATCCGACCATAGCTATTCTATGAATCCCTCGTCGTATTTATACATTTAATTTCAGATATTTTTGTAGGACTTCAAGAACTTTCGAAGTTTTTATTCACATCTTAGGGATGTTATGAAATCACAACAGATCAAAATTATGTCCCATTTAAGTTCTCTCCTTACAGTTAGGACTCGTATATTATATAAAAGAAATATTGTACGTCAGTATCTGCATCTTCATTCCCTATGGAATTGTAAACGGTTGGGTCAATTTTTATGAAATTTCGCACAAAGGTACTTTATGTGCCTGGCAGTGTTCTTTGATAGGTGTTGTCTGAATGTATTCAATAAGTATCGTTAATCGAAATAATCCGATGAAAGGAACAGTTATGATCTTATACAGACTAGCATTTTATTACCAGACAAGTTGAAAGGCTTAAAATCAACAGCAGGTTCTTTGATATGACAGGAGCGCGTTCAAAATTTGTTTAAATCATAATTTCAAACTTAAATTCAAGCCATTATCACTGTGCATCCAGTAATCCCAGGCATATCAAAAATAAACAGTAGATTCTTTGATCTGACAAGGATGCGTTCGAAGAGCGAGTTCTCTACATTGCATTGTAGAGAACAATATATTGTGAACTTAGTCACTGAGATGTATGTGAAGCTTTCTTACGTGCGTAGTTCTCAATTAAGCAGGCAATCAATTGATTTGATTGAAAAATGGTCTATTACATCGATTTCGGTGACAAAAATACAAGTGAAACATTTGTTGATCATTTAATGCCGGGCAACATCGGGTCACCCTGGTAGTCAATAAATAGAAGGCACATTTTCACACTTCAGATTTTAGCCGGCACAAATACCAAATTTGCAAGTGGAGATTATTCAGAGTCAGAGTCGAAACTATTTGACTAGAGATACAGCTTTACAAATTGCATGTTCACTTAAAGAAAACGTACATCTATGACTATTTAGATATTTAAGTCAACAGATGTTACGCGTAAAAATAAAGTAATCTCACCTGCATAAAGGTTATGTTTGAATTTCCGGTTTGGTCTTTCAAGAACTTGGCACACCAATCCAAAAGTTTTCGATCCTGGTCTTGACCATAATAGTTGATCAAAGAAGGAAGCAGGTACGGGTAACACTCGTCTTTAACTGAGAATAAAAAACGTAAAAGCTTTTAAAACAAATACAATTTTGTCGTTTCTAATTTGAGATAATTGGTTATTCGTATTATTGGCCATTAATCGGACTACCGTTCTCATATTGAATGAGATTTTCACAATGTTTCGGTCGATATAACCGACATTCTTCAGGTGTATCTTGTTAAACTCTGGAATGTTTCTGTTGAACTGACAGAAATTCGAGCGGAACACTACTTCACGGAGTACCATTCTTTTTCCGTCAGCCATGACTTGATAGAGATCCTAACTAATTCGCAGTTGTTTTTTGGTCGACCACACTAAGGATTGAACCTTACGCATTTAGGTCACTTTTTATAATTGATTTTTCTAAATATAATTTAGAGTTACTTAGGACCTCTATCCAGTTCTGGCTGACGGAACAAGACCGCGCTACTGTGATACTATAAAGTGGCCCTGAGGTGGATTTGAGCCGAAAGGGGGGGGGGGAATAAACAAAGGAAGCGGAAATAGCTTGGAATAAACAGGGAAGGGCAGAGTGCTGAGAGGGGGGAATAGACAAAGAGATAGGAAATGGCTTAGAATAAACAAAGGAAATATCCTACAATCAACAATAGATGGGAAGTAGCAAACAATAACAGTTTATATATATATATATATATATATATATATATATATATATATATATATACAAATTGTATACAGGTGTGTTTGATCTTGTTTGTCTGAGGAACGGTCTACTAAACTGCTCTCTATTTTTGATAACAGAGAAGGGCAGCTTCCGGTAGCCAGGGTGAGGTGGGCGCAGTTGACATCTAGATGCGCTAGACGGCGGATGGAAGTTGGACAGTTAGAGTTGACAACTAGATACCCTTTTAGGCAGATGGGAGTCGATAACGACTGCAGTTGAACAGTTATAGAGTCGACTGTGAAATAGAGACGTGGACAATTTTAGAGTTGACTGAAACAGATAGACGAATGTAACATCAGAACACGTACACAAGTCCAACAGTCAATTTATATGTAAACATTGGCATTTGTGTTTTTCCTTTTTGTTTCACGAATTATTATATTCTACTTGTGTGAAACCACGAGTGTGTTCCCACCGACAGTCGCCAGCGAGAAAATGACGATCCGGCCATAAGAGGAATAGTCGAACGAAAAATCCACGGTAAACAACGTTGGGAGTCAGTGATCTGTCGAGGGGGCGCACGTCGGGGTTACACTACTCTCGTGAACTAAAAGAGTTTCGCTCGAAATTCCGTGCAAATTTCCGAGTACGACAAGATACACCTGAAGGTCGGAGGTTATATCGACCCAAACATTGTAAAAAAGAAATTTCTCAAGACGAGAACAGTAGGCTGATGAATCAAAATACGAAATACAATTTTGTATTTTTATTTACATTTAATCTGTCCTTTTCAGAACAAAGGATTACATTTCCTTTAAGACAACTTTCGTTAAGTCTTCCCAGCAATCATTGATCGACCACACGTTGTACACGTCAGACCACTAACGTGTAGAACAATTCGACCAGATATTAGCAGTAAATCCTTGTAATGCTAGCAGCGGAAAGACCCTTTAACTTATCTGTACATCTATATCTATAAATATAAAAGCGAAAATGTATGTATGTATGTTCGCTTTTTCTGTGCGTCTACAAAAGGCTTCTTTCAGAGAAGCGGTCGGTTCACAACTTTTTAAAACTTTATATCATACAAATCGTAATATCTCAGTTAACAACGAAGCTCGCCTGTCTATTTAATTTGCTCGATTTCGGGAAGATAAATATTCAACATTTGTCGTTCGCCGCATGTGGGTTAGTCTTTTTCCTATAACATCTTGGGAAAATAAAATAAAAAAAACGTTCCGCAGTAAATGAATACTATCCCGCAGTCAAACTTGACCTAATTAACTCATTAAAACGTGTACCTGTCAAATCCAAGTAATTAAATAAATCAAACGTGTTTCCGTTAGCATCTCGCGGTGGGGCAATCGATAACGTCGCGCGTTTTTTTTTTTTTTTTTCACTTTAATTTACAACTTTGCCTCAACGGTTCGGGTTCGATCCTCATACTTACCTACCAAAATATTTTTAACTCCCCCCCCACCCCCGGAGTTTCCCCACACACCTCCAAACACCCGGACAACGCCGGGTACCCCTTGCTAGTCTATGATATAAATCTCACCTGTCTGTTTAAATGTATGTATGTTTATATGTCAGCCTAAAACTTTCGACAGAAGCAACGGATTCTCACGAGATCGATATAGTTTTGAAGCTCGACCTTTAGGACGACAAATATCAAAAAATTGGCTAAAAAATTAATTCCTTCACCCTCAACAGGGCACTTTTCTACAAGGAGGAATCGCTTTTTTTGTCGATATTTTTTAAAGTTATCCCCTCTTTTCGATTCACTATCCTTAATTTAAAACTTCACTTCCGGTTTTGATATGGACGCAATGGAAAAGACGTCACTTTTCCACGTTCTATTCCGCTTTCGCGGTACGGGTTCGAGCCTGCATACTACCAATTTTTATATATGTGTGTGTGTGTGTGTGTGTGTGTGTGTGTGTGTGTGTGATCTTGTTTGTCTGAGGAACGGTCTACTAAACTGCTGTCTATTTTTGAAACTCAATAGATTTGGACATTTGGAACAAATTTGATTTGAGTAAAAATTTAAAACGAATGGGAACTTGGCATGCGTAAAGAAAAAAGTGCTTTTCTACGCATGCGAAAATACGCATTTATACAGCAAAGTCTATTTTTAATATTAGTTATATAACGATAGCTGAAACGGTAACGACTAAGTCTAAGCGCTGTAACGTTATCCAACACGTAAATTCAGTCTCAAAGTAGACAAAATCTAGGAAAGAATCTCGACTCGCTTTTCCTGTTGCAGCAACGACATCCATTCCCTCAATCTACTGCCAGACGTAACTTCTCGTTACAGTTGTGACGTTATCCACGTCTCTCAGTGACATTTTGCATGTATTTGTATGCGTGCGTCCGCAATCTGAAAAATGTTTCAGGCATTTTTATACAAACACAGCGTCGTCATTACCTGTTGATTATTCAGCAATCAAATCTTTACCCTAAAAGAAATATCCGGTCGTAATGTTAACTATAGAGAATTGCGAAATGGGATATAGGAACAAAAGGCGTTTTAAATTTTGTACGAAAAGACTTGTGCGTCTATTTTTCCGAAAATTATTTTACCAAAATCTTTTGCAATTAAGAATTTGAATAAAAAACGAAAAGTTTTGACATGTTTTTAAATGAGTATCACGTGATTTTTTTTTTTTTAATTTGAGAAATTTTAATTTTTTTTCTAAAAATATTTGTGGTTGCAACTTCCTTTAACTCCAGAGAAAAAATACAAAACTGAAGTAATTATATCAAAATAACTATATTTACAAATAAGAATTTAAAAAAATTTTATGAAAAAGATGAAAAAAAAAATCGGTTTGCTTATTTGTGTCAAACTAGTAACATGCATTTCGTTCCTATATCCGCAATTGTAAATTTCCACGTGACGTCAGCGTTGGTCGGCCATGTTTATTATTCAACCTACGAAATCCCATAGGACCGAGAATTATTTTAAGATTTTCATTTCAGAATACATATGAGAGTTTATAATGGGATATTTAACATCTTGACAAGGTAATTTCTGGCTTCCATAAACATCTGTCAAAACAATTCTTTAAACAATGCGATGAGAAAATTTTGCCGTGAAAAGGATTTTGTCAAAAGTTCTTGGAAACAAAACTATAAATTTGAACGTGTTAATGCATTGTACGTACCAGGAGTCGTAATTCTGCATATTACGAACTGGATCTCTAATTGTCCGCCAGGGCTCGACCGGCACCTGACGTCACCGCCGAAATGTCGAGCGCCGTTAAAAATGCTCGGAAACCCGTGTAGCTTTTTTAAATATTTGGTCAATGTGCACTGGTTGTCCAACCTACAAAGGGTGTTTATTCCGGAAGCCGTTCTTAACGTTAGGAGGTGTTTATTCCAAAAGGAATTCTTATTTTCAGCCTACCATGTTAACGGCTTTCGGAATAAAAACCCTTTGCAAGTTTGATAACCAGAGCACATTGACTTAGTGTTTTTAAGTAAACAGACAGCAAAACACAGCAAAAACAAAAAGCTCCCCTGTTAATAGCTTTCTAAATAAAATTATTTCAGTACTGTAACAGATGCACAGGTACCAGTCATTCTTGGTCCAGCTGTAGCGGACATTTGAGAAATCCGGTCCCAAATATGTAACAATACTGCCATCCGGTTCATACCGTGCACTTATACCTATCTGAAGTTGTGAATTTTTTTTTTTTTTTTTACTGTGAAAAAATAGTTTCTATGTGTGCAGTTTTTAAGCAAAATATACTTACTATAAAATTTTTCCTTCAGGTGGAAATTCATGTGCTCTTGGATGGTCAACGAATTGCAGCCAACGGCCACAAATGTGGCCAGTAACGAAGAAGTCCCAACGCCGGCTACTCGTTTGATTTTTGGCAAAATAGACACTTCGTCCAACACCTGAAAATAGTTTTATTTCGTAATCAAACAAGGCTACATAAAACATCTAATTGAATAATGCAAGGCAATCATAAGTGTTACAGTCAATATCACCGAAGTCTGCTATATCATGAAGGATATCATTTTGAAAGGCTGCTGTATATAACAGAAGTAGCAAAAAATTAAAATAAGCGAATACTAAAGGTTGTATCTAAATATTTAGTACTTCATTAACGGAGTGTTTCATCCAAATCTTCTCCGGACCGGCGAACGTTAACGAACTTTGCCGAGAGAACTAAAATGTATGTTAAGTAAATTTGTTTTACCATTAAAAAAAAAAACAAAAAAAACACGAAGGTTATGTAACGGTTATAAATGACCATTCTTCCACATCTCAGACTTGTTAAAACAAGTTCATAAAAACTTAATGGTTTTTACTCCATCTGCTGTAGTGTTTTATTTTTCCAATGAAAAACTTAAGCCTGCATGTACACCCATAAAAAAAATAGGTCAAGCGTGAAATGAAGAAATCGATTTTTCAATATTTTCTATGAATTTGTTAATTCTAACTGAAAATTTGTTTTGCGGATCATTATTATTATAGTATATAATAAGTTGAAAGATTAATCCTAAAAATGGTAAGACCGCATCTTGGATTGATCTTTTAAAGAGAAAAAAAAGGAATGCGATTCCATTCTAAGCATTTAAGGTATGTGTCTTGTTCTGTGTTAATCTCATTCAAGGTTCCTTGTTCAGTTGTTCACTATAGCTTTTAGTGCAATAAAATTTATCAAATTTGTTTGGCCCATTTTTTTTTTGGCTCACGAGTGTATAATTGTTGCACAAAAAAAAAGCTACTAAAAATCAAATACAGAAACTTATTCAAGAAAAGTTCAGCAAGTACGTCACTTACTCCAGATTTCTCTGAACACTTTAGAATGGCGAACGTTAACGATCTTTAAACAATACGAACAAAATTTACTTCAACTGCAAGTTAACCCCAGTTCAAGTTTTAGTTTGCAAAGTCAATTTTTTGTTTGTTCCGTATTATATACTGGCCTCGGAACTAGATTCAAATGTCTTCGGTGTGAACAGCCTATGTCACGACTGCAAATTTCTGGTTAGGAAAAAAAAAGTGTCAGCATAAAATGAACCAACGATGATTCATAATCTGTAAAACCGATTAGGCCGATCTTTTCCAGAGCAGTCACTAGTGGGGAAAAACAGATTATGCGAAGTGAGCTTCCTTAGCTTAGGTTTTAGAAATACGTCGTGTTAGGGTTAGGCTGTGCAAGATGCTAATATGAAACACCGGGGAACAGCAGAAAATTATGTGGATGCAGAAACGAAAGAAATTTATACTTCTATGAACATCGACTAAATGGCATGAATTTATTCCATCCTTTTAGCTTGATAGAATATTTGAACTTAATTTACGACCCTATTTCATACAATTTTACGTCGATATCTTTCAGCGGATTTTTTAAGCAGTTCGAAAATGCCGAGGCGAAGACTATCCGTAGTGCTACCTATATGGGTAGAATGGGTAGCTCCACATTTAAATGTGGAGAATAAGGCGAGGTGTGAAGATAGAGGTTGGATAGCCGGCAGGAGAGACATAAAACTAACCTTTTTCTCGAAGAGAATGTAAAGCTTGGCTGGGTTGATCTTCGAAAACGTCACAAAACAGTCCGACAGAAGCAAGATCGCTAACTCAAGTCGAACTGATTGTCAATGACGTGTCCGCGACTGGTCGTTGCATTCCTGATCAGTTTCAGAATTCTTTTTAATGTTTTTGCTTCTAGGATAGAATTCTAATAAAACAAAAACTTTTCCGAATTAGAAGTACGTAGAAAGCCGGAAATTACCGACAATGTTATCGAATCTAAGGCAGAGAAAAAGAAATGGCACGCAACGTTTAATAAAACGGATTAAACCGAAAAATGAAGTTTATACAGAAAAAATCCGCAAACCCAGAATTTTAAAGTATTTTAGCTTTTAGTGTATAGTTTACTTTTCTTATATAAATATAACGTAAAATGACCACCAGCTTTCGGGCACATAACGAAAATATGGAGACATTTAACTATTTCAGTATATTTTCTGGCCATTTTTTTTTTTTTTACTCGGGTCACTAATTATAAAGGCCCAAAGGCCACTCGAGGATAAGGGTTAATGAACGCAAGGTGGAAGTGAAGTAATCCTTGATGTAAATTGTGTGGAATTTGATTTATGAGGACAACTTAACAGGAACTTGTTTACATTAGATTTGAAGGATACCATGTTGTATTTAGCCGGGAAGCATGCTAGCAGAACAGGGTCCCAAAAGCGGACAGATCTGGGAAAGAAGCCTTGTTCATGGAATCTGCATTTACATTTAGGCACAGTGTGGGAAAATCAAATAGTGGTTTTAGCTAATAGAGTGTTTTCTTGTTAAAGTTAGGCAAGAGAGGACCATTGGAGTTCAGATGATCACTTCCCATGAAACGTGCGATAGAGCAGAGACAGGCTCGCGACGTCTGTGGGAAAGAAGTTGCAGGGATGAAAAAATGGCATCACCTACTAGGTGTTGAAGACATGCGAGTTAATTTTTTTTGTCTTTATAGGAATAGGTGGCTATAAATTTGTAGTCGCGATGTAAGCAGGGACAACTTTCCAGAGAAAGCCGAATAAAGTTCTTATGCTTTTACACCAGTGGTTCTCAACCAGGAGTAAATTTTAACATTGGGGTAAAACATATGCATGGGTTTGTTGGTCGTTTTTGTTTTACGGCATATCAACCCTTTTCAGGTTAATGCCGAATCCAGTGATTCGGAAACAAAAATTAAAATATATTTTTTTCAAGTCGGTTTCTATTTAACCCATAGTTGGGACCCTAACAGCTACTACCATTCCGGGTCAGAGTGGACCTGGGAGCAATGGCAATTAAAGGGTGGCTCCACACCCCCTAAAACCCGCAAGTTGGGGCCTCACCATCGGATATAGTTTAAGGACATCCAGAACCTAGATATAAATGGGAGTCAATTTGGATGAGGTCATTAGTAAAAGTCCTGGGGTGCTATCTGGGATAAATGAAGACATCTCAGACCATTTGAATATGTTGTGGAATCACTTAAATTGGCTTTTTTCAAAAGACATGATTTCAACAGATAAGACCTTTTGTCACTGAACTCTAAAATAAGATGACAGCCCAGTAAAAGATGAACGGATTTGTTTTCAATCTTCTGCTACTCTTAGAATTTGAAAAGGTGTTGACTTTGGAATAAAACTCAAATTTATTACCACTCATGCTCAGCGTGCCTCCCAAGTTTGTCACTACGCACTTATGTTAATCTGGGTTCTCTAGTTTTGTAGCAATAAAGACGAAAGCCAGAAACCGATTGAAAGCCAATGATATGAGATTTGCATTGTCAGAAACAGCTCCTCACAATGGCTCAAGGAATCAGCTTTCCCCACTGATAATGCTTCTGGGATTTCTGTTCATTATTTTTTGAAATACGAATTAACTTCATAATTTTATATTTGGAAAAGGTTTCATTGTCTTTATTTTTGTGATACGTATATATCATACTATTTTTTATACTATCGATACTCTATGGCTGACCGGGATAGCTTCCGTATCATTTATATCTGATCTACCTCTGCATTCCAGACTGACAATTCTCTCCGATTCTCTCTCCTGATCTTGAGCACGTAGTACAATCGAGGGGGGGGGGAGAGGTGGTTGGTCACTTTTAATGCATCTAAAACCAAGCTTCTATCTATACATCAACGTTCTGATCCCCATCTGGCATCAATTGAAATGGATGGCTCTCGTCTTGGGGAGGCTCCATGTTTTGACAAGCTTCTGGGATTGACCTTTACTCCTAATCTGAAAAGGAACACGTACATCAAATCTTGCCAAGGTCGCTGGATAAATGGTGAGATCCTTCTACTGCTCTAGTAGATATCTCACTTGATGCAATTCTATATAAAAGCCAAGTACGGCCAAGGATGGAGTACTGCTGCCATATCTGGGCAGGTGCTGCTAAAAACAGCCTATCCTGTCTTGACAGTACAAAATAGACTTCGTAGCCTAGTAGGGGATGCCCTTTTTTCTTCCCTGCAACCTCTTCCACAGACGGGATGTTGCGGGCCTGTCGTTTTATTATTTCCATGACAAGTGCTCGTCTGAGCTCCAACCTCTGGTTCCCCCCTCGCCAATCTGTCAGGAAATAGACCCGTCTAGCTGAAACCACTGTACGTAATTTTCCCCACTTTATCTGTGCCTAAATCAAAACGTAAATTCCATGAACAAAGCTTCTTAGAATTGCACGCCAGTGGAACTCTTTCGTCTGCCTGTTTCCCCACCTGACTACAATTTGGATGTCTTCAAGTCCAACATAAACAAGTTCCTGATAAACCGCCCCCTAAGACACTATCATATCCCCATTAACGATTACTACGATATTGTCCCATTGGTTACTGTACACGCAATAACCCTTATCCCTGAGTGGCCTCCGGGCCTTGATAAATGATGATTCTTCCATGTAAAAAAAAAAAAATAAAATAAAACCTTAAGTCCTAAACAATAAAAAGGCTCTGATCTTGTTTTTCTGTCACTTTATGATGGTTATGAATTTTTTGTTATAGGAGTAGGAGATAAAAATACAGCCGAGGGGGAAAGGGGGTCAACGATCGAAAGGTTGAAAATGGCTGGTCTACAAAATAAACTAAACCAACTTTGAAAACTACACCTTAAAGTGAAGGTTTAAAAATAAAAGGTTAAAAAGTTCGGTCCATATTATGTAGATTGATGAAATCCGTTATTGTTACTCTTAACAAGTGTTTTTTACGCCTCTGGGTTTTGGAGAGGAGGTTTAGTTATTCGTATTTGAATTCTTATCTTGAGAATCATTTTCACGTTTCGGTCGATGTAATCTCCGACCTTCAGCCTGTGGCGCAGTGGTTAGAGTACTTGGAAAAATCAATTGTAAACTTGATATTCTCCTGAAGGTTGAAGGTTCACTCCTCAGTGTGGGCGACTGAATACAATTGCGAATTACTTAGAACTTCTATCCAGTTATGGCTGATGGCTAGAGAGCATGCTAACCCCGTGAAGTAAAAGGGTTCCGTTTGAAATTCCTATCCAAATTTCAGTGTTTTACAAGATACAAATGAAGGTCGGAGGTTACATCTTAAATGTTTGGAAATTACACTTAAGATAACAGTAGTGTAAAATCAAATAAAAACACGAGTATTTTTTTTTTAAATTTCGGGGACAAATAGCTGGTTATTTCAGAATTTAATAGCCGAAAAAACATCTAAAATGTTATAATCCTTTCCTAACAGCTATAGTTAAAGCAGCTATAGTTAAAACAAATAAGCCAAGATAAAAGAGTAAAAAAAAAATGCAAGCACCTTAGTATTGAGAAACCAATCGGGTTATGTACTTATTTTACCGTGTTGAAATAACATTTAGGGACCCATTCTTAACATGGGGAGGGAGGGTGTTTTGCACCTATTCTGTACTTTGACAATTTAAAATAAAAAAAACTATCGTAAAACTTAAATTTAACTTAAAAATACTATGAAAAATTAACGCGGTACAATAAGTGCACAGTCACCCCTATTGGTGTAATGTAAGTGAAAGCCACTTACATTACACCAAGTCATTCTTAAATTTGAAACTCTTGCCTGATGTGATATTACGATTGAAGTTTAATGTTAGGATCTGAATCTGGTCGGACAGTTTGCTTGTGGACCAAGACGAGGGTTCTTCTAGTTTGCACATTTAAGATCTTTAACATGAAGTTAACTGAAATTAACTCCATTTTCCTTCGTGTGTTGCTATAAATAAATAAAAAAAAATGTTAACATCGAATTCTGAAATAATTCAAATTTCCAGCTTTACGGATCGGTTAGTTTAGAGTTCGCAATGAATTTGGCTTTTATTTTTGTTAAATGCCACTTAACTATTCTGGACTTATTAGAAGTTTTTCAGAATAAAAGAGGCAGGGCGGCGTTGACTAAAATTTCTACAAGTTCAATAAAATTTAATCGCCTACAGTGATTGGATTCGCCACTCATCCTAGCCAACGTACCAAGAAAATACGGAAAAACTTTTAAGTTTATTTATACCATAAAACAGGTGCTTGTACAGAATATACATAAACTTACGAAGATTCTCAGGTTTCGACATATGTGGAAATAATTTGAAAAATTAAACTCATTTGAGAGTTCTCAGGTTTCATTTGTACGAGTTTTCGAATAAGGAACACTCCCATTCAATTTTAATAACGTCGCTTCAGACTTATTTGCCTTCTGAAGTTTTGCAAAGGTGCATATTGTAGTTTTGAGGACTAACTAAGCTATGTTGTGCAAAAACGAGGTGTGTTTTTTTTATTTTAATTCAATATCTGAGGACTTTACTAATTATCTTTGAAATAGAACCAGAGAACTAATTTTTTCAAAGGATTTTTTTACAATCAATTTAATTTCAAAATTTAGAAGTTGTTAGTTTGCTGTGAAAATATTTTTCAAAACTTTTGGTGTTTGTGCCTTTGCACTATTTTTTTTTTTTTTTTTAAGTTTTTCAAGTTAAATTCAAGTTTCCTGATATCTTATTAAATTGTTAGGTGAAAGCACAAGACAGTTACAAAACTACTCCCCATGTTAAGAATGGCTATCAAAACGTCATTTTAGAATGGTGACAAAAGTGAAATTACCCCTTGTTTTTATCTACGTGTATAATTATTTTTCAATTTGGAAGTTACTTTTTGGCTTTAATCATTCAAATACAAAAAAAAAGTCGAAAACAATAAAATCATGATTAACAGGCTTTCAAAACTGTCCCCCTACTTTATTTTTCGCTATTTCTGCCCGTACTTAGTCTCGCTCCCCCTAAAAAGAAAATGGTGCTAATGCAGAGAGTGATCCGCGCTATTTTTTTTTTAATCGTATTCAAGTTTAATTAAAGTTTTGTTTTTTATCCAATTGTAAGGTTAAAGTACAGAATAGGTACAAAACATCCTTATGTTAAGAATGGCTTTTTAAATAACGTTATTTCAGCACGGATCACTCTCTGCATGAGTACCAAGAAAATAGAACACTAACCCTATCACCAAGGCCCGTAACGATCACTGTAATAATGGGAATTAAGATACTTCTTGGCCTCGGTTTTACACTTTATATATTCCGTACCCCTAACAAAAAGTTGGGTTTGTCAAGCATAGGAGTAGATACATTCACTAAGTCTCGGGAATCTCCGTAACTGAATTCTTCGGGGGTTTATTCTGCAGAAGTGTCCTCAGATCCACTACGCAGGAATACAGGTAAAGTTTTGAAAAAGCAACGAACTAGGAAAAGTGTATTATGGTGTATAAAATAGCTGAACAGACTAGTCGGCACTCCCCGCTGTGGGAGCCTCATACGAATAACCAACGTTTTCTACGCAATTTAACTTTTCAAATCCAAGCGTAAATTCCATGAGCGGAGTTCTTTTCAGAGTTCCTCGTCTGTGGAACAATACCACGGAACTGCTTCGATTGACTATGGCATGGTGGTTTTAAAGGCCAACGTGAACAGGTTCTTTAAAAACCGGCCTCTAATAGAAATTATCAAATTTATATTACGGTACTTATCTTACGAGTAGTGACAAAATTTTACAAAATTAAACTGAAAGAATCTCTTAGAACTAAGCAAGATAAGACCTCAGCCAGACAGCAACAAAGTCACTGCTGGACAGGACTTGAAGAAAGTGTATGAATAAGAGTATTGCATATTTACCTTGAGGGCACCGATGTAAGCGAACGCTTTCGCTCCGCCATCTTCGAAGACAAGGCAGTCGAAATCAAATTCGTAATCGCCAAGAAATTCTGTCACTTTCGTTTTCCTAGGTAAGCGGGGCGAACGACGTCGACTGAAAAGGCTACCCATTATTATTACCGTTTTTTCTTTCTCCCTTTTTATATGTCGAGGCCAATAAATGTAGGGTTAGGGTCTCCACTCATTAAATTCAGGCCGGAAGTTAACTTGTGTACTCGCACAGTTTTATACAAAAACTTATTATCTTTTTTCTCTTCTGCTTCTTCTTCCTCCTCCTCTTTTTTTTCTTTTTTTTTTTTTTTGAATTACACAAAATAGGGAGGTGTAGGGTGTTGCTTATTTAATCATTGCTTTGCGATTTTGTTAATTATTTCCTTTCTTTCATTTTTTCCCCCTTCTTTCTTTCTTTCTTTACCCCATTCTTACTGTCTCGTCCTCATTCTTTATTTCTGATTTGCTCACTTTTTCCTTTTCATCCTTTCTTTTTTTATTTACCTTTCTATCTTTTTTCGGTCTTTCTTTCTATTTTTCATTCATTGCTTTCTTAAGCCGAATATATATATATATATATATATATATATATATATATATATATATATATATATATATATATATATATATATATATATAAGATAAAAATTACAATTAAATTTACCAAAATGATCCAAGATGGCAAAATTAAAGTATATTATAAATATTAAAGAATTGATATTTATAAACTTATCCCAGCCAGATGTAAAAGCTCGATAAAAGCAAATAGGAGATAGAGCTTATAATACGAGCAAACAGTTAATAAAATATGTTAAAAAAACACTTTGAAATGAGTTAAAAACATATTTAATCTGAAAAGGAAACACTAGATAAGTGGATAGTCTTTAATCCGCAGAGTTTCGAAGAAATACTTCTTATCAGAGGGTAGGAATAAGCAAAATGTGGGATCGGATTTTGCATGCAAAAGT
>NC_136517.1:32468362-32525862 GCF_053919585.1 Euprymna scolopes | reverse complement strand
TACACATTCTTGTTTATGCACCCTTGTCATTGTATACTTCTTCATGTCAGCCATGATGCTGATTATAGAAAAATTAAATTTATAAAATTGTCTGTAATAAGTTCCATTTATAAATTTTATATTTTATAATTTCGAATTTTCCATGTCTTAATTACAGAATTTGGAGCCCATCATGAGTATAAAAAAAAGAAAGTATGATCATTCATATATTGAGTATGAATTCACATCTATCGTCATCAATGGAGAAGAATGGCCTCAATGTGTTATTTGTAATAAAGCTTTGACAAACGATTCTATGAAACCAGCAAAGATGAAGCAACATTTACAAAATGTTCATCCTCAACATAAAGACAAAAACAAAAACTTTTTTGAACGTCATGGGAATGCTGTAAAAAAGATGAGGATGGTATTAACAGATTTTAAAGAAAATAAGCAGAAAGTTACTGAAGCTTTTTATTTTGTACCTCTTGGAATAGCAAAGCAGAAAAAAAACGCATACAATAGGGGAAAATTTGATTAAGCCTTGCTCTCTCAAAATGGTGGAAATTGTGTTGGGAAATGAAATGAAGAAAAAAATTGCAGCGGTTCCACTCTCAAACAATACTGTTCAAAGGAGGATAAGCGATATGGCCAATGACATCAAGGATCAAGTTGTGCAAGAGATCAAGTCTTCAGCATTTGGATTATTTTCAATTCAACTTGATGAATCAACCGATGTGGCATCATGTTCCCAGTTGATGGTGTTTGCAAAGTATGTTCATGCAGGTTTATTTAAAGAGGAGTTTCTTTTTTGTTCTCCTCTTGAACTAACGACCAAGGCCTTAGATATTTTAGAAAAGGTTTCACTTTTTTTTGACTCAGAGAATCTTTTGTGGGATAATATGTTTGGGTGCTGTACAGATGGAGTACCGGCTATGTTAGGGACAAAATCAGGATTCCAAGTATGTGTGAAAAGGCGAGCTCTAAAAGTGAAAGGCATTCATTGTATGATCCATCGTCAGGCACTCAAAGCCTCAAAAACACTTCCAGCTCCGTTTGAGAAGGTTTTGGATCAAATAATTCAAATTGTGAATTTTGTCAAAGGAGGAGCTCAAAACTCCCGACTTTTCAAGCAGTTATGTTATGATATGGATGCTACTCATCATTCACTTCTTTTTCACACAAACGTCCGTTGACTGTCAAGAGGAAATGTAACTGAACGAATATTTCAGCTTAGGAACGAGCTCAAATTGTTTTTCGAGGTTAAAGGTAAGACTGAATTTCTTGCCTGGCTAAACAATGAAGAATGGATCATGTGTCTTGCTTATTTGGTTGATATATTCGAGCAGCTGAATAAACTGAATCTTCAGATGCAAGGAAGGAATACAAATATTATAAAATTCGTAGATTCCTTGGGAGCTTTTATGAGCAAGCTTGAAAATTGGAAGAGAAAAGTCAATACAAAAAATGTAGATATGTTTGAGAAACTGATACCCATTCTTGATATTTGTGGTGAAGATAAGATGCTTCCACAATTTGGAAAAAATGAAATTTTGCAGCATTTGACGGCACTGAAAAATGAATTCAGCAGATACTTTCCTGAACTTGGTGATGATGAATTCGATTTAGTAAGAAACCCATTCAAATTACCAGTTAAAAGAGTTCCAGATGATTGCCAAGATGAATTCCTTGAGCTAAAAACTGATTTGGAAGCAAGAGATATGTTTGATGAAAAATCAATAGCAGAATTTTAGCCCCTGATGTACGAATCCTACCCAAAAGTGTTGGAAATAGCTATTCGTGCATTGCTTGTATTTGTCTCGACATATCTTTGTGAGTCAGGCTTTTCAACTTTGTTGCAAATTAAAACAAAGCAACGCAGTAGGTTAGACGTAGAAAACGACCTGCGTTGTGCCCTATCAAGCACTCCTCCGAATATTTCAGAATTGGCCAAAGTAAAACAGTCACAGTTTTTCTCATTTCATAAATCGTAATCTTCTGAATGAAATTGATTGCAGATTTTAATTTCTATTTATTTTACTTATCTTTTTAAATTGCATTAGTTTCATTTTTGTTTTTTAAGTAATTCATTATAAATGAAAAATAAATTCTGCTTTTATTTCTATTTTCTATATCCATCAATATTTTCAATTCGCATTTAATTTATAAAACTCAATTATAAACATAAGCCATGTATAATGTTGTGAATGTATATATACAAATTAGGAAAAATAAAAGTTTTTTTTGTAATTTAAAAAAAAAAAAAATTTTACACAGTGATCACCACTTATCAAGGCCCGGAAGCCACTCAGGGATAAGGGTTATTGCAAGTACATTACGTTAGTGTGGAGATTTGATGAAGTGTTTACTTAAGGGGGCGGTTTATTAGGAATTTGTTAACATTGGACTTGAAGACATCCAAGTTGTAGTCCGGTGGGAAGCAGGCAGACGGAACAGAGTTCCACAGGCGTGCAGTTCTAAGAAAGAAGCTTTGTTCATGGAATCCACGTTTTGATTTAGGCACAGATATAGAGTGGGGGAAATTTTTCACAGTGGATTCAGCTAGACGGGTGTTTTTCGTGAAAGATTGGCGAGGGGGGACCAGAGATTGGAGTTCAGAGGAGCACCTGCCATGGAAATAACGATAAAACAAGGATAGGCTCGCAACGTCTCTTCTGTGGGAGAGAGGTTGCAGGGTAGAGAAAAGGGCATCCTCCCCCTAAGCCATGAAGTCTATTTTGTACTCTGTCAAAGCAGAATAGGCTGTTTTTAGCAGCTCCTGCCCAGATATGGCAACAGTATTCCATCCTTGGACATACTTGGCTTTTATATAGATAGAGAATTGCATCAGTATTTGCATATTATTAAGAATTCATTTTTGAAAAACATTTTTTGGAAATGAGGGGGTGAATGAACTTTTGACAAATGGTAAAAGGGATGCATGGGTCAAGCAAGCCTAAGAACCACTGTACTAGAAGATGTATCTGACCTTGCCTGGTATTAAACGTAATGTAATGCAATTTTAGTTTTGTTTTCACTTCTTATAAGTAAAAAAAAAAGTAGCGAGCTGAGATTAAAGGACGTGGAAAACATTTTTATCAGGAAAAAAAGGAGCTATTTAGGGGGTCAAAATTGAAAAATTGGTACTTGGGGGGGGGGCGTCATCGAATTTTTATCTGTCTGCCAACTGTTTCACGAGGTTTGAAAACACACTTCAAAGAACGTAGCAAGCTGGCCTAACAGTTATTGAACTTGACTCACTGTGTGTAGGTTTTAATTTCGATCTCAGCTCGAGTATTTTTGTTATTATTTATAAGAAGTGAACTGCTTAGAAAAAACAACATAATACTTGTATGCACATGTTTCAGCTTTTTTCTATTTTCTCTTTACTTCATTTTTTTTTTAAGTATTTAACTTTACGTTAAATACCAGGCAACGCCGGGTATATCTTCTAGTATATATATATATATATATATATATATATTGTTTTAACAAAAACCCTGACTTGAAAGAATGGGTTGATAGCAACAAATACTGTATTTCATCGTTAGTTACAATTGTTTCAAGACTATTTGGAAAAATTCAAATATTATGTCGTTTGAAAATTTTCACAAGAACAGCCTTTCTTCAGACTTATTGAATAAGAAACACTTTAACAATAAAACATTATGGAAACCATTTCCCTTATAAGGAAAGAAAACTAGCGAAAGGATTTTACCTATATCGCATCCTTGCACTATATATATATATATATATATATATATATAAGAGCAAATAGTTAATAAAACATGTTAAAAAAGCACTTTGAAAAAGAGTTAAAAAAACATATCTAATCTGAAAAGGAAACATATAATAAGTGGATAGTCCTTAATCCGCGGAGTTTCGAAGAAATACTTCGCTTATCATCAAAGGGTAGGAATTAGCAAAATGCAGGATCGGATTTTGCATACAAAAGTATTTAATGAAACTACAAGTAAGTCAAAGATCTTACTCGATAACAAAAAGTGAAGCAGAGGGAACATGGTGAAGAAAAAGGTGATTTCACGTGAATGGATAGTCTGGTGAAAGGTTAAGTATCCAATGACGTATCTAAAGTATCTATTTTTTTTTTATTTTAGTTTATATATATATATATATATATATATATATATATATATATATATATATATATATATATATATATATATATTAGGGATGAAATGTTCGCCTTATTTGAGAGTTAACTTAAGGTACGTGCAAAATGAATGCTGGTGCCCAAAATGTATAAACATTTGCACCCCTTCTTTTACTTAAAAATTCACCAAAAATCAGATTAACCAATTTTAATGAAATTTTCGGTATTTATCAAATAACGACCTAAGAATATAATAAACTAATTATTTTTATTTGAATCTCAGTGGAAATATATTATTTTGGTTAAACCAAAAATACATTCACTAAATATTAATGTTATGGAAATATATTATTTTGGTTAAACCAAAAATACATTTACTAAATACTAATGTTATGGTAATATATTATTTTGATTAAACCAAAAATACATTCACTAAATATTAATGTTATGGTAATAAATTTTTTTGGTTAAACCAAAAATACATTTACTAAATACTAATGTTATGGAAATATATTATTTTGGTTAAACCAAAAATACATTTACTAAATACTAATGTTATGGTAATATATTATGTTGTTTAAACAAAAGCAACTTTACTGAAGGTTTGGTTTTCAGTAGTAAAAAAATTGATGCACTTTTTTTTTTTTTTTTTTTTTTTTTTTTACTTTTTATGAAAATAAAGCATCGTAATTTGTGAAAAAAAAAATTGTCAGGAACATAACGAAAAAAACCTCTAAAGTCCGTAGTAATGAATTCTATATAACCTGGCGAAATATTATCATTAAATTAAGCATCGTTCATTTAATATTTGCACACAAAAAATTATATCTGCAAAAATTATTTCTACTTTTTTTTTTTAATTATATGTTTCACATAATTTTTATATGTAAGATTCTAATATTTTCCTATCTTGAATGAACATGAAGCTTTCGGTGTAACATAATTTTATATAATCTTGAACATTTAAAAAAAAGTGTTTAAATTTAAAAGCAGAAACACATAAAAATAATTTAAAAAAAATGGTAAAATTATACAAACGTTCATGGTAGGAATATACGGGTGCATGGCTTGTGACAAAAAAGAAAACAAAACAAAACCAGCACCCCTTACCCCCCTCCTTATATCTGACGTAATTTTCAGACAGCTTTTTGACTTTCTGACATGTTGGGCTTCTGTAGAATCCACACTTAGACGACTTTTCGTTTGTTGTGATTGTGCAAAGCCACAATCTCTCGCTTTCGGGGGCTAATTAAGCTTCTTTTTTTTTTTTTTTGTATAAACATGGCGTTTTTTATTTAATTCAATATCTTAGGACTTTACTAATTATTTTGAAATATACACAGAAAACTTAATATTTATCTTTCAAAAGATTTTTATAAGGAATTTATTTAACTCCAAAATTTACTTGAAATTTTTCAGTTTCCGAATGTATCTGTGAAAACATTTTTCATTATAACTTTTTTTTTCATGTGTACAAATATTTTTCCCCTATTTGGAAACCAACTTTAGGCTTTCATCCCCCAAATACCGTCCAAAAGTAAACAGAAACCTACAAAAGATTATGATAAACAAGCTTTCGATTCTATGCCCCCCCCCTTTTTCCCCGCCATTATTGCTCATATCTAGTTAGTAGAAAACGAGTCTAACATTTTTCCAACAACATTTTAAGGAAAGGCGCAGAAGATACAATAATGTGACTGACGGGGCTCATCAAAACCATCAATTCCGGAGCTTCTCCAGCCACTGATTTCCTTCAACCTGATTGAGGGTGGGAGTCCTAGGGTGGGGGAAGGAAGAGTTCGAATACGTTGGTCAGACGATCCTTTGATTTTTTCCCCCAGTAAAACAATCTTGTAAGGGAGACAATTAAAAATGAGTTGTGTCCCTTGATAAGGATGCAATTCATGGCTTCGTTCTTATTATATGTCTAGCCATAAAATTTGCACACACACACACACACACACACACACACACACACACACACACACACACACACACACACACACACAGGTTATCCATTCATACGGATTTTGTGCACATTAAAATGGGTTCAATAAGAATATTTTTCCCTCGTTGTGCCAATATTTTAATCGTTTTTAAACGTTAATAAATTTATTTTAGTGTCCCATACTTTTGACACATTCAATAAGTCCCCCATTAGAACTCTTTATTTTCGACATAATATTATTTTGTACGCTATCGATTTTCTCCTGATGAGATGATAGCCGAAAGAGCTCTTAAGAAACTTCCGCCTATTTTATTCAAAACTGTATATATATATATATATATATATATATATATATATATATATATATATATATATATATATATATATATATATAATGATCATATTATCAGTAGCGTGAAAAAATTATATTTAAACAAAAATGGACATTCATGGTATAATTTCTTCTACTGTCATATACCATGTTTATGGACGCAATGAGTAAGTTCCGAATCTTGGCATGGATATACTTATTATTATCTAACCATGCCGATAACTCACAGACGATAAAACAACTGTCTATAAATGATTCTATTATATATCTCGAGCACGTGGTTCAGTGGGGGAAGACGTGGCTGGTTACCTTTAATGCATCCAAAACCAAACTCCTATCCTTACATCATCAACGCTCTGATCCCCAGCTGGCATCAATTGAGATGGATGGCTCTCGTCTGGGTGAGGCCCCGTGTTTTGACAAGCTTCTGGGTTTGACCTTTACTCCTGATCTGAAATGGAACACATGCATCAAGTCTGTTGCCAAGGTCGCTGGAAAGATGATGGGATCCTTCTACCGCTCCAGAAGATATCTCACTACTGATGCAATTCTCTATCTATATAAAAGCCAAGTACATCCAAGGATGGAATACTGTTGCCATATCTGGGCAGGAGCTGCTAAAAACAGCCTATCCTGCCTTGACAGAGTACAAAATAGACTTCGTGGCTTAGTGAGGGATGCCCTTTTCTCTACCCTGCAACCTCTCTCCCACAGAAGAGACGTTGCGAGCCTATCCTTGTTTTATCGTTATTTCCATGACAGGTGCTCCTCTGAACTCCAATCTCTGGTCCCCCCCCTCGCCAATCTTTCACAAAAAACACCCGTCTAGCTGAATCCACTGTGAAAAATTTCCCCCACTCTTTATCTGTGCCTAAATCAAAACGTAGATTCCATGAACAAAGCTTCTTTCTTAGAACTGCACGCCTGTGGAACTCTGTTCCGTCTGCCTGCTTCCCACCGGACTATGACTTGAATATCTTCAAGTCCAACGTTAACAAATTCCTAATGAACCGCCCCCTTAAGTAAACACTTCATCAAATCTCCACACTAACGTACTGTACTTGCAATAACCCTTATCCCTGAACGGCTTTTGGGCCTTGATAAGTGGTGATCACTGTGTAAAAAAAAAAAAATGTAATTCTAGATGTACCCGTGACCCGTTGGGTCACATCCACTACAAATACAACAATCCTACTATGATTGCATTTGAACATGTATGATTTGTTGAGTAATGTTGAGTAATGTTGAGTAATGTTTCTTTCATACCTAAAAATAATATGTCTCCTTATGTCTTTATTATTCTTATATAAGATATAAAGCTTAAGCGACTGGTAATTTTGCCATCGAAGTAGCAGATGTGATCGTGGTGTGTACAGGCACTATGTAAATTAGATGGTAACATTTAATTAAGAGAGTCACTCTTTCTTTAAATGCTGACGGAGACGTTAAGATGTTTATATTTATAGTATTTTCATCCTAAACAAGGCACAGTGTCACTTTGATTTAGGGGGCTACTATCTGGGACATAATTTACAGAGATACTGTAGGGAGTTGAGCAGCAAGATGTCCGTTTTCATTAGATTTGAACTTCTGCATGTCAGTATAGTCAGGGAAGCAGAAATCCAGGATTAAATTACAAAGTCTAACAGTCCCAGGGAAGAAACTATTAGGGTAAAAGGCTTTCTGGCATCTGTTTTTTTTTTTTTTACACAGTGATCACCACTTATCAAGGCCCGGAAGCCACTCAGGGATAAGGGATGGGGATCTCTACTGTGTATGAGTGAAATTTTGCTGCCTGTCAGGTTTGTCGGGGGTATTTACGTCGAGGTGGGTATAAGGGCTTGTAGTTTTTTTTTAGATCACCTATCATTAAAATAATTGTAGAACAGGCAGAGGGATCCAACATTTTGTCGATGAGACAGAGGTTGAAGTTTAGCTGACAGTGTGTGGTCTATTAGGTTGGCGACTCTCTTTTGAACCCTAAGAGTGAGAGACTAGTAGCAGATGCACCAGCCCGAATGTGGCAGCAATACTCCATACATAGGCGAATGGTAGCCTTGTAGAGGCGTAAGTAACTTTCTAGCACGGTAGGGAGAGCCTGCCTTATTTGCAGCAGTCTTAGCAATGCCCTCAATGATTCTATTCTGAATACGTAAGTCTAGACGTAATCATGACCCGTTGGGTCACATCTAGTAGCAATATTTATCCCACTTTGATTGCATTCGAAGATTTATAATTTGTGACGCATTTGTTAAGAAATATTAAAGAGTAGTTGAATTCATATAGAATGAGAGCAGGCATAAATGGCTAAGCGGGTTAGGGTTAGGTTAGGGGAATGTGTAGTTTGTTTAGTTTATTCGAAACTAATGCCAAGTCGACCAATTTATAATTGTGTTTGTGTTCAAATATAACTACATCCTACGACTACAGTATATTTTGAGATTAATTTTTGCTTGATTTAAATAAATTCTGTTAAGATTCCTGAGTTAGATTTACTGATTTCCGCGTTCGACAAGACGCATTTGAAGCAGGTCGTATGCTACATCGGCCGAAATGTTATGACATTAATATCTAAAATGAGTAAACTAAAAAAAAAAAAAAAAAAAAGTCATACTTAAAAAGTTATCGATTCCCTTATATGCAAATGCTTCTTTTTTTTAACTGGGTTTACGTTTGCAAGGGAGGCAACTCTTTCTTATAATATACAGATTGATTTCCCTTTGTTCAATGTAAATTGCAGTTGCGAAATTAGATCAGAAATGCGGAAAAATCATCAAACGATAATTTATTTTCGCAAAGAAAAACTTTTATGAAGTTTTTTTTTTTTTTCTAGAATCGTCCCTTTTGAGGTGTTGCAGCTGCTTCAGGACTTTCTTGTTTCAAAATGTCATAGCAACAACATTATGAATCTGATGAGGACGTGTAATAAGTTATATATATATATATATATATATATATATATATATATATATATATATATATATGCGTGTGTGTGTGTGTGTGTGTGTCTCCTTATGTCTCGTTATGTCTCCTTATTATTTTTAAAATGTAATTATCCACTGACACGTGTTTCGTCGTCTACGACTCATCAGAGGGGCTGAATATAGCCACTCTGATGAGTCGTAGACGGCGAAACATGTGTCAGTGGATAATTACATTTTAAAAATAATATATATATCACTCCCCATGTGGGGTACCAAATTGGTTAAAGGGAAAATTATTCCCAGCTCGCATTTAGGTAAAATTGCGCTTTCGTAAATAATTGAATTCATTCTAAACATATCGCTAAAACCAAAACAAACAACGCGCACACACACACACACACACACACACACACACACATATATATATATATATATATATATATATATATATACAAAGGTCAATAATGTCAAGTTTCTTTCCAACTCCTCAAAAAACTTAAAAAATGACGAAATTTCTAGGTTTTCGGTGCTGCTGAAAACGAATAGTACATTTAAATTTGGGGCAGATAAGTAGTTTTCATGATATGAAGAAATTACTTTTTCAAGAAGTGGGGGATCACTTTCCTATATAAATTTAACGTAAAATGAGTATCCACTTTCTAGTCACTTTCTTCATATCATAAAACAAATTTAACTGTGATATTCGTTGTCAGCACTTCCTGAAAACCGGCGCAGTTTTTTTACTAAGAGATTCGTTTACATTTAATTTGTGTTTACTTTTTCTTCTTTCGTTCGTTCGACATATATTTCTTTTCTCCTTCTCTCTTTTTTTTTTAATCGAGACATTCAACAATTTCCCTTTTTTCTTTAATACTGTTTTCATAATTTTGTTTTTACGGCATATCGCCTTTTTTTTAATTTGTACTTTTCCCCCGTGTGTGGGTGTATGTTTTCTTTTACATTTAAGATATTTGTTTACATTAGGGGAGGCAATAAAGGATCGGGGGTGTTGTGGCGACCGCGGCTGTCACAACACCCCCTGATCCCCCATCGCCTCCCCTAATGTAAACAAAATTGTTGTGAAATATTAAACTGCAGAAGCACCTGTTAAAAACTATACAAGGTCTATAATGAAAAAAAAAAGAACGGAAAATAAAAGTATGTTTTTTGTAAACCGCTTGTGTAAGCTTACTGACAGCATTATTAGCGTCCTAAATTATGAGATGAAAAAATGAATGAATCTCTTAGGAAAAAAACAGCACAAGTTTTCAAGGGTGCTGAAAACGAATATCACAGTTAAATTTACAGGTAAATTTCTAAAAAACCGTTCTTTTTTTTTTGTTTTAAATTTGAATATATTATTTATTGACTTTTTCTCTTCAATTTGTGATATATAAGACTTTGGCACATAAATTAATTATTTACTTTTTAATAGAAATTTCAAAATGGGAGGCGTGAATTATTCGACTCCCTGTCTTTCCAAGCTTATAACTCCTCGAAAAATGTAATTCAAGCCCTAATTTTTTTTTCAATTAAAGGAGCAAGGACCAAGGTTCCATTAAAAAAAGAAAAACAAATAAAGTGGTTTTAAAAAAAAGGTTTTAAAATTCAAACTTTACAGGTAAAATTCTAAAAAAACACTACGTTTTTTTTTGTTTTAAATTTGAATATATTATTTATTGACCTTTTCTCTTCAGTTTGTGAGTAAATTAATTATTTACTTTTCGGTGAGTAAATTAATTATTTACTTTTTAATAGAAACTTGAAAATGGGGTGGGGGCGTGAATTAAAAAAAAAACGTTTGTCTAAAATATTATATTCGGTTTATTGGAAAGAACATAAAATTTCACATTGACCCTGAAAATATCGTAAAAATAGAATCAATAGAAAAATTTTGATAGATTTTTAAAGTTTAAAAATTGAAAAATATTGAGTTCGGAAAATTCATTAGTTTTTAAAAAAATATATTTCTATTACTTTTAAAACAACTTCAATAGTTTATTTTGGAAGTATGATCTATAAAGAAAATAAATAACCGACTTTTAACAGAGAAATTACGAGATTTTTATATTTTATTCGTAGTTTTGTGTTAGAGGTGTCAAAAATTCCTACAAAAATTCTGATACACCTAATGCATCATTGTATAGGTTTTTGAGGAGTTGGAAAGAAACTTGCCATTGATCAAAAAAATAAATAAATAAAAATAAAAACAATCGGTAGTGCAGATGGACATTTTATCAGTCGGTATAACGGAGGAATGAGCGACTCTAGATCCGGCCGTACCGGTGTCAGATGCAAAGTTTTAGTGTAAGAAATAATAGTCCGGTTTACTAAACCGGACTATTATTTCTTTCATTTTTATTTCTTGTTTTACAAAAAAACCCAAAAAAAAACGGAAGTTCGGTTACCAAACCGGACTTCCGTTTTTATTGTAAAAGAAGTGTACGAATTGGCGTGAAAAAAATGTGCAAAACGCAATTTCAGTTTTGTACGTATATTTTGGAAAAATAAGTAATATTTTATTATATTTTAATTAAAATAAATTTTTTTTTTTTTAATAGAATACGTGTTTTTTATTTTCTAATGGTTTGAATCTGTTTTAATATTATAAAAATATATAATTTTATTAAATATTTATTATATTTAAATATTATATTATTTTTTTTGGGGGGGGAGGTCCCTGACAAAGGGAGAGTGGACCTGTAAATTCACCCTTGTCCGTTCGTCCATTCGTCTGTCCGCACTTTTCTCCATAACTACGCCTTGGAAATTTTTGAAATTTTGCACAAACAATAAACATGATATGGGTCAAGAAAGTAACAGAATGAATTTTCCGGGAAAACCCCGGTTGCCCTCCTAGGGGTGTCTCTCGGGTTAAAATGGCTAAAATTGACATTTTTATGCTTATTAAAAAAATATTGACCCCTTAGATTTTTATAAAACTTTCTGAAAAGTTGTAACTAACTGATTTCTATATAATTTTGTTTGTCTATACTTGGCGATAACTCTTGATTGTGCCACAGGGTCTCTTTTAGGGCTAATAAAAATACTCCATTTTAGGGATTATTTTATCATATTTGTCCAAAATTTCTGTGCATGTCTATTTAGCAGTTTTGCATGGTGCTGAACTCAAATTTAAATATGTTAAAACCTTGAGGACTTTTGGGGCTAAACGGGGTGGGGGGAATGATGGACTTAGTCATTTCTTTTTTTCCATGAAGCAGAACTCAAATTTACATATGTTAAGGCCTAAAACTGCACCGTTTGTTAATTTTCACCAGGATTTGACGTTCCCTGGAAACTTTTGGAGCTAAATGGGGAGGGGGGGGTAACAAATGCTGAACTTAGTCATTTTTTTATGCTTCGTTCACTGTGCACTCACGGGGGACCATGCATGCTTCACTTTTTTTTTTTTTTTTTTTACTTCATTGTATTATTAAAATATACGTAAGACCATAATAAAGGCGGAATTTTCGACCCTTATAGCAAATAACAGTAAAAACTTGTAAAATAGAATTAATTCATCGTAATTTTTGCTGTATCTTCTAGAAGAAAGATTTTTTTTTTTAATCTAATATTTTTTATTTTTACTCTCCATAAAACCGCTGAATTTTCAAAAAATTCCCCCGAAAAGCTGAAGACGGCAAAAATTGAACCAAATGTTATTTCTACGTATTTTGACGTAAGCAATGAAAAGCAATGAAACGCTCTTTGAAATGAAATATAAAGTAAAGGTATTGTAATGAAAACTTATTTAAAAAAAAAAATCATTTGAAATCAAAATAAAAAATTCCGCGAAAACTTTCTTCTTTGTTTTACTAAATATGTAAACTAAACATTATAACGCATCAATCTACTACTAATTGCCACTGCTGCTGATTAAAGCAACTTCGAGACAGGCGATCGACTGGGTTCGTCAGCGTAAAATAGCATAAAACAGTCTTGTAATCTATATATATAAAAGCGAAAATGTGTGTGTATGTATGTAGGTATGTACACTTTTTGTGTATGTCCGCATAAGGCTTTTTCCCGGGGGCTGCTAGCTCGGCTCGCTCCTTCTTAAAAATTTTTTATATGACCTCTAAATCGTAATATCCATGACTTAACAACGGGGATCGCCTGTCTATTTAATTTGCCCGACCTTGAAACGTTAAATATTCCACATTTTTGGATCACCGCGTGTTGCTTTTGTTTTTCGGTATAATAATAAAAGAAAAAAGTAAAGAAAAAAAAAACGAAACTCGATTCGAAGAATATCCAGCTAAACGTTTGGTCAATGTCGGCTTCGTCGTCATATCAGACAATTGCTTTATTACTCCTCCCCTAATAATAAACGGGAAAGCCGCTTTTCCTCCCCCCCCCAAAAAAATATAATCATTAAAACTAAAAATATTCATTGCTGAATAGCAATTGCTTATGTCGTCGTAACGCTCCCGCGATGACCTTATTAAGCGGCTACCTGTGAATCAAACCTCTTTCACTTACTCTTTTTTGCCTCTATCGCCGGAGCGCATGTGTTCAGGCTCAGCCTATTGGTCTCAAGGCTCCAGGTTGGAACCTACCTGCCACCAACTTTCTTCTTTTTTTTTCATTTTTAAAATCGGTATCGTTAAGTTTCCTTTTTGTTCTGATTTATCCCCCAACACACACACCTACAAACACCTGGGTATGTGTACGCACATTTTTTGCATGTCCGGCAAAGGCTTTTTTGAGGGGGGTCTCGGGAAGGGGGTTTACTGTCTTTTGGAACTTTTTATATATCGTATAGTTTGTAATATCTAGGATTTGCGAACGTGTATCATGTCTAGATTTATTTACATCGACTTTTACAAAATTCTTGCTATTTCAGCTCCCCTCGTGTGTGTTCGGCTTTTTCGTATAAAAGCGAAACTAATCTGAAGAGAAGGCATCTTTTCTGGCCCTCATGCTGGGAACACCCAGAATGCAATAAAGCTTTGATCAATATATATCAATTATATGAGACAATTGCTATTCACTTTGGACAATGCTAGTTTCTCCCCCCCCCAACATCTTGGGGAAACAAAACTAGCCAAATTTATATAAACAAACCCCCCAAAAAACTGCTTAGCAGTAAAAGTTAACTGTGGAATTTCTATTGACCTCATTAAATTCACACACCTGTCAATTCAGATTTTAAATCTTATATTCAAAGGTTGTTTTGTTACTCTCCCTTGCTGGCCGAGCGGGTCATGTGTCAGGTTCTTTTCACACTTCATTTTCCAGCTTCGCCTCAAGGATTCTGGTTCGATCCTACCTACCTACCAAAACATTTTTTCATGTACTCCCCGCACGAACACACACATCGACAAACACCCGGGCAATGCCGGGCACCCCTGATAGTAAGTAATAAAATGAATTTACTCAGAAGTTTCGAGAGTTTTTTTTTATTGTTGCAAATATCTTTTTAAGTTCATATTAAAAAGAAAACTGATTTTTATTAGCTATTCCCTCTTACATGGGCGATCTACTGAGTCCGTTAGAGCCTAAAAAGTTTGCTTTAATCAATAGAACGTCTTAGTCGGAATTATTTTTGGGCAAATTCTTAAAGACTGAGACTTTTTTTTTATCAAGAATGTGCCATTTTTAACATTTTTTAATCTTTGTAAAATATATATTTTTTTTTTTACACAGTGATCACCAATTATCAAGGCCCGGAAGCCACTCAGGGATAAGGGTTATTGCAAGTACATTACGTTAGTGTGGAGATTTGATGAAGAAATCATTATAAAGAAATAAACAGGTTTCTTTCTTTATTATTGAAATAAAAAACAAAACGAATTTAGTCACAGTCACAATTTTCAGCTGAGACTTGGGTGATGGTGGTGGTGGTGGTGGGGGGGGGCAAATAAAATTTTTCAAGTGACCTTTTTTATTCAAAATTTGAATTTTGTAACACGATAATAATGTAACACTAGAAAATCTTTGTAAAAAAGTAGAAATCCTTATCATTATTATCGACTGTTGCTTTTTTTGTTTGTTTTTTTGGTCCCCCCCCCCCGCGATAAAAGGAGGATGGACCTGTAAATTCACTCTTGTCCGTTCGTCTGTCCGCACTTTTTTCAATATTAATAATTACGCATTGAATTTTTTAAAAATTTTGCACAAACATTAAACATGCTATGAGTAAAAAAGTAACAGAACAGATTTTCCGGGAAAACTCCAGTTGCCCCCTCCCTCCCCCCAGGGGTGCATTTCGGGTTAAAATGGCCAAAATTAATACTTTTCTGCTTATTAAGAAAAAAATTGATGCTTTGGATTTTTATAAAACTTTTTGAAAAGTTGTAACTAAGTGATTTCTATATAATTTTATTTGTCTATACTTTGCAATAACTCTTGGGTGTGCCCCAGGGGCTCTTTTAGGGCTTTTTATTAGCCCTAAAAGAGCCCCTTGGAACTATTTTGTCATATTTGTCCAAAATCTTCAGTGTATGTCTATTTAGCAGTTTTGCATAGTACAAAACTCAAATTTAAATATGTTAAGACCTTGGGGACTTTTGAGGCTAAATTGGGGGGGGGAGCAAATGATGGACTTTGTAATTTCTTTTTTGCATGAGGCAGAACCAAATTTACATATATTACGGCGTAAAACTGCACCGTTTGTTCATTTTCACCAGGATTTGACGTTTCTTGGGGAATTTTGGGGCTAAATGTGGGGGAGTCACGTGCAGTCACGGGGAACAATGCATGCTTCACTTGTTTTTTTGTTGTTGTTTTTAATGAAACTCTCGAAGTTGATTAAACCCTTAACGACTGAGACAATTATTTTTTCAATATAATGTGTCAGATAATTGTTTCAGTCTTTTAGGATTTTTTTTTTTTACAAGGAGGTCACCACTTATCAAGGCCCGGAAGCCACTCAGGGATAAGGGTTATTGCATGTACAGTACGTTGTACGTTAGTGTTGAGATTTCATAAAGCGTCTACTTAAGGGGGCGGCCCATAAGGAACTTGTTTACGTTGGTCTTGAAGACATCCAAGTTGTAGTCAGGTGGGAAACAGGCAGACGGAACAGAGTTCCACTGGCGTGCTGTTCTAAGAAAGAAGCTGTGTTCATGGAATCTACGTTTTGATTTAGCCACAGATAGAGAGTGGGGAAAATTTTTGACAGTGGCTTCAGCTAGACGGGTGTTTTTTGTAAAAGATTGGCGAAGGGGGACCAGAGATTGGAGCTCAATTTAATTAGGCGTACATGAAATCGTGTTTAGTTTTTAGTCGTGCATAATTAGTAAAATCAAGGCACGGCTAAAAAGTGAAGTTGTTTATTTTTTTATAAAGATTTTTAACGCAAAAAAAGATGAAAAAGTGGCACACAGAATGTCAAAAAATGTTTAAGTTTTTAAGAATTCATTATGTAAATAAATACTTGTGTATCTATTTACTGTCTGCTTTAAGAGAGAATATTTAAAAAAATAATTTATTTTTATAAATATTTTTTATGAATCTAAAAATATACTTGCCAACAAATAACGTCTCAACTGAAACTTGTGAGCAAATTCATTTTATTGTTTATTTTGATAATGCCAAAACAAATTTTTACAATATTTTGCGCTGATAAACCTCGTCGTCCGATACCCCTATTATGACTCCTTAACATTTATTGTTTTGGGCTCAAATCGAGTTATTAAGTTAGATCCATGTCGAAGGAATCTATATCTAAAATTTCAAGTGTTTAGACCCAAAATTGTCGAAGGAGTTTGGTAGAGTTCTCAAAGGTCAAATCGTTGAACTTTTACCCCTTAACAGCCAAATTTCTGGCCGAAAACGGATCACGTCGATTTTCCCAAATCTCAGTACCCTGTATGTCAAATTTTGAGTCTGTAGACTAAAAATTGACAGTTATTGCGTAGGGAAATTTGCACAGACACACAGACAGACAGACACACAGACAGGTTCACGTTTATAGATATATAGATTGTTACGTGCAGGAAAATGTCTAGGGGAAGAGACACAGCATATATTGAAGAAGAATAAAACAAACTAAAAGGATTTAAAGAGAAAAATACAAGAATTTATTGAACAGATAAAGAATATTTACAAAAAAAGGGTAAATTTATACAAATACCGTGACAGCGAATTAGTAGAAAAAAATATACCCTAACCCTTACCCTAACCCTAACCCTAACCCTAACCCAGTTTTCAGATTCGTGTTCAGCACACCGAAACGTAACAGAATACTACGTAAAAGATTTTACTAATTCGCTGTCACGGTGTTTGTATAATAATACCAAAAAAAAGGGAGATAAATCCGGTTTTAGGTTAGTCTAGCTTTTACGAGGTGTACAATAACCAAGTTTGGGAAATAATAATTTATTAATATGGCCAGAATGTAACATCAGAAAATTAATATTTACCGAAGGTCCAGCTCTTTGTGAGGGTATTTGCAATCCCAGGAAAAATAGGCCGGAGTCATAAATAGTTGAAAGGGTGCCTCAAATAAGCGTTCCTTCTCAAAGCTGATTTAGTAACTGAATTATGACGCTATTAGCGTCTATTTATAATCGTTGTGTTTTTATTAGATTTTCTAAAATGGAACTCTACGACTTTGAGCCTTCGAAAAAAAAAAAAAAAGAAAACACTTCCTGTTCTATTTTGAGAACTCTCCAGCAACGCTTCAAAAGAATATTTTATTTCTTAATTGTAATGTATTTTAATAGTAAAAGTCTTATATTATTATATATTATATAATATATAATATATTATAAAATATATTATATAATATATTATCTAATATATAATATAATATATTATCTAATATATAATATAATATATTATCTAATATATAATATAATATATTATCTAATATATAATATAATATATTATCTAATATATAATATAATATATTATCTAATATATAATATAATATATTATCTAATATATAATATAATATATTATCTAATATATAATATAATATATTATCTAATATATAATATAATATATTATCTAATATATAATATAATATATTATCTAATATATAATATAATATATTATCTAATATATAATATAATATATTATCTAATATATAATATATTGTAAAATATATTATATAATATATTATCTAATATATAATATATTATATTACATAATATATAATATATTATAAAATATATGATATAATGATATGTTATTTAATATATAATATAATATATTATATAATATATAATATATTATAAACTATATTATCTAATAGATTATCTAATATATAATATGATATATTATATAATATATGATATATTATAAAATATATCATATATTATATTATCTAATATATAATATAATATATCATATATTATAAAATATATTATATATTTCATCTAATATATAATATAATATATTATATAATATATCGTATATTATATTATATATTAGATAATATAATTTATGTGATCATATATTATAATATTAATACTATATTATTATTTATATGTATATATTTGTTTATTTATTTTAGGGTATTATTATATTTTATATCATTATTTATGTAAGACATTGTATTTTCTTCATTTTTTAAAGATGAAAATCTCTTCTTATGACAATATAAGTTCAGAGAGAGAGAGAGAGAGAGAGAGAGAGAGAGAGAGAGAGAGAGAGAGAGAGAGAGAGAGAAAACTAGCCAACAGTAAGAAATGAAAGACGCTCAATAAGTTGTGGGTGATGGATTAGCAAGTTTTACATTGCACTAAAAATATTTTATACTTTTCCTAGGGCGAAAAAAAAGAAGGTGTTTTTGATTGATTTTCGCAATTTCTTTATTTAATTCAATATCCTCGAGAGAGTCAGTCGTACAAAATCTAACGAGTCTCTTGATTAAACAGATTATCCCAAAGCCAACACGTTCCGACTTCCGGCATTCTTGGCTTTCAATCAGTAATTTCCATCTACAATCTACAATAAGAATAGAAATCGTATACGATTCTTCATCGATTATCCCCTTTCAAACAATCCCAGCTCTATGTAGCCACAATTTAAGACTGATTTACAGCTTGGGGGTGGGGGTAAAAATGATATTTCTTTATAAGCGCCACCTACCGGTAACCGTCTTAATCAAGTTATTTGTATTTTGCCTGCGTACTTTTTCTTCGTTTTTATTTTTATCTATGTTCGTTTTTTTATTTTTTTGTGTCTTGGTGGTTGTTTTAGCCATGTCAAAGTGTAGCTCTACGAGGTTCAGTCTGTCAGTTATCCGATTGTTACACACTACTCACGGGGCAACGTTGGACACAAGGTCAATTTTTAACGTAAGTAAATCGTCCCCCTGAAACAAGAGGCACTCGAGTTTAAGCCAAAATAATCAAATAACAATTTCCAAATTTTTCTTTTTACATGGTATTCACCACTTATCAAGGCCCGGAAGCCACTCGGGGATAAGAGTTATTGCGTCTACACTAATCAATGGGACAATATCGTAGCAATCGTTAGTAATGGAGATTTGATAAATTGGGTTACTTAAGGGGGCGGTTTATCAGGAATTTGTTTATGTTGGACTTGAAGACATCCAAGTTGTAGTTAGGTATGAAACAGGCAGACGGAACAGAGTTCCACTGGCGTGGTGTTCTAAGCAAGAAGCTATGTTCATGGAATCTACGTTTTGATTTAGGCACAGATAAAGAGTGCGGAAAATTATTGACAGTGGTTTCAGCTAGACGGGTGTTTTTCGTGAAAGATTGGCGAGGAGGGATAAGAGATTGGAGCTCAGACGAGCACTTGTCATGGAAATAACGATAAAACAAAGACATGCTCGCAGCGTCTCTTCTGTGGGTGAGAAGTTGCAGGGAAGATAAAAGGACATCCCCCACTAAGCCACAAAGTCTATTTTGTACTCTCTCAAGGCAGGATAGTCTGTTTTTAGCAGCTCCTGCCCAGATGTGGCAGCAGTACTTCATCCCTGGACGTACTTGGCTTCCGGAAGTATTTCCCCTTCACAGACCGATGACAGAAAAGATGACGTGTTTTATCAGAACAGATACTACACTTTATGTTTAAAGCAAAATATCAGGGAGCCGTACTGATATCTGTCCATTGGTTTGGAATCAAAATATATTTTTGTTTCTGTCCTCGCTTTTTTCTTTTTTTTTTTTTTGGAGGAAATATTTTTAGACTGAGACAATTTATATTTTGCCCCAATCCAGAATCCCTTATTTCTGCTCTAGAGTTTCCTAAATTATAAGTAGACCTTATGCCTAACTATGCCCCCATAGGAAGGCAACTAAATATGGACATCACTCTATGATTATACAGGGTAGAACGATAAAGTAGTAGATGGTCTGTAGGAAAAAAAGAAAACGTTTTTCGTCAAACAGACATAGAACCTTGTCGTCTTTTCTAGGGTGACAATTTTATCGTTACACCCTGTACGAAATATGAATTTATCAAGGTGTGTATTATTTTGATTTTTCATACTACTATCATAATAGTGACTGTTACTCTCGCAGCGTTTTGGCCTGTGTGTCCTCTGACCTTCTTCATGTGTACCTTGCCGAACTCGAAAATCTATACAGAATTTTGAACAGAAACCTTTATTTAATCTATGGCAGCAACAAGCAATGGATTAGACTAAGGGTTCCTTATTCAATACTTAGTACAGATTCCCAACTTCAGCAGAAAGATTCCTGAATTCGACTAGGTACACCTGAAGAAGATCTGAGATTGGATCGGCTGAAACGTTGTGAGAATAACATTTTAGATGAAAACATCTATATATATATAAGCGAAAATGTATGTATGTATGTATGTATGTATGTGTGTTCGCTTTTTCTGTATGTCTACAAAAGGCTTTCTTCAGAGAAGCAGTCGGTCGGTTCACAACTTCTTAAAACTTTTTATATCACATATAAATCGTAATATCTCACAGTTAACAACAAAGCTCGCCTGTCTATTTAATTTGCTCAACTTCGGGAAGATAAATATTCACCATTTGTCGCTGGCCGCATGTAGGTTAGTCTTTTTCCTATAACATCTTGGGAAAATAAAAATTAAAAAAAGCGTTTCCGCAGTAAATGAAATACTATCCCGCAGTCAAACTTGACCTCATTGTCATTAAAACGTGCATCTGCCAAATCCAAGTAATTAAATAAATTCAGACGCGTTTCTGTTAGCATCTCGCGGTGGCCCAATGGTTAAAACCGCCACACGCTTTTTTTATCACACATTAATTTACAACTTTGCCTCAAGGCTTCGGGTTCGATCCTCATACTTACCTACCAAAACATTTTTTATTTTATTTTACCCCCCCCCCCCGGAGTTTTGATTTACCCAAAACCACACACACCCCCAAACACCCAGGCAATGCCGGGTACCCCTCGCTAGTATAATATAAATTAGCAATGTTCATCTCGAAAACACGTAAATAGATTATTTTGTTTTTTTACTCATGTTCACCCCTAACAAGGCCTATCGCTACTTGGACATAAGTGACAACTATTTGGGAACATCATTTTTTTTTTATTTAATTAGTTGGAATTCATTATTGAGATGAGTATTCTTTATTAATTTATTTATTTAACGTATAAACATGGTGCGATGACAACAACTATGGAAGGCAGTAATTGCTGAGGATGCAGTTAGGAGATTTGGAGTTCCTATCCGGTCGCCTGATGAAGGCCAGAGGAATAGTTGGTCAAAACGTCATGAAAGAACAACTAAGAAGGATGAGGATCTTAATCCGTATTAAATTGACATCTATGCTGATGACACGACCATCTACGGCAACACATCAAAGGCTGTAAATGACAAAGTTCTCTCTGATTCTCTCTCCTCTGATCTCGAGCGTGTGGTTCAGTGGGGGAAGATGTGGCTAGTTACCTTTAATGCATCCAAAATCAAACTCCTATCCTTACATCATCAACGCTCTGATCCCCAGCTGGCATCAATTGTGATGGATGGCTCTCGTCTGGGTAAGGCCCCGTGTTTTGACAAGCTTCTGGGTTTGACCTTTACTCCTGATCTGAAATGGAACACGTACATCAAGTCTGTTGCCAAGGTCGCTGGAAAGATGGTGGGATTCTTCTACCGCTCCAGAAGACATCTCACTACTGATGCAATTTTCTATCTATATAAAAGCCAAGTACGTCCAAGGATACAATACTGTTGCCATATCTGGGCAGGAACTGCCAAAAACAGCCTATCATGCCTTGACAGAGTACAAAATAGACTTCGTGGCTTAGTGGGGGATGCCCTTTTCTCTACCCTGCAACCCCTCTCCCACAGAAGAGACGTTGCGAGCCTATCCTTGTTTTATCGTTATTTTCATGGCAGGTGCTCGTCTGAACTCCAATTCCTGGTCCCCCCTCGCCAATCTTTCACGAAAAACACCCATCTAGCCGAATCCACTGTGAAAAATTTCCCCCACTCTATATCTGTGCCTAAATCAAAACGCGGATTCCATGAACAAAGCTTCTTTCTTAGAACTGCACGCCTGTGGAACTCTGTTCTATCTGCCTGCTTCCCTCCGGACTACAACTTGGATGTCTTCAAGTCTAATGTTAACAAATTCCTAATGAACCGCCCCCTTAAGTAAACACTCCATCAAATCTCCACACTAACGTAATGTACTTGCAATAACCCTTATCCCTGAGTGGCTTCCGGGCCTTGATAAGTGGTGATCACTGTGTAAAAAAAAAAAATAAAAAAATAAACAAATCAATATTTTGTCTGTCATTCTTCAGTTCTAAATAGCATTTTACGTCTGTTACGCTTCAGTTCTAAATAGCATTATTTTTTGTCTGTCACATTCAGTTTAAAATAGCATTTTTGGTCTTCCACATTTCAGTTTGTAATAATATTTGGTTAGTTGCTTTAGTTCGAAATAAAAAAAAATTTCTTAGTCCATCACACTTCAATTTCAAATTGCATTATCATCACTAAACGCGCAGTTTAAATGGATATATCTTAAGAATATCTATTTTTAAGCCTAGGCTAATTTTTAACGCACCCTCAACAACTATTTTCCTGCCGTAATTGAAGTAGCTATATTTTATCTTCCTAAAAGGCAGTACATCTTTGAAGGCGTTTTTATCCCTTATGCACATATTTCCCACGTTTAAAACCCTTCAACGATACTGCTAATTAAGAAAAGACTAAAACGACTATTCACAACATCCGTCTGGTCCATTTCAAAACTGATGGAAAAGAGATAAATAAATGAATAGAATCAGAAAAAGAGCAACGTTTCTCCTGTCCGAAGGTGCTGGTGGTAAAAAAACAGAAAAAAACATGTCATCCTTCAGACTGCCATTCGTATCTTGCATGTCACAGACGTTTGCAAAAATATTTGCATGATATTACAAAAATATTCGTATGACATACAAAAATATTTCTAGGACATTGCAAAAATATTTGTATGATATTGCAACATTATTTGTAGGATGTTGAAAAATTCTTTGTACGATGTTGAAAAATTATTTATATGATATCGCAAAATTATTTGTATGATATTGTAAAATTATTTGTATGATATTGCAAAATTATTTGTATGATATTGCAAAATTATTTGTATGATGTTGAAAAATTATTTGTATGATATTGCAAAATTATTTGTATGATATTACAAAATTATTTGTATGATATTGTAAAATTATTTGTATGATATTGCAAAATTATTTGTACAATATTGCAAAATTATTTGTATGATATTGCAAAATTATTTGTATGATATTGCAAAATTATTTGTATGATATTGTAAAATTATTTGTATGATATTTCAAAATTATTTATATGATATTGCAAAATTATTCATATGATATTGCAAAATTATTTGTTTGATATTGCAAAATTATTTGTACAATATTGCAAAATTATTTGTATGATATTGCAAAATTATTTGTATGATATTGCAAAATTATTTGTACAATATTGCAAAATTATTTGTGTGATATTACAAAATTATTTATATGATATTACAAAATTATTTGTATGATATTGCAAAATTATTTGTATGATATTACAAAATTATTTGTATGATATTGCAAAATTATTTGTACAATATTGCAAAATTATTTGTATGATATTACAAAATTATTTTATGATATTACAAAATTATTTTATGATATTACAAAATTATTTTATGATATTGCAAAATTATTTGTATCATATTGCAAAGTTATTATTCGTATATGGCAAAATTATTATTATTATATTGCACAATTATTTTTATGATATTTCATCATTATTTGTACAATATTGCAAAATTATCCGTACGATATTGCAAAATTATTTGTACGATATTGCAAAATTATTTGTATGATACTGCAAAATTATTAGTACAATATTGCGAAATTATTGTACCGCATTACAACATTATTTGCATGACATTGCAAAACTATTCGTATGGTATTGTAAACTTATTCGTACGATATTACAAAATTATACATGCGATATTGCAAAACTAATCACAGAAAACACGAGAATATTGTGCTGTAAATAGAAATAATTATTTTTATATTATTTAAAAAAAAAAGAATTTGCATATGATGTTTTAGAGTTCCTTCATTGAAATAGGAATCAAACTTTCAAAAGTATTTTAATGTGTAGTGTTATATATTTTCTCAATGTTTCGGTCGATGTAACCTCCGACCTTCAAGTGTATCATGTTGAACTCGGGAGTCTTCCTGTTGAACTCGAGAATCTTTCTGTCACACTCGGGATTTGGACAATATTTCAAACGGAACAATTTAGTTAATCCACGGAGGTAACATTCTCTTTGTTATGGTAGCCATGACCATGTAGAATTCCTAATTAACTCGCAGTTGTATTAGGAGCACAGCTTTTACTGAGGATTGAACCTTCAATCTTCAGATGAGTATCACTTTTAACTGAATTTACCAAGTACTTTATCCGTTACACCACAGGTTTTTGCGGAACCTTATTTTGAGATTGAGGCTTTAAACCTCAGTGTGAGTGACAGTCATAATACAATTGTTAATTACTTAGGACTTTTACTCGCCCATGGCTGACGGAACAAGAGCATCCTACTCTCATCAATTAAATAAAGGTTTCCGTTCTTTGTAGATTCCCGAGTTTAATAGAAAGGTTCTCGAGTTTGATAAGATACACCTGAAGAAGTACAGACGTTACATCGGTCGAAACGGTGTAGAAACTATCACTTAAGATGAGAAAAGTAGTCAGGAGAATCCAAATAATACGAATAATCAACCCTCATCTCAAAAACTGAAAACCATAAAGAAATCATGCAGCAGTAAATTGAAAGTCGCTCTTTACACAAGCTGTCAATACAAGAAAAAAGTGATTGGAGCAGCACTTGCTGAGATGTGACAACAGGTCTCCAACTTCGGATATATCTCGTACTTATAAAGATAGAGAACTGGATTACGTTCTCGAGTTCCCTACGGCCAGTCTTGTTACCAATATTAAGATGCGCTCATAAAATTTTCACGTTAGGCAATAGAAAGCTATGATATTTCAAACTAAAGAGTGACGGAATGATTGATTCGACCACCGACTAACGGACGAAGGTCCTCATTGATTTGTAAGGACGCAATCCAACCACATCCTCATCACTTCAATAGAAAAATAAATAAATAAATAAATAAATAATAATAATAATAATAATAATAATAATAATAATAATAAGAAGAAGAAGAAGAAGAAGAAGAAGAAGAAGCAGCAGCGACGATTTAGAGGTATAGTTCATCCGGTTTTGTGCCATCTTAAGATTGTTCGAATCAGGTTCGTTTAGTCAACAAAAAACAAAAAAAACAAACAAACAAACAAACAAAAAAAAACTACTCCAGGCTCAAATATTTCTTCCCCATTTCTAACTCTCGTTTAAACGAGATTTCACTGTCAGCGCAGGAAACACAATTAACGAATTAATTATTCGAATTAATTTACGATAATCAGATCTTCATATGCAGTTCTTGTTATTTAACTGAAATTAATTCGTAGAAATCAATACCGGTTACTAATAACGCTTGTCTCTTTCCATATATGGCTAGAAGCAAAGTGTAGTATCAGTATACACAGGCGGCAAAAAGAAAGTCTGCACTCGTAATTTTTGCAAAAACTGCAAATTTAAGCTAAATTTAATATAACTGTTTAAGCAAACTATACCTCATTTGATTGGCCTTTTATTCTTCTATAATTTTACCTGTTCATATTTGACTTTTAATTGAAATATTCTAGTGTTCACGTCAATTTAAAAAAATAACAGAGTACTGACATTTGGGAAAATCTTTATGATCGGTTTTCGGCCAGAAATTTGGCTGTTAAGGGGTCAAAGTTCAATGATTTGACCTTTGAAAACTCTACCAAACTCCTCCGCCAATTTTGGGTCTAAACACTTGAAATTTTAGATATAGGTTCCTTGGACATGGATCTAACTTAATAACTTGATTTGAGCTCCAAACAATAAATGTTAAGGGGTCATAATAGAGGTAAAAGTTAAAAAAATTGACCGTTTTTTTTTTGTGTTCAACACACACCTCCAAACACCCGGGGAATGCCGGGATGAACTGCTGGTATATATATATATATATATATATATATATATATATATATATATATATATATATATATATATATATATATATATATATATATATACACTATATGGTAAAGGTATGGTGTGGACGTGTGTTAAATGTACACAGATGTCTTAGCGTCTTACTGTGCTTCTCCCAGACAAATCAACCCCACCTGCACGTTGTGACCACTGCCACACAGACAGGGCTCTGATGAACAGCAAGTGTCCTGCGCCATATAACTGGACCTCCATGCCTTGTGGGCCACGGTTATTTAACCAAAGGCTAAGGGTGAGATAACCCTGACAGAAACCTCCAGAAGAGCTTAGGCCCTGCAAGCTGTGGCATATATGACTCACCGGCGTGTGGAATATGTGTTCTGGTGCTCAGCAACCTAAGTTCCAGTCATAAATCAAATGGTATGGTGGGTGGAAAAGGCTCCCGTAAGCCATGGTGAAGGCAACCTCTCTAGGAGAAGGAACACTCTGATATAAAACCTGTGGCGACTGCTGCATCCAATGATGTTGACTTGCTCTTCTTTTTGGTTCAATGTGGAGTAGGATTGTCTCGGTGCAAAGTCTTTCCTCACTATAAAAAAGCCTCACGCACATGCATTGCTTGATATAAATTAGATACACTTTTTACCATCTCGTGTATCTTGATAGCAAAAAGGCTGACTGTAGCCTAAAACGGCAAAACATTCAATTAAGTTGGCAAATATAGTTATGAATGTAAATGGCAATAAGGGAACTGGAACTTCCAGGGCCTGGTCCGGCAGGTGTCTCAGGGCTCTGCAGTCTGGACCCGGTCGTCATCATGCTACTGCGAGGAAATATATGACAACGACCATCGGCTGTTGGAATGTGCGGACGCTGCTTGATTTGCCGTCAACAATAACGTGTCAAGAGCATAGATCTGCTCTTGTATCTAAAGAACTTCAACATTATGACATGGACATAGTTGCTCTGTTTGAGACCAGACTGGCTGATGAGGGACAGTTTTCTGAATTGGCTGGGGCCTACACCATTTTCTGGAGTGGTATAGCAGATGGATGTAAGATGGAATCAGGCATGGTTTTTGCTATAAAGGCATCACTTCTTTCTAGCCTGGAAGAACTTCCCCGTGGTGTGAGTGACCGGATCATGATTATGAGGTTACCTCTGGTAAATGGTCATTATCTAACTATGAATGCAACAGAAGATGAAAAGGTTGCTTTCTACCTTGCTTTGTGCAGTGTAGTTAGATGCATTCCCTCTGCTGACAAGATCTTCATTCTTGGAGATTTTAATGCTAGGCTGGGAAGAGATTTTGAAACCTGGGATGTGCTGGGTAAACATGGAGTGATCAAGTGCAATAGCAATGGTCTGATGTTGTTGCAGTTTTGTTCAGAGATGGTTTTTAAAATCGCTAACACCGTGTTTCAGCAGAAGGACAAATACAAGATGACCTGGATACATCCTAGTTCCAAACAATGCCACTTGATAGGCTATGTGTTAGTCAGAAAACGTAAGATGAGGGATATCTGCAGTGGTTGTGTCATGCGGGGTGCAGAGTGCTGGACCGACCATCGGTTGGTCCGTGTAAAGGTTAAGTTTGTTGTGAAGCCCAAGATGAGGGGACATGGTGTGGCTATCCAAAAGCGACTTAATGTTGCCTGTCTAAGGGACAATATTGTGAGGGAGAAACTAGTTAAGGAGATGGAAGAGATTGACTGTGAAAACACATAGCCTGTTTCTAAGGAGTCTGTCTATGAGGTATGTGAAAGAGTATCAGGTTATTGTGAGCGTAAACATCAGGATTGGTTCAATGAGAATGATACTGAAATTCAGGCTCTTCTTAATTCAAAGGCTAAGGCATTGCATGCTTATCTCCGGGGTGGTTTGACGGATGGTGAGCAAGATCGATTGAGAGACAAGTTTAAGGCAATCAAGCATGAGGTGCAGAGGAGGTTGCGAAACATGCAGGATGAATGGTGGAGGCAGAAAGCTGAGAAAATACAGCTTGCCACGGATTCGAACAACACCAAGCTCTTATACAGCCTACTGCGTGCAGTTTACGGACCATCCAGATCACCTATCATCCTTTGCACTCGAGGGATGGTAGGGATCTTATTCAAGGCCCTACCGACATTCTTCATAGATGGAGGGTGCATTTCGATGACCTCCAGAACAGGCCTTCTTACGTTGATCAGGAGTTTGTTAGGTTGATTCTTAGCAATCCGGTCAAGGATATCTTGGCAGAGGTTCCTTCTCTCCAGGAGGTTGAAGCAGCTGTCCATAAGCTGAACAATAGAAAGGCTCCTGACCCGAATCATTTGTATGCGGCGATCTTTAAATGTTCTGCACCCAAGATAATACAACGCTTAGTGGACTTGTTGCAGACTGCTTGGCGAGATGAGTGTGTTCGACAGGATTGGCAGGATGCATTGATGGTAGTGCTATACAAGGGGAAAGGTAGCAGAGATGAATGTGTAAACTATCGGGGAATCTCTTTGCTGTCAATTGTCCGTAAGGTGTTCTGTAGGATCATGCTAGACAGAATGCTGGAGCACATTACTGACGATGTTTTGCCTGAGTCGCAGTGTGGTTTCAAAAGATGTCGAGGGACAGTGGATATGATTTTTACATCCAGGCAACTACAAGAGAAATGTATAGAACAGCAAAAGGGTCTGTATCAGGTGTTCATCGATTTAACCAAGGCCTTTGATACAGTTAATAGGGATGCTTTGTGGGAGATTCTGAAAAAGCTTGGCTGTCCTGACAAGTTTATAACCATCTTAAAGCTCTTCCACGATGATATGAAGGTTATGATCAACGCTGGGGGAAAGCTGGCTGATCCTATCTCAGTAAAAAATGGTGTTAAGCAGGGAGACATTTCAGCACTCACACTCTTTGTGTTATATTTCACCATGGTCTTTCGGATGGCATTTGGGGTTGCTCTGATGGTGTCTATATTCGTTACCGAACTACTGAAGGGTTGTTCAACATTAGGCACTTCAATGTAAATACAAAGGTACTCACCAACGTGATCCGTGACTTAATTTATGCGGATGACTTTGATCTGGTGGCTCATACAGTGGCTGATATGGAGCACCTTGTGGACGCCTTTGCGGTTGCCTGCAGCACATTGGGCCTGACTATCAATCTGAAAAAAAAAACTGTCTTAATGTATCAGCCTTCTCCAGGCATGCCATACTATGAGTCTTCAGTTTATGTCTGTGGGTCAAAGATAGCGGTTGTCTCTAAGTTTGTATACTTGGGTGGCACACTGAGTATGTCTGGTGCCCTGGATGATGAGGTATCGTTACGGATCAGCAGGGCAAGTGATGCCTTCGGAAAGTTGGATGGGCGTTTGTGGAGACGTCATGGGATCTTGCTGCCAACTAAGATTAAGGTTTATGCCGCATGCGTTCTCTTTGCTCTTCTCTATGGTTGTGAAACTTGGACAACATACAGGAAGCATTTGAGATGTCCTGAGCGGTTTCACCAGATGTGCCTATGGCAAATCTTAGGTGTGGGTTGGTAAATGTATGTCAGTGATGTGGAGGTGCTTGAACAGAACCAATGTCTAAGCATTGAAGTTCACATTATCAAATATAGACGGAGTCTGGAGTGGACATATGGTGAGGGTGTTAGACAGTCGATTTTCCAAACAACTCCTTTATGGCGAACTCGCCGAGGGAAGACATCTGGTTCAAAAGCCTAAAATGAGATTCAAAGATTGTTGGAGGTCCACCTTAAAAAAATGTGAGATAGATGAAAGAAGCTGGGAGAGTCTTGCTTTGATCGTGGAAAGTGGAGAAGGACCTTGCAGGGAGGTGTGGGCAAGTTTGAGGCAGATTGAACTCAGTATGAGCGGTTGAAGTGTGATATCCAGAAAAGGGGGCGTGAACGACGCCGAATTGGTCTGGAGTGTGACGTGTGCGAAAGATTATGTTTGAGCAGAGTTGGGCTGATGAGCCACCAGACTACTCATCGGCGCAGTGGGCCATAAAGCAGTCTTGTGTTGCCAGAGTTAACCTGTGTCAATTGTGGGCGGACGTACAAAACAGCAGGCACTTTGAAGCGGCATTTGATTATGCATAGAAGTGACCATCAAGAACGTGTTGCTAGTGGCGCACATGCCTGCATAATGTGTGCCCAAGAATGCCAGAGTTTGGCAGGGTTTAAAAGCCATCTTCGTGCGGCCCATCACTGAATGTTTTTGTGTTTCTGTATATTTTTTCTTTTTTTTTTGTGCTATATGAAGTAATGACAATGTTCGAAAACGAATTTGCTGCAATTATACATATATATATACATATATATATATATATATATATATATATATATATTGAGAAAGAGAGAGAGAGAGAGAGAGAGAGAGAGAGAGAACAAAACAAAACAAAAAACTAAAGAAGAAAATAATCGGATGATTTTTTTCTCATATAAAATATTTGCATCTTCAATTGGTTTGTGAAAAAGTTTACCTGTTCATTTGAAAGTTTTTCACACCACACACACACACACACACACACACACACACATATATATATATATATATATATATATATATATATATAAACATATATATGTACTCCCTGCTTGATTACTTGAACCGTATCTTCAATGATCAGGCCGGCAATTACATCTTTAAAAAAGGAATAACAGTTTTATATATATATATATATATATATATATATATATATATATATATATATATATATATATATATATATAAGACACTGATAGAATTCAGATGAAAAATCCTGATAGATATTACTTGAAGTAATACTTTCAAGGAGATCCTAGCCAAAAAGGAAAAGCTCAATATTTAAGAATAGAGCAATATATAAGTTTCGTGGTTAAATTTTAAATTCTCAAAAAACAAATATAGAGACATATATTCGATTTAGAAATTTATTGCTTGACAAAAGGAATATATAGAAGGGGTTATTTTAATTTCCTTAATCCATGGATTTTCAACAATGGCTCATAAAAGGAAATGAAATGCAGTTAGCAAAATGTTCAGCTGCGAATGGACGCTATTTTGCTTTTCAGCATGATTATGTCTCTATATTTGTTTTTTTCAGAATTTAAAATTTAACCACCAAACTAAACCAACAAAAGAGGCTGAAGAATGAGAGTGAAGAGTTGTGTGTTTTAGTTCCGATTCTACCCTGATGGCACCCAAATCATGTATGTATATATATATATATATATATATATATATATATATATATATATATATATATATATATATATATATATATAACTACTTAATTTACTCATGTAAAATTAATATACAAAAGTATAAATTTATGCGTAACCTTTAAGTATTTACTGCAAAAGTGCTCAATACGAGCTAGTTAGTAAGTTATAAAAATGTATATGGGGATTAAGCTACACTGAATATTCCACGTTTCATTGACTCTAGGACTCTTCAGGCTTATCTAGCTTATCTAAGTGTAGCTTAATGGCCATATATATTTTATAACCTACTATATATATATATATATATATATATATATATATATATATATATATATATATATATATATATAATGTTTTTATAATAACCAGAATATATATATATATATATATATATATATATATATATATATATATATATATATATATATATATATATATATAATATAAAGCTGAATGTGTGTATGTGTGTGTGTGTGTGTGTGTGTGTGTGTGTGTTCACGAATAGGCTCCTATATGGTTGACTATTTTAAAAAAAACTGATTCCATATAATGATAGAAGATGTATCGAGGAATGGGTATGTTTGATCTGGAAAAACGATAGTTCATTAAAGTTGTGGGTCTGTGTTCGCGCCTAGTCCACAAAGTATGGAAATAAAAAATTTGAAAATAAAAAAAAACGTTTACAAGTGTTTTTGATATAGATGTACATAAGAATACTTTGATAAGTATGTTTTAACTTAAACAGGGACGGTATAATAAAATTGTGGGGTCTGCGTTCAAGCGTGGCCTCCCTCCATAGAATGGAAATAAGCACAAACTTTAATAAATACTTATAAATACTTTTCATATCAATCTGCGTCAATATACTTTGATAATTATATTTCAGTTTGAAGAAATATGGTATAATATAATTATGGGGTGTTCGTTCGCATCTGACCTTCATAGAATGGAAATATGTCACAAAGTTTAACAAGGTTTTTTAATATAGATCGACAGAATATTGTGATAAGTGTTTCAGTGTGAACAGGTATGGTATAATAAATTATGGGGTTTATCTATTTTATTTTTACTTTCATCATATTTTGCTTCGGTTTTGATACCCCCAAATTCGAAGCTATCTCTTTACAACCCTTCCTTACTTTCATAAATCAGAATCCATTTTCTGTAGGCTGTTTTGAACCCAGTCAACGACGGGTACTTTTGCTAGTATATATATATATATATATATATATATATATATATATATATATATATATATATATATATATATATATATTCTGTTATTATAAAAACATTATTAGTTACATAAGTGTACATGTATCAGTGGAATCCCAATTCAAAGAAACCACTTCATAAGACCAAAAACTTGGCGATATTTTAATGAAAGGCAAGATTCCATTCATTTTTTGTAAAATATATTAATCATAACAATCAAGATAAGAACCGTAGTCTGAATAATCTAAAGAATTTTTATCATAATTTATCATCTATAAAATCCCGAAACATAATACTTACGCTACGAATGGCGAGTAAAATACTTACAGAAGGAAATTGATCGACTAAGGGAAGTAATTCATCAAATAAAAGCGAGAGTTGTGTCCCTTAGAATGTTGCCGTTCTTTGTGTCTGTAGACATCGCTTTGTTTCGGGAGTGACAATTTGTGAACAAAAAAAAAAAGTTTTAATATTTACTTCATCAGCCCTCCCCACTATATAACATAAAGTCTTTTTTTTTGAGTGGGGGGCGGGCATTTTTTATTTTTTATTTGGGGAGGGGAATTACGGACTTGTACTATTTTATTCCTTCGCTGACTGAGGACAAAATAAATATTACTCATTGCACACATTATTCTTTGAACTGCGGCAAGTTTGACAAAGATAAATAATAATAATAATAATAATAATAATAATAATAATAATAATAATAATAATAATTATTATTATTATTATTATTATTATTATTATTATTATTATTTCACTCACTTGGAGTAGTCACACAGGCCATTATCAAAGATTTCTCTTTGAAAACAACTTGTGGCATTCTGTGGAGTCTGAGTGACAAGTCTCCCCAGATTTCTAGTTCTCTCCACCTCTGTCGATAACAATTGCAGATGGATTTGTATTATCATGGCCGCCGCTTACCATTGATTTCTCGTTGGTGGCGACTATTGTTTTTTACTGGAGTCTGGGTGCCAACAGGTCCCCCTCCCCAGTCCTCTTTGCATTCGTCTAGCGGAGGTCTGGCTAGTGCTTTCTCTCCTAGGGATTTTTTTCCATCCTCCTTGATCCTCCTCGCTTTTGTGAGGTGTCAGTTTTTGATCACACACACACACACACACACACACACACACACACACACACACACACGCGCGCGCACTTATTATTATTATTATTATTATTATTATTATTATTATTATTATTATTATTATTATTATCTCCTCCAAACAAGAAATATTGCCACATGGACATAAGAGGCTCCTATTTGAAATCATGTCTAACCAGGAACTACGGTAAATTGAGCAGCAAGATGTCTATTCACAGTATATTTAAATTTTTGCAGGTTAGTACAGGGAACAGGGAGGGAATTCAAAAGTCTAGCATGTAGCAGTTTTGATTACAGACATAATAACAACAGCATAAGTGACACCTCGCAGTTTACGTGTTTGAATCTGTGTTTTGTTTTCAAGCTCAGTGCTGCTTGGTGCAAGCATTCAACTTTTCTAGCTCGCTTAATCAGAGGCCATCTCCCAGACGACTTGAGCACGTGACAGAGTTGATAAAAAAGCTTCTCTTTGATTAGGAACAACTTTCCTTTGATTGTGAACAACTCCACGTGATGTGAACCAACCTCCAAACTTTTTTCTGGGAGCGGAACATAACCTAACCCGGTCTTTTAGACCTAGGTTCAATTTTGACAAGACGATATAAAATCCAACATGGCTACCACCAGACCCCAACTTCAACGATACACATACACGAACATTTTTCTCCTTAAACAAGATTTCTTGTGTGATATTGTTTTACGAACAAACTTTTACGTATCGAAGATATTCATTGAAGTTGTTTTAAATGTTAGAACGAGACACTGCGTAACAAATCGCTTATGGCGACTATATGCAAATACCGAGCCGTGAGCGAATTGAAATCACGGTCAGGAAAAAGACTATAAGAAGGAGAGAGAGAGAGAGAGAGAGAGAGCATATTCGAGAGCAAGTTCATGATCATGTTAGACACGTAGGTGACGTCACAGCTGTAATGAGAAGTAACACGTGGCGGGAGAATGTGGAAATATATATCGTTGTTATAAAACAAAAATGAGTTGAGTTATTACTTGTTCTATATTCCTTGCGACGTACTCTGTTACAACGTGTTGGGTCTACTTTTGTAAACATGTGTAGTACACAACTCTTCGCTTTTTATCCTACAATCAGTCCCAGCGAAGAAATCATTAAAGATGGATATTTTACGGCATCCAGAAAATTAATAGCTGGTGACCCAGCACACCCGAAAAACGGGAATTCTTATTTGGCTCAAAAACAGCCTAATCGATCCCGTCCGAGACGGTAAAGTCCGTAAAAATGGCGCCCTGAGATAGAGCACATTTTATATTTTGGATAAAATAATTGGCACAGAAAGTTAAATAATTTCACTTGAAATTAAGCACAAGGCTATGAAAAAGGTGAGATAAAGATGAGGGTTTGTGATCATCCTCTGTCTGTTCTGCTGTAACCTGAGTGCATTTTGACCCCTTCCTCCATGTATCATCCCCCCTTTCTCTCCCTTTCTCTCTCTCTCTCTTTCTCTTTCTTTCTCTCTCTCTCTTTCTCTCTCTCTTTCACTTTTACTTCAGTAGTTACCATAATACCGCATTAGCTCTATTGATTTATTGAGCTTAATTATTGATTTTAAATAAATTTTGGTCCGTAAAAACATTTGCGATTTCCTGAATAAAATTTCCCCCACTCTTTATCTGTGCCTAAATCAAAACGTGGATTCCATGAACAAAGATTCTTTCTTAGAACTGCACGCCTGTGGAACTCTGTTCCGCCTGCCAGCTTCCCACCTGACTACAACTTGGATGTCTTCAAGTCCAGCGTTAACAAATTCCTAATGAACCGCCCCTTTAAGTAAAATTCATCAAAGCTCCACACTAACGTAATGTACTTGCAATAACCCTTATCCCTGAGTGGCTTCCGGGCCTTGATAAGTGGTGACCACTGTGTAAAAAAAAAAAAAAAAAAAAATGGAGAACGGGACCACAAAAGACATCCCAAACATTACCATAACTTACAATCCGTTACTGGAGAACTCATTGCTAAAACTCCTCAGCGTAACATTCACAGGCAACAAGAATTGGAACAAATACATTGAATACATTGCCAAGGGTGCTGCAAAGAATGTGAGCTCTCTCTACCGTGCTAAAAATTTATCCATACCTATCAGTATCTTGTATCATTACAACATTACCATTCGCGCATGCACGGATCCAAAAACGAATCTCTAACTGAATAGGTCCCGTACTGTCAACGAAGTCCAAACTCCTGTCCCATCATCGCAATGTTGCATCTCTGTGTCTGTTTTGAAAGTATGTTAATGGGATGTGCTCAGCTACCTTAATCCGGATGTCTCCAATATACGGCATAATCACGTTGACACACCGGTTCCCATCAGATCACCGAAGTTAAGCAACATTGAGACTGGTCATTACTAAAATGGGTGACCAGTTTGGGAATTTCAAGCGCTCTATGTGGGAGGACATTAACACCTCCCCGCAAGAGTTACAAAAACCTTACGTCGTCATCCTCCCCCCCCCCAACGGGGATATACATGCGACTGGGGATCGCTTGTGAATTTCATACTCCCATGGAATTTCTCTTTCGGGGGAAGCCAGTTAAACCTAACTAGGGTTAGTGCTATTTCACACACACACACACACACACACACACACACACACACACACACACACACACACACGCTCTGACGAACTCGTAGCCGTTGTGCCCTCTTTGAAATAAATACTTCTGACTAACCAGACAAGAAACAAATTTCCACTCTATGCCAGAAAGTCTTCCCTCGAACTGCTAGACATTAGAATTTCCTCCAGGTCTCTTGCTTCCCCTGATTGCACTTATATATAGACATTTAAATGTAATGTGAACAGACATTTAGCTGCAACAGAGCACGGACGAAATGCGAAATGACGTCACTGTAAAGAAAAAGACTATAAAAAGGAAAGGGAGCACGTTAGAGAAGACGATCACGTTTTAGACATGGGTGACGTCACAGCTGTAACGAGAAGTCATACGTAGCGGGAGAACGAGCAAATAACTGTCGTTGTTACAAAGAAAAACTGAGTTGAGTTATTACTTGTCCTATGTTCCTTGCGATGTCGACCGCATACAACGTGTTGGGTCACGTGCTTAAACAGGCATCGCCAATTGTTGGAGTCTTGCATTAATCCCCTGAAATAAATAAATAAAAAGAAATACAGTACCAAATAATGTAAAATAAACTTTTGTTTATTTTCGTTAAAAGAAAAGAAATCACTTTTTAATGTGCACCAAAGGTGGCAGCCTGTATAAAAGAAGGAAGGGAGGAAGAAGGTGAAGATTTGAAAGAGTGAGAGAAAAAGTCTGACTATGTGTTGTGGCAAGTGAGAGAAAGAGAGAGTCAAGCAATGTTCTTTGACGTGCGAGAAAAGCTGTCGTTTCAGCTACTGAATTTCGCTCGAGTTATTTAATGTCAAATACAATCTCTGGTCCCCCCTCGCCAATCCTTCATGATAAACACTCGTCTAGCTAAAACCACTGTCAGTAATTTCCCCCACTCTTTATCTGTGCCTAAATCAAAACGTAGATTCCATGAACAAAGCTTCTTTTTGAGAAGTGCACGCCTGTGGAATTCTCTTCCGTTTGCCTGTTTCCCACCTGACTACAACTTGGACGTCTTCAAGTCCAACATAAACAAATTCCTGATTAATCGGCCCCTTAAGTAAGACGCTTTATCAAATCTCCAATACCAACTATTACTAAGATATTATCCCATCGATTATTGTACACAAAATAACACTTATCCCTGAGTGGCTTACGGGCCTTGATAAGTGGTGATCCCCATGAAAAAAAAAATGAGGAAAGTTTTTGTTTCAGTATCTTTAAATTCCAAGAATTTTGTTTGGTTGTTTTGTTTTATGGTATATCAACCCTTTTCGAACTACTTATGCCGAATCCAGTAAATTTGAAAAGTTTTATTTTTTTAAATTGTGTAATCGTTTATTTTTTCAGATATTTAATGATTATGTTTGGTTTGATTGTTTTGTATTTTGGTTTGATTGTTTTGCTTTTGGTTTTGCTGAACATAATTGAAATTTCAAAAGGAAATAAAAAAAAACAACAATAAAATCAATGTTTCGTGCAAATCGACTACCACAAGCCTGGCGTACAATTCATGAAAGTAATTGGCCGATTTCTATCGTGACAATTTTTAAATCGTCTCGACACTGGTTCATAGAATATTTGGTGAAATTCAGTTGTAAAAGTTCCATTCTTAAAGATTAAAGGTTCAATCCTCAGCGCAGTCGATCTAAAAATGAAAATAAAAATACATTTGCGAATTACTTCATTTATAATAGAAGGAAAGCATTCTACCCCGTAGATAAAATGAAGTGACCCGTTCGAAATCCCGTGCAGCTTCTAGCGTTCAACAGAAAGAGTCTCAAGTTTGACAAAATAAAGCGGAGAAAGGCCAAAGGTGTCATCGGCCGAAAGGTGTGAAAATAACACTCAATATAAGAACAGTAATCCGAAAATCGAAATAATACGAAAAATCAATCAGCATCTGAAAAATATTACTTTTTTATTTACAAACTAGCATTTAATCCCGGCGTTGCCCGGGTGTTTGGAGGTATATGTTGAGCAAAAAAAAAGAAAAAAAAGCGGCCAATTTTTAAAACTTTGACCCCTATTATGACCCCTTAACATTTATTATTTTGAGCTCAAATAAAGGTATTAAGTTATATCCATGTCCAAGGAACCTATATCTAAAATTTCAAGTGTTTAGACCATAAAATTGTCGGAGGAGTTTGGTAAAGTTCTCAAATGTCAAATCGTTGAACTTTGCCCCCTTAACAGCCAAATTTCTGGCCGAAAACCGATTACAAAGATTTTTCCAAAGCTCAGTACATTGTATATCAAATTTCGAGTCTGTAGACTGAAAATTGACAGAGTTATTGCATAGGGAAATGTACACAGACACACACACAGACCCCCCCCCCCACAGACACGTCCACTTGTATATCTAAAATATAAAGCTGAATGTGTGTGTGTGTCTGTGTGTCTGGTCACGAGTAGGCTCCTATATGGTTGACTATTTTAAAAAACTGATTACATATAATGATAGAAAATGTATCGAGACACAGGAATGGGTATGTTTGATCTGACAGAACGGTGGTTCATTAAAATTGTGGGGTCTGCGTTCGCGCCTGGTCCACAACGTATGGAAATATAAAATTAAAAAAAAAACAAAAAAAAAAACGTTTACAAGTGTTTTTGATATAGATGTACATGAGAATACTTTGATAAGTATGTTTAAACTTAAGTACGGATGGTATAATAAAATTGTGGGGTCTGCGTTCACGCCTGGCCTCCATAGAATGGAAATAGACACAAACTTTAATAAAGACGTTTCATATCAATCTGCATAAGTATACTTTGATAATTATGTTTCAGTTTGAAGAAATATGGTATAATAAAATTATGGGGTGTTCGTTCGTCTCTGACCGCCATAGAATGGAAATATGTCACAAAGTTTAACAAGTTTTTTTTTTTTAATATAGATCCACAGAGTATTGTGATAAGTGTTTCAGTGTGGGCAGGTATGGTATAATAAATTATGGGGTTTATCTATTTTATTTTTACTTTCATCATATTTTGCCTTGGTTTTGATACCCCCAAATTCGAAGCTATTTCTTTATAACCCTTCCTTTTCATAACTATCATCTAATAAATATAAAAGCGAAAATGTATGTATGTTTATATGTGTGTTCGCTTTTTCTGTATGTCTACAAAAGGCTTTTTTCAGAGAAGCGGTCGGTCAGTTCACAATTTCTTAAAACTTTTTATATCATATATAAATTGTAATATCTCAGAGTTAACAACGGAGCTTGCCTGTCTATTTAATTTGCACGACTTCGGGAAGATAAATATTCAACATTTTTCGCTCGCCGCATGTGGGTTAGTCTTTTTCCTATAACATCTTGGGGGTGGGGGAAATAAAATAAAAAATAAAAAAGCATTCCCGCAGTAAATGAAATACTATCCCGCAGTCAAACTTGACCTCATTAAGTCATTAAAACGTGCACCTGCCAAATCCAAGTAAATAAATAAATTCAAACGGGTTTCCGTTAGCATCTCGCGGTGGCCCAAATGGTTAAAACTGTCACACTCTTATTTTTTTTCACACATTAATTTACAATTTTGCTTAAACGGTTCGGATTCGATCCTCATACTTACCTATCAAAGAGTTTTTTTTTAAATTTTAACCCCCCCCCACCCGGAGTTTTGATTTACCCAAAACCACACACACCTCCAAACACCCGGGGCAACGCCGACTACTCCTCGCTAGTACTTTAATAAATCAGAGTCCATTTTCTGTAGGCTGTTTTTGAACCCAGTCAACGACGGGTACTTTTGCTAGTATATATATATATATTATATATATATATATATATATATATATATACATACATATATATACATACATACATATATATATACATATATATATATATATATATATATATATATATATATATATATATATATATATATATAGATCAATATTATTCTAATAAAAATATGACAATGTAAAAATAAACGATTATGGACCATGTTAAACATGATTAGATGACGGCTAGCAGGGGCCCCGAAGTCGCTCAAGATTAAATGAACGAATATTTGACACTCGCATATTTTTAATGTCATCGAAAACTGTGAAATGGCCCATTATTCAAAAAAATCGATTGATTGCCTGCTCTATCTGGGGGCTCATTGCAGCGCACCGGAAGAAAGCTTTACATGCTTCCCTGCAGTGAATTAGTCCACAATAGACTATAGTCTACATTGCACTGTAGGGAATCAATTGTTGATTTTATAAAATTATTTTTGTATATATAATGGCTTGAATTAAATCTTAAAATGCAAAAAAGTCAAATATTATGTTTCATTTGTGCTCTAAACAGAAACATTCATTTTGAATGCGTCCCCGTCATATCAAAGAACCTACTGTTGATATTATATATATGGCTTTAATGCTTGTGTGTTGATAATGGCTTGCATTTATGTTTAAAATTAAACAGTAAAGTATTATAGTGCAATTGTACTTTAAACAGAAACATTAATCTCGAACGCGCCCCTGTCATATCAAAGAACCTACTGTTGATTTTATATGTTGGGCTTTTCAGTTTGTTTGGTAATAAAACTTCTCAAATGCACGTGTGATGCTAGGCTGTGTCAGGTGTCAACATCGCCTGTTCCGTCTTTCATCGGATTATTTTGATGATCGATTATCGTTTATCGATAATTATCGGAAACATTCCGATACGAAAGCTATCTTAGAACACTGCTAGACACATAAAGTAGTTTTGTGTGAAATTTTATAAAAAACTGGCCACAGTTTTCAAGTCCATAGCGAATGAACTTACACAGAAACACACACAAACACTGACACACACGTACACAAACACACACAAACACTGACACACACGTACACAAACGCACACACACACAAACACAAACACACACACACAAACACACACAAACACGCACGCGCAAACACACACGCACGCACAAATACACACACAAACACACACACGAACACACACGAACACACACGAACACACACAAACACACACACAAACACCCAATACACACACAAACACACACACACACAAACGCACATACAAAGACACAAGCACACACACAAAAACACACAAAAACACAAACACAAACACACAAACGCACATACAAAAACACAAGCACACACACAAATACACACACAAAACCCACACACAAACGCACATACAAAAACACAAGCACACACACAAAAACACACACACAAACACACGCACACAATCACACATACACATACAAAGTTCTTTCTATATATCTATATTATAGTAGTTACTAAGCTAAACGATATGTATGTTTTCACACATACTGAAATATTATTATTTGGATTCTTCGGATTGCTGTTGTCGTCGTGCGTGCTTTTTTTTTTGCAGCATTTTGGTAAATGTGAACTTGATCTTCTTCAAGTGTATCTTGTCGAAGTTAAAAATATTTCTGTCGTACTCGGAAATCAGCACGGAATTTCGAACATGAAACTTTTATTTAACCTACGGGGGACAACATGCTATCGTTTCATCAGTCATGACTGGATAGAATTCCTAAGTAATTCGCAATTGTATTTTTAAGCATCGCCATCACAGTGGATTAAACTTTCAACTTTCAGAAATATTTTTACTTATAATTGAATTTTACCAATCTACGTTAGCGTCTAAAAACGTAACATGCGGCTGCAGGCGAGATTGAATTAACTACACGAGTTTGTAGTGTAATTTAAATGTTGTCGATAGTTGAATACGTGATGCTTCGCCAGGACTATCAAGGGTATTTTTATCGTGACGCCATCACTAGATGGGTTGCTTACCACGACTTAAGAGAGGCCCATCTACCCTCGGGAGAAGGAAGACCAGTTTCCCAACCTGATATTTTTTTACCTCGCGGTACATTCAGCGCCTCGCCTTCCACAATGGTCACCCATCTGGTACTGACCAGGGTCAATGTTGCTTAACTGCGGTGATCTGGCGAGAACCGGTGTGTCAGCGTGATTGTGCCGTATTAATGATGAACGAGAATATTCGCTAAGAGAAATTTCATATAAACACTAAGGTTTCCAATTGCAATTATCGGAATAAGCCGGAAGTATCCTAGCTGACACTAGACAACCAAGTAATACTAACAGCATATGATACAGCTTTGTCATATTTTCAGACAATTCAGATAAGGTCCAATTAAGACCCCCCTGCTCTTAAAATGGGTTTGATAATTTCCTTAAAACGATTTTTTTATTAATTTATTAGTCTGGTTGTTCAGTAAAAAAAAAAAAATGTTTTAGGCAGGCGGGCTCGAACTCATACCTCGAAGTAGAAAAAGAACGTGATGCCCCCCCCCAAATGACGTCTTTGCCGTTGCAACCATCGATAAAACCGGATGTGACGAAGGTTTAAATTAAGGCTAGTCAACTGAAAAGAGGGGATGACTTTTTAAAATATAGGCGAAAAAAGCGAACCCTCCTTGTAGAAAAATACCTAGTTGAGGATGAAAGAATTATTATTTTAGCCAAATTTTCGATATTTGTTGTCCGAAGGGTCATGCATCAAAACTATAGCGATCTCGTGAAAATCCGTCGCCTCTGTAGAAAGTTTAAGGCATACATACATGCATACATACATACATACATACATACATACATACATACATACATACATTTAAACAGACAGGTGAGATTTTTATTATAGATATTTTTATTTCTATTTTAAACTTTTTCCAACCTACCCTTTACTCTTAACGTCAACCCTAGCTAAGGAAGTAAATGCCTGTTTATTTGTTCCAACTTTGAGTATTTGCTTTTAATATCGTCTTTTTTACATTCAAATCGTAAACTGCTTCGGTCATTTTCGGCTTGTTCTGTATTCCGAAGTCGGATACATTCATGCCAATATTACTTCAAGAACCCATATCTGTAGACATATTTTTCTCCTGTTCACCCCAAACAATACATATTGTCACCTGGTCGTATAGAGCTACTATTTGGGACCATGTCTAAAGGGGACTATGTACAGAGATAAGCGAGATGTCTGATTACATTAAATTTAAAATTCTGCATGTCAGCACAGTCAGAGAAGCGGGAAGCAAGGAAGGAATTTCAAAGCCTAGCACCCCGAGGGATGAAACTATTAGAGTCTTGGGGAGGCCTCATGTTTTGACGAGCTTTTGGGCTTGACTTTTACTCCTGATCTTAAATGGAATTCATACATTAAATCCGTCGCCAAGGCCGCTGGAAAAATGGTGGGATCCTTCTATCGATCCAGTAGATATCTAACTGCGGATGCAATTCTCTATCTATATAAGAGCCAGGTACGTCCAAGGATGGAGTATTGTTGCCACATTTGGGCAGGAGCTACTAGAAAGGACTTATCCTGCCTTGATAGAGTTCAAAATAGACTTCGTAGCCTCGTAGGGGATGTCCTTTTCTCTTCCCTGCAACCTCTATCTCACAGAAGAGAAGTTGCGAGTTTGTCTCTGCTTTATCGTTATTTTCATGGCAGGTGCTCGACTGAGCTCCAATCTATGGGCACCCTTCGCTAAACTTTCACCAGAAACACCCGTCTAGCAGAAAACACTATCAATAATTTCTCCCGCTCTTTATCTGTGCCTAAACCTGAACGTAGATTCCATGAGAAAAGCTTATTTCTTAGAACTGCACGCCTGTGGAATTGTCTTCCGTTTGGCTGCTTAACCGGCTGACTACAATATGGTTGTCTTCAAGTCTAACGTAAACAAGTTCTCGATGAGCCGTTCCACTTAAGTTAACAAATTTACAGAATTACCATTACTAACGATTACTATATTGTCCAATTTCTACTGTACACTCTTTAACCCTTATCGTCTAGTGGCCTCTTGGCCTTGATAAGTGGTGATGGCTATGTAAAAAAATAAAAAAAATAAAAGAAGTCTTTCCAGCATCTAGGGAACTCAACAGTGAAGGATGGCGTGTTTCTGCTAGATGGGTTTCTTTGGGTTTGTGCCTCGGAGAGGTAGAAGTGGCATGAGTTCATCCGAACACATTTCATTAAAGTACTTGTAAAACTAGTGCCGAAGGCCCCAGTTCAAATATTCAACTAAAACAAGTTAATTCGGCGTTTCATTACACACAAAAAAGACTCGTATTATCCGGATCCATCGAACTACTGTTCTCATTTTGAAAACACTAGTTCGATGAATCTACATGAGAACTACTGTTCTCACGTTTTGGGTGATGAAACCTCCTTCCTTCTTCAGGTGTATCTTGTCGAACTCTGAAGAACTCGCAAGAAACTGTGGCGCAATTGTTAGAGTACATGGAAAAATCAATTGTTAAGGTGATATCCTCCTGAAAGTTGAAGGTTCAATCCTCAGTGTGGGCGATCGAAAAATTCAATTGCGAATTACTAAGTATCTATCCAGTCATGGCTGACAGAACAAGATCATGCTACCCTTTGAAGTAAATAAAGGGTTCCGTTCTAAATTAAATTTCGTTCAAATTTCCGAGTTCGACAGAAACATTTCTGAGTTCGACAAGATACACCTGAAGAAGGTCGGAAGTTACATCGACCGAAACGTTGTAAAAATCACACTCAAGATGAGAACAGTAGTTCGAGGAATTCAAATAACACGAATAACTACTCTTCATCTAAAAAATTCAGAAACGTCACGAAAAAGAGTGATACGTCGTAAAAACATAAACACATACCAGCAAACACTCCAAAATTTAATTACTCTCTAATACTATATTTCATTGAAAGCAAGAGATTTTGTTTCTAAAATATCAACCAATATTTTTGACAAATTAACAGGCTACCCTTGAGGTAATCAACTTTTCCTCAGGCCACGCAATCTTCACGAGTTGGAATAATAATAATATAAAAAAAAAGAACATCAATAATCAATAATCAATTATGATACTAATTTGCAATCAGAACTTCATAGCCAGACAAAACTATTTATTTTAGAAACACAAAAAAATATGATAAATGCCATTTATATTCTTGCCGACGGAGGTTGTGCAAAAATGTGGTTCGCTTCTTAAAATAGCGTGTAATGAAGCGTCAAATTAACTTTAAGATTAATTAAAATGTTCCAATCTAAAACAGGGAAAAGACATTTGTTTTCAAAATTGATTTTTAATGAGACTTTTTTTTTAAACCTGATATTAGGTGCATGGAAAAGATCTATTAATAACGTACTAGCTGTTCCAACCAGACGTTTCCCGGAATACATTAAGTGCAAATTTGTTCTTTCAAAATATTAGCATGTTACATAAAACTGTCTATTTCTGCTGTCTGTCTGTCTGTCTGTCTGTCTCTGTCTCTCTCTCTCTCTCTCTCTCTCTATATATATATATATATATTTACTTAAATCATGCAATTTTGGCTTATATCGTCTGACGAGATCAGCAGAATAATTTTATTGTCCTGTCTATTGAAACAATTTCTTATGTAAACTTGTAAAAATTCTTAATGTTGCAATATTTGAAATTATAAGTTTATCATATTTTTTACTAGAATCTGTTGTCTTTTTCTTTTCCAGTTTTAACAAGTAGTCCTTTTACTTTTCTAAGTTTAAGTAAAAAAAAAACCGTGGTTGAAATAATATATTTATATATCTATAAAAGTGAACGTGTCTGTCTGTCTGTCTGTGTGTCTGTCTGTCTGTGTACATTTCCCTACGCAATAACTCTGTCAATTCTTAGTCTATAGACTCGAAATTTGAAATACCGGGTACTGAGATTTGGGAAAATCGATGTGACGGGTGTCAGCCAGAAATTTGGCTGTTAAGGGGTCAAATTTCAACGATTTGACCTTTAAGAACTCTACCAAACTCCTCCGACAATTTTGGGTCTAGATACAAACACCCGAGCAACGCCGGGCACCCCTGCTAGTATATATATATATATATATATATATATATATATATATATTGTTTTTAAAATATAGTTATACACTGACACGTGTTTCGTCGTCTACGGCTGAGTATCGCTAGATTCAGCAACTCTGATGAGTCGTAGACGACGAAACACGTGTCAGTGGATAATTATATTTTAAAAACAATATATATATGCTGCTCCCCATATGAGGGTACGAAATTTGCTAAAGGGAAAATTAATCCCAACACGCGTTTAGGTAAACATGCACTTTCGTAAATAATTGAATTCATTCAAAACGTATCGCAAAAATAAACACACACACACACACACACACACACACACACACACACACACACACACACACATACACACGCACACACACGCATATATATATATATATATATATATATATATATATATATATAAATGGACGCATCAAGTTATGTGTAATCATAAACGTTTCGTCTTTATTTCGAGACTTCTTCTGGATGAAGGAAATTAAGAAAACAAAAACACCAGTACAAATATTTGAAAGTTTTCTTGTGAAAAGTGTGACGCTGTTCCATTTCAGAAACGGAAAAAGACGTTAGAAATTCAAAATTCAAAAAAGTGTGTGTGTGTGGGGGGGGGAGCTTGTGTTGTTACAGAGAGAGAAGAGATTTTTAATAATGTATTATAGCTGTTAATTTATTTTTAAAAGATATGATGCAGTTAATATTCCTTCTGGTAAAAATATGTCCGTTATAATTCAATTATAGGTGTGTAACAGAAATAAAATGAGTGTGTTTTTGTTATGTAATTTATTTGTTGAGATTATATGTAATAATTATTATAGTAGGTGTTTCTATGGTGTGAGAGGGTTAATCTGTGTCAACAATTAAATTATGTTCTTTTAATAGAAGTTTACTTATTAATGGCGCCACATCATAGAAACTTCCAAGTTGTTTAACTCTGCTTGAGTTTGCGATAAGAGCTGATTCAAGAAGCCCCCGGCGCGGTCTATTTTAAGTAAATTTAACTATTATTGCTAGTTTGAAGTCAAAGGTATGCTTATGCTGCAATGAATATTTAAATTTATTTTAAATTTCGGTTTGTTCCTTTTTATTTCTCTATTTCGTCGGAATACTATTTCCATTATTCTCATCATATATATATATATATATATATATATATATATATATATATATATATATATATATATACTGATTATTCATTGAACTTTTGAATAGTCAAGTCGCTGCCTGATGATATCTGTTGTTTGATTGAAACAAGTGGCTATTTGTAGCAGCGGGATGTGACCATGTTTATATAACAATAAACAAGTATATATATATATACATACACACATATATATAAATATATATGTACATACATATATATATATATATACATATATATACATATATATACATACACATATATGTACATATATATACATACATATATACATATATGGCAGAGCAATATCTTTTGGGCGCCATTCTATATAATATGCCTGCCGAAATTATAAAGACCGCTCGACAAATGAAAAACATATCCGAAAAGATCGTAAAAAGGAATAACTGTGTTGTCTTCAATCAGACGTGTCTAAATTATGGGCGAGCAACAACTTTTGAGCGCCATTCTATATAATGTGCCTGCCGATATTGAAAAAAGAGCGCTCGGCAAATAAAAAAGATATACAGAAATTTTATTATCCGAGGTTATTATTTTCCAGAGGTAAAGTAGCCAATCAAATTTTACAAGACAAGAGTGCTTAATATTGAAGTAAGGCAAGGTATACTTTCTATTTATTTTTTACATAAGCAGCAATATGTTGCTACACAGTCATGAGCATGTTTCGGTCAGCTAGTTACTAGTAACTAGAGACCTGTTTAGGCGATACAGTTTATACAAATGCAAACTTTGCGTTAGGTCGTATAATATTCTACATCTATACCTTTTAAATAATTTTGAATAATATTTTCAATATGTGTGCTAATAAGCAAAATATATGTTTATTCAAAAGTAATCATTTTTCTCACTACAGTTTCCTCTCATGCCATTATTGAAAATCCATCGATTAAGGAAATAAATATAATTCTTTTCTAGATATTCCTTGTTACAAACAATAAATTTTTAACTTGAATATATTTTATATAAATTTAATTAAAATTGAAAATTTAACTATGATTCCTGCATTTATATTTGCTCTATTTTAGCTATTGAGATTTTCCTTTCTGTCCAGCATCGTTTTTAAAATATTTTCTCACTATAATATTTAATAAGACAATAATTTATTTGATAATATTTTTTTACTATAATAATTAAATACCTACAGACACTAGTGTTTCATCCTTTAAGGGATCTTCAGTACAAGGTGTCACGATTAATACCAGTCGAACGACTTGAACCCCGCAGTACGAGACACCCTTGGCTCGATTAGCGAAGACCTAATCCATTCGGCTACCATAAACCGCGTGAAATAACGTCGAATTTAAACATTTTTAATTTTAAATATTCTTTTTTTCGCCAGTCAGACAGTGATCTAATCGTTATACGATGATCTACGCATAAGAGCTAAATTGACCGACTTTAATTCAACTTAAAGTGCTCAACGATAAGAAACGAATTTCTTAAAGGGGCAGTCATAATTATTTTTTTACTATAATAATTAAATACCTACAGACACTAGTGTTTCATCATTTCGGGAATCTTCAGTGTAGAGTGTCACGATTAATACCAGTCTCTCTCTCTCTCTCTCTCTCTCTCTCTCTCTCTCTATATATATATATATATATATATATATATATATATATATATAATGTATGTATCATTCAAACGAGGTAGGTTCTGAATAGGACCATAAACTCTATCCGAGGGCTATGGAGAGTGTGGAGCCACCCCTTAATTGCCATTGCTCCCAGGTCAATTCTGACCCAAAGTGAATACCACTTTTAGGGTCCCAACTATGGCTTTAATAGAAACCGACGTGAAAAAAAAAGAACAAATATATTCTATTAAAACATTTTTCTTCAAAATCACAGGACTCAGCATTAAATAACCTGAAAAGGATTGATATGCTGTCAAACAAAAAGAACCAACCAACACCAACCAAACACAGTAGTGTGTGAGTATATGGTCAAGTGTTAGTTTTACTCATATAGAACTGATTTAAAGCTTCACCGCTCAATCATTTTGCGACCAAATATCAAACAATTATGATAGTTTATAATGTCATCTTCTCAGCTATATTTTGAAATAAAAAAAATTTCAATTTTCCTTCATTAAAACAAAATTTATAATAAAATTACTGGTGTTAAAAAGTCTTCAGAATTAGGAAGGATCGTGATATATAGTTTCTTCTGATTGGCTGTTGGCTATCATAGCAATATTTTCAACATTGATGTTTTAGAGACGATTTCTTCTGATTGATAGCAACCTTTTCGTCGTCGACAACTTCAAAAATCGCATCTCATCTTATTAAGGCTATATATAGAAAGTAAACACAAGTGATTCTCTTTTCCGTGCCAGGGCTGATAATATTTCGCTTATGACGTCGCTCGTTAATTCTGTTTCTCTCTTTTTTGCCGTGCTAGGGCTGATAATTGTTTTTCTCTCTTTTTTTGTCTCTTCTTCCTGTTTATTTACTTAATTGCGTCTTTTATTTAATTTTTTCATTTAGTCAAATTAAGAATTTGGTAACAATTTTCGTCATGGATTGTTTACAATGCGTATGATATTTAACACGGAAGGAAAATATTATTTCCAAGAAAAACCGGGAAAATCATGGATTAAATAGAAAAATGCGAGCATGAAAAGTAATATGGTTAACATTAAACTTAGAAAAAGTGAAATGACTAGCTATTAAAACTGGAAAAGAAAAAGATAAGATATTCATGTAAAAAATATAATAAACATACAACTTAAAACATTGCAGCATTAAAATTTTTATATAATGTTCGATTGCATTTAAAACTAATTCTGAATGCTGTACTATTTTAAGTTATAAATTTATTATATTTTTTACTAGAATATCTTGTCTTTTTCTTTTTCAGTTTTAACAACTAGTCCTTTTACTTTTCTAAGTTTAATCTTAACCATATTAATTTTCATGCTCGCATTTTCCTATGTAATATTGTAATGTAATGTTATATTTATATCTATCTATCTATCTATCTATCTATATATATATGTATCTATCTATCTATCTAATATATATTGCGTTTCTGAATTTTTTAAATGAGGATTGGTTATTTGTATTATTTTCCGGACTACTGTTCTCATATTGAGTGTCATTTTCACAACGTTTCGCTCGATGTAATCTCCGACCTTCTTTCGCTGAATGTTGTTGAACTCGGGAATGTTTATATCGAACTATTTGATTTTCCAGAGTTGAAATTTGACATATAATGTATTTGAACCTGTAACACATTTGCAATTTGATTTTTATTCGGTAAAACAACTGGTTAAAGTCAGTTTGGTAGACTCCGCAAAGGTCAACTTATTCAAATTTGTCGCTCAAAAAGTGATTCAAAAGCTTACTGCATGACTGAATACCCGTTATGTAAAATTTCAAATGTTTAGACCCAAAATTTGCTGAATAGTTTGCTAAAGACTGCAAAAGTCAAATCTTTTGAACTTTGATCTCTTGACAGCCAAATTCTCGGCAAAAAAAAAAAAACGATTAAAAAGCTTGCCCTATGTCTGAATACCTTTTATGTAAAATTTCAAATGTTTAGATAAAAAAATGACTGAGTAATTTGGTAGAGACCGCAGCGGTCAATATTTTTTTTTTACTTCGACCTCAATTTGGTCCTCTTATCATTTATTGTTTTGGGCTCAAATCTAAATAAAAGTTTGACTCATATCCAAATAACCTACATTAACAATTATAAGTATTTAGACCCAAAATTGGCGAAGGGGGGTAGTAGAGTTTTCAAAGGTTTAATCGTTTAACTTTGATCCCTTGACAGCCAAATTTCTGGCTGAACAACAATTAAAAAGGTTTTCCCAAATCTCAATACTCCTTATGTCAAATCCCGAGTTTGTAGATCGAATATTGACAGAGCTATTCAGTAGAGAAATGTACACAGACACAGACACATTTTCACCTATATATATATATAAAATATATTTTAGTCATCGACATACAGACCTGTTTCGTTGTTTCACAACTCATCAGTGCCGCTAGACTAACACCTCTCCCAAGCCGAGGATCGAACCTAGAACCGTCGTGATGACAGTCGGCAGTCCTACCCCCTGACTACGGAATCGGTGGCCGAAATTAAACTGTCCGAATGTCTATTTAAATAAACATCCGTCCGCCACTCGTAGAGGGCTCAAACGTTTGTTTGTAAACAAACCGCGAGCTTCGCATTTTTTCAGCTAAATTAAGTAGCGAGTAAGATAATTTACGATAGTGCTCTATCCAAGAGGGGGGCTTTATAAAATATATTTTAGTCATCGACATACAGACCTGTTTCGTTGTTTCACAACTCATCAGTGCCGCTAGACTAACACCTCTCCCAAGCCGAGGATCGAACCTAGAACCGTCGTGATGACAGTCGGCAGTCCTACCCCTTGACTACGGAATCGGTGGCCGAAATTAAACTGTCCGAATGTCTATTTAAATAAACATCCGTCGTAGAGGGCTCAAACGTTTGTTTGTAAACAAACCGCGATATATATATATATATATATATATATATATATATATATATATATGTATATATATATATATATATACACTATAAAGCTGAATGTGTGTGTGTGTGTGTGTGTGTGTCTGGTTACTAGTAGACTCCTATATGGTTGACTATTCTAAAAAAACTGATTACATATAATGATAGAAGATGTATCGAGACACAGGAATGCGTATATTTGATCTGGCAGTACGGTTGTTCATTAAAATTGTGGGGGTCAGCGTTCGCGCCTGGTCCACAAAGTATGGAAATAAAAACATAAAAAAACGTTTACAAGTGTTTTTGATATAGATGTACATAAGAATACTTTGATAAGTATATTTTAACTTAAATAGGGATGGTATAATAAAATTATGGGGTCTGCGTTCGTGCCTGGCCTCCATAGAATGGAAATAGGCACAAACTTTAATAAAGACTTTTCATATCTATCTGCGTAAGTATACTTTGATAATTATGTTTCAGTTTGAAGAAATACGGTATTATAAAATTATGGGGTGTTCGTTAGCGCCTGACCGTCATAGAATGGAAATATGTCACAAAGTTTAACAAGGTTTTTAAATATAGACCCACAGAATATTGTGATAAGTGTTTCAGTGTGAACAGGTATGGTATAATAAATTATGGGGTCTATCTATTTTATTTTTACTTTCATCATATTTTTCTTTGGTTTTGATACCCCCAAATTCGAAGCTATCTCTTTACAACTCTTCCTTTTCATAACCTATCATACTTTCATAAATCAGAGTCCATTTTCTGTAGGCTGTTTTTGAACCCAGTTATATATATATAACCGTAGGTGTATGTGTGTGTAAATATTTTACATGGAAACTCTTAAAAGACTGGTCTAATAAGACTGAAATTAACGGGAAATCGTAATTATCAACCAAGGATTTTTTATATCGAGTAAAACGCTCGTTTGAGTTTATGAATAACGCGTACAGATATCCGCAAGTTTAAATGCGAAATGTTCATTTCAACTGGCCGACATATTTTTACTTTCTTCTGCGCATGCTCACATGAATTCATTTTGTTCAAGTATGTTAATATTTATAATTTATTATCTTTATCTCGATAACAACGTTGGTAGAGGACTCGCCTAGAACGATGGATGTTTTGATTTCGATTCTAGCTGATGGCACCAAGTTATTTTATTTTTAGAATTTTTGCCATCATGTTTTGTATTATTAAATGCGAATATCTGCATGGTTTTAAATATATTTAAACGTATTTTACACGTCTTGGCAAATAGAACTTTTCTTTTTAATTTCTTAGAGATTTTTTTAATATCTTTTAAGATGATAAATATTTTTTGATAATCACTTTTTTCCAGAAATCCCTCATGAACTAAAACAAAATTCAATGATGGTTGGTTGATTGCTTTTGTTTTACGGCATATCAACCTTTTTCAGGTTATTTAATGCCGGATCTAGTTATTTGGAGGAACGATTTTTAATGGAGTATTTTAGTCAGATTCTATTTAACCCATAGTTTCGACCCTAACAGGTACTACCACTCCGGGTCAGAGTGGACCTGGGAGCAATGGCAATTAAAGGGTGGCTCCACACTCCCCAAGGCCCGCAAGGTGGGGCCTCACCATCGGATATAGTTTAAGGTCATATGCAGGACCAAAATTCAATGAAAAAAAAATACTTTTCTTAAATAAATCTTCCATGATAGGGGGACAAATTCTAAGTTTTGGTAGAAAATCTTACTTAAGCTGATGTCATCTTCCTGCGTTTCTTTTATTCTTTTTTCTTTTTGTCCAAGTAATACGTAAATAGTATTCGAGATTCTGAAATTGGAAATATTTATCGTCTCGCCTAACTTTAATAATGTTATTTTTTCTTTTAATTATTACTCCTGTTCCCTTTGGATAATTTTCGTTTTTCTATTGAGATTTTCCTTTACATTTAATAAGTTCTTTTTCTATAAATAATTTCTCTTTTTTTTTTCTAAAGAAATAAAACGAAGACATCCCTATGTATTTTTTTTATTGCGGACTATTATCCTCATCTTTTCTTAGCTGTTTCGGAGCCCGTGGCGCAGTTGATAGAGACGTTGAATCTCTGCGGTTCCAAGTAAGAATTGTCTGAAGATAATGGTTTCAATCCTACCCCAAAGCCGGCCAGAGGCCAAAACGTGGTGTGATGATAACAACTATGGTAGGCAGCGAATGCAGTCAGGAGACTCAGAGTTCCTATCCGTCGCGGTTACCACCGGACGAAGGCCAGAGGAATAGGAAAAGACTAAGAAAAGATTAGGATCCGTAATAAAATAAAAAATTACATAAATAATACTCATCTCAATAATGAATTCCAATTAAATAATATACGTACCTATGTATCTTTTCTTTTTTATTCAATCATCTATTAGATAGACAAATATTAATTTCAAATCAAAATTCTAAAGTTTTCGAATGCGTGTGCTGTGTTTTTTTAAAGAAAGTTTTCTTTACACTTTTAATGAATCCAAACATTTTCAAGAAAATTATGACAACGCAAATCAGGGGTTTATTTTAATACAAAATAGATATTTTCGTAACTAATAAAATATAAATAATCATTAAATTATTAGAAAACAATATTAATTTCAATGCCACTTGTTGACACCCAAGACTTTCATTTCTCAACAGAAAATAAATGACATGTTTATTTTCTGTTGAGAAATGAAATTCTTGGGTGTACACGTGTTCATTCGGCCGTTGGCGACTACGCGCGTGGAAGGAAAAGAAGAATGCGATACAGAAACGCGAAGTGGCAAGCCAGCCTGTAGAAAGAGAGGGTTAAGCTCAGTAGAGCGTCGCGCACATGTTTGTTTTGAGTGACCAAAGCAAAGGGGAGATAGAGTGAGAAAGTCAATCCAGTTCATGGAGAGAGAAGGCGTATAAAGTGTACGTGCGCTTATTCCCACATTACAGTAGCAGGGAAAGTGACGTTAGGGCGCGCGGTCGGTTCGTCGACTCAACAGGTCGAACGCTGGTCCGGACGAAAAAGGGGAAGTTTACAGGTTTTGTTGACTTTTATACTGGAGTTAGTGTTCTGGGTGCGCATGTCTGGCTTTCACTTTAAAGGAAGTGACGTCATAGCGCGGGTGTGTGTGTGTGCGTTAGCGTGTGTGTGTGTATGCGCATGAATGTGAGTGTGTGTATGAGGATGTGTATATGTGTGCGTGTGTGTTCGTATGTGCGTGCGTACGTGTGGGTGTGTATATGTGAAGAAAAACATGTTCGAACAAACTTTTTAAATAATACAAATTTTATTCTATGTTTTTTACATTGGCTACACATCATCGTTCACATTCGAAATATTGACTTTTATAGATTTCAAGGTAAAAACAAATGTAATCTATGGCAGCCATTATTTTAAAACCGAGGAAATAGTAATGCGCATGGGTAACGGCTTTCAGAATAAACACCCCAACCTCCTCATGTTAAGAACGGCTTTCAGAATTAATAACCCCGATCTCCCCATATAAATAACGGCTTTCAGAGTAAACACCGCCAACCACCTCATATTAAGAACGGCTTTCGGAATAAACACTCTCAACCTCCCTATGTAAAGAACAGCTTTCGAAATAAACACTCCATTTTTTCCATTGCGGGGTGAAAACTATTTGCTTTGTCGTTTGCTTCAGTTACATGCATGCGCATTACTAACTACACTGTTGTAAAAACAAAATGGCTACCAGGGATTACATTAGTCTTTATGTTGGCTGTTCTGTTTTCATACCTGGTAAACGATTTATCAGCCCCCAAATTTAACTGTGATATTCGTTGCCAGCATACCCGAAACGTAAAAAAAATCGACATTTACAATCCAAAACCCGCCACGAGACTGAAATCAACCAATGAAAGAGTGACACGAAAACAATCATTCAAACATAAACAGAAGTTCTCTTGCCAATTATTTTAAAACGAAATTCAATAAAATTTGAATTTTCTCAAAACAATGAATTTTATAAAGTTTATGTTCATCCACCTCGTACCGGTACAAATGCCAAGCCATAACAATATTGTAAGTATAATTCTATCCTTTTTATATTGTATTCCGAAATCATCCTACACCAGAACTTTACATTATTAATATTTAATAATGATATTACAATAAGTTATCCTTAGAAAGGTAAAAAAAAGAGAGATAGGTCTAACAACACTCTTTAGTCTACAATAAGTGGTTTATTTATCTAACAAAATGCTGTTGTTTTTGGGAACTGAACGTTTGATTCGATCCCGAATTCTTTTTTTCCATTTACAATATAATAAAAAACCGATACTCCTGCAATACTATGTGGTGACCACGTGTTTGGTTTTCAGTTTGGAAACTATTATCATGAGGACGCATTTATTTGATGATTAGTCTGCAACACTTTTTTCAAATCACCTCCTGTATATTGGCACTGGTTCAGTAACATTGAATAGAGATCTTCAGTTTCACAAATTACTATGTGGCTAGAGGTAAATTCAATTGATGACCTGATGACTAAGTTTTTCCCAGATATTGCTAAAAATATCCACAATGTTGCATGGCTTCGTGAAAGAGCAATCTTGGCCTCTAGATATGATGCTGTTGATATAGTCAATTATAATCTTTTCCAAGAGTTATTAATCCATTGATTGTGTTATTAATGAAGACCAGGCAGTAGAATTCCCTGTAGAATTCACTACAACCGCGTGGAATGCCACATCATAACCTGATGTTGAAGGAAAAGGAAAGAGCTCCAGTTATATTATTAAGAAATCTTGATTCACTTAAACTGTGTAATGGTACATGGTTAGTAATACATTTTTTGAAAATTAATGTTCCGGAAGCTATTATAGTAATTGGAAATTTTAAAGGTGAAACTGTGTTAATTCCTTGGAGTTCCTTTATTCCTTCTGGCATGCTATTTCAGTTCAAGCGTTTGCAATTCCCAACAAAAATTAGTTTTGACATGTCTATAAATAAAGCTCAAGGACAAAACTTCAAAGTTGTTGGACTTAATCTTTAGACACGTTGCTTTTCTCATTGCCAGTTTTATGTTGGTTGCTCACGCATTGGAAGTCCTGAAAAACTCTACATTAACACACCTGTTAGAAGTCACATCCAAAATGTT
>NC_136517.1:32430862-32463362 GCF_053919585.1 Euprymna scolopes | reverse complement strand
TGGCAAAATGATAGAACAACGGGCCGTGAAAATTCTACTGTAAGTTGATAGCGTGTTTTTTTTCATGACGTGGCCCGTAGGTTTAAACACCGCACGTAAATTTCTTAATGTTTTTTTTTTGTTAACTGGAAAGAAGTTTATATGAAATAATTTCATAAAAGAAACAGTAGGTTTTCTAGAGTTCAATGTAGAATAAAATATATTTTGGACTAAGTTACTGCATGAAGGCACGTGAAGCTTCCTCCCGGGCGATTTCACCGGATTAATATAGGAGTGTAAAGTATTCGTTGATCATCATTCAATCTCAGCAACGTAGGTCTCCCTGCTTGTGTGTATATATATATATATATATATATATATATATATATATATATATATATATATATATATATATATATATATATATAACTTTTGAAATTGCTACTATATATTGAGTTCAATATAATGATTAATAAAGATTTAGCTAAATAATAAAAAATACTAAATTTGCAATTATATGCCAGTGTATTTTACGACTGGGGTACGGCTGGAGGTCTGCTAGTATATATATGTATATATATATATATATATATATATATATATATATATATATATATATATATACAATAAAATAAAATTCAACGATGCCAAATTTAGCACAAAGAATCTTAACATCTAATAAAAAAAAAATTAAATCAGCCCAAAAAATCCCTTTCCCAATTAAACCCAAAACTAACTGTAATTGTAATAACAAACATCTTTTCCTACTCAATAATGATTGCATCCATAAAGATGTTATATATTCTTGCACTATTACTGAGCTCCCACGCAATCCTCCCATAACAGACACTAATATTTCGTCTTCAATTTTTCTTCTTCCCATCCTCCATATGATATAGTTACTAATCCAATACACCACTCGAGCACCCCCTCCATCTACAATCATACAACTAGTAGTAATAATAATAATAATAATAATAATAATAATAATAATAATAATAATAATAATAATAATAATAATGAGAATAATAATATTTCTCCTAACAGCCATCCTAACACTAACAACACTCATTATCCCCTCCAAAATAGTCCTCATACAGACATTGTCCCACCATTTGTTGAACACTGTGAACAAAATTCAAACTATTTAACTAATACAAATCCGCAAATTAATATTAATACCAGACCTCGAGCTTTTAATAAAGTACATACATATATCGGCGCTACTTCAACATTAATTAAGAAAAGAATATCAAACCACATTTCTTTTTTTAACAACCATAATTGTAATAATAACCAAGGAACTTCTCTAACCACTAATTAAAAAACTTAACTCTAACAATACCCCCTTCTCAATCAAATAGCCTATCATTAAAAAGTTAAGTATTATACTCTAGGCTCTAAGTCATGTCGCCTCTGCACAACCGAAGCTATAACTATATTTACTTCCCCTCAAAGTAACAATATAATAAATTCTAAAAATGAACTGATCTCTTTCTGTAAACATAAGTCCAAATTTAATTATGGCAATTTTGAAATTAAATAGTTATTACTTTTACCCTTTATATAGATATAAAAAATTTTTTCTTTAACTTTATCGTTTTTCTACATACTTCTTAATACTTTATAATTTAATAATCCTTTATTTTAATTCTTTATCTCTTCTTTGCATGGCCGATTATTTATCTGCATTTTCTGCTTTATTCTTTAAACTTTCCTATCTATCTAATATATCAATCTACCCACACTTTCATATCTTGTATGTATATTTACTTATATTTTACTATATGCATTTACGTACTTTTTTCTTGCTTTTTCCTGAATTTGCAGATACCGGCCTTCCATTCTCCTTAAATAATTTTTATTTTATTTTATTTTTTTTTAATATTTTATTTTTTTTTTTCATTATTTTTTATTTATTTATTTATTCTTTATAGATTCTTTATTTTCTATTTACTTATTAATTAATTTATTTATTTATTAATTTTCCATTTAGTGTCATCTAACAAATCTCTTGCTGACATTTTTTTAAGTGATGACCTGTACATTTGAGTTGACCTATATTATTTTGCCCTATATATTTTTTTCGCACCTTTAACATTTCCTGTCTGGGTCATTTTGACTTTTGTTTCCCTTTATTTTATATTTTATATTTAACTTTATCATCATTTTTTTCTCTTCCCTGATCTTTCTTATTTATATTTATGTCTCAGAAGTAGACTGAAATCATATCTTATTTTTCTTTTATTAATATTATTGAAATATTTTCTTTTTCCTTGTACACGTTTTTGTGAATTATTCCATAGATTTCTGCCTTTGGATTATTATGGACCATCTTCTTCCTATTACGGGTTTCCTTGGATTTTACTTGTACAAATGGAAATTCTTTTAACTTTCTTGAAGTTTTTCATTTGGATTTTACCGTCACTGGATTTTTATCTTCTACCAGACTATCCGTTCATGTGTAATCACCTTTTTCTTCATCATATTCCCTCTACTTCACTTTTTTTGTTATCAAGTAAGATCTTTGACTTACTTGTTGTTTCATCAAATACTTTTGCATGCAAAATCCGATCCCGCATTTTGCTAATTCCTACCCTCTGATGAGAAGGAAAGTATTTCTTCGAAACTCCGCGGATTAAGGACTATCGATTGATCTAGTGTTTCCTTTTCAGATTAAATATGTTGTTAACTCATTTCAAAGGTTTTTTAACATATTTTATTAACTGTTTGCTTACACACACACACACACACACACACACACACACACACACACACACACACACACACACACACACAGTGAAAGAGCCCACTTTCGCAAGATGAGAAAAGTTTATTAAAGAACTTTTTAAATACGAAATGCGGAAATATATATAAATATAGAAGTATATAATTATATAGAATTACAAGCCTTTCCAAATTTAAAAGGCTCAATATCAGTGATAGAGCCTAATATAAGTAGAACAAATCCAGATATATTAGAATTACATTTACAATATTTTATTACAAATTAGGAATACGAAATAAAGGTGAAAGGTTCCTTACTCTATAGTTTCAAAGAGTTTCTTCAGAGGAGGAAAATTTAACAAAAGTTAATTATAGAAAAGTATCTATTTTTGCTGGTTAAGCTTAATTGTTGAACGCATTCGAGAAAACAATTGAAAAAAAGGCATATTTTTAAACATATAAAGAAAAGGAATATTCAGCAAAGTCCAATATGTATGGTTTTAAATATCTAAAGATATCCAGAAATTCGCAATAGGTGGGGAAATTAGTTAGTCTAACAAGAGTTCCGTAAAATATCCTTTAGAATCTTTTTAAAAATATCCGGGATTAGAAAAGGAATAAAAAGCTGAAAATTAGCAAAATGCGCTGACAATTAGCAAAATGCGGGAGTAAAGTCCAATCCATAAAAATAATTGTTCTTGCGCAGAAAGGCATAAGAAGACTTTTTTTTTTTTAAAGATAGAGACTAGGAAAAATTGTTGACAATGGTTGTAGCTAGACAACTGTTGTAAATGTTTTGCAAAAAGTAGATTGAAGCTCAGTCGGGCATTTGCCATGAATATAATCATAGGATAGAAATAGATTCGCAATTTTGCGAAAAAGATGTTGTAGGGAGAATATCAAACTACTAGATTTCGAAACCGGTTTTGAACCCTGTCAGTACAAAAAATAAGGATGCTATAACCAAGTATTACCCAGATCTGTCATCAGGCCTTTATCTTAGGACGAATTATTCTCTTTACAGGTAGAGGGTTCAGTCGGAAGTTAGTCTGGCACGGTAGAATGACCCAACCATTTTTCCAACACTTGTTTTATATATTTTCATCTTTATTAACGATTTCTCTTTAAGTTCTGAATTCATTCTGGAACTGAGTTATAATTTCTTAAACTCTTCCGACTTTCAAAAGAGACAATGGATTTGTAAGCCACGAGCAACTGTATCAGAGCGCACACACGCGTATAGCGGCTGTATACAAATAACTGAGCCTTGGTTGAGATGACGTCACGACAAGGAAAAAAGAAAAAGATTATGAAAAATAAAAACGTGTGCGCAGACAGGGAATCACGTTAGACACATGTGGCTGACGTCACAACCGAGACGAGAAGTCCCGCGTGTTTAGCAGAATGAGGAATAAAGGTCTTTTGTTCAAGCCTGAAACAGCAAGTTCAATTTTATCCTCATTCGTTTCTTATGTCTCTTGCGACGGAGTCGACAACGTATTGGGCCCCTACATATTAACGACCACGTTACACAACAAATTTAACATTAGATCAGCATTTAACTCTTTAAGGAACTTGACAAATTATGATGTAAAAATCAATACTCGGTATTTACTGGCGATATAGATAAAGAAGTAAAATTTTCAGCAGTATAATATGAAAGTCGACGTGATCAGCCAATAAGCAATCAGCAGTAAGCAGATGAGAGGATATAAATTAGAATTTTTTAGGGTTGGCCCTAAAACGGTGCGTATTTTCTCCTGATGACCCGACATTATCTTAAAACCGAAGTATAATGTTTCGCAATTTAAAAAAATGCACAGTTATGAATGAAATAACTACAAAATTAAAGCGACAAAACGACTCGTATTTCTATCCTGATTATGCGACACTAATTTGAAGCCAGAAGGACATACTTTACATTTGAAAACAGCTAAAACGCCATGATTATATTCAACCTATTTTCTTTTGAATAAAACTTATGGAACAGGCGAATCGTCGAGTATTTTGTTTCTTCTGTTTTACATTCATATATAAAGGCGCTTGTCTACCCTCACGGATGAGTTGTGATACAACGAAACAGTACTGTATTTGGATGACTCTCTCTCTCTCTATATATATATATATATATATAACTATTTTTTGACAATAATTAAATACCTACAGACACTAGTGTTTCATGCTTTCGGGAATTTTCTGGATGCAAGATTAATACCAGTCGAACGATTCGAACTCGGCAACACGAGACATCTCTGGCTTGATTAGCAAAGACCGTATCCATTCGGCTACCATTAACCGCGTGAAATAATGTTGAATTTAAACATTATAATTTTAAATGTTCTTTTTACGTCAGTCAGACAGTGATCTAATCGTTATACGATGATCTATGCATAAGAGCTAAATTGACCGACTTTAATTCAACTGAAAGTGCTCAACAATAAGAAACGAATTTCTTAAAGTGGCTGTCATAATTATTTTTTACTATGATAATTAAATACCAACAGCCTCTAGTGTTTCATCCTTTCGGGAATCTTCAGTGCAGGTTCTCACGATTAACACTATCGAACGATATATATATATATATATATATATATATATATATATATATATATATATATATATATATATATATAACTACTTCATTTACTCACATAAAATTGATATACGAAAGTATAGATTTATGCGTAAACTTTAAGTATTTACTTTAAAAGTGCTCAATACGTAGGTAGAGCTAGTTAGTAATTTATAAAATATATATGGCGATTAAGCTACACTGAATATTCGGCGTTTCATCCACTGTAGGATTCCTCAGGCTTATGCGCGAATTCTGTGGTTGTTTATCGTTTTTATATGGTCCTCTTCTATTGAGAATTTAGTTAGCCAATCAGCTTTCTAGTGTCCACCGCGCCCCTTCCTATCAGCCAATGGGCATGCATTTTATCGGACAAAGGATCTGTTTTAAAACTAGGTTAGTGTTTTTTTTGTTAGTTTATATATAAATATATATATGTGTACATACATATATGCACATATATATACAAAAATATATACATACATATATGTGTGATCGTTTATGTATATTCATGTTTATTTAATTTATTTATTTGTTTATTTTCTATTGTTTTTGTTAGTTTTAAAACTATTTTGTATCGCTATCATAGGGTAAATTTTATTTTGTGAACACAGTTATTTGCTATTTCTCTCCTACAGTTTAATAGATTTTGGGGGTCTTTAAAGTACAGGATAGCAAATTTTTCATGAAGGACCATATAAAAACGATAAACAACCCCAGAATTCGCGCATAGGCCTGAGGAATCCTAGAGTGGATGAAACGCCGAATATTCAGTGTAGCTTTATCGCCATATATATTTTATAAATTACTATATATATATATATATATATATATATATATATATATATATACATATAGTAATAGCTTAGTTGTATGAATTTAGCTCCTTATTTCTGAACCGGAAAAGGTTCTTAAGTCTATTTCTTATAAATTGATTTAAATTAAAAAAATTCCACAAGTGGCTTGTTGATATCTCCGCTGCGCTTGCTAAAGATGGCCCCTTATATTGATATTTTGTTGTTCGAAAATTGGAAGAGAAGCTGTAAATAACTTATAATAGATTTCTATTACGCCAAATAGCCTTTCCATTACGTCATTTAGCGTAATGAAAACGCTATTTGGCGTAATAGAAAAATATAAGGTATTTACACTTCTATTCCAATTTTCCGATTTTAATCATGTCAAAACGCACTTTATTTGCCTTTGACGAATTGATTGTAGCTATTTCTTCTGATGAGTTAAGGGCATAATAGATTCACTAATGGATATACTCATTAAGTGATTGATTTTGCACTACGAAACAGATACTGGCAAGAATTGTAAAAGTTAACTGAATTAAAGGAATAAATTATAAGATTGTAAACGTCATAAACTTGGGAATATAGTCTTTTGTCATTTATTCACTATATTCCTCTGTAATTACATTGAGCTTCTTAAGTAAGGATTAGTATATATTATAAGAAAATATATTTCCACAGAAATATATATATATATATATATAAGAGAGAGAGAGAGAGAGAGAGAGAGAGAGAGAGAGAGAGAGAGAGAGAACCTATTAAAACATTTATACAGGCAATTTCGGTGCAAAAGATGTTTTTTTAATAAGTTAAACCTCATCAACATTTCAGTCAATGTCGGTAATCTTCAACGTAATACATAGGTTTGTTTCCATATTTTCATTGTAATGGCAAATCCCAAAGAAAGGAACAAGTTCTCTTTTCTAAATTAGGGATTGTATTATTGTCTTTTGCAATTTCTAATTCATGGGTTTAACCCCCTTCCCACATTTTTACACTTCTACGCAGACAATCATCTAAACCGGGTTATACTTATTAAATGTTACGTTGTCCATTTACCCCTACCCTCCCTGGATATTTTTATGGGTGGGGCCAACTCACCCAGAATTTTGAAACATGTGGCAACCCAGACACATATCGCCGACTAAAGAGTGCCACGAACTTTTCTCCTTCCTCCACATACTTCTGGCGGGGAACATTTCGTTAGACTTGCATGGGGATTAACCGATTGTTGTCCACATTCGTATTGAGAGTATTGATAGATTTACAGTCGTTTCTGGGCAGACAGAAAGCATACACCCACAATTTGAAGCTCATGGTCACACACACACACACACACACACACATATACATATATATATATATATATATATATATATATATATATATATATATATATATATATATTACTAGCAGGTCAGCCCGGCTTTGCTCGGACCCTATGTACCGTTCATAGCTTTATGTGCTTATGTGCATATATATATATATATATATATATATATATATATATATATATATATATATATGAGCAAACAATTAATACAATATGTTAAAAAATATGTTAAAAAATAATTAATATATATATATATATATATATTATAAAAAAGTGAACCATATCGTAAATTCAATCAACTAAAAAATGGAAACCGGGGTGAGGAAAAGAAAAATATATATATATATATATATATATATATATATATATATATATATATATATATAATGGGGCAAGTTATATGTACAATTAAATAAAATAAATAAGTCGATTAAAAAACGATCGTTAAAATATACCCAAAGCGCTTTTCGTTCAGACAAACATTTTCAAGGGTCATAAGTCTGAAAATTATTATTTTTTAGAATATTTGGTAGTGATATGGAATACGAGCGGAGAGGAGGTTAAGAAAAAAAAAAAAAAAAACCTGACTACCCAAATAATTCTAACTGAAGCCGGAGGTTTCTCTGCTTGCACAAAGTAGGGGGGTTAGCAATGATGGCAAGTGCTTCGAGGACAGACAGGTGGAACTTTGTGCGTCCTCGGTACAAAACAGAAAAACACTCCGGAGAGAAAACAAGACCGCACTCCTTTTTATCGACCAAGTGTTGGCCGATGGACGATTCTATCAGTTGAGATTTTCTGGTAGTAGGTTGATGATCCCGGATGAAACGGGGAACATGTTGGGCGATTCTGACCTGAAGACGCTGGGTCGTCTTGCCTATATAGACGGCACCACACTGACATTGAAATTTATAAATAATATTACTAGTTTGGGAGATAGGCAAGACATCCTTACGAAATGAGGGAAAGGCGATTTTGTGGAAAAGGCAATACGGAGCGATAGAGCACCAAAATTAGAAGACACCAGAGAGGAAATCTTATCGCAAATAAGTTGGCCTTCAAGTCCAATCCAGGGTAACCTAAGGTATACCGGAAATCTACATGGACCGTATTTTGGTAGCTTAGAAAAGGATTGAATTTTTTTATTAATAACTAAGTTAACTAATGGAGGTGGATATCCATTAGTAATAAAACTCCTTTTAATGTTTTCAATTTCCACATCAATAAAAGGTGGGGAACAAATAGCAAGTGCCCGATGGGTTAAGTTTCTAATAAGATTTAGTTTCCTGGTTGTGGGTGCAAAAGAATCCCAACTAAGATAAAGACCAGTGAAAGTGGGGTTTCTATAAATAGATGTCATAAAGGAAAGCCCACGTTTAGAAACTGACACATCAAGGAAAGGAAGGGAGTTATCTTTTTCCACCTCCATCGTAAATTTGAGAGAAGGGTGTAAATTATTTAATAAGTGGAAAAAGGACATAGCTTCATCATGCGTTGCGAAACAAGAAAAAGTGTCGTCAACATAACGCATGTAAAATGCTGGTCTAGGGCACTTGTCAAACAACGTCTGTTCTAAAAAACCCACAAAAATATTGGCCAAAGTTGGGCCAAGGGGTGATCCCATCGATATACCGTCGAACTGGCGATACATCACATCGTTGAAACTAAAGGAAACTGACTTAGTAGCAAGTTCCAAAAGTTCAACGAACACCGCCTCAGGAAAAGAGGGGAGGGGGCCAGGGCCTCTATAAAGAAAATCAGCACATATGTCAATGACCTCGTCAAGAGGGACATTGGTAAACAAATTGCTAATATCAAAGGAGACCAAATAACAGTTGTTAGTGGTAAGAGGAAGCTCCTTGATAGTCGATGCGAAATGAAAAGAATCAGGTGTGCAATGTGTTGAATAAAAAGAACAGACTGGTTCAAGAATTAAAACCAGCCATTTAGCCAGATTGTGTTGGGCCGAACCTACCATCGACAAAATTGGTCTCAATGGAGTATCAATTTTGTGTACCTTAGGCAATCCGTAAATCCTGGGGCGTTAAGAGCCCACCGGTCGGATATTATTATAAACTTCCTTAGAAAAACATTTAAGTTTATGCCATCGAAGTAGTTTATTTTGAAGCTTGGTTTCAATTGAAGGAGTGTCATCAGAGTCCAGGGAACCTAAACAGATAAATTTGCTATCATTGTTAAGAATAGAAAGAAAGTTTTATTAGAAACTTAACCCATCGGGCACTTGCTATTTGTTCCCCACCTTTAATTGATGTGGAAATTGAAAACATTAAAAGGATTTTTATTACTAATGGATATCCACCTCCATTAGTTAACTTAGTTATTAATAAAAAAATTCAATCCTTTTCTAAGCTACCAAAATACGGTCTATGTAGATTTCCGGTATACCTTAGGTTACCCTGGATTGGACTTGAAGGCCAACTTATTTGCGATAAGATTTCCTCTCTGGTGTCTTCTAATTTTGGTGCTCTATCGCTCCGTATTGCCTTTTCTACAAAATCGCCTTTCCCTCATTTCGTAAGGATGTCTTGCCTATCTCCCAAACTAGTAATATTATTTATAAATTTCAATGTCGGTGTGGTGCCGTCTATATAGGCAAGACGACCCAGCGTCTTCAGGTCAGAATCGCCCAACATGTTCCCCGTTTCATCCGGGATCATCAACCTACTACCAGAAAATCTCAACTGATAGAATCGTCCATCGGCCAACACTTGGTCGATAAAAAGGAGTGCGGTCTTGTTTTCTCTCCGGAGTGTTTTTCTGTTTTGTACCGAGGACGCACAAAGTTCCACCTGTCTGTCCTCGAAGCACTTGCCATCATTGCTAACCCCCCTACTTTGTGCAAGCAGAGAAACCTCCGGCTTCAGTTAGAATTATTTGGGTAGTCAGGTTTTTTTTTTTTTTTTTTTTTTTTTTTCTTAACCTCCTCTTCGCTCGTATTCCATATCACTACCAAATATTCTAAAAAATAATAATTTTCAGACTTATGACCCTTGAAAATGTTTGTCTGAACGAAAAGCGCTTTGGGTATATTTTAACGATCGTTTTTTAATCGACTTATTTATTTTATTTAATTGTACATATAACTTGCCCCATTATATATATATATATATATATTTTTCTTTTCCTCACCCCGGTTTCCATTTTTTAGTTGATTGAATTTACGATATGGTTCACTTTTTTATAATTATTCTAAAATTTTGCCAATCGAATAAAGATATATATATATATATATATATATATATATATATATATATATATTAAAAGGTTTGACTCATGTCTAGGTAATTTACATCTAAAATTTCAATTTGGCGGAGGAGTTTCGTAGAGTCTACAAAGGTCAACTCTTTAAACTTTGCATGTTTTGATACCCTTTCTGTAAACTTTCAAATATTTAGACCCCAAATTGGCTGAATAGTTTGTTAGAGACCTCAATGGTCAACTCTTTCAACTTTGACCTTTTGACAGCTAAATTCTCGACCAAAGAACCGATTCAAAAGCTTGCATCATGTCTGGATACCCTTTATGTAAAATTTCAAATGTTTAGAGCCCAAATTGGCTGAATAGTTTGTTAAAGACCTCAATGATCACCTCTTTCAACTTTGAGCTTTTGGCAGCCAATTCTCGGCCAAAAACTGATTAAAATGCTTACCCTATGTCTGAAAACACTTTATGTAACATTTCAAATGTTTAAACCAAAAATTGGTTGAGAAATTTGGTAAAGACAGCAGAGGTCAATTTTTTTTTTTACTTCGACTCCAATTTTGACCCATTAACATTTACTGTTTGGATTCAAATCAAATTAAAAGTTTTATCCATGTCGAAATAACCTAGTCAAATCGTTGAACTTTAACCTTTTCACAGCCAATTTTCTGGCCGAAAACCGATTTAGAAGATTTTCCCAAATCTCAATACCCCTTATGTCAAATCTTGAGTCTGTAGACTGAAAATTGACAGAGTAGTTTTGTAGGGAAATGCACACAGACAGACAGATACACAGAGGCATTTTCATTTTATATATATATATATATATATATATATATATATATATACAGTGATGATCATATTTATTGGCACGGTAAAATAAAAGTTAAATTTTGTCTAATAAATTCTAAAAAAGGGATTAAATTAAAGAAAACACCAAAGTATATTATGTATTTTTAACTGGCCTTTCCGATGCAGCAATCGGATTTTAGAAAAAATAAACAACAAAGGAACAACAAACATAATTGCAAAAAACCCTTGTTCAAAATTATTGGCACGATTTATTTAATAATCAATTGTGTAGCCTTTGGCCTTGATTACCTTCCTCAGTCGCTTTTCATAGTTTACAACCAAGTTGTTGCACTCTTCAGTAGTAATTTTAGCCCACTCTTCCTGACAATAATCCTCCAATTGAATAAGATTCTTAGGCTTCCTTTGCATTACCCTCAATTTTAATGTTCTCCATAAATTTTCAATTGGATTAAGGTCTGGGCTTTGTGATGGCCACTCCAAAACATTAATATGATTGTCCTCAGGCCATTTCTTAGTCAGTTTAGCCGAATGCTTTGGGTCATTATCTTGCATGAACCACCAACGACGACCAAGTGAGAGCTCTTTAGCAAAGTCTTTCAGGTTTTCATCCAATATTTTAACATAATCTTCCTTTTTTATGCTACCTGTGACCTTAACAAGTCGCCCTGGTCCAGAGGCAGCAAAGGATCCCCAAAACATCAAACTGCCTCCACCGTGCTTCACTGTGGGTATGGTGTTCTTAGGCAGGAAAGCTTCGCCAGATTTTCTGTAAATATAAGACACTTTATTATGGCCAAATAACTCTATTTTCGTTTCGTCAGTCCATAGAACACGTTTCCAGAATGCAACATCTTTATCAATATGACGTTTTGCAAAGGCTAGCCTTGCTTTCAGGTGCATAGGCTTCAATAAAGGAGTCTTTCTCGGACGACATGCTTTTAAACCAGCTCTCTTCAAAACTCTACCAACTGTATGTCGAGATACATTCACTCCAGAGGTGCTCTGTTCATCAACAATCTCCCCAACAGAGATCCTTGGGTTTTGTTTTACTTGTCGAACAATTTTCCGTTCATCTCTTGGGGAAAGAATCCTTTTTCTCCCTCTACCCTCTAAACTCATAACGTGGCCTTGCGATTTGAACTTGTTTATTATGGCTCTAACAGTGGATTTGGGAAGGTTTAGCTTTGAAATCTTATCATAGCCCTCCCCATTGGTATGGCATGCTACAACAAGCTTCCTGACGTCTTCGCTGTGTTCCTTAGTTTTAACCATGGCGATTGAAAATTATAATTTAGTCACTTATAATAGTTTAAATAAATCGCTATCTAAAAATTATCTGAAAAAAATTATTCACTGAATTAGCGTAATAAGCATAATATGGCTATAAAAAAGTTCAGAAAGCACGTAAACCGGAAATTGATTGATATTATACTGATACTAAAAGAAAAACAAAGCCGTGCCAATAATTTTGAACAAGGGTTTTTTGCAATTATGTTTGTTGTTCCTTTGTTATTTATTTTTTCTAAAATCCGATTGCTGCATCGGAAAGGCCAGTTAAAAATACATAATATACATTGTTATTTTCTTTAATTTAATCCCTTTTTTAGAATTTATTAGACAAAATTTAACTTTTATTTTACCGTGCCAATAAATATGATCATCACTGTACTTATATATATATATATATATATATATATATATATATATATATATATATATATATATATATATATATATACATATATATATATATATATATATATATATATACATATATATATATATATATATATATATATATATTTACTTGAACAATAGAATTGTCGTCATAGAAAAGACGACGGGATTCCATTTACGTTTGATGAAAACCGTTTTTTCTTTGTTGCAGATCATCTAGTAATTGGCCAGTTGTGTAGAAATCCCAAGAGTGAGATGAGCCTTCTATCATGTCTGAAAGTTACACAATGTTCAACGAGCGAGATCAGAGATGCGCCGCTGTACAACTCATGCTCTGTGCCATTCCATGTTATGACAAGAGGATCATTGTAAGCACCTGCAAATGCATCGCTGGATTGCCATGAAAATAATTGACGTGTCCAGGGTAATGAAAACAAAGTTTTCAGTCACAGTTATGGTCTCGGGTGTGGTTTCAAATGAGAGCCACAGAATGCCACCCCACCTCTTTGATGTCGTCCTGAAAGTAAACACCAAAGTGTACCTGGATGTGCTGAAAGTACGATGATCCTCTGGTGCAATCAGGTAGCTGCTGTCCGACCCTGCGTATGGCAGCAGGACTCCGCGTTAGCCCACGTCCAAAAAGACCCAGGCTTGGCTTCAGGAGTTCTATGAATATGTACCCTTCTGTTACTGGCCCCTCTCCTCTCCCGGCCTGGACCCACTGGGCTACTTCGTTTGATCATATGTCAAGAACATAATCAACATAACATCCCACAACACCAAAGCCAGCCTAATGGACTCCATCCGCCGAGTATTCGCCGAGCTCCCGCCGGCGATTGTCGAAAAAGCAATGTTCCCAGTTCAGAACCAGTTTCGAGGCCGGTCGCGGCCACATTGACTAGATAGAAGCTCTACTACATAATCAAGTAACTTGAATTGATATTTCTAATATAAAGTTTAAAAATATAGATGTAATGTTTTTTTTTCTTTACATGGGGTTCACCACTTATCAAGGCTTGAAGGCCACTCAGGGATAAGGATTATTGCGTGTACAGTAATCAATGAGATAGTATTGTAGTAATCATTAGTATTGGGTGTTTAGGTAGAGTGTCTTACTTAAGGTGGCGGTTTGTCAGGAGTTTGTTTATGTTGGACTTGAAGACATCCGGGTTGTAGTCAGGTGGGAAACAGGCAAGCGGCAGAGAGTTCCACTAGCGTACAGTTCTAAGAAAGAAGCTTTGCTCATGGAATCTACGTTTGGATTTAGGCACAGATAAAGAGTGGGGAAATTTATTGGCAGTAGTTTCAGCCAGACGGGTGTTTCTTGTGACAGATTGGCGAGGAGGGACGAGGGATTGGAGCTCAGACGAGCACTTGCCATGGAAATAACGATAAAACAAAGACAGGCTCGCAACGTCTCTTCTGTGGTAGAGAGGTTGCAGGGAAGAGAAAAGGGCATCCCCCACTAAACCACGAAGTCTATTTTGAAATCTGTCAAGGCAGGATAGGCTGTTTTTAGCAGCTCTTTCCCAGATGTGGCAGCAGTACTCCATCTTTGGACGTACTTGGCTTTTATACAGGTGGAGAATTGCATCAGTAGTGAGATATCTTTAGAGCCGTAATTATATATATATATATATATATATATATATATATATATATATATATATATATATATATATACTAGTAGGCTGTCCGGCATTACCCGGTTGTAAAATACGTATAAATATGATATTTTGATTTCGTATCTGTTATTATATTGGATCCAAAATATATTAACGATGTAAAAAGTTAAAAAAAAATGACTCGTGCACCACCACTGAGAATCGAAATCAAAACGTTTATCTTACAATTTATTTTTTCTCTGACGTTAATGCCTGAGCTATAAAGACATGTTTGCTGGGAGGCTAAAATTTAAAACATAAACCAATAGCTATTATGTTACGCATGCATATTCGTAATGCGATCGTTCGACCGTCACCTGGTAAATTTCATTTTTTTAATTTTCACACTTTTGCACCGATTTTCCCCGACTAAAACCCAAATGCAAAGTTTCACATGGGTTCGAATACCCTATATATTAAGTTTCATGTCCTTAGACCAACGAGGGAAAGCTTGAAAGGATGCTCCGAGAGGAATCTTTCAGAATCAAAATATACGTTTGTTTCGAGATGTTGTAATAGGTTTACGTGAGAGAAAAACTCACGTCTTTAGTTTCTGACTGCAAATAATTCACTTAAATGCCAAACGGTGAAGAAAATAAAATTAACAAAAAAAAAACTAATATTGAAGAAATGCTTTACCGTTTTCTTTTCTTTTTTTTTTGGAGGGGGGGGTAGGATTTTTTTTGTTTTTAATTCTGTTTTTGTGTTTTCTTGATTTTTCTTCCGATTTATTTTGTTATTATATTTTGTCCGTATATTAATACCGCAACCGTCTGTCTTTTATCAGATTATTGGTTTTGAGTGTCGAGATTTTTGGATATCTAATAAGGATATTTAGGTGCTTGGGTAGAATGTGGATGATAGCGGGTAAAGAGACAATGAAGAGATGAGGATGGAAGTTGATGCGGAATAAAGAAGGGATTGTCATTGTTTTTGTTTTTTTTTTTGTAGTGAGTGGAAAGGAAAGAAGATGATAATGGGGAAAGAAAGTAAAGTACGGAAACAAAGGGAGAAAAGGGAACACAATAAGGCAGAAACAAAGGGGGAAAAAAGAAAAAGAGTGAAAAAAGAAACATTATAAAAAAAGAAACATTATAAAAAAGAAACATTATAAAAAAGAAACATTATAAAATAAGAAACATTATAAAAAAAGAAACATTATAGAAAAAGAAACATACAAAAAGAAACATTATAAAAAAAGAAACATTATACAAAAAGAAACATGAAAAAGAAACATTATAAAAAAGAAAGAAACAGAGCAATGAAAAATTGAAAAGAGTAAAAGAGGAAACATTATGAGGAAGAGGAAAGAAAATGTTGAAAATGGAGAGAAAAGAAACATGATGAGAAAAACGAAACAAGTATTTTAACGGAGAATGCTCCGACAGAACTGCAAGTACTTGTACCCCCTCGACGTAAATATCCTCCACAAACCCGACAAGCAGCTAAATCCCACCCCTACAAAGTAGAGATCCCTACTCCAGTAGTTTCTTCCCTAGAATTGCTAGACTTTGGAATTCCTTTTCGGGCCCCTGTTTCCCCAACTGTACTGACATGTAGAAGTTCAAGTGTAACGTGAACCGACATCTTGCTGCCCAATTCCCTACATAGTGCGCCTGTAGCTTATGTCTCTGATAGTAGCCCCCTACATCAAAGTGGCAACATGCCTTGTTTGGGGTGAAAATGTAATAAAAAAAGAAAATCTTAGAAAGACAGATATAGAGAACACTTGAATATATAGAGAACACTTGAATATATAGAGAATACGCTTACATATGATATTTTACTTTGTCCAGATTTCGTATATATTAATATAGAATCGTGATTTTAAAAGCGAAAAAAAAAGTATTTGGGTGCCATCAGCTAGAATCGAAACCGATCGCAAACTGTAGTATTCAAAGCTGGTGACGTTACCACTGTATCAATGTGACACAGTTATGAACTGATTAAAAATAAACTAAAATGAATGTACAGAATGTATAAGAATTTCTTTCTATTTTGACTCCTTTAAAACTATTTTTCCTCCCTTAAAAACTATTTTTCCTCCCTTAAAAACTATTTTAATAGACTAAAGACTCATAAAAGAACGCTGCGTAAAAAAATCCAATTATTTGAGGCCTCTAGCGCCGCTTTTCGATTTTTAGTTTCAGGAGGGATAGAGTTTGAAAATATGGAGAAAGACAAACAGGCATGTATAGTAAGTTTTATGAATTATATATATACTAGCGGAGTAGAGGCACAGCTTCTCCCGGTCGTAAAATACGCTTGAATATAATATTTAAATTTGTCCAGATTTCGCATATATTATTATAGAGTCGTGATTTCAAAAGTAAAAGAAAAAGTATTTGGGTACCACCAGCTAGAATCGAAAGTGGAAGCAAAACTGTAGCATTCAAAGCTGGTGACGTTACCACTGTACCAACGTGACATATGAACTAATTCAATATAAACTAAGAAAATGTACAAAATGCATAACAATTTTTTTTCAATTTTGACCCCTTTTTTGACCCCTTAAAAACTATTTTAATCGGTTAAATACCCATAAAAGTACGGTCCATAAAAATCCAATCATTCGATGTTTCTAGCGCTGCTTTTCGTCTTTTAGTTTCGGAGGAGATAGAGTTTGAAAATAGGGAGCCAGTCAGACAGACAGACAGCCAAACAAACAGATATAGTGAGTTTTATAAATTAGATGAGAAAAAAGAAAGAAAGAAAGAAAAGGAAAAGGAAAAGAAAATGGTTGAAAAGGGGGAGAAAGGGAATATCATTAAAAGAAAGAAAAGATTGAAAGGAGAGAGCAAAGGAAACATAATAAAAAGAAAAAAAAATTGAAAAGAAAGAGAAAGAAAGTATTATAAAAAAGAAAGAAAGAAAGATTGATCAGAAAAGGAAAGAGAATAATATCAGAAAGTTTAAAAGCGAATAAGAAAAAGACCAAGAAAAAGAGAAAACAGAAATATTAAAAGAAAAAATAGAAGCAAGAATATCAATATTTTTTACACGGAAGTAATTGCTTATTAAGACCCAAGAGCCACTAGAGGAAAATTGTTAATGAGTCTAAGGTTGACTGTGAGACAACACTTTGATGACTTAAGTAGAGTTGGATTATTTAAAATTGCAGTTTAATAAAACTTATTACATTAAATTTGAAAAGAACCATTGTATAGTCAGCTGGGAAGCAACCCCGCGGTATTGTGTTCCTCAGACGGACAAATCTTGGAAAGGAACTTTGCTCATTGAATTTTCGTTTAGTTTTATGCACTGATAGAAAGTAAGGAACATTATTGACAGTTGTAACGAGACGTGTATTCGCTGAGAGTGTTTTGCAGGTGAAGAGCATAGCTTAAGCTTACTCGAGTCCCTACAATGCAAATCATAAACGGAGAAAAAAGAAAGAAAAGGAAAAGGATAAAGAAAAGAGGCATGGTAAATAAATAACAAAATAGATGAATTTAGAAAATGCATGTTTTAAAGAAAATAAAGGACGAAAGGGGAAAGAGATTTTGGTTGGTTGTTTTTAGTTTACAGCATATCAACCCATTTCAGGTTATTTAATGCCGACTCCAGTTATTTTGAAGAACATTTTTTTTAATAGAATATTATTTTTTCAAGTCAGTTTCTATTTAACTTGGGACCCTAACAGGTACTACCACTCCGGGTCAGAGTGGACCTGGGAGCAATGGCAATTAAAAGGTGGCTCCACACTCCCCAAAGCCCGCCAGCTGGGGCCTCACCATCGGATATAGTTTAAGGTCATATCCAGGACCTTCAGTCCTAGGAGATCGTGAAAGCAGGGGAAAGTCAAATAGATAGAGTCCGAGTCTTTTTTTTTTAATTAATGAAACGAAACAATTATATGGCGTTGCTAATGAAAGGGGAGATTTGTTTTAGAAGTGTTATAAATAAGAAAACACTTATGATTGATAGAGAAGTCTCTTTGGCGACCCCCTCTATCACATTTACTGCTGAGCGGACTGAGTATAAAAATGAAACAGAAACGATTGAAAATAAACATCGTATTACTTTCACAATACAAATCAACGTATAAGAATTAATAACGGCGTCCATTTTCTTTTTCTTTTGTTTCTGTTTAATACATTACATTCTTTAACGAATTAGAAATAGTGGCAATTCTCACTTTCAACTATGTATCAAACATTTTAGTTTTTGGCGTTAAAGTATTATATTTTAGTGCTTGTGCAGTATAAGGGTCATACTATCATCGGAACAGTCAGGGCGGTTTACACGAAAAAGGCCGGAAAGTTGCGGACACAAGCAAATTTTTTTTTCATTAAATTATACATTATTTTTGTTAGAACGAAGCTAATAAAACGAACAATTAATTGAATCATAAAAACAATTTCGATGTAAAATTAATTTTAAATTGAAAATAACTTCATTGTAAAAGTGATTTAAAAATGTCAATGTCAATACAAAATTAATTTTAAAATGAAAATTTCATCAATGTAAAATTAATTTTAAAATGAAAATAATTTCAATTAATTTAAAACTCCAAATAATTTCAACGTAAAATTAATTTAAAAATCATAATAATTTCAGTGTAAAATTAATTTCAAAACGAAAACAATTTCAATGTAAAATACATTTGAAAATCAAAATAATTTCAATGTAAAATTAATTTAAAAATCAAAATAATTTCAATGTAAAATTAATTTAAAAATGAAAACAATGTCATTGTGAAATTAATTTAAAAATAAAAACAATTCCATTGTAAAACTCATTAAAAAAATGAAAATAATTTCACTGGAAAATCAATTTTAAAATAAAAATAATTTCAATGTAAAATTATTTTTAAACGCCAATAATTTCCATGTGAAATTATTTTAAAAATGAAAACGATATTCTTGATTAATTATTGGGCAATTTTTACGAAACTGTAGAAATTCAAATTCAAATTAAGAAAAAAAATATTCATTGTAAGGTACGTTTCATGGATAAAGATTTATTTTTTTTAATTAGGAAACAACTGATAGCAAGCAGTTTTAAAAAAAAATATTTTATATGGTTTCTTTATTTTCATTATTTTCATAAAATTTTGTTCAAATCAATATAATAGTTTTTTAAATAATAAACCACAGATAAACCAAAGACTTCCGTAAACTGCCAAAATAATTCCGACGAAAGCATAGTCCTTATGCTTTATTTGTATCTCTTTACATCAAATGGCTTCGTTCCTTGTTGTTGTGGTGGCAACCACTTATTTGCATATGCGAATAACATAACACTATAAATGGCAAGCCTAGGTTGGCCTTGGTGTGTCTTACTCAAATGCCACCGGAAGTGACGCCGAAGAGCGTACATGTCCTCCCACCAAGACTCTCTGACTCGACACCGTCATTTGTACATATTGTAAATATACCTTTTCTTTAATAGACTTATTATTGCGTTATCTTGTTGTTTGCGTCTTCATTGTATTTCCTTACTAATTATTGTTCAACCTTGCAACCACAACACTTGTCTGTTGTACACTGTCTGGTGTGCACGAGTATGCAGTGGTGATGAATATTAAGAAAGGATCTACAAAAATTAGATGAAAGTCATGTGCAATAACTACGAATGACTGGGACAGCTCTTTTCTTTCTTTTTTATTTTGTTAAATTCATTTTTTACGTTCGTTATTGCCGTGGAACTTTTACAGTTGACCTATCTACATGTACAAGAGCCTAATACAACCTAATATGAAGTGCCGTTGACACATAAGACAATCAATTAATCAGAGTATCGGTTTCTGCCTGGGCACGGTTCAAAACCAGTTTCGAAATCTAAAAAGTGATTTTGTTTTCATAATTCCTGCAATTTCTTTATGACTGAAGAGAAGTTGCGAGTCTATCTTTCCTCTATCTTTTTTTTGATGGCAAGTGATCGACTGAGCTTTAATTTATGGTTCCCTCTGCAGAATATTCACAACAAACAGTCGTCTAACTGCAAACACGATCAACAAATTCCCTGACTGCTTATCTCTTTCTTAAACTATGCGAAAATTCCATGAGCACAATTTCTTTCCTGTTCGTCTGTGGAACATCATACCAGGAAGCGGACAATAGCACGGTCGTTTTCAAGTTCAGTGTAAGCAAATCCTTGTTAGCCATTCTATTAAATATCCGATTCTATCATCTTTCCACCAATACTGATCATTACGATGTTGTCTCACCTGAAACCCGACACTCATTAACCCTTTTTCTTGAGTGGCCTCCAGTTTGTAGATGCGTCCAATTATCTACTACGTGGCTTTGTCGATCTGTTTGATATGCACAATTTATGTCTCTACATTTTTTGCGATGAGGATTAATTATTCGTATTATGTGGATTATTTAGACTACTGGTTTCATCTTGAGTGTCATTTTCACAACGTTTCGGCCGATGTAACCTTCCAACTTCTTCAGATGTATCTTGTTGAACAAGGAAATCTTTCTGTCGAGCTCTGGAATCAGCAGGGTATTTCAAACGGAACACTTTATTTAATCGACCGTGATACCATGTTATTGTTTCGCTGGCCATGACCAAATAGAAAGCGAAAGTATTCCCAATAGTATTTTTGAACGTCGCCGACACTGTGAATTGAACATTCAACCTCCAGGAGTGTTTAATTATCATTCAACCTCCAGGAGTGTTTAATTATCATTTATCCTCTGCGCTGATTACTTACTCAGTCATTGTTTAGAGAACAAAAGCATGCTACCTCCTTAGATTTAAAAAAAAAAAAAGAAGTTACTTTCGAAATTCCGTGCAGATTCCGGAGATCGACGGAAATATTCTCGAGTTCGAGAAGATACGCGTGTTTCAGTCTCATAAGAACTCTTCAGGTTAATGCAAGATAAGAAGTCCACCAGAAGAAGTCAAATAATACAAATTGCACAATTTAGCTTGAAATATAATTTTCATTATCAAAAGCACAGATTCTATGAACTAATTTAAACGATGGATTCGTTCTTGTGTTGTATTTTGTCTATTTTTTCTTATTTTCAGTGTTTTTGTCACTCGAAGGAAACGCCATTTTTTGTTGGGAAGCAAATTCCGTTGACGTTCCGAAATCATAAAGATAACTCATTCACTTATCAGCGTTATTCTATTTGTATTTTCTTCCTATTCTTATTAAACACTGCGTTCATTGGATTGCAACCATTGTTTTTAGTTTCATATTATTAATCCACTCGTGAAAAAATTTTCGAAAGCTTGCCCGTACGGACCCAGAAAAGGTCGCCCGCGTTCGTACGTTGACTTTGAGCACGTAGCCGTTTCTTGAGGAAGTCAGCGAGGATATTTTAGATTGCATAGACAAGTTTATGTCATCGTATTTTTATTCATTAATCAATTTATTTATTTGCGTCGCCCGTGTTTGTTTTCAAGCTATTTTTATCACTTTTATTTAAAATCTTTAAGGGATTTTTTTTGCTAAACACCACGACTTCTCTTTTTAACACAATAAGAACACAAACATTTTATATTATATACTAGCAGTTCAGCTCGGTTTTACTCGGACCCTATGTACTGTTCATAACTTTATGTGCATATATATATATATATATATATATATATATATATATATATATATATATACAGTACTAGCACAATATACCAGAATTTAACAAATCAACATAGCTGTCCCCCTCTTATCTTAGAAAGGTCCTCGTGGACAACACAAGGATTTCGCAACGAGAAAGTAATCGTAAAAAATTAAAAATACTTAAAGCACTATATATAAAAACCCAGCACCCATCTATAAATAGCATTAATTTTGAAAGTAGCAATAATGTGCTGAAATGTTTAGCATAACCAGTATACGACTGGTTTTACTAACATTGCCTTTTATCATCCTAATTTTTAATCGAGTTTTTTTATCACTCGTAAATGTATATTTTAATCGACTTTTCATTGACTCTTTTTATCATTCGTAACTATATATTTCATTTCTATTTTTAATATTTTATCTCCACCTGATGATGATTCAAGAAAGAATCGAAAGCGCTCGTGTAAACCATGGAACATTTGTAAATAGCTTCCATCTTGAAGTTAAAAAAATCTTACGAAAGATCGGAAAAATGAAAAAAAAAAGAATCATTAAGCAAGGTATCTCTGTTCTTTTTAATAATATTTGCCTGAATATATATATATATATATATATATATATATATATATATATATATATATATATATATATATACACACATTAAATAATTTCCGCATGTCTGAATACCCTTTATGTAAAATTTCAAATGTTTCGACCCAAAATTGGCTGAATAGTTTGCTAGAGAGTTAGATCCTTTGGTAGCCAAAGGTTCGGCTAAAAACCGATTAAAAAGCTTGCTCTATGTCTGAATACATTTTATGTAAAAATTCAAATGTTTAGACCAAATTGGCTGAGAGGTCAAATTTTTAAAAACTTTGTCCCCAATTTGACCCCTTAACATTTATTGTTTTGGGCTCAAATTAAATTAAAAAAAGTTTAATCCATGTCCAGGGAACCTAAATCTAAAATTTCAAGTGTTTAAACCCGATATTGGCGAAGGAGTTTGGTAGAATTTTAAAAGGTTAAATCGTTGAACTTTGACCTTTTGACAGTCAAATTTCTGGCCGAAAACCGATTATAAAGATTTTCCCAAATCTCAATACATTTGCTGTAAAATTTCGAGTCTGTACACTGCAAATTGACAAATTAATTTGGTAGAGAAATGTGACACACAGACAGACACACAGACAATTTCACTCATATATATATATATATATATATATATATATATATATATATATATATATATATAACATTAAACATTTTTCAGTGTGTGTCTGTGTCTGTGTCTGTGTGTATGGCGCGCGCGCGCACAGAACAGTCTCCGCTAAAACTTCTCTGTCAATTTTTTGTCTCAATATATTTTGAAAAATTGCCAATATATTTCCGATTCCAACACAATTACCGATTCCGATAAATCTCTAAATCTTTTACACTAGATTTGTTATTTTTTCCCCGAGTACCGTAAAAACACATGCGAAATGTGATTATGTTTTATCCCAAAATAAAACACACACTTGTTGGGGCTGATCTATAGATTTGAGTTAAAAAGTCAATAAATATTCATTATTATAGTATGACTGTCAGCAGTGGAAGATTTGATTTTAAACAAAATCAAAAAAATAAAGGAATCGTTTTTGGCATCAGAAAAAGACACACACTTTTCTAATTTCGATACCGATTTCTAAATTAAAAAGAATTCCGTTTTTTATGCTCGATTTCGGTTAATCATCCCAATATTATACATAGATACACACACACACACACACACACACATATATATATATATATATATATATATATATATATATATATATATATATATATATATACACTGGCATTAAACTTTGCACCTATCGTCTCTGTAGACACACGACGGTCTTAATACATGAAATTCTATATTTAGCTATTCAATTCTAGGGTTTTGACTTCCTTACTGCTCCCTCACCTCTCATCATCCCTCACAAACTCCTTGCCTTCCTTGAATCTCTTATGCCACTCAAAAACTGATGACTGTTCCATGCAAGATGGTCCCAAATCTATTTAAAGAAATCCACACATTTTTGTCATTTTTTTAAAGTCTGAATACCCTATATACCAAATTTCCAGTTGGTACATTAAAAATTCGTTTATATAGGGTGAGAATTGTTCTCCACACACATTTTCACTTTTGTAGATAATATAGATTACAGAACAACATCCATACCCTCGGTTTCAAATCCAAACGAAAGGAACCTATAAATATAATTTTATTGCATATCGTTTTTCTAAAATGCCTCTCGTACATTTTTGAAATTCACAAGCTGTAACAATCAAGCTTTAGTAGGGTGTATTCCATGTCTTGCTGGAGCCGTTCATTTGAACCTTAAATCATAAAAAATACATATATAGCAATAACATACTGAATTTTTAAGTGTCTTCGACAATTTTAAATATATGTACAGACAAGTCTACAAACTTACTTAAGGCATCTCGTATGTAAGTGGTATATGTGACTTTTCTTATTTCAGGTGTCTTTCTTAATTTTATCGAGTACTCTTGGTTTGGTTTTTGGTACATCAAAAAGGTTGAGAATTGCAGAGTGAAAATTTCAGAGGACCTCTCACATTTATCAGTCAGTTACGAGATACGAAATCTGGTAAGAACATAATATGTATTTATTTATATATATATTAATTTTATTTATACAAACATTAATGGCTACATATGTGCATACATGTTTCTGTAATCACCCACGTTGGGGGATTACGTCTTCAGGCCAAGAATTACCGTCAAAAGTGACATTTCCACCAAATACATTGTTCTATTCCGTTTATCAAGTTAAAATACCACCTGGGTGGGAGTCAAAAAAAAAAAACGGTAAAAGGATGAGTGAGGTCTTTGAAGATAATAAACATCTTTTTTCTTTTCCCCTTTATTTATTTATTTATATATATACTAGAAGATATACCCGGCGTTGCCCGGTATTAAACGTAATGTTAAACGACTAAAATAATGTAATTTGGGTGGTGGTAGTATTGGTGTGCTTAAAACTATATCTTTCACTGTTTTTTTCTTTATTTTTTAAATTTTACTGCCAAGTAAATTAAGATATTAAGACGAGTCCATGTATTATAAGATGTTGCACTAAACGAATGTTTATTGAGATTGTCGGACTGACTTCCTCATCTTGGTTGTTATAGTCACAACGTTTCGACCGTTTTGCCTTCCGGCCTTCATCAGGTGTTTTGTATCGAACTGGGAAATCGTTTGTTAGGAGTCTCGAACCCAACCCTTTATTATTATTACGCGGGTACCGTGTTCGGACACCAGCTAGGCTCTGGGACATAGTTGCTGATTCTCTGTTTTGAATGTTACTTTTAACTGCCTTCGTTCAGGATTGAACTCAGCACCTTTGGGTGACTGTAACCTTTGATACAACGTCTAGGACCACTCGGCCATATTTCACTAGGACCGAGAAACGTTGTGACTATAACAACCAAGATGAGGAAGTCAGTCCGACAATCTCAATAAATGAAAACACGTCATCTCAAAAATACAGTAAATTACTACTAAACGAATGTGTTCAAGCTAATTACTTTAAAACTTCTTATTTTGTTTATTTATTCCTGTCCAATAAATTCCGTAAACCATTTAGCAGCAGGCTTTAATTCACTGTTTCTTTCATCCTCATTTCCCTCGTTGCGGAGTAAAAAATTCCAGTCAGTTACGAAATGCGAAATCTGCTAAGAACATAATATGTATGAATATATGTACTAGAAAATTAACCCGGCGTTGCCCGGCATTAAACGTAATGTTAAATGCCTAAATGTTTTTAAAAAAAGCGAGTCTGATGTTTATCTTGTAAATACACACACACACACACACACACACACACACACACACACACACACACACACACACACACACACACACAAAAAAACAACTCGAGCTGAGATCAAAACCAAAGCCTAAAAACAGAGAGTCAATTATGATACCCATTAGGCCAGCTTGACATGATATTTTAAAAGAATTTCCAAACCTACTTGCTCTTAACATAATGTAAACGATTCATGAATAGGCAGTTGTAAAACGATTGACAACCAGATGAAAAACCTATGACCTCCAAGTACCAATTTTTCAATTTTAACTCAGCTCTAGAATATTTTCCATATGTCTGAATACCCTATATACCAAATTTCCAGTTGGTACATAAAAAATTCGTTTATATAGGTTGAGAATTGTTCTCCACACACATTTTCACTTTTGTAGATAATATAGATTACAGAACAACATCCATACCCACGGTTTCAAATCCAAACGAAAGGAACCTATAATTACTGTCCTATACCGGACTCTATTAGGCCTCAGTTCATGTCTGCATGCCCGGAAAATGACGACCCTCGCGTTATGGGAATTTTTAACGCTATTTCGATACACTGCTTGAGCCATGAAGTTTGAAATAATTCTCAGTTGTATTCTTAGCATCGCCCTCGTTGAGGATCGAACCTTCAATCTCCAGAAAAGGTGTTAATCAGAACTAAATTTCACATAGTGTTTTATCATCCGTTAGGCTGCGTAACAGGGAAAGTAGTAAGTCAAATTTAGTAATGAATGAATAATAAGAATGCAATTACGAATTACTTAAAATTTGTACGTAGTCATGACTGACGGAACGAGAGGGTGCTATCCACATAGAGTCCGTCAGAAAATCCGCATAGATTTTCCCAGTTCGAGAGAACGATTCTTGGGTTCGACAAGATGCACCTAAAAAAAGTCCGTAACATATAACGAAACGTTCTGAAAATGACTTAAGATGAGAAGAGTACCTATTTACTATGCCTCCACACGGAACAGAGTTAGACACCAGGGTCGTTTTTTAACGTGGAGAAAAGGTACAAAAAAAAATGTCTCAGTCGAGAAGGACTGATCCTCAACCGAAAGAGAACAAGAAATGGAAGTGCAGCATACGAAGAACAGATGGTATTTATTTGCTCCCCCACCGAGCAAATTAGGCACAAGGCCAATTTTTAATGTGAGGAGTGAAGGGAGGGGGAAGGGAAAAGGGGACCAGCTCCCGAGAGGTGGGAAATGGGAGCTGGTTAAAGGTCAGGCATGTGGGGTTGCCCCCACATCTGGTCTTTGCTAGTCATAGCTTGCAGTATCTGCCGGAACAGATGGTATTTATTTGCTCCCCCACTGAGCAAATTAGGCACAAGGCCGTTCTTAATGTGAGGTAAAAACCAGCTCCCCTAAAAGTAGGCAAAAAGGGGGCACTCTGGTTACCAAAAATAATAATTGTCCCAGTATAGAGGGTTTCCCCTCCATTGACTGGTACAAATTATCTTAAGTGCAGCATCTGCCGGAACAGATACTACACTTTGATCTTGACGAAAAGGCCAAGAAGGGTGCATACGAAGAACAGATACTACACTTTGATCTTGACCAAACGGCCAAGTATACTTTAGATGAGAAGAGTAACCCGATTAAAAAATGACATTTTTCATGATTTTTTTCTTCTCCATTTTTCGTTCTTTCTTTACTTTCTTTCTTTTTTATTTTATTTGGTTTGTGTTAATCTATTTCCACTCTTTTCTTTTTTTTTATCTCTCTTTATTTTTTGTCTGTGCTTTTATATATCCTTCCGACTTGCAGGCTTTCTTTCGTGCTTTTACAGCCTTTACTTTCTTTCTTTCTTTCTTTCTTTCTATAACGTCTACTGTATCACGCAACATATCGATCCTATAAAAAAAAAACAGAAAGCGAAATATATGAAATCTTTTCCTTCTAATCTTTTCTACATTTCACACTTTATTCTTCGGTTCAGAGTTTTCTCTTTATATCTTTTACACAAGTAAACCGTTCCTTATTCATTTCGTTTCTCGTCTATGATATAATGTAATTTGGGCTTCCTTGAAAAAATAATCTTCAGTATTTTTATATTTCATACATAGTAGATCGTTTCCTAGATTACATACAAATATTTATATATACACGCACACATATATACACACATCTATACATAAATATATATATATGTATGTATATCACACACACACAAACACACACATATATGTATGTATGTATATACATAAATGTGTGTGTGCGGATGCATATATATATTTATTTATATCTATATATTTATCTCTCTCTCTCTCTCTCTCTCTCTCTCTCTCTCTCTATATATATATATATATATATATATTGATTAAAGCGTGCGTATAAAAATGAAATATATAAAAAATAATAATAATAATAATAATAATAATAATAGAAGATATATAATACAATAAAATGTATTTTTATACGCAAGGCTTAATCAATTCTAGTACAATTATCTCATCGACTGCAAAACGACAAAAAAACACAGTCAAATATTAACACACACACGCACACACACACATCCATATAAATATATGCATATATTAATATATATATATATATACACATATATATATATATATAATATAAACTCATGGGAATTACGACATAAAATTGCGAAGATTAACCTTCGACAATCCTTCCTATAAAAAGTAATTCATTCAGTAATCAATTACAGTTAGCCTGATGAGCAACTTATAGGCATAAACATGCAACTGCCACGCATGTCTTATATCTATTATATTTTGCTAGAAAATTCGATTGATTTAATTACTAGAATTCCACAAGATAGAGACAAGATGAAGGTAACATATATACACATTGTTGAGAAGATGTTTGGGTTGAAATTGTTGATTGCACGGTTGTGGAAGTTTATGCGATGTGAGCCGGATTTTCATCAAAAGTCTCCTGTAGTGTGCGTCCTTTCAAATACAAAAACCGGATCACTGCTCAACATTCAACAGGCTCCATTTCACACCTGACTCAGTTCAAACACCTGTAAAACAGAAACCACAATTAGTTCAGAGCTGTAAATTGCCGCAAAAACCCGTAGAGATATAAATCATTGCACATGCAAAATTTCAGCAAGATCAGACAAATGGAAGTGGGCCAGGGGCATTACTTATTGCACGCCCCTCGTATACATACAGTTTGATGTTGAACAATAATCTCAATTACGATATGAACAGGAAACCCACTATGAAACATATACGTTTTGGTGACGTGTCCAGGTACACAGAAAGGAACACACACACACACACACACACACACTCACACACACACACATCCACACACACACACACACGTATACATACATAAATACACACGCATGTATGTGTGTGTGTATTTATGTATCTATTTTGTTGAAACAAATTGGGAGAAAAAAGTCGATACGCATCGCTTCAATTATGAATTTGGCAAGATATCAGATGCCGATTTGTTAAGCGACCAGATTCAGATCTATCTTTTTGTAGACATAATTACATTTTCAGCCTTCATTTTTATTTATAATATACATAGTTATACTTTTATATATATATATATATATATATATATATATATATATATATATATATATATATATACACACATGAAAAATAAAAACAAGAAAAATATTCAATTTACTTTAGTAAGAATTATACTTATACAAAATATATATATATATATGTGTGTGATATATGTGTATGTATTTACATGTGTACGTGCATGTGTGTATATGTATACACGAGAGTGGTTCTGAACGTAAGGCCTCCTTATTTTTTTACTCCAAAAGTTGGAGAGCTACGATGAGGCGATTGGTACCATTAAAACGAGGGTCTTTTTGTGTTCGAAAATTTATTTTTCTACATAGTCACCACTATATCAATGCACTTTTGTCAGAGATTAACGATGGCTGTGCGTGGGCGCACGGAGCGAACTTTGTCATGCTATGGTCGTTTCCAAAGGTAAAACTTCCTATTTTAACTGGAAATGGTGAAGAGGTGCGTAGACGGAAATGGTACTATTAAAATGGGCGAACTTTTTTGTGCTCTAGAATTTTTTTCTACATCGTCACCAGCATTCTTAATGCCTTTTTCTTAGGAATTTCATGATACATTTCTATTTATGACGCACGTCTGTTACAGGGGCTGCTTTCTTAGAGTTGCACACCGTCAATATCTTTGACGGAGATATGAAACTTTTAGGTCCGGAATGCACAAGATCAGGTACTATAACGTTACAATTTTGTTAAAAATCCTGCTTGATCCATTCAATTGATTCATATATGAGAAACGATAACAATAATATAATATTATGAAGTGTAGTTCCTACGGCTAATTTGTGTAACAATCGTTTTCAAATTGCACATGAAAACGCTTCATACTAACAAATATTTAATAAGTTTATTTATATCTACTTTATATTTCTCTTCGTCTGTCTGTTTGACTCTCTATTTTTATCACTTACATAAGTATATATATATATATATATATATATATATATATATATATATATATATGCGGATTTTTGTCTTAGACGATAGAATTATAAGTAAAGCACGGAAAAATAAATAACTATATAAATGAACAAGGGTTATACACACACACACACACACACACACACACACACACATATATATATATATATATATATATATATATATATATATATATATATATATATATATCGTGGCTTCCTCCAGTCTTGACAGACTATGGATACCCACTGTAACCGTGCCTGCGTGTGAAATTTGTATGGCAAGAGTTGCGCAATCTCCAACCACGCCTCTCCCGAGTCAACATTGTGGCACACCAGTGGCAAGTTAGGGTACAGGATGACTGGAAACAATGCTGAGATTGGCGGAGAGCACATACAGCGCCTAGAATTCCCAAATGGTCACCCATCTGGTACTAGCCAGGCTCAACGTTGCTTAACTTCGGTGATCTGGCGAGAACCGGTGTGTCAACGTGATTATGCCGTAAGGCAAAATGTGTGTGTGTTTGTATGTCTGTCAAAAAACCGACACACACAACGAACACTGACAACATTGGTTCTGTTAGAAAAGTTGCTCTCTCGCACGACAAATATCCAATAATTGGCCCCCCCCCCCAAAAAAAAAAATGAAATCTGTACTTGTCAACTAAGCCGTTTTTTCCAAGGAGGGGTCAGTTTTTGTATCGACATTTTTGCAAAGTCATCATACGCTTTGCAATGACTAAGCTTATTTTGAACACTTGTGAAATCGTAATTTGCCGTGGGCACGACGACTAAACCGTTTGCTTTTTTGTCATCTGCTGTTCCTCTTAGTGTTACAGATTTGAGCCTAGCCTACTGCAGCTATTTTTTTTTTTTGCTCTCGCAGGGGTACTGGCTGCTATTTAAATTTTTTAGGCGGTTGGTTAATTTTTTTTTTGCGCTCGGAGGCCTTACTATGCTATCTCCCCACATCCGGGCACCGCCGGATACTCCCGTTAGGCTAATATATAAAGGGCAAATATCTGTTTGTATGTCCACCAAAAACCTAAAACATATGCAACAGGCACCCACAATGTTGATATTTTTTTTAATTGGCATAACTCTGTATGTATAATATCTAAACTTTTTAAAACGATTCATGATTTGGTGGTGTAATGACCGTTGATATCATTTTGTGCTACCAAGACTATGTAACCTGTTTTACTGCCACTAGCTGAAAGGAAGTAGATTCGATTTTTAATTTTTCTTTCATATAATTATACCCCTTATGGCGACTCAGGTTGTGTGTATTTTGTGTGTGTGTGTGTGTGTGTGCATATCCAGAGAGAGAAATAGTCTGGATGAAGAAGAAAGAGGTGAAGTTAAACGGGGAAAGAGGGTAGAAGTTGCCTCAGGCAATATCGGGTAGCCCTGCTAATCTATCTATAATATAAATTTCACCTGTCTGTTTAAATGTATGTATATATGTGTGAGGTACAAATAACTCCTATTTCAACACAAAGTCGAATCAACCAGTCCCATGAATACCTCTGGTTTCAGAGACTAAAGAGAGACATTCATACCATATTTAACCGCATGCTACGAACACGTTCCTCGCATACCACTTTAGTGCCTCCTGTATTCTTTATGATAAATACATATTATATTTCATACACGTTACACTACTTGTGATCGCTTTCAACACTATATATGCTTTTATGTCTGCCTAAAACTTTCGACAGAGACAACGGATTTTTACAAGATTGATATCGTTTCGAGGCTCGGCTTTTCGGACGACTAATATCCAAAAATTGACTGAAAATATTAATTCCTTCACTTTCAACTGAGTACTTTTTCATAAGGAGATATCGCTTTTTTCGCCGATATTTTCGA
>NC_136517.1:32370862-32425862 GCF_053919585.1 Euprymna scolopes | reverse complement strand
GGCATTCCCCGGTCGGGGCGCCTCAGGCAGCAAGCAATAAACTTGCCCCACCGGAAAGCCCGGTGGCAAGGCCTGGGAGGGTGGACCTCCTAGGTATTACCCAGGCAGTGTACCTCAGTCCAACAGGTGCTGGGCCGGTTCCCGGCCCCTCACCTGTTGGGCTGAGTGTCAAGTGACGAATCCTTGACTGGTACTACCCTGTCTCCCTGCAGCCAAAGCCGCTAGGAGACACATCCCATCACAATGGAGGTGTAATGGGGTATATATTTAAATGCCGCCCACATCGGCAATATTTGGCACAAGGCCTGGAAAGTGGGATACCCGCAGGCTTCCCTAAAGGAGGGGCACTCCTGCAATTTTAAAAATTGCCTGAGTAACCCCGTCGGCATTCCCCGGTCGGGGCGCCTCAGGCAGCAAGCAATAAACTTGCCCCACCGGAAAGCCCGGTGGCAAGGCCTGGGAGGATGGACCTCCTAGGTATTACCCAGGCGGTGTACCTCAGTCCAACAGGTGCTGGGCCGGTTCCCGGCCCCTCACCTGTTGGGCTGAGTGTCAAGTGACGAATCCTTGACTGGTACTACCCTGTCTCCCTGCAGCCAAAGCCGCTAGGAGACACATCCCATCACAACTGAGGTGTAATGCGGTATATATTTAATTGCCGCCCACATCGGCAATATTTGGCACAAGGCCTGGAAAGTGGGATACCCGCAGGCTCCCCTAAAGGAGGGGCACTCCTGCAATTTTAAAAATTGCCTGAGTAACCCCGTCGGCATTCCCCGGTCGGGGCGCCTCAGGCAGCAAGCAATAAACTTGCCCCACCGGAGAGCCCGGTGGCAAGGCCTAGGAGGGTGGACCTCCTAGGTATTACCCAGGCGGTGTACCTCAGTCCAACAGGTGGTGGGCCGGTTCCCGGCCCCTCACCTGTTGGGCTGAGTGTCAAGTGACGAATCCTTGACTGGTACTACCCTGTCTCCCTGCAGCCGAAGCCGCGAGGAGACACATCCCATCACAAGAGTGTTGTAATGGGGTATGATCCCACACAGTCGGACGATTCTATTTATAAACGATGCTGCTAAGAACTGACGAATCGAATTAATTCACGTTCTGCTACCAACCAATCAGGAACCAGAATTGCTTCATAAATATTAAACCTTTTCTGGAGCAATTTCACATGTTCCTTCCCGGGTTTCGACACGGTAAGAATATTTTGTTCTGTGGACTTGTCTACTACAAACAAGTCACCTCCCAGGACTTGTGTGTAACAGCGAACCATCTGAAACTCAAAATGGCTTACTCTTCAAATCCGCAAATAGAACAACAAAGATACTCTTACGGGAGGTCATGTTTGCTGATGACACCGCATTTGTAGCGCATAATCATGCGGATGCTCAGGACATAATAACTCGCTTCGCATGATCAGCCAAGTCCTTCGGATTGAAAATTAACATCAAGAAAACCGAAATGATGTAACAAAAATCCAAGAGCTTTACAATGTCAGCAAATTCAAATACCTAGGGACCACGGTCATGAACAACAACAAAATGGACGAGGAGATTTCTACAATAATGGCTAACACCTCCATATCATATGAAAAACTCAAACAGAAGGTATAGCAAAATAAAGAACTGACTTTCAGAACTAAATGCTTGGTGTACCGCGCCATCGTCCTCTCGTCACTCATATACGGCCACCCAACGGTCTTTTGATAAAGGGAGCCTGAGTGTCATCAGCCTGTCATTTATCGTATGGGACACTTCTATCAGTTTCATCACTAGCTCGTTTTTGATGGCTAGTCCGAAACCAGACTCGCTTCGCTCACTAGAGGCCTTGCCACTCCAGTAAATGGTGTAGCCGGACTCTCTACGTGAACCGCTCTCTTTGAACCTGATTTCACCCAAGGCAGCAATATCGATGTCATATTTTTTCTAATTCGCACGATATAATCGCACTTCTTCTTTTTGGTCTTGCCGAATCAGACCCGTCAAGCATCGTTCGTATGTTACACGATGCAATCTTGAAGTTGGGTGTATTGTGGGCCTTATTATCATGGGCGACGCCCTGCCAGTATGAGTTCTTTTTCTGTTTTCGTTTCATGCTTCGTAAGGAATTTGCTGACAAGATAGTTCAAGGATGAAGTGGGGTTTGTCAGTTACCATTTCACCCCTCTCCTCCAATGGGGTATGCCAGACTGGCAAGGATGACCCAAGATGATTCAGCAGCTCATTGGTCGCAGTGACTAGCCAGAATGAGTGTTATCAACTTTCTAAAACTGCCTTAACAGAGCGTCACAATTTCTGGTTTTTCTGTCTGGGTTGAGCTTCCCATACATCCCTGTACTGTTAGCCTGAAGTTCAGTTTCCAGTGGCGTCCGCCTGGAAGCCAGCACAGAGTCATGACTGACAGCTGCACTTCCGTACATCTGTCAATCCCTTGGGTAATCGGTTCCGCAGTGGTGGTGGATGACAGACCAAGAGATGCACTGGATCGCGTTATGGAACCGATCGTGCACACACACCCACTCGTATATACACACACGCATATGTATATGCGTATATCCGCAAGCACCTATATTCATAAACACACAGAAATGCACCAACCAGCATACGCCTATGTACAAATATATACATAAATATACGCTTATGTACAAATATATACATAAACACATATGCACATCTTAAAAGCCTCCATGAACCAACATAGATGCACAGATGCACCTGTATATTTACAAACACCCACAAATCCAGGGAAACTTCCTATTATAAACATTTAGTTATAAATAAGCACACCACCCATGCGACCGGTGCTTACAGGCGCACACACACATACACACACACACACACACACGCACACGCACACGCACACGCACACCCACGCACATATATATATATATATATATATATATATATATATATATATATATATGCATGATGTTAGTTGGCCGTTGACCCTTTCAAAAAGGAGGGTTCGTACGCCTTTTGAAAGGTCTTGGTTTTTATCCTTCTGGGAGACTAGCCACCCTCCTCGCCAGACAGGCTGGTGGGGGAACCGGTTTAGTCGCTGGTAACCCGACCATGCGAAAGGTAGTACTAAGTTACATGGTACTAGTAGCATATGACATAACCTGACCTTATATATATATATATATATATATATATATATATATATATATATATATATATATATATATATATATATACGAGCAAACAGTTAATGAAATATGTTAAAAAACACGTTGAAATGAGTTAAAAACATATTTAATCTGAAAAAGAAACACTAGATAAGTGGACAGTCCTAAATCAGCGGAGTTTCGAAGAAATACTTTCCTTCTCATCAGAGGGTAGGAATTAGCAAAATGCGGGATCGGATTTTGCATGCAAAAGTATTTGATGAAACAACAAGTAAGTCAAAGATCTTACTTGAAAACAAAAAAAGTGAAGCAGAGGGAATATGGTGAAGAAAAAGATGATTGCACATGAATGGATAGTCTGGTGGAAGATAAATAATTCAGTGACGGTAAAATCCAAATATATAACTTCAAGAAACTTAATGGGATTTCCATTTGCACAAGTAAAATCCAAAAATCCCGTAATTGGAAGAAGATGGTCCATAATAATCCAAAGGCAGAAATCCATGGAAAAATTCACAAAAATGTGTACAAAAATTTTCCCATCTTGGATTGGATCAGTTTGGTAAATTTAATTGTAATTTTTATTTTTATTTATATATATATATATATATATATATATATATATATATATATATATATATATATATATATATATATATATATATAGCTTGCTCATTGTCTCTCTTTCTTTATCTCTCTGTATTCCTTTTTCTTTTCTTGCTATCTTAACATCGTTTTTTACATTTTTTTTTGCAATTTTCACCCTTCTTTTTTTTACTCCCAATTTTGCTCTTTTTCACAGCTCCCCGACCCCGACTCTCTCTTCCTTTATTATTACCATTCATCCCTGTTATTTCGTAGTCTCCCCTCTCCTCCATTCTTTCTTTTGAAAGTCTTTTACTGTAACGCTCTTCGCGGATCAACACACGTCGTGTGCAGTTTCAGTCGCAAAAGAAGACCAAGACACAGAATAGGAAATAACTCCGACTCGCTTTTTGGTTCGATACAACGACATTTATTTCCTTGTTGGCCGTGACATCACCCACGTGATCTGGAACGTTCTCTACCACTTCCACGAGATCTAGAACATTATCACATCTCCCAGAAGATCTCAAACTTTATCTCGTCATATTTTTTTATAGTTCTTCCCCCCTCCCCACTAGAGACGTCACTTCTCATACATCAACATTCGATCATTTTTTTTTTACACGGTGGTCTCCACTTATCAAGGCCCGGAAGCCACTCAGGGATAAGGGTTATTGCAAGTACAATACGTTAGTGTGGAGATTTAATGAAGTGTTTACTTAAGGGGGCGGTTCATTAAGAATGTGTTTACGTTGGACTTGAAGACATCCATGGTTGTAGTCAGGTGGGAAGCAGGCAGACGGAACAGAGTTCCACAGGCGTGCAGTTCTAAGAAAGAAGCTTTGTTCATGGAATCTACGTTTTGATCCGCGCTATGTTACATTACAATAATGCGTATCTATGTATCTATGTATCTATCTATCTATCTATCTATCTATCTATCTATCTATCTATCTATATACATATATATATATATATATATATATACCTATCTACCTATCTATCAACATAATACATTCTAGTTTCTCATAATTATTTATATCTCTATATTATTTATTTACCGGGGTGCTTCTCGTCGTTTGCATAAAAGGTTTACTCATCTATTTCTCAAAGACTTTTTAAATTGCATTGGAACCGTAAAATAAAGCTTTGCTTCTGATCATGCAATTCTATTGTTATACCTTTTATCTACACTACTACATTATTGTAAAAATTATAAATGTTTATTTATTTATTCATGTGTGTGTGTGTGTGTGTGTGTGTGTGTGTGTGTGTGTGTGTGTGTGTGTACCAATAAAACTTTCGAACGGATGCACCGAATTTATAAATTCTTTTCTTCCCTGAAAGGTGTGGCTCCTTAGATTGTCCTTATCAATATATGGTTCGTAACAGAGAACGCCAAGTCACACACACAAAAAAACCCAAAATAAGGGCCGTTTCGTGCAATTGTTGAAAAAGTTACCTGGCCATGTCAACGGAATTTAACACTGTCTATATACAGTCGCGGTAACATCTTTCGGCATACGGACAGGACTTGTGGCACAATGGATAACTCGTCTGATTACGGATAAGAAGATTCCAGGTTCGAATCCTGGCAAGTTTGTAATAATTTTAACCATCATTTTATTAAACGTTTACTCATTATTCTTACCCTTAGTTAGGGTATTTTTTGTTTTTTTTTCAGTGATTTTGTTTTGTGCATATGGGAATTTCCCATACTCCGCGTTCACAGGGTAAGCGTTGATGGTAAGACGATGTTGAGTGTACTTGATGTTGAGTGTTTTACGCGGCGTTGTGTATAACGACACGGCGCAGCCGCTAGTTAGTAATATAATGTTTTTCTTTAAAGTATTATAAAAGCACTGAGCGCTATACAAACAATAGAATATACGAAACATTCTCAAACGATCACCTAAAAATAACAATCACCATAGTATTAACTCATATTTGAGAAAGAAAGGTGTAATAAGAATTACCTCTCCCTCTACAAACAAAAAAGTAAACGTTTGGGCAGAAATGTATACGAGGATAGGAACTATTCGGAACTTATAGCGGCGCAGCTGATATTTCAACATCTTATCGATTATCATTTTCTATTAGTCGCGTTCCGATATCTGCTTTTATCCAACGCTCCACCTTCCCTCAATATGAGGGAGGGGCCGATACTGGCGGAAAATAAATAATAAATTGCCCTTTGTTCTTTTTTTTTTTTTTTTTTGAATCAAGACTTATTATTTAATACTATATTCATGATACCATTTATTTCAATTAATTCCACTACGTGCCATCGCACACACACACACGCGCACATCTATATCTATACATATCTATATGCATATATCTATATGCATATATATATATATATATATATATGTATATATATATATGTATATATATATGTATATATATATATATATATATATATATATATATATATATACTGCTGTATTATTAATGTCCTGATGTAGTTATGTTTTTTCCCCCTTTTTATCAATGTGTTTGTCATCTATTAGCCAAAAGAATCATTCTTTATTTTCTTCATCATGCGAAAAGACAACACAATCAACCGACAAAAGCGAACCTCTCATCGCTCGGTTTGAGAAATTGCAACCTAACCCTCCAAAATAACGTATCAATTAATATAACTTATACAAGGTGTGTTTGATGCCGAATTTCCAGGAACTGGAAGGCGCAAACTTAAAGAAGCTGGTATCATAGTATTATTTCAGTAATGTAGTGTTTCTTTTTTTAATATGAATTTTTGTTGTTGTTGTTATTATTATTATTATTATTGTTATTGTTATTATTATTATTATTATTGTTATTATTGTTATTATTATTATTATTATTATTATTATTATTATTATTATTATTATTATTGCTTTTTCTCATATCCTCAGCATCCGGAATGTTTCCATTAGACAAAGCCACGTGTTTTACTCGCTAACTTTTACGTGACAGGGTTGCAGGTCATCTTTTTTTTTCTCTTTCCTTTTACATACACACACACACACATATATATAGTAAGTTATAAAATATATATAACTTACTACCTAGCTCTGCTTACGTATTGAGCACTGTTTAAGTAAATACTTAAAGTTTACGCATAAATTTATACTTTCGTATATTAATTTATGTGATTAAATTAAGTAATCATATATATATATATATATATATATATATATGTGTGTGTGTGTGTGTGTGTGTGTGTGTACACACATCAATATAACAAAAATACACATTACTCCTTATAGTAGAATAGCGGATGTATGGTCATCCACAGATGTAGTGTTCCACTGTATTACAGCTCTTCAGTACGGTTAGGCTAGAAAATGTGTCAAGCGGGGACCGAATCTCAATCCCCTAGTAAACAGGGCAGACTTCTAACCGTTCCAATATTTCTGCTGCTGAGAAGGTAGGTGAAAGTGTGAGCGGTTGGGTTTCGATCCTGGCTTGAGGAAGTTGCCTGTCTTGCCGTACTGATGAGCTAAACAGTACTGTATGTGGATCACTTTATATATATATATATATATATATATATATATATATATATATATATATGTGTATATATATACACACACATATATATATGTATATATATACACTATGTATATACTACTACTACTACTACTACTACTACTATATACTACCACTACTATATACTACTACTACTACTATTTGAATAGATTCACAAAATTAACTATAAGTTTTATCACCGACCCTCTCAAAACACGTTCTTCATTCAATCGTCGACATCTGTGCCGACGATACTTTCATCTGTGACAACACTACAAAGACCAACAAAGATCAGAATCGTTTTGATTCTCTCTCCTCCGACATCGAGCGTGTTGTACAATGTGAAAAAAAAAGTCTAGTTAACTTTAATGCATCCAAAACCAAACTTCTATCTTTCCACCACCAACGTTTATAATTCAACTTTGCTCAGGTTTAAATGAAACGGCTTTCGCATTGAAAAAAAACAACCTGCTTCGACAAACTCCCAGGAGTGGCTTTTATTCCTTATCTGAAATAGAAGACCTTCATAAGATCCATTACCAAAGTCGCAGGAAAAAGGTGGGATCGTCATATGTACTCAGAAACTATCTCACACCCGTCGCAATCCCTTACCTATACAAGAGTCAAATACGTCCTAAGATCGCATCCCTGCTTCCGTTCAGTCTTGAAAGACAAAGGATACCCCCTGTAGAGGCAGTAGCGCGTGTAATTGTGAGGCAAGGGTTGCGCAATCCCAACCACATCTCTCCTGAATCAACACTGTTTGAGTCCAGTGGCAAGGAGAAGACCAGGACGACTGGAAACAATGCCGAGATAAGCGGAGAGCACATACAGCACCTGGAAGTTCCAAATGGTCACCCATTTAGTACTGACCAGGTTCAACGTTGCTTAACTTCAGTGATCCAGCGGGAACCGGTGTGTCAACATGATTATGCAGTATATATACTAAGATGGCGTATTGGTGTCACATGTGGGGCGGATCTATAATGAGCACCTCTTCCATCTTAGGGTGCAAAATTGTTTGCAAAATTTAGTAGGCGCTGACCTTTTCGCCTCGCTGCTTCCTCTTTCACAGAAAATACGTTGCGAGTCTGTCTTCACTCTAACACTCGACAGAGCTCCAATCTCTGGTCTCTCCCCGTAAATTATTCGCAACAAATACACGTCTAGCCGAAACAACCTCTAACATGATTTTATTAAAACACGTGACAATATAAAAGGGTAGTAAAACATAAAAAAAAAAAAAAATTATCAAATGAAAAAAAAAAGTTTTCTTTTGAAAGTCGTTTTTTTTTGATAATGAGGTTTTGTATTTTTTTTTAATAGTAAATATTTATTTGAGCACGTGGCAATTAAAAGCAAATACAATGTAACCCGGATATAAGAGACTTCTTCCCCTGTCCATGCATCACTCTTATACCCGAGTTACACGTTAATTTGGGGTTCTTATATCCGGGTTACACCATACATTAACAAAACCTCTAATTTGGGACTAGAGAAAATCTCTCTTATATCCGTTTTACTTATATTGGGGACTCTATTATATCCGGGTTACACTGTATATTAACGAATTACTAAATTTTCTGGGATCGCGATTCGTCAGTCTAAAAATCTTGTTTTTTTTTACAAAGATTTTAGCAGAAAAAAAATAGCCTGCCAGTCCGCTAAAATTCAAATTGGTTGTTTTTTCTTGATCTAAACATGAGATCCCAGGTTGCTCGAATGCCGGGCCTAATGTTCGCGCAAATAAAAAATCAGCGTGAACTGTTTGTCGTGCCTTAATTAGTTGTACATAATTAGTAAAATCCAACCTGTCGAAGTTACCTGTGATATTTTTTTCTAATTTATAAAATCCATTATGCTTGTCAGTGTGTCTCCATTTCTTCAAATTGCATCTCCACCGAGACGCAAGGTTGCAGATCAACGCGAGGGGTCAAATCGATTTTTGATGACGGTTCTTTTATGAGTTTATTAACCGGTAAAAATAGCTGCTAAGGAGTCAAAATTGAAAAAACAAAGGAATTGGAACTTGGTAAATACAGGTCGACTTAAAATGCCCTTTTACGCATGCGCAAATATACGTTTATGCGTTTATACGTTAAAGTCGTTAACCATTTTTATCCGTTTGACGAAAGCTCAAACAGTAACAACTAAGGTTGGAATGCTAAATGTTTGGGTTTCGATTCTAGCTGCCATCAATGGCATATTTTTCTTTTTTACTTTTGAAATCACTACTACATATTGGGCACAATATAATCTATAGATGATTCGCCTGATATACGAAATCTGTATCAATTACAATAAATTTAAGCGTATTTTACAATTGTGCAATGGTGGACGCACTGCTGGTATCTGTATATTTGTAACCCGTTTCTCTTTACCCTTTTTTTTTCTAAAACCATCGTTCTTTTTTTTTCTTATGCTTCTCAATCACTTCACTTGGTGCTACCAGATCAGGCTGTCTAAAGATATTGGCTTCCTGACCCAAAATGCACCAAACATTCATGTTACTGTTTTTTTTTTTTTTTTACTTTTTAATCTGCAACATCTACTAATATTTTGCAAACTAAAAAAAAAAACGAAAGAAAAATCATTTTCATCTACAAATCAACTAAACCAAGCATCATGAACAAATATTTGAGGATATAAAAACTTGAAGCATAAAATCATTTTTTTCTCAAACATTTTTTTTATTAGGCATTAAATAAGCCGAAAACGGTTGACATGTCGTAAAATAAAAAAAGCTAATCAATCACTTAAACCTTTTTGTCAGGTTCTGAATAAAGTGCGCATTAAAACCGACCTTGTGTCTTACTCTGTTATGAGGAAGAAAATTAATAAATGCAAATTAGTTAAAGAAAAAAAAACACCACATTAAAAAAATAGTAAATACTATACTATTATTTATCATGAATAACAATAGCCTTTTATAAAAGACCCTTTGACGACAGTTTCTTTTATGCTAGAATCATACAAATCATTGTTCGTAATGGATCTGTATCTGTTAACAAGCGCTACAAACCGCTCTTTACGCATACTGTGACCTTTCATACCTGATTATTAGATGGAGGAGTAGTATTATAAATAATATCAGTTATAACGATAATGATAATAATATCAATATTAATCTATATCTATAAATAAAACAGTTGATGTGTGTGTCTGTCGGTCTGTGTGAAAATATTTAACCGATGAACTCTTAAACTACTGGCTACATAACACTGAAATAAACAGGAAATAGTAACCATAAACCAAGTAACGATTCAAATATTTGTTTGGATGGATGACTAACGCGCACAGAAGTCGGTAAATCGCAAGGCAAAAATGTTCATTTCAACTTGCCGATATATTTGTATTAGTTTGCGCATGCGTAAAACTAATAGCTCAAACGATAGCGAAGCGGCTGGATCGCTAAGAGGTTTGGTTCTAATTCTAACTGATGTCACCCAAGTCATTTCCTTTTTGTTCTCCCCCCCCCCCGACAAAAGGAAGGTGGATCTGTAAATTCACCCTTGTGCGTTCGTCCGTTCGTCTGTTCGTATTTTTCTCAAATAAATAAACCTTGGAATTTTTTTTTTGAAATTTAGCACAAACATTAAACATGATATGAGTAAAAAGTAGCAGAACGGATTTTCCGGGAAAACTCCGGTTGCCCCCCCCCTAGGGATGCCTTTCGGGTTAATATGGCTAAAATTGACACTTTTGTGCTTATTAAAAAAAAAATGATGGCCTGGATTTTTAGGGCTAATAAAAAGACTCCATTTTTGGGGACTATTTTACCATATTTGTCCAAAATTGTCTGTGCATTTCTATTTAGCAGTTTTGCATGGTGCTGAACTCAAATTTAAATATGTTAAGGCCTTGGTGACATTTGGAACCTATTGGGTGTGTGCAAATGATGGTCATTTCTTTTTTTACATGGTGCAGAACTCAAATTTACATATGTTAAGGTCCAAAACTGCACCGTTTGTTCGTTTTCACCAGGATTTGACGTACCCTGGGGACTTTTGGAGCAAAATGTGGGTGGGTAGGGGGGCAATGCTGAACGTAATCATTATTTTATGCCTCGTTCACTGTGCAGTCACGGGGGGGCATGCATGCTTCACTTATTAATGTTTTGAATAAGTACATTATATATTATTTCCAAGTAATATTCAAAAGAGAATTGCCTCTGTAATAATAAATACGAAATCTGCAAAAATTAAAATGTATTTAAGCGTATTTTACGATCAGGGGCAAGGTCGAGCGCCCTTGCTAGTGATTATAATTAAGATAAAGAATTAAACGAGTTATTAGTAATGTTCCTCCTTACCAAATCGGGATTACAGCTATTGTTGATGTCTTTCTGATTTTTCGTATTTAAGGAGTTTCTATGCGACTTGGTAATGATTTAATCAGAGGAATAGTTGTCTTATTATCTCTTACTAATAGAGATTTAGTGACTTTCATTTTGAAGCATTTTTTTTTTTTTACAAAAGCATCACCACATTATCAAGGCCCAGAGGCCACTCAAGGATAAGGGTTAAAAAGTGTACAGTAGAAATTGGTCAATATAGTAATCATTAGTAATGAAAATTTGGTAAATTTAATAACTTATATGGAACGGCTCATCAAGAACTTATTTACATTAGACTTGAACACAACCATATTGTAGTCAGCCGGAAAGCAGGAAAACGGAAGACAATTCCACAGGCGTACAGTTCTAAGAAAGAAGCTTTGTTCATGGAATCTACGTTTAGGTTTAGGCACAGATAAAGAGTGGGGGAAATTATTGATAGTGTTTACAGCTAGACGAGTGTTTCTTGTGAAAGTTTGGCGAGGGGGGACCATAGATTGAAGCTCAGTTGAACACTTTCCATGAAAATAACGATACATCAGAGACAAACTCGCAACATCTCTTCTGTGAGATAGAGGTTGCAAGGAGGAGAAAAGGACATCTCCTACGAGGCTACGAAGTCTATTTTGAACTCTATCAAGGCAGGACAAGTCCTTTCTAGCAGCTCCTGCCCAGATGTGGCAACAGTATTCCATCCTTGGACGTACTTGGCTCTTATATAGATAGAGAATAGCATCAGCAGTGAGATATCTACTGGATCGATAGAAAGATCCCACCATTTTTCCAGCGGCCTTGGCAACAGATTTGATATACGTGTTCCATTTAAGATCAGGAGTAATGGTCAAGCCCAGAAGCTTGTCAAAACTTGAGGCCTCCTGAAGACGAGAGCCATTCATTTCAATTGATGACAAATGTGAATTAGAATGTTGATGATGTAAAGAGAGAAGCTTGGTTTTAGATGCATTAAAAGTAACCAGCCACTCCTTTCCCCATTGTACTACGTGCTCAAGATCAGAGGAGAGAGAATTGGAGAGAACTTGGTCGTTTACTGTCTTAGATGTGGTACCATAAATGGTAGTGTCGTCAGCATAAATGTCTACAAATGATGTAAGGATATGATTTGGAAGATCATTAATGTAGATCAGGAAAAGAGTTGGGCCCAGGATGGATCCCTGAGGGACACCGGCATTAATACTGTGAGCTTCTGATTTTTGCCTATTTTGCTTATGAACCTATCAGAAAGAAATGATTTAATAATTGAGAAGACTTTTCCAGCTATACCATAGCTAGCGATCTTATGAAGTAAACCTTTATGCCTTACCCTATCAAAGGCTTTAGATATGTCAAGAGCAATTGCCCTAGAAAGATTGCCACCGTCGAGAGATTTGCTAATCCTATGCGATATAACTGTAAGGACATCTGCTGTAGATCTAGCAGAACGGAAACCATATTGAGTGTCACTAAGAAGGTTATTTTTGTTGAGATGTTTGATTACTTCTGTATTTAACACAGATTCTAGCAACTTACTCATGACGCACAGGATACTTATTGGCCTGTACTGAGAGGGGGATGAGCGATCACCTGAATTCTTAAATACAGGGCATACTGATGAGATTTTCCAGGGAGATGGGAAACTATTCTCCTTAAGACAACGTTTAAACAGTTTTGTAAGTATGGGCGCTAATTCAGGTTGAAGTTTTTTGAGTACTATAATTGGAATACCATCAGGGCCAGTTGCTTTACTCGAATCAAGGTTTTTGATTAGCTTCGCAACATCACGTACAGATATACGTATATCACATAGCGTGTTTTCTGATACAGGAGGAAATATTGGGGGTTGGCGGTCTTGGTCGCAAAGGGTAGAATTAGCTGCAAAGTTCTTGACAAAGAGTTTGGCTTTGTCTGATGCTGACGAGATTACCTCAGGTCCATTGATAATAGTTGGGATGGAGCACACGCTTCTGTTCAGGATTCTGTTTGCTATTTGCCAAAACTGGTGGGAACCAAGCCGCTGCTCAGCTACTTTGGACTTAACAGATTGAGCATACAACTCTCTTGCCTTCCTTATTACTTTCTTACAATGGTTGCTGGCAGACCTGAAAACGGCTTTAGTTTCCATACATCTATTACGTTGGAAGCAGTGGAAAAAGTGATTTCTGTGCGCAATGGCAGCAGCACATTCTGGAGAGAACCATGGCTGGCTGTTAGGTTTTTGCTGAAACTTTTTAGAGGGTATAAAATGGTCAATACCTACAATAAACCATTCAGTTAGGTCTAATACTATAGAGGACACATCCTTTTTAAACATGGAATGCAGAGGTAGATCAGATATAAATGTACGGAAGCTATCTCAGTCAGCCTTAGTGTATCGATATACTGTACGATGAAGAGGTACGTCTGGGGACTTATTACATTTCATTTTTATCTTAATTGATACAACAGAGTGGTCGGAAGATCCAAGAGGCGACAGAACAGAAACTGAACATAGTTCAGGGCAAGTTGTGAGAAAAAGGTCTAGTAGGCTCGCATACTGGCCGTCATTATCGGGCACACGGGTAGGTTCCTGAACTATCTGAGTGAGGTCATAGGCAATGGAGAAATCATGACAGAACCTCCCCTCATCATCGGTCTTGTTTGAGTGGGTCAACCATTCGACGTTGTGAACATTGAAGTCTCCACATACGTGAATGTTAGCTGAAGGATAAGTAGAAAGGACTTGGTCAATTTTCTCAGATATGCTTTGAAAGATAGTAACTCCGCTGTTGTGGGGGCGATAGAGAGTAAATATAAATGCAGTAGTGTGAGCTAAAGCAACCCGGAAGCACATATAGGGTAAGTTAGGATCTTCCATGGAGATGTCCCTCCCACATGGAAAGCTATCTTTAATATAGGCACATATTCCATGCCCATGGCGATCTTGGGGGTCAGATTTAGAAGTTAAGTTAGAGTATCCTGAAATTGCAAACTCATCTAGGGAAATAGCCTGTCCAATGCCAGTTTCACTTAAAAATAAAAGGTCTGGTTTAGTCTCCTGTAATTGGGTTTCAACCTCTGGAAGGTTAGAACGAAGACCCCTGATGTTGGAGAAGGAGACATGGTAGTAGGGGTCTACGTTGGAAGTTGGAGAACCGGGTTTAATCGTGTATTTTTTCTTGAAACTTGTCATGATGAAATTTTGGAATTTGTGGACTAGGTCGACAGATTTACTTAGAGCAGGACAGAGAGGGGAAACTAAGAGAGAAAAAGAAACGAAGAATTTTTTTTTTTGTAGCACATGATAAGGTAAAGCCGTAACAATTACCCACTAGTATGGCATCGAGAGGCCCCACCAGAAGCTACTGCATGGTCCAGATTCCATTCACCAAATGGCAATACAGCAGCCCCAGTACTTTGCACCTGCTGATAGGACAGCCTCCTTAGTGGTTAATCCAAGGTTCGGGTCCCTGACTATCAGGCGGATAACGTCAGCCCAGACAAAACGTTTACCTCCAGCACCCTTACTAGTGACATGGCTACAAGGATAGACATAGAAACAGAAATTTTCCACCAATTCTGCCAACTGTTCGCGCAAAAATACTGCCAACCTAGAAAACAGCTTTTTCTTCTCCCTTTGTCAGAAAAATCACTCATTTAAAAAAATTTACCGTTCTTCATATTATCATTGCTAATCTATATACCTATAAAAGTGGAAATGATTGTGTGTGGGTGGGTGGGTGGTTGTGTGTGTGTGTGTGTGTGTGTGTGTGTACATTTCCCTACCAAATAACTCTCTCAATTTTCGGTCGCTAGACTCGAGGTTTGACATAAGGCATATTGAAATTCGAGCAAATCTTTTAAATCTATTTTCGGCCATAAATTTCGCTGTCAAAGGATCGATTTGACCTTTAAGAACTCTACTAAACTCCTCCGCCAATTTTGGGTCTAAACACTTGAAATTTTAAATGTAGTTAAATGGATATCAATCAAATATTTTAATTTGATTTGAGCCAAAAAGATAAATGTTAAGGGATCAAAATTGGGGTCAAAGGTAAAAAAAATGACCTCTCTACGAAATTAACCAATTTCTGGTCTAGACATTTGAAGTTTTACATAAAGGGTATTCAGAGGTAGAGCAAGCTTTTTAATCGGTCTGGGTCGAAAATTTGAGCTGCTAAGGGGTCAAAGTTCAAAAGATTTGACCATTGCGGTGTCTAGCAAACTACTCAGCCAATCTTGGGTCTTAACATTTTAAATTTATACATACCAGGTATTCACCCATGCTGCAAGCATTTTAATAAGTTTTGGGGCAAAAATTTGGCTACCAAAAGGTCAAAGTTGAAAGAGTTGACGTTTGCAGATTATACTAAATTTCTCCGCTAATTTTGGGCCTAAAGTTTGAAATTTAGATGAAGGTAACTTTGACATCGATAAAACTTTGTATTTTGATTTGAGACCAAAATAATAAACTATAAGGGGTAAAAATTGAGATCAAAGTTTAAAAAATTGACCTCTGCGGTCTCCACGGAAATTACTCAGACAAATTTTGGTCTAAACATTTGAAATCTTACATAAAGCGTATTCACACGTAAGGGTAAGTTATAAACTGTACATAGGGCCCGAGCAAAGCCGGGCTAAACTGCTAGCAATCTATCTATATATGTATAGAAGTTAAAATGTCTGTGTGTGTGTGTGTGTGTATGTGTGTGTACGTCTGTGTGTGTACACATCCCTACACAATAACTCTATCAATTTTCGGTCTACAGATTTGAGATTTGACATAAAGAGTATTGAGATTTGAGAAAATCTTTCTGATCGGTTTCCGGCCAGAAATTTTGCTGTCAAGGGGTCAAAGTTCAACGATTTAACCTTTGAGAATTCTACCAAAGTCCTCCGTTAATTTTGGGTCTAAACACTTGAAATTTTAGATATAGATTCTTTGGACATGGCTCAAACTTTATAATTTTACTTGACCCCAAAACAATAAATTCTAAGGGGTAAAAATTGGGGTTCAAGTTAATTGACCTCTGCGATCTCTACGAAATACTCAGCCAATTTTTGGTTTAATTATTTGAAAATTTAGATAAAGTGTATTCAGATATAGGACAAGCTTTTTAATCGGCTTTTGGCCAAATATTTGGCTGCAAAGGGGACAAAGTTTAAAAGAATTATCCTTTGCGGTCTCTAGCAAACTATTCAGCCAAATTTGAGTCTAAACATTTAAAATTGTACATAAAACAAGTTTTTTTAATCACTTTTTAGAATTTGGCTGACAAGAGGTCATCGTTGAAAGAGTGGACCTTTGCAGACTCTACCAAACTCCTCCGTCGAGTTTGGGTCTAAACACTTGAGGTTTAGATGGAGGTTACCTGAACATGAGTCAAACTTTTTAATATATATATACACTAGCAGTTCCGCCCGGCTTTGCTCGGGCCCTATGTACTGCTCATTACTTTATGTGCCTATGTATATATTAAAAAGTGTGAATATGTACTGTAATGCCTTTTTATATAATAGTCTTCCGAAACTACCATAGAAAAAAGTTGGTAGAGACCGCAGGCATTAATTTTTTTTAACATTTGACCCAAATTCTGGCCCCTTAGCATTTATTGTTTTGGGATCAAATAGAATTATATAGTTAGATCTCTGTCCAAGTAATCTATATCTCAAATTTCAAGTGTTTAGACTCAAAATTGGCGGAGGAGTTTGGTAGAGTTCTCAAAGGTCAAATCGTTGAAATGTTACCCCCTAACAGCAAGATTTTTGGCAAAACCCCGATTAAAAAGCTTTTCCCAAATCTCAATACCCCTTATGCTAAATTCCGAGTCTGTAGACCGAAAATTGACAGAGTTATTTGGTGGGAAATTGTACACAGACACACAGACAGACATTTTTACTTTCATAAATATATAGATATGCACATATAGTTATGAACAGTAAATAGGGCCTGAGCAAAGCCTGGCTGAAATGCTAGTATACTATAATACCAACTATTTTAAAAAAAGCTCAATTCAGTATATTCTAGACTAATGTACTATCTTCCAACACTCAATTCTGTCAGGTACTACATATTTGTTCTGTGGTGATGATACAATTCTTTCAAACATTATCCCTTCCTTTTCCGGATGTTTCTCTGTGTTTTTTTTTTAAGAAAGGGGAGACCCAATATTATAGTATAAAAATAATTTTGCATGTTTCTGTTTGTGGCTGTGTCTTTATGTGTGGGCTCGTTTCCTATAGACTCGAAAACGGCAAGGCCGATTTTTATGAAACTTCACACGAAGGTAGCTCGTGTGTCTGACAGTTTTCTTCGATAAGCTTTATATCGGAATGTCTTAGATAAGTATCGATAATCAATAATGGAAGAGCACAATGGGAGCATAATCTTATATTTTGCATTTTAAACTTTAATTCGATTACAGTAAAAATAGAGGGGGGGGGGGTAAAACAATCGTTGATCATAATTCAATCCTAGGCAACGCCGGGTCTCTCTGCTAGTATAATACTTTTTATGTTGTCGTGAAATCATCCTCCAAAGTATTACCTCCTCTTTAGGCCAAGCATAGAACAATAACATTTCTATCACAAAGAGATGACTGTCCCAAGCATAACCTCCTGTTTTGGAGGTTAGTATAATGTTTTGTGTCATAAGTGTATTCTTCTGGGTATTATTGGATACTTTAAGGGAAATGTGTATTATCTGTTCTATTGTACCAAGACCATCCTATCCAAAATGATCCTCGATTGGAGATGGGAAGAAGCGTGGTATATATATATATATATATATATATATATATATATATATATATATATATATATATATATATATATATTAATATATATATATATATATATATATATATATATATATATATATATATGGCTTGGGAAAGATGCTAGTCTAGCGGCACTGATGAGTTGTGATGCAACGAAACAGGACTGTATGTCGATGACTACAAATATATTTTAAGCTCCCCTCTTTGGGTAGAGCACTGTCGTAAATAATCTCACCCGCTACTTAATTGGCTAAAAATGCGAAGCTCGTTGTTTGTTTACGAACAGACGATTTGAGCACTATAAAGGTGGTGGCGGATGTGTATTTAAATAGACATTCCGACGAGATATTAACGGGCGTCAATTCCATGGTCGAGTGGAAGAACTGCCGACTGTCAATACGACGGTTCTCGGTTCAATCCTTGGCTGGGAAAGATGCTTGTCTAGCGGCACTGATGAGTTGTGATACAACGAAACAGGACTGTATATCGATGACTACAAATGTATATATATATACTAGCTGTACCCTGCCACGTGTTGGTGTGGCTCAAATTGCGCAATGGAAAAAGTTCCAACATGAGAAAAAGCATGTTTCTTATAGGTTTAGTTTTCCATTTTGCATGGGTACACAATTTTTGTTGTTCCATTTTCTTAGCTGATATAGAGATTTTCCGGTGTGGTGACTCTTTAATACGTAATATATATTGTCCATGTGAAAAAACAGTCAGTGTGTAACTGTAAGGCCCACAATTGTAAAGATTGTTCCCTGTGCTTTGTTGATGGTTATTGCAAATGACAATAAAATTGGAAAGTTCAATTTCCTAAAGTGTAATGATGTATCCGGTGGAATCATAGGAATGCATGGAATGAAGATATATTCATCTGTGATAGGTCCTGTTAAGATTGTTGTTTCTATGATATTGTTTGTTAATTTTTTTTACTGCAAGCTATGTGCCATTGCAAAGCTTGGATTGGTTTATATTTCACAACATGATAATTTGTACACCAAATTTAGGTTGCAATACATGCGGTGGCATCCCTGGCAAATATAGCTGTTGGATAATTAACCACTTTATCTGCTTTCACAACAGTGTCGATGGATTTGTATTTGACTACCTCACTTGGAATTTTACATTGAATAATAGCGTTAAGTTCATGGGCATCTTTGTATTGACCTGCAAGAATAGCTCATTCACTCAGTCAAATGGAATTCATATAATTTGAATATCTGCAAAAACCTTTTAAACTAACTATTCTTTTGATGAAATAAAATTACAGAAATTACAGAAGTTAAAAGTCAAAGAATTTTGCCCTTAACTCTGATCAGCTGGCACTTTTTCGTACCCAATTTTCCACAAGTGATGCAAAAGATTCTGTGCGGATCGAACAGTCGGCAACTGGACATGCATATTTTGAGTTAAGTTTAATAGCTTCACATGGAACAAAAAAGTAGAGTATTTGAGGCAAGCATTTATTTCATCTGCTGGTGTTGATTGAAGAATAACAGGTAACATTTGTCTGAAATCTCCTGCAAGCAATATTACTGCATTCCCAAATGGTCTGACATTGCCAGGCAAATCTTGCAAGGATCGACCAAGAGCCTCAAGTGATTTTTTGCGTATCATTGTGCATTCATCCTAAACAATAAGTTTGCATTTCTGCAATATTTTCCCCACATTGGATTTTTTTGAGATGTTGAAGATGAGATCTTTGAAAAATTGAATGTTTTAAAGTAGAATAAATAATTCTTCTACTTGGCAAGCAAGGTCGCAGGTATTCCTCATGCAGCAAGGGCTAAGGCTATGCCATTTTGTTACCAAATGGCTGCCAAAATCAATTTAATTAGAAAGGTTTTACCAGTTACTTCTGGTGCTGTTCAAGGTAGCAGTAATTTCCAAATAACTTCTATTCTCACAGTCAGTAAATTAGGTGACTAAAATAGGATTTATCCATGTTTTGACAATGCCTTATTCACTGTAATTAATTTAGGAGACTAAAATAGGATGAGGGATTAGAGATGGACAGATAGAGAGGAAGATATATAGATAGGAAAGAGAAAGTGAGAAGAAAATCGAGAAAGAGAAGGAGATAGAGAGATAAAGGGATTGATAGATAAACAGAGAGAGGGGGAGAGTTAGAAACAGAGAGGGATGAGACAGAGGAAAGGAGAGAGATAGAGGGAGTTAGAGAAAGGGGCTCAAAGAGAGATGGAGAGGGTGATATAGAGAGAAATATAGATTGAGAGAGGGAAAGGGAGATATGGATAGAGAGAGATATTAAGAGAGGAAGAGAGAGGGGGAGAGAAACAGAAGGTGAACTACACTTCACCGTTTGTTTCCTCGTTCAGTAGAGAAGAAATCTTTCGAGACTGAGGCAATTTTAATGATTTATTATTATCCAGAGTACCCCTTTTTTTTGGGGGGGGGGCTAGATTTTCATCACATTAGAAACCGACCGGGTTTTCTGTACTTTCATTTAACAAATTAATAAAAGAAAAACGGGTTTGTATTACTGTACACATAGATTCGAAAAAGTTGTCAAAAAACAAATATATAACAAATAAATATTATCAAAGGCAAGATAAATTACTTTTCTGCCAAACTGGATATATGTTTTGTGTTTTTATTCAATGTAACATATTTATTCAGCTCGAAAAACATACAGTGTTTACCGATGTATTGGAACATTCAAGATGGCGTCTGATTCTCTCTTTAACACGGTAAGTTTGGGAAAAGGTGTTATAAATAAAAAAACAGATAAAATACTGTTAAAAACTCGCTCAATATATGTTACCGTGACATATGTTGACATATATTCGGCGGGTTTTTAATAGTATTTTGTATAGTTTTTTATTTATAACACCTTTTCCCAAACTTACGGTGTTAAAGAGGGTGTGAGACGTCATCTTGAATTTTTGAATACATCGGTAAACACTGTATGTTTTTCGAGCTGAATAAATATGTTACATTGAATAAAAACAAAAAATATATCCAGTTTGGCAGAAAAGTAACTTTTCTTGCCTTTGATAACATTTATTTGTTATATATTTGTTTTTTGACAACTTTTTCGAATCTATGTGTACAGTAATACAAAGCCAGAAAAACATATTGTAAAATTTGAATTTAACATGAAAATACTATTTTAAAAAATAACACGATAACATAAGTGCATAAGTGCCACTTTAGGTACTCCTTGGCGTTGAGTTCCATGGCGACCGGCATAATTATTTAATGGTCGCTCCTTAGCCCCCCCCTAGTAAAGGCTAATGCATGCGCACGTAACATTTTTTATTTACTGACGTTGGCTTAGTAACTAAACGATTTATTGATAATTTCGTAACCCTTAAACGCATGGCGGAAGATTTAAATTGTTCATTATTGTTGTAATGAAAAAAAAAAACGTTTCATTCAACACAAAACCAAAAACACATATTAATGATAAATAATTTATTATTGTATTCATTGTGAAGCGAGGGGTTTGTATTACTGTACACAGATTCGAAAAAGTTGTCAAAAAACAAATATATAACAAATAAATGTTATCAAAGGCAAGATAAGTTACTTTTCTACCTAACTGGATATATTTTTTGTGTTTTTATCCAATGTAACATATTTATTCAGCTCGAAAAACATACAGTGTTTACCGATGTATTCGAAAATTCAAGATGGCGTCTTATTCTCTCTTTAACACGGTAAGTGTGGGAAAAGATGTTATAAATAAAAAAACAGATAAAATACTGTTAAAAACTCGCTCAATATATGTTACCGTGACATAGGTTGACATATATTCGGCGGGTTTTTAATAGTATTTTGTATAGTTTTTTATTTATAACACCTTTTTCCATACTTACGGTGTTAAAGAGGGTGTGAGACGCCATCTTGAATTTTCGAATACATCGGTAAACACTGTATGTTTTTCGAGCTGAATAAATATGTTACATTGAATAAAAACACAAAAAATATATCCAGTTAGGTAAAAAAGTAACTTATCTTGCCTTTGATAACATTTATTTGTTATATATTTGTTTTTTGACAACTTTTTCGAATCTGTGTGTACAGTAATACAAACCCGAAAATTTAATTAAAAACAAATAATCAGCCTTAGCTTGTTATAATAGGTGTGAATTTATTTGCCCTGGTGTATCACACTCGTGTTATTTTTAGTCCGAAAATAAAGAAGAAGAAATCCTTCCCGACTGGTCAAATGTTTTTGGCGATAAGTTGGGATGAAACGATAAATTAATTTTCTTTAGAAAATTCGTTCGGGTAAGGAGCGGCGTGAATAGACTCCTCGAATTTTTTTTTGTCTTTTTCTTGGAGCTCTCCGGAAACGGTGAATGTTCAATGTCACGGTCAAAATTAGTTCCGGGGTAGACGCTACAATTAACTAATTTTTAAATAAAAAAGTTAAAAAAAAAAAGTTAATAAAAAAAATTGTTGCTTATGTGCGCATAAAAAAACTTTTTTTTTATTTTTAGCTTAGGTCCACCTTGGAATCACCCCCCCCAACAACCTCCAAATCTTAAGAACAGCTTTCGAAATAAACATCACTTTTGGAGGGGGGGGCTAATAAACACCATTTGGGGGGATATTTAAAAAAAAATGTCGATAAAAGTCGTCATTTAAAAAGAAATTTAAAATCAAATGTTTGTAAAAGTGAGAAATTATTAATAAATGTTTAGTAACATTTTTCGGTGCTAATGCAGAGAGTGATCCGCGCTATTTTTTTAAATCGTGTTTTTTTTTATTCCAAAAAACTCAAAAAGCAAGCGACAAACTATTTTTTGGCCTCATATAATAAAGAAAAAATGTGTAAATTAAAAAAAAAATGAATGTAACGTGCATCCAGGAGATAAGCGCCCGCGTGTTTGCGTGTTGTGTGGGTACGTGGGAGAGACGGATGAGGGGAAAAAGACTTACCTCGAGACCAGCTCAGCGTTACCGACCAAAAATAGAAAAGAAAGACCAAGATAGCGACCGCCGTCTTTTGTAAAGTATGATGTCTCGCAAAGTCACACGAATTCTCGGAATATGCAAATTTAGCCGGCCTAGAACGACGATAAAAGCGGGTGAGGGGAAAGACGTGCGGAGTGACGATTGAGTTGGCTGGGGAATCGTGTGGCTGTTGCTTCTTGTGCCGTGTTGAGGATATCTTACCGTGTTAAAGAGAGAGTCGGGCGCCATCTTGAATTTTTCCTTACAAGCTATTCCGGCCATTTGGCCTCTAGGACTATGACCGAGTCGAAATTTGACTTAAAGCTCATACCCGAGTTTGACGGGTCCACGTCCATCGTCGACTGGGTTGAAAGGGTCGAGCTGACGTGCGACCTTTGTGAGGTGAAAAGGGTACACACTGTAATTCCCCTGAGATTGGCTGGGGGTGCCTTGAGTGTATATCAGCAACTCAGTGCTGCCGAAAAGGGAGATGTCACCGCAATTAAAGCTGCGCTGTACAAGGCATTTGCCATGGATCCTTGTACGGCCTATGAAAAATTTGCTTCCCGAAAACTTCTACCGGAGGAAAGCGTGGACGTTTTCTTCGCTGAGTTAAAGAAACTCGCAGTTCTGTTCGGTGGAGGGGTGTCGGAGCGGACGCTCGCGTACGCGTTTGTGGCGGGCCTTCCCACTCGGGTGAAGCAGCTACTGAGAGCCTCAACCAGCGTTTCAACAACGACCATGGAACACTTGATAGAACGTGCTCGAGCCATCATCAAAGATGAGGAGGACCTGGGGGAACCAGTTGTGATGGCGACACAGACAGGCCAGATTGGCGCTCGGGAGATTCCGAATCCGAACCCTGCAAGCAATGGGAAATGTTTTCGCTGCGGCCGACGCGGACATTTTGCAAGGAATTGCACCAACAGGGGGCGTGTGCGCTGTTTTACGTGTGGTGGTTTGGGGCATCTAGCCCAAAACTGTGCGGAAAACGTATCAGGGGAGAGGACGTCAGCGCCGCCCTGCTCCCCGAGCAAAATTTGAACAAGGCGCAACCAGTAATGACCGTCTACGTAAACAGGATACCCTGCTCAGCACTTCTCGACTCAGGCTGTTCGCACACTATAGTGAGCACCAGGCTGTGTCCAAGTTGGACTAAGAGGAAGATTAAAGTCACCACGATAGGAGGCGAGACCCAGACATGCTGTGGAGCTGGAACTGTCAAGATCTACACGGACACCGGTGCAGCCACTAAGATCAATGTGCTCGTGACCCAAGGAAATCTCCTGGGGTTTGACCTGTTGCTCGGATACGATGCCATGAAGGCGCTGGGGGGAGTCGCAATTCATCGGGATGGAAAGGTGCGATTCTTAGAGGCCCCAGTGTGTGCAGCGCTCCATATCGATCGGCCGGATTTTACAGTGGACTACGACTCGCGCAAGAGGGCCTGGATCGCATCTTGGAAGTGGACCGAGGGAATGGCACCGACTAAACTCAAGAATGGGGTTGCAGAGTACCCTATACCCAGTGAGGCCCGAGCAGAATACGAAAGGGAACTAAAGGCGTGGATCCAAGATGGCTGGTTAATCCCCTACCCTGAGGACAAGCTTGGGCCTCCGAAGGGTCTAATACCCTTGATGGCAGTAGTCCAGCATAACAAGTCGAAACAACGGCCCGTGCTGGACTATAGGGAGCTTAACAAGCATATTGAAACCTACACTGCCGATGCTGACGTATGCGCCAGTAAGTTGAGGGAATGGCGTCAGAAAGGCGCTAATGTCTCAATATTGGATTTGCGAAAAGCCTATTTACAGGTGCGAGTTGATGAGACGTTGTGGCCGTTCCAGACAGTTTGGTTCCAGGGGCAGAGGTACTGCCTTACACGCCTTGGCTTTGGCCTAAATGTGGCACCACAGATCATGAAGACTATTGTCAACACAGTATTGTCCCAAGAAAAGCCCATGAGGGACTCAACGTCAGCTTACATTGATGACGTATACGTCAATGAAGATGTACAGTCTGCGTCGTGTGTCAAAGAAAAGTTGGCTCAGTTTGGTCTGGAATGCAAGAATCCCGAACGTTTAAGGGAAGGAGCACGTGTATTGGGATTGGATGTTTATGAAGAAGATGGCACCCTACAATGGAGGCGTGGCAGTGAAATTCCAAGCATCCCCAACCTCGTTACAAGGCGGACCGTTTTTTCTTGGTGTGGAAAACTTGTTGGTCACTTACCGGTCTGTGGCTGGCTCCGCGCAGCTGTTGGTGTGATTAAACACAGAGCAAATTTAACAACCACGGGTTGGGATGACATATCCGATGATGTCCTACTAACTCTGATGATTAAAGAGACACTGGAGAGAGTGAACAAGAAGGACCCTGCCTGTGGGCGGTGGTGTGTTAACGGAGACAACGTAGGTGTGTGGGTTGATGCCAGTTCTTTGGCGTTGGGAGTATCGTTGGAGCAAGGAGGAAACGTGTTCGAGGATGCGTGTTGGCTGCGGCCCGTAACAGATTCTCAGCATATCAACCTGGCAGAGCTGGACGCTGTTGTAAAGGGGGTAAATCTGGCCCTGCAGTGGCAGTCTAAGAAGTTGACCTTGTACACAGATTCTCTCTGTGTCTACCACTGGGTGTCTGACACACTTTCAGGACGGACACGAATCCGTACCAAGGCAGCAAGCGAAATGTTAATACGGAGAAGGCTAGACACGCTAAAAAACCTGGTATCTGAGTATGGGCTATCACTGAGCGTCACTCTGGTGCCATCACATTGTAATCGTGCTGACCAACTGACCCGTGTACCTCACAAATGGTATGAAGCCGCGAAGATGGGAATGGAGATTACTGCTCGATCTTGTGCAGTTGCAATCGACCCATGTCAAATACAAAAAATTCATGCACAGAGCGGACATCCGGGTATCAAGAGGACCCTTTATTTTGTGAGGCGTGCATACCCAGCAGTGACCAAGATGGATGTCAGACAGATCGTCAGAAATTGTGAGGCTTGCCAGTCTATTGATCCTGCACCAGAGCGATGGCAGAAGGGTCGCTTGGAAGTTGAGAGTGTGTGGCAGCGGCTGGCCATGGATATTACCCATTACAGTGGCAAGCCCTTTCTAACTCTCATTGATTGCGGGCCTACGATATTTGCGGTGTGGCGGCAGATGACCAGACAGGATTCAGCAAATGTTGTTCGCCACCTATCATCCATTTTTTTTGAGCGAGGTGCGCCGGAAGAGCTCCTGACTGACAATGATGCAGCGTTTTGTAGCCAGCAAGTCCGGCAGTTGTTAGATGAGTGGGGCGTCCGACTACGGTTGCGATGTGCGCATGTGCCGTCAGGAAATGGCATTGCTGAAAGAAGCCATCGCAGCATCAAGAGAATTGCTGCCAGGAAGCGATGTACTATTGCGGAAGCAACATATTGGTACAACATTACGCCAAAGGACGGGACGTCCCCTTCAACCGCACCTGCGAATGCTATTTACACGTACCGAGTCGGAGTAAAGGGAATCAACACTACGCAGCCAACCGACAAGGGAACATATAACAGATATGAAGTGGGAGATCCAGTGTGGGTGCGGCCTCCAGGAAATCGGTGCACCGACAAGTTTAAGCGAGGACACATATCTGGAGTGATTAGCCAGCAGTCTGTTTTGGTCGATGGAACCCCACGACATGTGCGAGATCTTCGCCCAGCTACCGAGGTGCGTCATACAACTACAGAAGAAAGCAGTGAAGCGTCTAGCGATGAGCTGCCGATGCACGGATTCAGTGAGCCCCTTCCAGAGACTGATAGCGATACTTCATCTGATGAGGCGGAACCAGATCCAGAGCCCGAATCTGAAACAGTGAATGTACCTCTTCGCAGAAGCACACGCACTAAAAAGCCAGCCCCCCAGTGCTCTCTATGTGATCATCAGATCAGGGGGGAGTGTAACGTGCAGCCAGGAGATAAGCGCCCGCGTGTTTGCGTGTTGTGTGGGTACGTGGGAGAGACGGATGAGGGGAAAAAGACTTACCTCGAGACCAGCTCAGCGTTACCGACCAAAAATAGAAAAGAAAGACCAAGATAGCGACCGCCGTCTTTTGTAAAGTATGATGTCTCGCAAAGTCACACGAATTCTCGGAATATGCAAATTTAGCCGGCCTAGAACGACGATAAAAGCGGGTGAGGGGAAAGACGTGCGGAGTGACGATTGAGTTGGCTGGGGAATCGTGTGGCTGTTGCTTCTTGTGCCGTGTTGAGGATATCTTACCGTGTTAAAGAGAAAGTCGGGCGCCATCTTGAATTTTTCCTTACAATGAAAGCTAAACAAATGAATTATGTTTTTTTTTTGTTTTTTTTTACTTACTAAACAGAAAATGAAATCTTTCGTCAATTCGTGGCTGTGAAATTAATCGAACCGGAAGTTCAGTTTTACCAACAGAACAGATTCGCAGTAACGGTTAAAAAAATATATTTATTTTATTTAATATTTTAATTTTAATAATTCGCGAGGTAAATTTAATTTAAGAACATAAAAACATACCTCGACTCTAAAAATGGGTTGTCTGAAAATTTCAAATAAATTGATAACGTAGAAATATGGTTTTATTCGTTTAGAACAAACCAACATTTACATTTATATATATATATATATATATATATATATATATATATATATAAAACTACTTAATTTACTCACATAAAATTAATATACGAAAGTATATATTTATGCGTAAACTTTAAGTATTTACTTCAGAAGTGCTCAATACGTAGGTAGAGCTAGTTAGTAATTTATAAAATATACATGGCGATTAAGCTACACTGAATATTCGGCGTTTCGTCCACTCTAGGACTAAGCCTGCAGAGTCCTAGAGTGGATGCAACGCGGAATATTCAGTGTCGCTTAATCGCCATATATATATATATATATATATATATATATATATATATATATATATATATATACACTAGCAGGGGGTCCCGGCGTTGCCCAGGTGTTTTGAGGTGTATGCTGAGCAAAAAAAAGGTCATTTTTTTTAACTTTGACCCCTATTATGACCCCTTAAAAGTTATTGTTTTGGACTCAAATCAAGTAAGTAAGTTAGATCCATGTCCAAGGAATCTATGGCTACAATCTTAAGTGTTTAGACCCAAAATTGTAGGAGCAGTTTGGTAGAGTTCTCAAAGGTCAAATCGTTGAACTTTTACCCCTTACTCTCCAAATTTCTGGCCAAAAATCGATCACATCGATTTTCCCAAATCTCAGTACCCGGTATATCAAATTTCGAGTCTGTACGCTTAAAATTGACAGAGTTATTTCGTAAGGAAATGTACACAGACACACACACACATACAGACAGACACTTTCACTTTTATAGATATACTAGCATGGTTGCCCGGCGTTGCCCGGGTATTTGGAGGTGAATGTTGAGCAAAAAAAAAAAAAAAAAAGCGGTCAATTTTTTAAAACTTTGACTCCTATTATGACCCCTTAAAATTTATTGTTTTGGGCTCAACTCAAGTTATTAAGTTAGATCCATGTCCAAGGATCCTATATCTAAAAGTTCAAGTGTGCAGACCCAAAATTGTCGGAGGAGTTTTGTAGAGTTCTCCAAGGTCAAATCGTTGAACTTTGACCCCTCAACCGCCAACTTTCTGGCCCAAAACCGATCACATCGATTTTCCCAAATTTCAGTACCTTGTATATTAAATTTCGAGTATGTAGACTAAAAATTGACAGAGTTATTGCGTAGGGAAATGTACACAGGCACACATACACACAGAGTCTCTTTCACTTTTATATATATATATATGTATATATATATATATATATATATATATATATATATATATATATATATATATTATTTTCTCACATTGAGGGTTTTTGTATTTTATGTTCCTTCGTTATGGTACTACTCACTCAGCCATCACCTTTTCCATTTTTAGAGATATTCTTATATCTCTTCTGTGGACATGATCCCATCCACCCAGGTATCACCTTTTTCTTTCTTTTGTTGAATGGGTTAGTGCAGTATCTATAAAGTGTTTTATCATACCTGGGCATTAGCTACTCTTTTTGTGGTTGACATAGTTCAGTATCTGTTTTTTTTTCTATATCATTCTCACAGGCATTGTGATAGTGTAGTATAGGTTTTTTGGCCACAAAACTATCATCTTGGGATTAAAAAAAAAGAAGCTTTATAGCGTGAGCAGGTGCTACTAGAAGCAGCTTATCGTCCATTGACAAAGTTCAAAATAGACTTCGTAGCTTAATGGAGGGTGTACTTTTCTCTTTCCTGCAACCTCTTTTCCGCAGAAGATACGCTGCAAGTCTGTGCCTGCATTATCGTTATTTTCATGGTAAGAGCTCGTCTGAGCTCCAATCTATGGTACCCTCTCGCCAAACTTTCACAAAAAACACTCGTCTAGCTAAAGCCACTATCAATAATTTCCCACACTCTTTATCTGTGCCTAAACCTAAATATAGATCCCATGAACAAAGCTTCTTTCTTAGAACTGCACGCATGCGGAACTCTCTTCCGTTTGCCTGCTTTCCAGCTGACTACAATCTGATTATCTTCAAGTCCAACGTAAACAAATTCTTCATGAACCGTCACTCTTAGTAATCCAATTTACAAAAGTTCCACTTCTTATGTTTTCTACGCTATAATCACATTGACTAATGTATACCCATTAATCCTTATCCTCGAGTGGCATCCGGGCCTTGATAAGTTGTGATTCCTGTATAAAAGAAAATAATACTAACAAAAGTATGTACTCAGAGATTATAATTCCTTATATGCCTTAAACGGATGTTTCTAGGTGATCTGAAATAATATTTCGCGAACGTACGTGTGTGTGTGTGTGTGTGTGTGTGTGTGCGTGCGTATTCCAGATTCTTTATGTATATTTTGGTTATGACAGCGCGAGAGAAAAAAAAATGATAAAACGAGAAATGTGGGTCCAAATATGAAAGCGACTCCGAAACAAAATGGCGTTTCGATCGGCTCGCACGCTTTGCGATTGTTCCCGCGCCTCCTGTTGTACTTTGTCCTCACTTCTAATCGGCCATCTTGTCGCGTTTTTAATTAGATTCGTGATTTTCCCTCCGAGCCGGGAATGCGTTGGCCGCAAGTGGAAACAGTCAGACGTCATTCATGGCGAAATGAGTTCATAATTGAAAATACAGAAAAAAACCCAAACAAACAAACAAACAAAAATAAAAACGGAAAGGAAGCCAGTTTTCGTAAGATAACGAAAAGAGAAAGAAGAAAAGCAATGAACGAAATTAAGAGCTGCGAAAAAAGAAGACACGAAAGGAAAGTGAGAAGATCGGAAGACTTATGGAATGGGAAAAATGGTAAAAGAAAGAAAAAAGGTAGAGTTGGGAAATTTGCAAAAAGAAAGGAAAAAAGAGTTAGGGGAAAGAAACAAGAAGAAAAGAAAGAATTAGTTTAAAAAAAGTAAAGAGTCGTTGAATAATAGGAAAAGGAGAACAAACGAAAGAACGGTGTAGATGAAAAAGAAAACAAGGAAAACAAGAAAAGAAAGTTGAAGTCGGGGAAAAAAAAAACAGAAAGGAAAGAGAAAAGAAAAAAGAGGAGATTTGCTGAAAACGGGTCAAAGGGGAACGAAAGACAAAAAAGGTGTAAAAAATAGAAAAGACAAAGAAAGAAAGCACTTTCTTTACTTGGTACTCACCAGTTATTTAGGCCTCGAAGCCACTCAGGGATAAGGGTTATTGCGTGTACAGTCATTAATTGTTTCCAAATCCTACATATACTTACTGATACTTTATCCAAGAACGGGTACCCACTAGATGTGAATAGGTCAGTTATTCAAAGGAAATTGGCTGAATTCTCTTGAATTAAAGAGAATATAGCGGCCAAATGTTCAATTTATCTTCGTTTTTCTTGGTTGAGTACAGTACGTGAGAAATTTGCCAAACAAATAAGTTCAGCAGTTTATGGATGTTATTTTGCTGCCAATGTATGTGTTGTGTTCTCTACGAGAACTTTATTACTATCTTCTCGAAAATACTTTCTACCCCCCCCACCACCATAATATTAACGTTATTTACAATTTTGAATGTGGTTGCGGTGCCAACTACTTGGGTCGAACGACATTAAAATTAGAGGGAAGAATCCAACAACATGTACCCAGTAAAATAAGGAATAGAACCTACCGGGCAACGGACGTTGTTACTAACATATACTGGTCTTCAATTACTGATCATTTACTTAAAAACCCGTCTTGTGCAGCGAACTTTAGCACGGGCTCTTTTTCTATTCTGAGTCGTGCTCATTCACTATATCACGTTAAGATCTTGGAGATTATTCACGTTCGACTGAGAAAACCTTCCCTTTGCAAGCAAAGGCAATGCCTCCTCGGTTTGAACGTGATTAATCTCTAGGGTATTCGACCATAACGCTGTTTTATTGTAATCGTTTTCCCTCTTTTTTCTCCCCCGTAAATTGAATAAAACGCAATTTTAATCGCTTTTTCATTCTTTGTTTTAAAAATTTCCTCGATACAGTTTTGAGAAACAAGGGTCGAAACCGGTCAGCTGGCTCCCTATTTATCTTTGTTTCCTCTCACGTTGCCTTTTTTCTCCTTTTTGGAGAGAAGATTAAAGGAATATATATATATATATATATATATATATATATATATATATATATTTATATATATACAAGTTTACTTTTAATCATGAATCATAAAAGTCTTTCTTTCCTAATTGCAATATTTCAATTTTGTATCCCTAAAAACATTATGATATATATATATATATATATATATATATATATATATATATATATATATATATATATATATATATATATATATATATACTAGCAAAAGTACCCGTCGTTGACTGGGTTCAAAAACAGCCTACAGAAAATGGACCCTGATTTATGAAGTATGATAGGTTATGAAAAGGAAGGGTTGTAAAGAGATAGCTCCGAATTTGGGGATATCAAAACCAAAGCAAAATATGATGAAAGTAAAAATAAAATAGATAAACCACATAATTTATTATGCTATACCTGTTCACACTGAAACACTTACCACAATATTCTATGGATCTATATTAAAAACCTTGTTAAACTTTATGACATATTTCCATTCTATGGAGGTCAGGCACGAACGAACACCCCATAATTTTATTGTACCATAGTTCTTCAAACTGAAACATAATTATCAAAGTATACCTACGCAGATATGTGATCAGTTTTCTATAATAGTCAACCATACAGGAGCCTATTCGTGACCAGACACACACACACAGACGTTCAGCTTTATATATATATATATATATATATATATATATATATATATATATATATATATATATATATATACTAGCATTGGTATCCAGCGTTGCCCGGGTATTTGGAGGTGTGTGTTGAACAAAAAAAACAAAAAACTGATAGTAGGAAGGCAGACTTGAACCCGTACTGTGAAGGAGGAGAAGAACGGGGGAAAACGTGACGTCTTTGCTGTTACGACCACCGTCAAACCGGAAGTGTCGTCGGTTTAAATTAAGGCTAGACAATCGAAAAGAGGGGATTACTTTTTAAAATATCGGCGAAAAAAAAACCAACCCCTTCGTGTAGAAAAGAGCCCAGTTTGGGGTTAATAAATTAATGTTTTTAGCCAATTTTTCAGTATTTGTCGTCTGAAGGGTAGTGCCTTAAAGCGATACTAATCTTGTGAAAATCTGTCGCCGAAAGTGTTAGTCAGACATGCAAACATACATGCATCCATTTATATATTGGTAGCTCAAATTTTCGACCAAAACCGATTAAAAGGCTTGTCCTTTCTCTGAATACCCTTTATGTAAAACTTCAAATGTTAGACCAGAAAGTGTCTAAGTAATTTGGCAGAGATCGCAGAGGGCATTTTTTTTTATTTTGATCGCTATTTGACCGCTTAACATCTATTGCTTTTGGCTCACATAAAGCTATTAAGTTAGATCCATGTCCAAGGAACCTATATCTAAAATTTCAAGTGTTTATACCCAAATTTGGCGGTGGAGTTTGGTAGAGTTCTCAAAGTTAAAATCGTTAAACTTTGACCCCTTAACAGCAAAATTTCTTGCCGAAAACCGATTACAAAAATGTTCGCAAATCTCACTACCCTGTATATCAAATTTCGAGTCTGTTGACTGAAAATTTACAGAGATTGCGTAGGGAAATGTACACAGACAGACACACACACATACACTTTCACAAATTATTTTTTATTAAAGTGTTGATGAACATTTATATCGACCATCTACAGATCTCCTGTTTATTTTAAAATATTCAAAATAAATATTAATAATAACAAAAAATATAAATAATAACAAAAGACAGACGAATTCAAATTTATTGGCACCAATTATATTTATCATAGAATTCACGATATTTTATACAAAATAATACTTCTTTATGATGATTTGGATATTGCATAATCTTCTAGAACACTCCAAAGCCTTCTATAAATAATATTCATTAGTCAATCCTTCACTTTATCAATAAAACCAGACTGCAAAGATGGCTAAAATTAAGGAACATAGTTTCGATGTTAGACATAAAATAGTGGATGCACACATGAACGGTAGTGGATATTTCTAAGCGTTTTGAAGTTCCTGTGTCAACGGTGAGAAACAGTCAAGAAGTATGATGTTTTCAAGTACGATTCAAAACTTGACGGGTCGAGGCCGTAAAAAGAAACTTTCTCCCAGAACTGTACGACAAGTCATTCGAGAGGACCGGGAAACTACTGGTAAGAAAGTAGTCCAACAAATGAGCGATCAAGGTATTGAAATTTCTGTTTCGACATTGAAAAGGGCACTGAAGTCACACGGGATTCAAAGGTACCGACCAAGGAAGACTCCTCTCCTCTTTAAGAAACATGTTAAAGCCCGCTTAGAGTTTGCACGGGAGTTTATTGACAAGGATTCAACTTTTGGGGGTTCAGTTTTATGGTCATATGAGACTAAAATTGAACTTTTTGGCAGCAGAGATGTGTCGCTTGTATGGCGGAAGAAAGGAGAACCCAGAGAATACAGTCCCTACGGTGAAGTATGGTGGACGAAACCGTATGTTTTCGGGTTGCTTTTCAGTCTATGGAACTAAAAAACTTGCCACTGTGGATGGCATCATGAGGCAAGATCAACACATTAAAATATTGACTGAAAATCTGAAACCTTCTGCAGAAGCCCTTAGTCTTGCAACCAACTGGATCTTTCAACAGGACAATGATCCAATACATACGGCGAAATCGGTGAAGAAATGGCTTTTGGATAATGAAATAAACGTCCTGAAGTGGCCAAGTCAAAGTCCTGACTTGCATCCAATGGAAAACTTGTGGGCTGTGGTGAAGGCGAACGTGAAAAGAAGGAAACCAAGGAACCTGAGGAAATTAGAAAATATCGCCAAGGAAGAATGGTTTAATATTCCTGTTGATGTGTGTAGGAATTTAGTAATGTCGTATAGAAAACGTCTGGAAGCTGTTATTAAAAACAAAGGCTTTGCAAGTGGCTATTAATAAAGGGGTCGAATAAATTGTAATTCGTCTGTCTTTTGTTAACATTAATAATATTTATCCCCTCTTCTCTTCTCTATCTTTTTCTATCTTCTTCTTCTATCTATTCTCTTCTATCTATACGTAAAATGAAGTTATTTTCCCTCTGAGTTTTACCTTAATAGGATTAAAACTCAAGACATTTCATGCAAATGTAATAAGCACAAACTGCAGCACATTATCTGAGGTGTGCTATAGGCCTATTACCTCTACACTTGCTCGATAATCGTACGTCCTATATTTTTTCTGGTGAAGGTTCAGTGCCAAAACCTGTAAGAATCAATGGAAGTTGTAAACTCTTTTCTCTCCATTTAATTCCTCCTCTCTCTGTTCTCCATTTACACCGCCGCTTCGTCGTTCACGAGGAACTACTACAAACTCACACCGGTTAGGAGTGTTCTAGTTACATACAAAAACTGAAATGCGTCTCATAATCTTGATTGATTATTTGCAATTTATTTCGAAACATTACTACAGTAGAGTTAAAAAAAACGTTTCTCTCCTTTTCTTTTTTTCTCATTAACATTTAATATAGAATTTCCTTTACATTGCGTTTCGTTTCGTTCGCTGCTTTCTTTTTCTGTTTACTATTTTTCGATTACTGAAAGCTGTTTATTTTATTAACAATTTGAAGTTATTTTGGAGTGGAATTTGAAGCTCGTGTTCTATAATTATAAAAAACATTAAACATATTAAATTATATGTTTATTAATAAACAGATCCACCGGACCTATATAAAAAAATATTTTTACCGGACCCATTATATACACAAAGAAAATTGCTCCAGAAAAATGCCTACTTCGGATCATTTACATTGTGATGTGGATTACTCAAAATACAGTTTGGATCATTTTACCACACTGCTTTCAAAGACATTCACTTCAGGTTTTACCATGCAATTTGGATGTGAATTTTTATATCCTTTTCTTTAATTTCTCGTACTCTATGACATTTAAATACTTAAACAACTTTTAATTGTGATTTTCCATGTTTCACTGACGTTAGTAAATAAGGTGTAAACCATTATAACTATTTGCTAATATTTTCTCCTCTGAAGAGATGGTAGACATCGAAAGCCTATAGGTTAAGGAGTTATAATATTTCAAATGTATTCTTTGTCTTACATAGAATAAGAAAAATCTTTTGATTTGAAATTTAAACGTTTCACATCATAATTTAAAAAAATTATTGAATAAATAAAATTATATATATATATATATATATATATATATATATATATATATATATATTGAGTAAAATGATTCATAATTTGTAATTAAAAATCAAATTCAAAAGGAAAAAAAGAAGAAATAATGATTTTCCTTTTGGAACCGATTTTTAATTATAAATAAGGAATAATTTTGCTCTATATTAAAATAGCTCGAGGATATCTGTGCCTATCGAGCTTATTATATATCTACATTACAACGAGCCCTGTTTTCTTTTAATTGTAATAATGCATTTACTAATACATTAAAATAAACTCCGCTTTTTAGACTCTTGGTCTAATTCCTTATATATATATATATATATATATATATATATATATATATATATATATATATATATATATAAGTGGTGAAAAAACCGGACTAGAATACTCAATGTGTAGCCAGAGCAGTGTATAGGAAATTTATTACTGTGAGTCCAGAATGAGTTTACATATTGTTTCAGCTAGAGGGAAATCCTAACAAAGAAAAGAGGAAATATCCGACTAGCTTCGTCAGAATTCATAGTCCATCTATGAATTCTGACGAAGCTAGTCGGATATTTCCTCTTCTTTTTGAGGATTTCCCCTAGCTGAAACAATATGTAACCTCATTCTGGACTCACAGTAATAAATTTCATATATATATATATATATATATACATATATATATTCATGATATTCAATATGGCGTAATGGAAAATTAAAAAGGTATTTGCAGCTTCTCTTCCAATTTTCGGATTTTAATCATGTCAAATCAGACTTCAATTTCTTTCGACGGATTGATTGTTGCTATTTCTTCCGATGAGTTAAGGGCATAATAGATTCACTGATTGATATAATAATTAAGTGATTGATTTTGCACTACGAAACAGATACTTTCAAGAGTTGTATAAGTCAATTGAATTAAAGGAATAAATTATAAGATGGTCAACATCATGAATTTTGGAATATAACTTTTTGTCATTTATTCTCTATATTACTCTGTAATTACATTGAGCTTCCTAAATAAGAATCGATATATATATATATATATATATATATATATATATATATATAAGGAAATATATTTCTACAGAAATATATATATATATAAATATATGTATATATATATATATATATATATATATAATATATATATATTATTTCGGTTATGCGGACAACTGTTCTCGTGTTGGTGGTTATTTTCACAACGTTTTGACCGATGTAACCTTCTAGCATATATAGGTGTATCTTTAATCAGAACACAAATTATAAATACTCCGAAAGGTTGCATAATCATATTGATGTACCTCTAAGATAACCAAATTTAAGTGACGCTGAGCTTGGCTAGTACCAGATGGGTGACCATTTGAGAATATCATGTGCTGTATTTGGAATGGTGGTGACACCTCATTGCAAAATCTAACGTCGTCATCTCACCTGACTAAGATGTAGATGATACTGGGGACTGCGAAACTTTTTTTTCCCTGAGGGGAAGTGAGCTCAATACGCCTAAGAAGTGGCACCGATGTAATGAAAAACGGTCCATACTGATCAGCTGGGTGTTCCAAGTTCAAATCTGGTTGGTTCTATAGCTACAGTGTCACTTATGGATGTCGGCAACCTTCTTGTAGTTATCCCATAAATAATTGGAAATAACAGTCCATACAACTTAGTCGAGTTTGTGAAAAAAAAAAAAAAAAAAAAATCGTACCATGCTGTCTCATACGAATTTTCGTTTTACTTTTAATTAGGCCAGCTTTGATATTAACTGGGTTCTGGCGGATGTCTATGCTCTCTGAGTGGTTTCGTTATAAAATAGATTTTGGTTGTTAATGAGGTAGGCTCGTTCAAATTGTCCGTTTAATAAATGCTGCCCAAATGCGTGATTATTAAGGAGGGCCATTAAAACGCCGATGTCTGTCCGACGTTAATGATGTCATCATTCGCCCACGAATCATGGACAATTCAGGTCACGTGATAATCATTTCCTCTTTGTTTCTAGTGCAGTGGCTGAAGTAGCTGCTGCTTAATTATGCCACCAGGACATTCACGCTTTAATCATTCGTACCTTTAAGGGAACGGTGTTTCTTTTTTCTTTCTTTCTTTCTTTCTTTCTTTCATTCATTCATTTCTTTTCCTTTCTTTCTTTTCCCCGTTCTCTGTTTATCTTTTTTTTTAGACTTTATCTATCTATACATCATATTTTTTTGATTAATTATTGTTTTTTCTATTCTTGTTTTTTCTTCGTTTCTTTCTTTCCTTTTCTTTCTTTCTTCTTCATTCTTTCTTTTGCTTTTCTTTCTTTCTTTCTTCTTCATTCTTTCTTCTGCTTTTCTTTCTTTCTTCTTCATTCTTTCTTTCCTTTTCTTTCTTTCTTCTTCATTCTTTCTTTCCTTTTCTTTCTTCTTCATTCTTTCTTTTCTTTTTTTTCTATCTTCTTCTTCTTCATTCTTTTTTTCCTTTTCTTTATTTCTTCTTCATTCTTTCTTTTGCTTTCTTTCTTTCTTCTTCATTCTTTATTTCCTTTTCATTCTTTCTTTCCTTTTCTTTCTTTCTTTCTTCTTCATTCTTTCTTTCCTTTTCTTTCTTCTTCATTCTTTCTTTCCTATTCTTTCCTTTTCTTTCTTTCTTCTTCATTCTTTCTTTCCTTTTCTTTCTTCTTCATTCTTTCTTTCCTTTTCTTTCCTTTTCTTTCTTTCTTCTTCATTCTTTCTTTCTTCTTCATTCTTTCTTTTACGTTTCTTTTTATTTTCATTATTCCTTATCTTTTTCTGTTAGGTTGATGAAAATGTTTTTGCGGAATTTTAAAATTTTGATTTCAAATGATGTATCAAATAAGTTTTCGTTATAATACCTTTACTTTATATATTATTTTAATAAGAGGCTTTCGCTCTATCTAATCGTTTGAATTACAATTGTTATATAACAATTATCTATATTTTTGTGTTTTGACTCATGTGCTTTTCCTAGTTTTTTGTGTTTTCTGCACAGTTTTCCACGTTTATTAATCCTCCTCATCCGCCGTTTCTTTTTACGTTGAGTCAGTCAGTATCGTCTTTTGGGTGTAATTCATCGCCATAAGTTTGTTTGTCAATTGATCATGATGCCTGGGGTCTTCTTTGGTACAGAATATCATATTAACGATACTGCGTATATGCTTATTCCTTTAAATAGGTTTCTACTATATAGTTTTGTTTCTAAGAGTTTTTTTCCCAATCTTCTCTTTTATCCCCGTAACTTTGATGGTGTCTGCTTCTAGAACACCTAAATATCCGTAAGTGTCATCTTCATCATGCGCTCTCATCTCCTTTTGGTTGAGCAGTCCCATGTCCTCTGATGTTTCTAGTTTTCCCTTTTTCATCTCCAGTAGTGTACATTTTCTCCATTCCAAATTCCAGTCCAATGTATTGGCTGTATATACTAGTTGTGTTTATCAGTTTTGTCAGTTCTTTTTTTTTTCAAATAAATAAGGATATCCATATACATTAGGTGGTTTATTCTTTTTCTGTGTCTGTAAACTTGTATCCGACATTACATTTCCTAATTATGTAGTTTAATGGGAATATAACTATGACAAACAGTCGTGGTGTTAGCACATGTCTATGGAAGATGCTTCCCCGTATTCTTATTTCAGTCCGATGTTGTCCTCCAGTTATCAATTCCAGCCTCCATATCTCTATTGGTTTCATAATAATATTTATAATGTAGTCGGGTATCTTGTACACTTTTAGGAATTCACTTATCCATGTTTGTGAGATTCTCTCGTAGGATTTGGCTTGTTACATTTTTGAAGATATTATGATTCATGTATGAGTCGTGTGTATTCTTTCTCCTTTCCGGCAGCTTTGTTGTTCCTCTTGAAATAATCCACGCGTGTTAATGGAGTAATAGATGTGTTTACTCTGTTGGGCTGGTAATACGTTCTACATGATTGGTGAACAAGTTATCAGTCTGTAATTGCTCGGTGTTGTTCCCATTTCAGCGTCTTTTTTTGCATAAATGTAGTTCTTTTTGTCATCCATTTTGGTACTTCTGTTTTGCAGATACATTTTATCAGTCTGTGCACCAGTCTATCATGTAACTTTGTGATTTTGTAAACAACAACAATTATTATTATTATTATTTGCTCGCAAGCAGCTTTCACAAAGGTCATCAAAAATCTCTCATTGAAAACAGCCTGTGGTGTTCCCTGGATGCTGATTGACAGCATGTCTCCCCAAATTTTTAGTACACGTCACCTCTTTCGATAGAATTTGCAAATAAATTTGCATTATCGCAACAGCTGCTTGCTATTGGTTTCTCGTTGGCAGCGGCTATCACTGAAATTTGGGTGGCAATAAGCCTCCCCAAGGTCCCAGTTGTCTTCGCATTTATCCAGCTTAGATCTGGTTAGTTCTCTCTCCTCGGTTTTCCCTTCCTCCTTGAATACTTGTCTGTATCTCCCCACTTTTTTTAGGGTGTCAGTGATGTGGTAATGGGGGTATGAGGGTGGAGTTATAGAACTTATAAATCTCTGGCTTCAGTGTTCTTGGTTCCATGTGGTGTCTCATGTTTTTCCTCCGCAGCAGTTTGTCTCGTCTGCACTTGTTGCTCCTGTGTGTTAGTCTCCACCTCCAAGGGGTTTACTTGATATTTAAGCTGTTTTCATTATTGTTGTTCGTTGTATGTTTCCAGTCATTCCTTAATTTCCAATTTCATTTTATTATTATTATTATTATTATTATTATTATTATTATTATTATTATTATTATTATTATTATTATTGGCTCACAAGGAGCTTTCGCACAGGTTATCAAAGATCTCTCCTTGAAAACAACCTGTGGTTTTCCCTGGAAGCTGAGTGACAACAGGTCTTCCCAGGTTTTCAATACTCTCCCACTCCTTCGATAACATTTGCAAATAAATTTGCATTATCGCAACAGCTGATTGCCATTGATTTCTCGTTGGCAGCGCCTACTGGTCTTCACTCGAATTAGAGTGGCAATAAGCCTCCCCGCGTTCCTGTTCTCTTCGCACTTATCCGGCAGAGGTCAGTCTTTCCTTCCTCCTTGACTCTACTTGGTAATTTGGTTTCACTTTTTGGGATGGCATGTGATATGGTAATTGGAGGATGGGGCGGGGGTTAGAGAACTTATAGATATGCAGCTCCAGTGTTCTTGATTCCATGTAGTGTTTCATGTTTTGCCTTTGCAGCAGTTTGTCTGGTCCGCACTTGTTGCTCCTGTGTGTTAGTTTCCACATTCAAGGGTTTTAATTAATATTTCAACTGTTTTCAATTATTGTTGTTAGTTGTATTTTTCCAGTCATTCCTTTGATTCCAATTTCCCCTATTCTTTTTTCAAAGTTTTTGGGGATTTTTCCTACTATTATAGGATTTTTTTTATTTTCTTCATCTTCCATATCCCTTTCAGCTCTCTGGCTAGCTCAGTGTATTTGCTCCGTTTCTCCTTTTCTTTGATAGTCACCCTGTGGTCAGCCGGAACAGCAAAGTTTGCGATTTGACAGGATTTTTCTTTCTTGTTAATTATTACGACACCTTATCTTCTTGCTTGGACGGGTTTGTCAGTTTGTATGTCCATGTCCCAGAGGACTTGTGATTCTCGTATTCAAGTACTGTTGCCGGCTTATGCTTGTACCACTTGGCTGTACGTCCTAGATGCAGTTGTTTGCATAATTCCCAGTGTACTGCCCTTCCCACTTGGTCGTGTCTGTTCTTGTATGCCTTCTGGGCCAGTTTGCTGCATTCACTTATCATATGGTTAATCGTCCCGTCTCTCTGTCCACAGAGTTTGTATTTGCTGTTTTCTTGTCTTTTGTCGATCTTTTATTATTATTATTATTATTATTATTATTATTATTATTATTATTATTTGCTCACTAGAAGTAGTCATATCGGCCATTATCAAAGAGAAATCTGAACAACTTGTGCTGTTCTCTACTGAGAGAGGAGTTCTTATGCAAATCTCGTCAAAGATAACTGATTCATAATAACCTATGTTATTCCCTAGACTTTGGATGACAACAGGTCAATAATTTTGAACAAGGGTTTTTTGCAATTATGTTTGTTGTTCCTTTGTTATTTATTTTTTCTAAAATCCGATTGCTGCATCGGAAAGGCCAGTTAAAAATACATAATATACTTTGTTATTTTCTTTAATTTAATCCCTTTTTTAGAATTTATTAGACAAAATTTAACTTTTATTTTACCGTGCCAATAAATATGATCATCACTGTAATTGCGTTGACACACCGGTTCTCGTCTGATCACCGGTTAAGCAACGTTGAGCCTGTTTAGTATCAGATTGGTGATCATTTGGAAATTCTTAGCGCTATATTTGCTCTCCGCTTATCTCGGCATTTATTCCCAGTCATCGTGAACAAGCGCTTCACTTACCACTGGTATGTAACAATGTCGCTTCAGGAGAGGTGAGGCTTGACATTGCGCATATTCTGCCACAAAAAAATTCACGCGCAGGCACCCCTACGGTGGGTATTCATAGTCTGTCAGAAACTGAAGGAACCTTCTTCATATCTCTATTATATAATTATTGCATATATATATATATATATATATATATATATATATATATATATATATATATATATATATATATATATATATATATATATATAATGTTATTATTTCTTTCCTTGTGCTCCCTTTTTCCTTATTTTTCAATCGCTTTCAAGGCTAAATTTATCAGCGCCAAACATTTCCACCTCTTTAAACATCTTCAAACCCGTCCTTTTTTTTGTTTTTCAAATCAGGCTCCTGGTCACTTTTCTGTGTTTTGTTATATATATGGGAAAATGAAAGCAGTCTCACATATCGGCCTAACGTGAATTTATAACGTGAATTTATAACGTGAGTTTATAACGTGAATTTATAACGTGAGTTTATAACGTGAATTTATAACGAGAATTTATAACGTGAGTTTATAACATGAATTTATAATGTGAGTTTATAACGTGAATTTATAACGTGAGTTTATAACGTGAGTTTATAACGTGAATTTATAACGTGAATTTATAACGAGAATTTATAACGTGAGTTTATAACATGAATTTATAACGTGAGTTTATAACGTGAATTTATAACGTGAGTTTATAACGAAAATTTATAACGTGAGTTTATAACGTGAATTCATAACGTGACTTTATAAAGTGAGTTTATAACGTGGGTTTATAACGTGCATTTATAATGTGAGTTTATAACGTGAATTTATAACGTGAATTCATAACGTGAGTTTATAACGTGATTTTATAACGTGAGTTTATAACGTGAATTCATAACGTAAATTCATAACGTGAATTTAATACGTGAGTTTATAACGTGAGTTTATAACGTGAGTTTATAACGTGAATTCATAACGTGAATTCATAACGTGAATTCATAACGTGAGTTTATAACGTGGATTTATAACGTGAATTTATAACGTGAATTTATAACGTGACTTTATAACGTGAATTAATAACGTGAATTTATAACGTGATTTTATAACGTGAATTTGTAACGTGAGTTTATAACGTGACTTCCGATTTAACTATTGTCATCGTTGGGTCAAGTTACTTGGCCACAGAGTCTAATGAAGGCCTTCATGATTATCGAAGCCATTACAGTGCATCGTTCATTAGACCTGTGCTTTGCCTATTTCTCATTTAAAGTCATCCTCATCATTCGTTGATTACTCAATATTTACCTGTCTACCTCTTACAAGTGAGAAGTTATACCTGATGGTAGTTTTTAGTGTGAGACAGATACAGTTCACCCCAAAAGGGGCCTACTTGATTTTAACAAATGTACTTGTATGTCCCGAACAATGTAATATCATGAATGCTCGAAGGGCAGGTAATGGTCAATTGTTAGGCTTAGTAGCTGGAAAAGTTAGTAATGATAAGAATTACTCCCACTTTGACCCTATTACTGAGTTATCATGTTTGCGTTCTTTTCCGTTGCCGTTTCCTTCATTTAACAATTACTAGAAACACCTTTCCAATCACTGATAGCCATAACTAGTAAAACGCTAATTGGGTGCTCGTCGTTCAAACTAAACGCATTAACATTCACTGGTAACATAAATAGGCACAAATACATTAGGGATTGGCCTACGCGGCTCGAATGGAGATGGGTTTCCTCTATATTTCTAGAGCCACCATTCATTCATGCCTACATTATTGTAGGTCCAGCACTAGCAACCAAGACGCAATCTCTGACCCATCGCTATAATCATGCATCTATTTGCTTGTTTTACAAGTACGTTGATAGAATGTGGTCTGACGAATTCATTGCAATTGTATCCCCTCGATATATCTACATCTGCCAAACCCATCTAGCTGCAAAATCGCACCCTTTCCTTGTTGACATCCCCAGATCACAGGGACCCTTTAACTCAAATAACTTCTATTTTCCTCGGCCTGCTAAACTTCAGAATTTTTTGTCTTCCGTTTCCTACTTCCGTGACAGTGTAACCATGCAGCAGCTTAAACGTAAAGTGAACCGACATCTCGCTTCTCTCCTCACATTATCCTGAATAAACATGGTCTTAAATAGTAGCCCCTGAGGTCCCAAGTAGCAACATGCCTTGTTTAGAGTGGACAGAGAGAGAGAGAAAGAGTTTCCATAGCACCAGGAATGCAAACGCATATCTAGACGAAATAAAAGAATCTATTACACATTCCATCCTCATTCTTATCTGTAAATGACGTCAGTGAATGTATTAAGTTTTACGCTGCGTCCATGTATCTTTTTTAAATAAAATTTATAATTTCGAATGATATATATATATATATATATATATATATATATATATATATATATATATATATATATATATACAAACACATATTTATTCAATTTTCACCCTAAACAAGGTACAGTGCCACTTTGAAGTAGGGAGCTACTATCGGAGACATAAGTTGCAGGGGAGATGAGTAGCAAGATGTCTGTTCACATTACACTTGAACTTCTGCATGTCAGTACAGTTGGGAAAGTAGAATCCCGGAAGGGAGTTCAAAAGTCTAGCAGTTCTGTGGAAGAAACAATTGGAGTAGAAGGCTTTCTTACATCTAGAGATCTCTACTGTGAAGGGGTGGGATTTAGCTGCTTATTCCTTTAATTATGTTTCTACCGTATAGTTTTGTTTCTAAGAGTTTCCGTGTTCTTCTCGAGTATTCTTTTACAATCTTCTCTTTTATTTCCGTAGATTTGATCGTGTCTGCTTCCAGAACACCTAAATATCAGTAAGGATACTCTCCAGCATGCCCCCGAATCTTCTGTCTACTTGAAAATAAGTACTCATGGATAATACAATGAAAACGCCAACACTATGTATAGACAGCAAAAGTCCAATCTCCCTGTCTTGTAGCACGCATATTGCTTCTTCAGTTTAATGTAAACTTAGCAATGATTTTTGTATTGTTTGGGTTCATATAACTGTGTCTATGTATATCTAGTGTATATAAGATACGTTAAGTCGATGCGCGTGTATCGTATACTGTTTAAAATTATAAGAAGAGATACTTTTCTTTGTATATATCTGTACGTGTCGATCTGTTACGTGTATATTTATTAGTTTTTCCATGTGTATGTGGGTGGTTTCACGTATTCACGACAATAACGAAATGGACAATAAACGGGCAATCTTTAACAATGACGAATAATACTCTTGTCAGCTTAACACCCGACAGGTCACATACCTTATTAATTCTTCCTCTCTTTTATTTCAAAATGTGCCACGTCTTGGTGTTTGCAACACTTAATTTTCTCCTTTACATCTTCCTTAGTTTGTCCGTAGATGCTTCCATCGAGCAACAGAGACAACTTCTGTTCACTAATTAACCCAGTGACTAGCTAACTACCCAACTCGTCTCTTCGAGTTCGCGTCACAGACTAACTCCTTATTATTTCTCCTGTTTTACGTGTCTTTTACCACATCGTTGTTTACTAAACAAAATTCCAAACTAGTTTTGTAAATGCTTTTCCTCTATTCATAACATTCTAAATATCTTTTAAACTTAAGTTATTTAACAATTAATCATAATGATCGTTCTGACCCTTGGCACTGCCCGCCACAACATAACACAGGTCTTAAGCTGTGATCATAACCAAAGGGCAACAACCTAACATAATTTCGCTTAAATAGATGCATTTTACTAGATATCCGCTCGTGTTTTTTCTTGATTACATTTATAACATCAATTAAATACAGCAACTTCATTATTTGCTCTGGGCTTCATATTATTTTATTGTAGATTTATTTAATTACTAGCAAAAGTATCTGTCGTTGACTGGGTTACGAAACAGCCTACAGAAAATGCATTCTGATGTATGAAAGTATGAAAGGTTATGAAAAGGAAGGGTTGTAACTTTGGGTTGAAGTTGGGGGTATAAAAACCAAAGCAAAATATGATGAAAGTGAAAATAAAATAGATAAACCCCATAAATTATTATACCATAACTGTTCACGCTGAAACACTTATCACAATATTCTGTGGATCTATATTAAAAAACCTTATTAAACTTTGTGACATATTTCCATTCTATGGAAGTCAGATGCGAACGAACACCCCATAATTTTATTATACCATATTTCTTCAAACTGAAACATAATTATCAAAGTATACTTACGCAGATAGATATGAAAAAACCTTTATTAATATTTGTGCCTATCTCCATTCTATGGAGGCCAGGCGCGAATGCAGAGCCCACCATTTTATTATACCATCCCTATTTAAGTTAAAACATACTTATCAAAGTATTATTATGTACATCTATATCAAAAACACTTGTAAACGTTTTTTTTTTTAATTTTTAAATTTTTTATTTCCATACTTTGTGGACCAGGCGCGAACGAAGATCCCACAATTTTAATGAACCACCGTTCTGCCAGATCAAACATACCCATTCCTGTGTCACGATACATCTTCTATCATTATATGTAATCAGTTTTTTAAAATAGTCAACCATATAGGAGCCTATTCGTGACCAAACACACACACACACACACATTTATAGATTTTACTTCCAGTACATTTATAGTCTTGAAAAATTCACCTGTTTTCTTCGGCGTTCGACACCCAAAAGAGACAAGTTCTATCTAGTTTCTGACATAAATACTAAATATTGCGCCTAGGTATCTTTTTGTCCGTAACAAATCCATCAGAAGTGAACGGATAAAATAAAATTCACAAGCGCCACAAATGTTACTTTCTACTTGGAAATACATACCTTTGAACAATATAAGGAAAACAGCTATCTAGAAACAAAGCTATTAGACTTGACATAGTGATATGAGTCAAGAAAGAGAAAGTAACAACCTTAGTAGAAGTTAATGTTCTAAGAATGCCGAGAGAGAGAGAGAGAGAGAGAGAGAGAGAGAGAGAGAGAAAGAGAGAGAGAGAGAGAGAGAGAGAGAGAGAGAGAGATAATAACGGAATATCGGTATCTTAAATATAACATGAAAAGAAACTGGAGTCTAATGAGAATCTCCATCATTTCGATAATTAAGGGAGCATCGAAGCTCACTACCAGCTCTGGTCAAGTTCCACTCGTGCCGTTTGGGCAACGCACGAGTTTCTTCGCCTAGGCTCTCTCTCGGCTCTCGCAACGGTAGAAGCTCATGCAAACGACTTTTTTTTTTTACATAGGCATCACCACATTATCAAGGCCAAGAGGTCAAGAGGCCACTCAAGGACAAGGGTTTCAACGATTATCTGTCAAATATACTTTGTGAACCAAGTGCATGAGAGATACAAAAAAATTCACTCAAAGGAACGGTTAGAATCTTAAAAAGATCTTCTGGTTAGAATGTATGAGATAGCTGACGAATGTTTAGAATTACTAAAAATTAGAAAAAAAATAGCATTACAAAAACATTACGTTTACTGTTCTCAGTTCACATCCGGTTGACTCTCCTCATGTTGAGAATGCTTGTGTTTTTGTTGTTTTTCTAAATAATGAACGTTATTATTTAGAAACGCCCTTCTTAACATAGGGAGGCGTGGCTTCCTTTACATATTCTGTACTTTCACCTAACTAATTAATGAACAAAATATATCATAAAAAGAATTACCAAAGTAAAATAGAGATAGTGATCTCTAGTATTATATCAAAAGAACATTGTGTGTGTGTGTGCGTGTGTGTGTGTGTATGTGTGTGTGTGTGTGTGTGTGAGTTCGATTCTTATGGACTGCTGAACAGCTGGGCCGATTATTTTAAAATTTCGCACTAACATACCTTATGTATCTGACAGTGTTTTCAGATAGGTTTTATATCGGAATGTCTTCGAAAGTAACGATCATCGACAATCGAAATAATCCGATGAAAGAAGAGACAGGCGATTTTGACTATACACAGCCTAACATCACAAATGCATTTGAAAGGTTTTATTACGGCACAAGAAGAAACCCCTGGCATATAAAATCAATAATAAGTCCTTTGATCTGATAGAGGCGCGTTCGAAATGAATGCTTCTGATCCCCATCTGACATCAATTGAAATAGATGGCTCTCGTCTTGGGGAGGGTCCGTGTTTTGAGAAGCTTCTGGAATTGACCTTTACTCCTGATCTGAAATGGAACACGTACATCAAATCTGTTTCCAAGGTCGCTAGAAAGATGGTGGGATCCTTCTACCGCTCCAGAAAATACGTCACTACTGATGCAATTCTCTATCTATATAAAGGCAAGTACATCCAAGGACGGAGTACTGCTGCCACATCTAGGCAGGAGCTGCTAAAAACAGCTTATCCTGCCTTGACAGAATACAAAATAGACTTCCTAGCTTAGTGGGAGTGCGCTTTTCTCTTTCCTGCAACCTCTCTACCACAAAAGAGACGTTGCGAGCCTGTCTTCATTTTATTGTTGTTTCCATCGCAAATGCTCGTCTGAGTTTCAATCTCTGTTCCCCCTCGCAAATCTTTCACGAAAAAAACCCCGTCCAGCTGAAATCACTATCAATAGTTTTCCCCACTCTTTATCTGTGCCTAAATCAAAACGTAGATCCCATGAACAAGGCTTATTTCTTAGGACTACACGCCTGTGGAACTCTCTTCCGATTTCCTGTTTTCCCCCTGACTACAACTTGGATGTCTTCAAGTCCAACATAAACAAATTCTTGATGAACCGTCCCCTTAAGTAATCCAATTTATCAAATCTCCATTACTAACGATTACTACGATATTATCCCATTAATTACTGTACACGCAATAACCCTCATCCTCGAATGCCCTCCGGGCCTTGATAAGTGGTGAATCGCATGTAAAAAAAGGACAGGTGAATTCTGATACTTGACTTTTACATATTAAACTTTAATTCAAACCATCATATAAACATAGTTTTAGGTTCTCTACAGTGCAATGCAAACTACAATGTATTGTGGACTAAATCCCTACGGGGAGGCATGTGAAGCTTTCTCCCAGTGCACCGCGGTGGGTTCCCAACTAAAGCAGGCCATTAATCGATTTGATTGAAAAATTGTCGATTTCACAGATTTCGATGATTATACAATATGGGAGGGAAAACATTCGTTAATCTTCATTAAATCCCGGGCAACGTCGTATCCCCCTGCTAGTCATAATGATAACCAAAAATATAATTTATTTGTCCTTCAGACTGCCCGTTTTATTGTTCTACAGTTTATAGTTTAGATAATATAGAAATCTTTGGAACTTCCTGTATAATAAAGCGTTTTCATTCGAATAATTCAAAGGATCCTTCACAAAATAAAAACAAACGGTTTCTTTATTATGTTTTTTTTTTGTTTTTTTTTTTGTTATTTTGTTTTGGATTGGAGTTAGTTTTTTTAAATATATATTTATTATTTTCTAACAACTCAACGTAATTAAATAACAAAGGTTAAATTATCTGATCCCTACTGACATTAGGTAACCTTGCTAGAATATAAATGAATTAGTTATGATGAGATAAACATAAACCTTGTTTATTTACTCAAGCAAAAAAAAAAAAAAAAAAAAAAAAATTGAAGTAAAAAAGGGTGAAATAGAAACGCGTTTCATGAAAATTACTGCGACTTCATCACAATCAACCCGATCTAAACAAAACAATAACAAATTTACCCTTTGAGATCTTTTTTATTTATTTGTTTCTGTTTTTGTTATCCCGTTTAATTAACATCGATAGACGACGTGTTCTCGCCTGGCAGACATCTAAACATCTTTCCACACGATCAGTGCGTACACCGATAATGTGCATTTTATGGTTCATCAAGGTTTCAGTTAAAAAAGATGATTAAATAAAAATAAAAATAAAAAAAACGTCGCTTATGTCACAAAAAATAAAATTTCGCTTATGTCACTAAAAATAAAATATCGCATATGTCACAAAAATAAAATTTCGCTTATGTCACAAAAATAAAATATCGCTTATGCCACAAAAAATAAAATGTCGCTTATGTGACAAAAATAAATATCGCTTATGCCAAAAAATAAAATGTCGCTTATGTCACAAAAATAAAATATCGCTTATGCCATAAAAAATAAAATATCGCTTATGCCACAAAAATAAAATGTCGCTTATGCCACAAAAAATAAAATGTCGCTTATGTCACAAAAATAAAATATCGCTTATGTCACAAAAAATAAAATGTCGCTGATGTCACAAAAAATGTCGCTTATGTTAATTATTTGTACGTTGCCTTTTGGTTTCCTTTGTGTTTTATGTATTGGTTTTGATTATATTTATTAAAAAATGATTATTTATTGTTTATATTTGACACATTTGTATTCAATTATGTATTTTTGTCAGTTTTGTTTTATTTTCATATTTCAAGTTTTACCCGACCTTCATGGGTACGTTCATCATTTAGTTATTTTTTCAATTTATACGTTTGCTTTTTTTTCTTTTTTCTTTGCTTCTTTTATATTTACTCTTTCTTTCTATTTTCCGTTCACTTTCGTCTCCTTTTCTTTCTTTTACATTTTCTGTATTTTTCGTTTTATTTTTTCATTGAAAGTTAACCACAAAAATATATAGTTCTTATATAGTGAAGTTGAATGATTTGTCGTATTAGCATTGGCGTTGAAAAGCTAACTTTTCTATTTTCGAGTATAGCAAAAATATCCTTAAGATACGCAGCCGTGGTTATACAAGCATATTCATTTATGAAACGAATTCTCATCATTATATATATAATGGAAATGTAGAACATTCTTTGATCCTCAGTATATATATATATATATATATATATATATATATATATATATATATATATATATATATATATATATATATATATATATATACTAGCAAAAGTACCCGTCGTTGACTGGGTTCAAAAACAGCCTACAGAAAATGGACTCTGATTTATGAAATTATGATAGATTATGAAAAGGAAGGGTTGCAAAGAGATAGCTTTCAATTTGGGGGTATCAAAACCAAAGCAAAATATGATGAAAGTAAAAATAAAATAGATAAACCCCATAATTTATTATACCATACCTGTTTACACTGAAACACTTATCACAATATTCGGTGGATCTATATTAAAAAAACCTTGTTAAACTTTGTGACATATTTCCATTCTATGGAGATCAGGCTCGAACGAACAACCAACAATTATACCATATTTCTTTAAACTGAAACATAATTGTGAAAGTGTGAATCCATAGAGAACGCTCCCTCTTCCTCCCACCTCACACCGTCACACATATACTTATATATAAAAGTGCTTTATATATATATATATATATATATATATATATATATATATATATATATATATATATATATATATATATACAAGGCACTTATATCTCCATATATATATATATATATATATATATATATATAATTTTTTTACGTAAGCAGTAATATGTCGCTATACAGCCATGATCATGTTCCGCTCAGCTTATGTAAAAACAAAGATTATAATCTGCTCTACTTTAGTATTGAGCACTCTTGTATTAACCTCATTAGTGTTCATTAGTTACTTAGCTCTGGAAAACAATATCTTCAGAATATATATATATATATATATATATATATATATATATATATATATATATATATTAATACTGTAGCATGTGCGTCTTTTCTGTGTCACTCTTACATCTGGGTCGTTTAATTTCTTGTGAGACATAATTTTACCAAGAAATCTTCATTACATTTGGTTTCGGTTATGATTATAGCTGATGGCATTAATTCATCTATTTTTTTTATGAATAATTTTACCAAGAATTCTTCATTTCGGTTTCGGTTTTGATTATAGCTAAAGGCACTCCAATAATCTATTTTTAAAAAATAATTTAATAAAAAATTCTTCGTTTCGGTTTAAGCTTATGCCACCTTAGTAATCTATTTTTTTTATAAAAATTCTTAATAAGTTTTGGTTTCGGTCTCCATTATAGCTGAAGAAACTATATATATATAAGCTTGGGATTCGGTTTCGATTCAAGCTGATGAACCCAAGTCATATAGATATACTTTTTTATTTTTGAAATCACAACTTTAGCGGATTTTATGATCTGGCTATGCCAAGCATCTCTGCTAGCTTGGATAAATACTTTTGCAGGTTTAAGAAAATAGCTAAAATAATATCAGAGCGTCTACATTTATGCCGAATATCTACAGAATGCCAACATCAATATATTACATATGAATCAGTCCCCTGTCGAATACCCACAGGTTCCGCTAGTACACCCCCCCATATATATATATAATTATTATAATTATATATATTTATATATATTTAATTATTATAATTATATATATATATATATATATATATACATATAATTATATCCATATAATTATATATATTTTTATAATTATATATATATATATATATATATATATATATATATATAGTATATATATATATATATATAGAAATTTATAAAATATATATGGCGATTACGCCGAATATTCAGTGTAGCTTAATCGCCATATATATTTTATAAATTACTAATTAGCTCTACCTATGTATTGAGCACTTTTGGAGTAAATACTTAAAATTTACGCATAAATCTATACTTTCGTATATTAATTTTATGTGAGTAAATGAAGTATATATATATATATATATATATATATATATATATATATATATATATATATATATACGTGTGCTAGACTAGAACGTATTCATCTTAAATTCTACACAATTATGCAGAATGAAACTATAATGTCTAATATTGAATGGAAATAAATCATGTAATAAAAATCATATAAAAATGATTATGTAATTAATAAACGGTCGTTTTTTAAAAGAATATGCAAATTAGCGTACTTTCATGTAGTCGCTCGCATATTAATGATTGAGTATATTATTGATATCTAAGGGTACCTGCGAGTGGAATTTTTTGTGGCAAGATTTGCGCAATCTCAAATTACAACTCTCCTCAGTCGATGTTATTAAATACCAGTGGCAAGTGGATGTTCAGGACGACTGCAAACAATGACGAGATAAGCAGATTGCCCATACAGCGCCTAGAATTTGTAAATGATAATCCAGCTGGTTCAACGTTGTTTAACTTCGGTGATCTGACGTGAACCGGTGCGTCAATGTAGTTATGCCGTATATATATACTTGCAGGCCGCGCGGCATTGTCCGATCGTGAAATACGCTTAAATATCATATTTTGATTAATGCAGATTTCGTATTTATAATTATATTATATTGAACCATATATATAGTAATGATTTAAAAAGTAAAAAAAAAAAAAAACATGACCTCGTATGTCACCAACGAGAATCGAAGCCAAAACGTTTAGCTTCGGCTTTACTTTTCCTTTTACGTAAATGCCTGAGCTATAAAGACATGTTTGCTACCAGGCTAAAAATTAAAACACACCCAATAGCTATTACGTTACGCATGCATATTCGTAATGCCGTCGTTCGACCTTCATCTGGCAAATTACATTTTTTAATTTTCACAGTTTTTGATGCAATTTTCCCCGGTTTAAACCAAATACAACGTTTCAGATGGGTTCGATTACCCTATATATCAAGTTTCATGTTTGGATTTTACCATTCTTGGATTTTTTCTCTTCACCGGACTATCCATTCATGTGAAATCTTTTTATAATTTTTTCTTTTACTTCCTATTCCCCTTACCTCACCCTTTTTTTAACCAAGTAAGATCTGTGACTTACTTGTGGTTTCATTAAATACTTTTACATGCATAATCCGATCCCGCATTTTGCTAATTCCTGCCCTCTGATGAGACGGAGAGTATTTCTTCGAAACTCCGCGGATTAAGGACTATCCACTTATCTTGTGCTTCCTTTTTAAAATTAAATATGTTTTTAACTCTTTTTCAAGATGTTTTTTAATATGTTTTATTAATCATTTGTTCATATATATATATATATATATATATATATATATATATATATATACATACGTATACACACATCCATATATATGTCTGTGTATACACGGACACTCACACACACACACACACACGCGTGCGCGCACCCCCACATACACACACACACACACACACACACACACACACATATATATATATATATATATATATATATATATATATATATATATATATATATATATATATATATATATATGACAATCTCCGACTCAGTATATTAAAATTTCTCTTTCTATCTGTCTGAACATCTGTATATCAATCAGATCGAATGGCATTTTTCCCAAAATATAAATATTTTGACGATTATGAAATTCTAGATAAGAAGTCGTGCGGTCGGATCGTTAAATTGTGAAGGTTATGAGATGAGACGCGCAGGTAAACAAAAAGGCATTAATGGAATTTAATGAACTCGTCCGACACAAACAAATTAAAGACGATATGGCAAATTCTCCAAGGAGGGCGACATCTGCACCGATCTTTCATTTGTCTAGATGGCAGAGATATCAATATAAATATCAAAAAACAATAATGATAATAACAATAACCATGAAAGTCTGAGACTCTACAGCGAACCTCAATGATAAAGAACAGTTGAAATCTTGAGGAAACACTATTGAAATAAAAGGAAATGGCACCAGTAATAGAAAAA
>NC_136517.1:32318362-32365862 GCF_053919585.1 Euprymna scolopes | reverse complement strand
GCTTGTCTTGCGTAGTTAGTTCGTACGTTACAATTTGAAAACGTATACATATACATATTATTTGTATATATCATTGCTCTCTCTCTCTCTCTCTCTCTCTCTCTCTCTATATATATATATATATATATATATATATATATATATATATATATATATAGGTATGTATGTATCTATCGAGGAGGTCTTCTGGTGCGTCCATAGTCAAGTCGAGGTTATTTTCTGAGCCAATAATATGTGAAACTCGAAATCAGCAATGCAGTACTGAAGACCCCGCTTTAGGCGTTTCGTCATCGATATTAGATGATCGATATCTATCTATCTATTTATCTATCTATCTATCTATTATTATTATTATTATTATTATTATTATTATTATTATGATTATCATTATTATTATTATTATTATTATTATTATTATTATTATCATTATTATTATCATTATTATTATCATTATTATTATTATTATCATTATTATTATTATTATTATTATGATTATCATTATTATTATTATCATTATTATTATTATTATTATTATTATTATGATTATCATTATTATTATTATTATTATTATTATTATTATTATTATTACTTACTTACTTACTTACTTACTTACTAGGAATTAGCACACATACCATCATCAAAGAGCTCTATTTGAGAACAATTTGTGGTTTTCCCTACAGTCTGATTGCCAAGTCTCCCCAGTTTTCTAGTATTCTCTACCTCTTTGGATAATAGTTTGTATATAAATTTGCGTTATCACAACAATCGTTTACCATTGATTTTTCATTGACGATGACCATTTATCTTGACTTGATTTTTTGTGGCAATAAGCCTCTCCAAGAGCCCAGTTCTTTTTCAAACTCATCTCCTTTGTCTCCCCGGTCTTTCTATCCTCCCTGACTCTCCTCGATTATTTGGTGTGATGCCAATTGGGGCCGACTCTTTTACTTGGGGGAGGAAAGGAGTAACTTAACATTAAACAGTTTTAGTTCTCTTGCTTACATGTGTTATTTGTGTTTGACTTCTGTAACAGTTTCTGTGTGATCGGCTAGCGTCTGTTGTTAGGGATGTAATTTATTTGTTTCGACTTCCTTTTTGTCGCCATGTGCAAGTGCTTTCGCTAGTCCTAATTTCCACAGGTCCTGCTAGTTGTTGTTGTTATTATTATTATTATTATTATTATTATTATTATTATTATTATTATTATTATTATTATTTACTTACTAGGAGTAGTCACACACGTCTTCATCAAAGATTCTTTTTGTGAACAACTTGTAGCGTATATTTCCAGTATTCTCCACCTCTTTCAACAGCCGCTAACCATTGATTTCTTGTTGGGAGCTCATTGATCTTAACTTGAATTGTGGTGGCAATAAGCCTCTCCAAGGTCTCAGTCCTCCTTGCACTCATCCAGCGGAGGTCTGACTTGTGGTTTTTCCTCCTCAAGCTTTCCATCCCCATTTCCTGTACAGGAGATTTTTGTGGCAGGGGGTGCGCAATCTCCAACCACACCTATCCTGAGTCGACATTGTTAAATACCAGTGGCAAGTGAAGTGTATGTGCAGGACGACTGGGAACAAATGGCGAGATAAGCGGAGAGCACATACAGCGCCTAGAATTAAAAAATGGGCACCATCTGGTACTAACCATGTTCAATGTTGCTTAACTTCGGTGATCTAACAGGAATTGGTGTTTCAACGCGATTAATGAGCAATAATGTGACCATAAAAATGTGTTTTTAAGTTGATTAGTGCTTATTTATAATTACCTATCCATATATATATATATATATATATATATATATATATATATATATATATATATAGTGATGATCATATTTATTGGCACGGTAAAATAAAAGTTAAATTTTGTCTAATAAATTCTAAAAAAGGGATTAAATTAAAGAAAATAACAAAGTATATTATGTATTTTTAACTGGCCTTTCCGATGCAGCAATCGGATTTTAGAAAAAATAAATAACAAAGGAACAACAAACATAATTGCAAAAAACCCTTGTTCAAAATTATTGGCACGATTTATTTAATAATCAATTGTATAGCCTTTGGCCTTGATTACCTTCTTCGGTCGCTTTTCATAGTTTACAACCAAGTTGTTTCACTCTTCAGTAGTAATTTTAGCCCACTCTTCCTGACAATAATCCTCCAATTGAATAAGATTCTTAGGCTTCCTTTGCATTACCCTCAATTTTAATGTTCTCCATAAATTTTCAATTGGATTAAGGTCTGGGCTTTGTGATGGCCACTCCAAAACATTAATATGATTGTCCTCAAGCCATTTCTTAGTCAGTTTAGCCGAATGCTTTGGGTCATTATCTTGCATGAACCACCAACGACGACCAAGTGAGAGCTCTTTAGCAGAGTCTTTCAGGTTTTCATCCAATATTTTAACATAATCTTCCTTTTTTATGCTACCGGTGACCTTAACAAGTCGCCCTGGTACAGAGGCAGCAAAGGATCCCCAAAACATCAAACTGCCTCCACCGTGCTTCACTGTGGGTATGGTGTTCTTAGGCAGGAAAGCTTCGCCAGATTTTCTGTAAATATAAGACACTTTATTATGGCCAAATAACTCTATTTTCGTTTCGTCAGTCCATAGAACACGTTTCCAGAATGCAACATCTTTATCAATATGACGTTTTGCAAAGGCTAGCCTTGCTTTCAAGTGCATAGGCTTCAATAAGGGAGTCTTTCTCGGACGACATGCTTTTAAACCAGCTCTCTTCAAAACTCTACCAACTGTATGTCGAGATACATTCACTCCAGAGGTGCTCTGTTCATCAACTATCTCCCCAACAGAGATCCTTGGGGTTTGTTTTACTTGTCGAACAATTTTCCGTTCATCTCTTGGGGAAAGAATCCTTTTTCTCCCTCTACCCTCTAAACTCATAACGTGGCCTTGCGATTTGAACTTGTTTATTATGGCTCTAACAGTGGATTTGGGAAGGTTTAGCTTCTTTGAAATCTTATCATAGCCCTCCCCGTTGGTATGGCATGCTACAACAAGCTTCCTGACGTCTTCGCTGTGTTCCTTAGTTTTAACCATGGCGATTGAAAATTATAATTTAGTCACTTATAATAGTTTAAATAAATCGCTATCTAAAAATTATCTGAAAAAAATTATTCACTGAATTAGCGTTAAACAAGCATAATATGGCTATAAAAAAGTTCAGAAAGCACGTAAACCGGAAATTGATTGATATTATACTGATACTAAAAGAAAAACAAAGCCGTGCCAATAATTTTGAACAAGGGTTTTTTGCAATTATGTTTGTTGTTCCTTTGTTATTTATTTTTTCTAAAATCCGATTGCTGCATCGGAAAGGCCAGTTAAAAATACATAATATACTTTGTTATTTTCTTTAATTTAATCCCTTTTTTAGAATTTATTAGACAAAATTTAACTTTTATTTTACCGTGCCAATAAATATGATCATCACTGTATATATATATATATATATATATATATATATATATATATATATATATATATATATATATATATATATATATACACGCACATATACATATGTCTGTCTATCTATCTATCTATCTATCTATCTATCTATCTACCTATCTATCTATACATCTATCTATCAAGCTATGTAGCTATCTCTATATATATACATTTGTCTATCTATCTATCCATCTATCTATATATTTATTTATCTATCTATCTATCTATCTATCTATCTATCTAGATATAGTATACATACATTTTCTGTTAGCGCATACTTTCAAGCGTTGTCTTTAGAAGGAAAATGATACATTATTTTAGTTGTGTTGATTGAAAATGAAAGTTTGTAAGGCTCATTTTAGGCCCTTGACGCTTTATCATTTCCAATAAAGACCAAAGTTCCTCGTAAACAGCAAAGATTTGTGAAGTGTACAATGAAGAAGCCAAAGCAGATAGAGTCCCGCGAAAGAAATTCGTAATGTTTAAAACTCGAGAGTTTAACCTTAATGATGAAGAATGCCAAGACAGATTCCATTATACACCTCACGACCAGATCAAGACATTAATCTATCTATATATCTATAAATGTGAACGTGTCTGTGTGTGTGTGTGTGCATTTCCCTACGCAATAACTCTGTCAATTGTAAGTCTACAGACTCGAAATTTGATATACAGGACACTGAGATTTGGGAAAATCTTTGTGATCCGTTTTAGGCCAGAAATTTGGCGATTAAAGGATCAAAGTTAAACGATTTGACCTTTGAGATCTCTATCAAACTCCTCCGACAATTTGGGTATAAACAATTGAAATTTTGGATATAGTTTCCTTGGAGATGGATCTAACTTAATAATTAAATTTGAGCCGAAAACAATAAATGTTAAGGGGTCATAATAGGGGTCAAAGTTTAAAAAAAATTAACCTCTGCGGTCTCTACCAAATTACTCAGACAATTTCTGGTCTAAACATTTGAAATTTTACATAAAGGTTATTCAGAGATAGGGAAAGCTTTTTAATCAGTTTGGGTCGAAAATTTTTAGTTGCCAATATATAAATGTATGTATGTACGTATGTTTGCATATCTGTCAAAAATGTTCGAGAGAGCGGACGGATTTTACCAAGATCAGTATCGTTTTAAAGTTTGACCTTTCAGATGATAAAAATCGAACAATTGGCTAAAAAGATTAATATCTTCACCTTAAACTCGGCACTTTTCTACATGGAGGTGGTCGCTTTTTCCTCCGATATTTTTAAAAGTCATCCTCTCCTTTCGATTGTCTAGCCCTACTTTAAACATACGTCACTTCCGGTTTGGGGGTGGTCGTAACAGCAAAGATGTCAGTTTTTTCCGTTCTTTTCCTCCTTCGGGGTACGGGTTCGAGCCTGCCTTCCTACTACCATTTTTCTTTTGTGCTCAACATACACATCCAAACACCCGGGCAACGCCGGGCTGAAATGCTAGTATATCTATAAAAGTTAACGCGTCTGTGTTTGTCTGTGTGGGTGTCTGTGTACATTTTCCTACGCAGTAACTCTGTCAATTTTAAGTCTACAAACTCGAAATTTAATATACAGGGTACTGAGATTTGGGAAAATCTTTGTGATCCGTTTTGGGCCAGAAATTTGACTGTTAAGGAGTCAAAGTTCAACGATTTGTCCTTTGAGAACTCCTCCGACAATTTTGGGTCTTCCCACTTGAGATTTTAGATATAGGTTCCTTGGACATGGACCTAACTTAATGACTTGATCTGAGCCCAAAACAATAAATGTTGAGGAGTCATAATAGGGGTCAAAGTTTAAAAAATTGACCGCTTTGTTTTTTTTGTTTTTTTTAAATTTTTTATTTTTGCTCAACATACACCTCAAAACACTTATGGAGGGAGAGAAGCTTTGTTTTTGCGGAGTTAAAGGGCCATCAATCAATTCTGCATAGAAATCCACAGAGGGAGTATATGTGTAGTATCTCATGACTTTACCCCACACCTTTTACACTCTGCGTTGATATTGTTTGCTGCGAAGCAGTTTGATTGCCATAAAGACTTGAGGAGATTTGGACAAACTTCTTTAATGAAAGGCATGGCCGGATTTTGCTGGGTAAACCGAACAACAAGATATAGATTAACGAAAAATTCACTAGTAGGAAATGGCAGGAGATGCTAAAATACGCAGAAAGAATGCATTGTACATGTTAAACGCTATCTGTACTAAATTCCCTTGGTGTATGGGATTTCCTCAAGTACATGTTTATCTGACAAAGCATGACTCCAACATCAGGAGACTTCTGGACTCTTTTTATCTTTCTGTCATAGCTTTTGTACATAACTCACATAACACAAAGTGTATAACCAACTTAGAACAGTAGAAATGACATAAATACAAGTACAAGGATGATTCAATAGTACAATTGTAGTGCTTGCTTTAAAGTGCTTCTGGATTTTGTCGCTAGATCAATTGATGTGCTCTGTGCTCAGCAGAAGCCGCTCCAGTACTTAAAGGGGACGTCACTAACAAAACCACCTTTTTTTTAAAAAAGAGTCCTATGAAGTACTGAATTACTTTCCTCTAACTGAACAGCTGTTGAACTGAGAGAATATAAAATTGCTTCATATATGGAATTACCTTAAATTACCCTATATATGTATATACTAGACTTTTAGCTCGTTGACTTAGAATGAGTGCATGGTCAAATTGATAGTTTAATACTAGCTAAATATTTTCTCATTTTCGCATTAAATATTAATGTGTAATAATCATTGTAAATTCTTAACTACACACCAACAGGGTCCATAGTACTTAGTTCGCTGCACCTATTCATAGAAAAGGTCCATACAAATTTCAGCCAAATAGGTCCAGTAATTTCCTAGACAGTTTCACGAGTATATATGATGTTTTAGTGACTTATTAGAAGGCTGTCTGGCATTGCCCGGTTGTAAAATACGCTTAAATATGATATTTTGATCAATGCAGATTTCGTATTTATTATTATATCATATTGGACCCAATATATAATAATGATTTAAAAAGTTAAAAAAATAACTCTTACGCCAACGCCGAGAATTGAAACCACAATATTTAGTTTACGATTTACTTTTTCCTTTGACGTTAATGCTTGAGCTATGAAGGCATGTTTGCTGCAAGGCTTAAAATTAAAACATGGACCAATAGCTATTACATTACGCATGCATATTCGCATTTTATTAAATTTCACACTTTTGTATCAATTTTCCCAGGCTAAAACACAACTATAAGGTTTCGAATACCGTATATATTAAGTTTCATGTTTGTAGACCAACAACCGGAAAAGAACTTTGGCAGGCAAAAAATTGTTAATCAAATATATATACTCGTACATAAACATGTATAGAAAACGGTATGTAACCTTCTTACACAAATATTACGCAAGCATAAATTATATAGAATATCTGCATGAATATAATTACACGTAATAATTAACTAAAAATGATCATCCCATACGAAAACCAAAACACTAATATGGAAATAATTAAAATGAATGTTTTAAAAATATGCAAATTAGCTAGATTTTTTGCAGATGAATGCAATTCCACGACCATTTTTAATTTTAAATAAATATAAAAAAAACTCTGATCCGTCTGCCTGCTTCCCTCCGGACTACAACTTGGATGTCTTCAAGTCCAATGTTAACAAATTCCTAATGAACCACCCCCTTAATTAAACACTTTATCAAATCTCCACAATAACGTAATGTACTTGCAATAACCCTTATCCCTGAGTGGCCTTGATAAGTGGTGATCACTGTGTAAAAAAAAAAGGGTTTTTAATATGAATATCAATACACACAAAAAGATAGGAGTATAGATCCCTATTAATTCCTATTAAAGACTGCCAGTGGAACAGACATACAAGTTGAGATAAATATAATATATAGAATCGCAAAGATGACAGAAGTAAATAGAAAACCGCCAAAGATAGTTCATCAAAGTTTAACGTTTCGAATATTGATCGCCAATTTTTCTGTTTATTTTATACCTGTAAGCGGATTCATCACTGCACGTCTACCTTTAGCGCAAACGATCAAAGCTTTGCAGAGTTAGTTTTTCTTGGAATTTGTACTGCATGATATAGGTTATCAAGTTTGTCATCAACAATTATTTCATGGAATTTATGGTCTTCTATTAACGACATCATTAGCATTAATGAGTTTGTTAAGCATGCGGTTTTAGTCTATTAGTACATTTTTGTAAGCCTTTTAAAATTTCGTGTGCTTGTTAAAAAAATTGTTTGTAGTTTTGTAGACAGATTTGTAAAGCACTATATATATATGTATATATATATATATATATATATATATATATATATATATATATATATATATATATATTGCAACTTTTATAAATATCCTCTTTTTCGTCTTTGTTCGCACGTCCGGAACACTCCCATCAGAGTTCGTTTTCAGCTTTCATTTTAAATTGTGAGTTTAGATAATAATGGATATTTGTTTCTATCCTACATTTTTAAACACACAAACACACACACCACACACACACACACAGACACACACACACACACACACCCATATATATATATATATATAAATATCCATATACAGTGCTGTTTCGCTGTTTTACAGCTCATCAGTGCAACTAGATAAGCAACTACCTTAAGCCAGGATCGAAACCCAATCGCCCAAACGACAGTCGGAGCGTCTAACCGTTACGCTATACAAGTGCTGCTATGCGGGCTGTTAAGTAACAGTGTTTTTTTTGACATTGTCCAAAGTACCTAAGCTCAATTTTTTTATACAAAGAGCATAGGTTCATACACTAATGGTAATTTATATATCACTTCCCAAATATATATATATATATATATATATATATATATATATATATATATATATATATATATATATATATATATATATATATATAAAGCAAAGAAACAAAACGATATGGACGATGCTTGGTTTCAACAGGATGGGGTCACATCCCACAATTCTTGACGTGCGACTTTGAATGGGGTACTCCCTGGTCATTTGATCTCATTTCATGGTGACAGCGGTTGGACCGCCCGGTCATTTAGTTTACATCGGTGTAATTTTTTTTTTCTGTGGCTATCTCAAGTCAATATATATATATAAATTGTCCTCGGTCTATTGAAATAGTTTCAAATACGGAGAGCTTCAGGAAAAAAAAAACCTTCGTTCATTGAGTTTTCCTTTAGTTTTAGACACAGAGACAGAGGTAAATTGTTGATAGTTTTTGTACCTAGACAAGTATACTTACGAACATATTACAGGGTGGGGGAGCTCTGTCGAGCATCTACGAAAAATGTAATGCTTGTGATGAATATTTGATTATTGATTTTTAATCATACCAGTTTCAATATCGATTTGTATAAATAGACAATTATTTTCATATAACACAAAGGCCGGTTATCTTTTTATATATATCTATCAATCCATTTATCAAGCAATCTATCTATCAATCCATCTATCAATTCCACATTCTGCTTATAAATCTATCTGTCTACTCATCTATCTATCTATCTATCTATCTATCTATCTATCTATCTAAGCTGCAATCATATAGTTGATAGTCGGTAAGTCTAAACACGAGACTACCGAAGGGTATCGATATATAAATATTGCTTGCTACTAAACAGTGCTCCGTTTTTTTTTTATTTGCGAAAACCCTTGTGTTATGTTAAATAGTAGAAATCAATTAATATATATTTATATATCCCTAACCCTAACCGTACCCTATATCCCGGCTTGAGGCAATTGCTTGTGTGGACGATAGAGAGCTGTGTTACAGCGAACCAGTTTATTTGCAGATGATCTTGAAACACACACGCACACACGTATATATACATAAGGCTGTTTAGTCAGTTAAAAACGGGCAAACGTTATATCCCGTTGCCTGAAAATCAGTACTTTATGGCACATTAATTGTTAAATATGTGCTTATTTTTAAATATATATCTCTATATATTACAAAACGATCACTTTAACCCTAACTTTAGACACTATAGGAAACAAATGAGGCAAATCCTCCGCTAATCGTCCGCCCTCATAATTACAAGCTAATATTTCAGCGTGTTTAAAAGCAAGATTACACATATTTTATAACCGTTTAAAATTTTTTATAATTAGCCCTCTCAGTTATGTAATCTGACATAGATAGTATCAGCTCTTTAAATTTAATATTCACCCCCGCAAAAAAAAAGAAAAAAAAAAACGAAATCACTGTTTTTTTTTTCCAAGTCATACTGAGTCACATGCCACTGGGAAATTAATTAATTACTCGGATACATTATTTCTATGCATATTACGTTGGCATAAATCTAAAAAAAAAAAAGAATAAATAAATAAAATAACGAACGCCCTCGTTTACTTCTTAGTTTAGCAGAATAACTGAGTAGCCGTATAACGCAGTAGCAGTAGAGTAGCAGAATAACGTAGTAGCAGTTGGACAAACACATTACGTTAGAATCAAGCTCGTTTTCTAGATTAGCAGTTATTATTTCCGAACACAGCAAGACACATTCTCAGTATCGCTTTCGATAGAGATTGTATGGAAACTTTTCCGAGGATTCTTCTGTTTTTTCACCACAAAACGTTCAAAAAAATCATTTAGTTTACACAACGGAAAATTTGATTCTAGATTATTCACGCAAAATATATTATCACTAATACTTTTGTTGTTATTGCTATTAGTTTTATTATTACTATAAATATTTTTTACTAAGGGGATCTGTGGAAATTCATCTGGGAATTCATTCATATGTAATGGATTGGTTGGCATTCTGTAGATGTTCCGCATAAATGGAGACGCTGTGATATTGTAGCTCCTTTATTAAAACTTAGCCCGGCCGTAAAATACGCTCAATATGATATTTTAATTCTTGCAGATTTTGTATATATTATTATTGAGTTAATCTTCTATCGATTTTTATATATTATAAAGTTGCGATTTAATATATATATATATATACATATATATATACATATATATATACATATATATATATATATATATATATATATCCAGATGACTTGGGTGCATCATCTTGAATCGAAATCGAAACCAAAACGTATATATATATATATATATATATATATATATATATATATATATATATATATATATATATTTGAACAAATATTATTGAATAGCACGGAATTATTCTGTTTTACAATTTTCCTTTTTATCTTCTCTAATCTCCGAATAGTCCCTTTTGTGTTCTTCTCTTAAAAATATAATCCGTAGATATGTGGCTCCCAAAAATAATAAGAAAAATAAAATTTAGTATATATTATAAAAAAATACAGACAACAAGCCTTGTAATGAAAAACAACATTTCGCAAACAAAGGACCTGTTGGAAAGGACCAATGTAGTTTACAAATTTAGCTGCCCAATAGGGGAGTGTATCTCCAATATTAATAGCTACGTTGGTTCAACAACTAACACATTGTCGCGAAGATTGACTCTCCACCTCTCTGACTCTAGCTCCATATCATAACATTTGAAGGGACATGGCTGCCAACATTCGGAATTTCGAAGAATTATGGTAGAAAATACAAGAGTATTGCAGAGTGAGAGAAATGTAAAAAGGCTAAGAATACTCGAAGCATTGTACATTAAAACAAAGAAGCCTCAAATAAATAATATTAATCATGAGTGCAGCCGGTTTTGAAATGTTTGGGATAAATGTTTGAAAATGTATATATGTGTTTAATATATGTATATATGTCTATATACACACACATATATATATATATATATATATATATATATATATATATATATATATATATATATATATATATATATATATATATATATATATATATATATATATATATATATATATATATATATATATATATATATATATATATATATATATATATATATATATATATATATTCATTTTACAGTCGGATTTCGGCGCGGTTTGCTTGATCTGTGTTGGTTAATTGAAATTCTTGTGTGCAGGGCGTTTGCTCAGTTGGTAGAGTGCTTGCCTTGCATGCAAGAGGCTCGGGTTTCGAATCCTGAGTTTGGATGTGTCTAACTGACGAGCCCAAATGAGAGCGAAACCCGAGTCTTGGACTTCCGGTTCTTTGACTGTCTTGGCTCTTGTCGGCTGCGACGTTGTTTAGCTGTGGAATTTATTATATATATATATATATATATATATATATATATATATACTCAGGTTCCTTCAGGTATAATCGAAAGGAAACAAAAAATTATTAAGAATTATTGATAAAATTATTTATAAAAACATAAATGAATCGAGTGTCATCACCTATAATCGAAACCGAAACCAAATCTTATGAAAAATCTTGGAGAAAATTATTTATTACAAGCGATGGAATTCCATAACAATTAAACGGCAGTCTCCCGGATGTAAGCATGACATACAAAATAAATAACACACTCTATCGTATTAATATATAGATTATCCATTGCATATTTTAATCACTGATCATCTCTCTTTACTCTGCATCGAACGGATACTATAATACTTAGTTGCTGTACATCATCATAACAAAGGTCTATACAGCTAAATCGATCAAGTATTTTCCCGAGAAAACCTCTAGAGTAAGTAATAAATAACCCCTAAATGCCTTAATTAGACATTAAAGGAGTACGATGATATTATTCCGCTGAACCTTCTCACTACAAAGGTTTGTACGAAATTTCAATCAGATTGGCTCAGATGGACAAGAACACATTGCCTGAAAGTACTTCTTTTAAACTCCTCGGCCTAACGTTTACAGGGAATATAAACTGGAATAGATACATTGAGAGCATTGCCAAGGCTGCTGCAAGAAAGGTTGGCTCCCTCTACCGTGCTAGAAAATTACTTACGCCTGACAGTATCCTATACCTCTATAAGGCCACCATTCGCCCATGTATGGAGTACTGTTGTCACATCTGGGCTGGTGCATCTGCTGCTTGTCTCTCGCTCCTGGACAGGGTTCAAAAGAGAGTCGCCAACCTGATAGGTCCTGAACTGTCATCTAGGCTTCAACCTCTGTCCCATCGACGAGATGTTGCATCCCTCTGCCTGTTCTACAAATACTTTAATGGTGAATGCTCTGACGAACTGCAAACACTTGTACCTCCCTGACGTAACTACCCCCAAAAAACCCGACAAGCTACTAAGTCTCATCCCTTTACAGTAGAGATCCCCAGGTGCAAGAAAGGCTTTTACTCCAATAGTTTCTTCCCAAGAACTGCGGGTCTTTGGAACTCCCTTCCTGGATTCTGCTTTCCCAACTGCACTGATATGCAGAAGTTCAAGTGTAATGTTAACAAACATCTTTCTACTCATCTCCCTTCATAATGACCCCGCTAATTAAGTCCCTGATAGTAGCCCCCTGCTTCAAAGTGGCACTGTACCTTGCTTGGGGTGAAAATTGTATAAAAAAACAGAGAAACATAATATAGATATAGAATGTGTTTCTAATGCATTTCATCCTGCTGCGCTCATTGCTAATAACTTACCAAACGTGTATATCGAAGAAATAACTTATTAAACGTGCACATCGTAGAAATGACTTGGCTATTAACTTGGACGAGCTAATAGGCATGTTAACATCGTAGGTATAGATGTGAATCGAGTCAACATGAGAATGATGAATTGTTACGAGTACGGAAGGGCGTGCTTATCCAAATAAACACATAAAAAGCAGATCAAGAGACGGACAGATGTAGCGCATTGCTCGACAGAAACACAATTAATTTAAACAGCGGTAAATCGATTCTGTCTTCAAACATTTTTAGTCGTCCAGCGCCATTTTTGATTCGCGAGTTCTCCATTTTGAACAAACACGGCTTTCTTTTTCTTCTTAATCTTTTTCTTCTCTATCTTAAGTTTCTTCATCTTCTTTTTCTTCATCTTCCTCTTGTCCATTTCTTTTCTACGTCTTTCTCTTTTTCTTTTTTCTTCTTCCTCTTTTCTATCTTCCCCTTTACATTCTTCTTTTTTGTCGTTTTTTTCTTCTTGCCCATTTTCTTCAATTTTTTCTTTTTCTTGTTTTTTCTTCTTCTGTTTATGATTATCATTTTCCACTCCCTCCCCCATCTTTTTCTGTATTTTTTTCTTGCATCGTTTTTAATCCTTTTTTCACCAGGCCCCGTGTCTTCTCCTTCTCAATCCTTTCCCTCTAACATTTCTATTTTCTTTCAATTTCTTTTCATCTTCTATTTTCCCTTACCATCTTTCTCCTTTTGTTGTTGTGGTTTTGTTGTTGTGGTTCTTCTTCTTCTTCTTCTTCTTCTTCTTCTTCCTCTTTGTCTTTTTCTTGTTTTATTTCATCCATTTATCCTTCATCTCTCTCTTCTTTAGATCTCGCGTCAGCTCTCAGGTATCCCTGGGTGAGACGAAATGAATTTACCGCAACTTCCGACGGTAGCACGTATGTATATATATATATATATATATATATATATATATATATATATATATATATATATATATATATATATATATAATTGTGGCTTTGAAACGGCGTCCTTGTGTTCACTTAATCTATCTCCAATGAACCCGGCCGTTTCGCTGTTACGTGGCCACCGTCGGGGTCTTCGAGCTTGAAATCACGAACGAGCCTTTAGCGAGGTTTTCGCACACGGCGGAATCTAACACTTCATTAGTTTACGATAATTGATTCGTCGCTTCGGTTTTTTCGTTCATTTTTTTTTTTTTAATTATTTTATATTTTTGTTCGGAATTATTCCTTTTAGTGGAAAGTGCCTATGTATAAATGAAATGAAAATCTCATGTGTGTAAAATTAAACCGTGAATACGAGGGCCATTCCAAAAGTAATTTATTTATTTAATTCCGCCCTAATGGATCAGGAGGAGATTGAAAATAGGATGATGACCTGCTGCAGATATTTGTCTAACTAAATATAGTGAATAATATAAATAATAAATAAAGCAAGAGTACTCATAAAGTCATACAGATATGCATATGAATACCAGAAATCTCCATAATACTCATTCGTATATTTTTATAGGGGCGCACACAAGGACCCAATGCACAATACACTCAAGTTTGATACATACACACTTATCGCTCCTTATTTCCAGAGTTGCATATTTAAACCGATAGGTAGCAATATCAACTCCCTCTCTCTCTCTTTCTATCTCACTCTCTTTTTACTGGAACGTCACGCAGTATGGACGTGTGAAGATTCCTACTTTTTTTCTTATAAACATGTCTTGTACCAATCGCCCGTAATAAATCTAAACGGTTAAGTTACATATTTTTGTGAGCGTTGTTTCTTTATTTGTTGTTCGTCCATTGATTTTGGCCTTTTAAACGTAATAGACTGCATTTAACAGCGTCCACTGCATCCGGTGAATGTGCTAGAAATCATGACTGGCCATTTACCCTATCCATCTCCCAGTAAAAGCTTAAACAAGATGGCGTGACACCAGATGACGTAAGACACGACTGCGTAAAACAAAATGACAAACAAATTATGATATAATGTAGACAGACACATTTTTATTTGTATTTATCATTTATTGCATGGATTCTGTTATTATCAAAAGTACATTCGAATTTATTGTAAAAATAGATTATGTCCCTTTCTAAAAACCCGTTTAAGTACAGCGTTATTAAAGAAACAAATGACCCTTTCATTAGTTAATAAAGTAAATATTAGTAATTAGAGTTTTGATAAACATTTATTCGAAAGAATAGAGACGGCCCTTTAAAATCTTGCATAATCCATATTCTATCCTCTTTTGTGTAGTAAAATATTTTAACTCAGTGTTTGGAAGAATAACACAGATAACTACAGTTAATATGTACATATATCCTATTGGTGTATATATATATATATATATATATATATATATATATATATATATATATATATATATGTACATATATCCTCTTCTCTGTAGTAAAATATTTTAACTCAGTGTTTGGAAGAATAAAACAGATAACTACAGTTAATATGTACATATATCCTATTGGTATATATATATATATATATGTACATATATCCTATTAGTATATATATATATAAAAATATATATATATATGTACACATATCCTATTAGTATATATATATATATATATATATATATATATATTTATATATATATATATATATATATAGCAGTTAGACACAGTTAATCAACGGAGAACCACATCCCTCTCTATAAAAACCTATAAGATATCAACTGATATGCAGTCTAGAGTAAAAACAATGAAAAGAATATGCTGTTTTCATAGTCCTAGTAATAAATGCATATGCTATACATTGTCTTTAAATTATAAATGCCAAAAAATAATCTTTAGAATAAACCACATATTAATATAATTAAAAAATATTTTCATAGGAACTATTATCCTGAAAAAAAAATCCTATACAAGCTATAAAATATTCTTTTTAAAATTTCAACAAAACTGAATTAAGATATCATATCTTGAAAAACGTGCCTTCGTATTCTATAGGATATAGCTATATCAGTAATTAAAGGTACTACACTATACCTTTCTTTACACTTTAATGTATTTTTATAGTATCGCCAGTCATGAAAAGGATCTCTAACTGGCATCAATCAACCAAATAAAAATCAAAAACAGAAACAACAACGATGAAATAAATAGTATATATAGATGCCACTGCACGTCACGTGTTTATCAATTTTTGTGTAATATAAACTCGTAAAAAAATTGCAATCAAAAGGATCCCAGTTTTTCAAGTAAGTTTTGAATATTGACAGGGAACCCTTAGTGTCCGATGAAGTATACGAAGTGAACGTCTCGAAAACAAACAAACAAACGTAAAAAAAGCAGGTAGCAATAAGAGTTAAGTTAACGTTAGCTTTGCTACGTTAGGGTTAGTATTCCAAAATAAGTAACTATGAAATTAAAAAAAAAAAACATAATAAAGTTAGAAAAATATTCATAAAAAATCAAAGAAATACGTCCTATCAATTGACCATTTTTTTTCGTGATTAACTCATGATTCTTCGTCATTACTCAGAACTGACTCCATAAAAACTGAAATCCTCTGAATCTCTTTACAACTATATGAGGTGCCTTAAATGTTTCCAGACGTTTTTGTACAGGAATTTAAAATTGTCGTAGATTCTTGACAATTCAGTATGTTATCGCTAAACATGTTATAAGGTGACTGACAAATTTTTATGATTGCAGGTTCAAATGAACAGCTACAGCAAGAATTGGAATACACAGTACTAAAGCCTAATTGGCACAGCTTGTTAATTTCAAATATGAAATCTGGAAATGAGAAAAACGATATACAATAAAATTCTGTTTTAAACTCGGAAAAAAATGCCACAGAAACGTAGGGAATGTTTCGGACTGCTTTTTGCCCATCTTGCATAAATCGAGTATCAGTTTTTGAGTGGCATAAAAGACTCAAGGAAGGAAAGGAGTCTGTGGGGAGGATGAGAGATGTAGGAGGAGTAAAGAAATCAGGAGACCATAGTTGATTGGCCAAATAAAGAATTTCATAGATAGTACTGTCGTGTGTATATTGCGACAATAAGGGCATAGTATAATGTCAGTATGGGAACTGTACACACAATTAATCGGGAGGAACTGAAGATGCGGATGGTGTCCAGCGAAGATCAGAAGGAAAGACGTTGTCGTGACAAAAATGGGCATCAAGGCAGTGCGTCACCATTCTTGTAGTCTACAACTTTGCTCCCTGTAATTTTTGATTATTTCTTAAAATCATGAAAAAATTTAGAGGCTGTCGTTATGAGATAATTGAAGAGATGAAAGAAGCTGTGATGAGGGTCTTGACCTTTTTTTTTTTTACACAGTGGTCACCACTTATCAAGGTCCGGAAGCCACTCAGGGATAAGTGTTATTGTAAGTACATTACGTTAGTGTGGAGATTTGATGAAGTGTTTACTTAAGGGGGCGGTTCATTAGGAATTTGTTAACGTTGGACTTGAAAACATCCAAGTTTTAGTCAGGTGGGAAGAAGGCAGACGGAACAGAGTTCTACAGGCGTGCAGTTCTAAGAAAGAAGCTTTGTTCATGGAATCCACGTTTTGATTTAGGCACAGATAAAGAGTGGGGGAATTTTTTCATAGTGGATTCAGCTAGACGGGTGTTTTTCGTGAAAGATTTGCGAGAGGGACCACAGATTTGAGTTCAGACGAGCACATGCCATGGAAATAACGATAAAACAAGGATAGGCTCGCAACGTCTCTTGTGTGGGAGAGAGGTTGCAGGGTAGAGAAAAGGACATCCCCCACTAAGCCACAAGAGGACTTCCATGGGACCTTTCATAAATTGTTGGAACGGTACAACAAGTGCATTGCAGCCGGAGGAGATTACTTCGAAGAGGACTGGAATTTCATGGGTGTACTACCAATAAAAGTGTCTGGATACTTATTTAAGGCACCTCATACACTATAAATATTGCAAAACAAAACAATACTAACAACCGCAGCTTTGCCAGTTTATCGAGTGCCTAGACGCCACCTATCGGCAGAACTTATTTCAAATTTTCTTGTAGACGTACTCCAAGGGAACGAAAAGAATTATTATAGTAGAGTTTATCGCTTCGACCTTTAAGCAATTCATCACTGCAAAAGAAAAAAATTAAAAATAAAACTGCCGCAATAAAATATTACTTATGCTATAAAACGAATTTTGAAATTTAAAATTTCACACACACACACACACACACACACACACACATATATATATATATATGTATATATATATATTAAGCAATGAAATATATGTATATATATATATATATATATATATATTAAAGTAGGTAAGAAAACATAGGTACCGTCAGTTTCAAATCCAATAAAAAGAAACTAGTTTATGGTCAAACTATTGGGCTCTCTTCAGCCTCTATTTATACATGCGTTTCTTCCGAAAATGGCGTTCGCACATTGTTGTTATAAGCTCGCAGTTTATTTATCTATTATTAATAAAGTATTTTTTATAGTTTTTATAAACGGTCTATTTATTATTTATCTGTAAACTTATATTGTTATTTAAAGTAATTTTTCGAACAACTTCTGGATAACAGGGTCGAGAATATGATATTTCGATGAATTAAAACAACGATTGAAATTTGTATATGAATTTGAAAAATTGAGACATTTCAATAAAGTTGACTCTTACTTTTTTCCTAAAATCAAAAACTGTTCTTTCTTGTTTCTTTTTCATCAATACATATGTCTGTAGCATCTTGTTTCGGTATTTTGTGTTATTTCAATATGTATTAAAGCATACGCTCTGATGAGAAGGAAAGTATTTCTTCGAAACCTCGCGGATTAAGGACTATCCACTTATATAGTGTTTCCTTCTCAGATTAAATATGTTTTTAACTCTTTTTAAAGTGTTTTTAACATGTTTCATTAATTGTTTTCTCGTATATATATATATATATATATATATATATATAATTTTGTGTTTTTCCTATTCATATTAAAGGTTTTGGAGGATATATATATATATATATACATATATATATATATATATATATATATATGTATACATAAATTATGTGCACTTTGTAGATATGAATCCCTTAATATTTTAAAATATGATTACACTAAATCAATTCTCTTAAACTTAAAAGACGAAATTCTACGGCATGCATTCATAAACCTTGGTTTAGGTTCGACAAATTTAAGCCACCACAAACTATAAATTTTCTTATGACTAATCTATTTTAAAATTTATAATTTATAACTTAATAACTATTATTATTATTATTATTATTATTATTATTATTATTATTATTTGATATTTTAACATTATTTTCTATTTTATTTTATTATCTATTTCACTTTGATCTTATATGTTATTATTTTTTATTAATATTCGTTCTATAAATATTATGGTCACTATTATTAATAATATTATTATTTAATTACTGTCGAAAAGATTAATGGTATTACTATTATTGATTTTATTAACATTACAATGTATAAAACATTATATAAAAATAACTAATTTATAAGTAAATAGTGGTTTCCTCCCTTTGAACAATAAAAGTGTTCTTTATTTTTCTATTTGAGTATCATTTTTCAAAAATGGCAGTTACCCCCCTTATAATTCAATTATTTATGTTAAATTCAAATATAGCGTTTCCAACGATTTTAAACTGGTAACATTACTTTACTAGCGTTTCCTTTGAAGTTTGTACATCTCAGCATTTCAACCCTTTATAAACTACATTTAACAACATCCTAATGAATAGACTAGAAATATTAAAGATATCCCCTCTTAATCTTACTTTTCCACCTTATTTTATTTTATTTCATTTTATCTTAATTAGTTACTGTTTTTCATTATATTTTAAATATTTTCCAGATATATCTGACTTACTTAAAAAATGCTAATTTTATTTTTGGTGTCTTCAAAACTCCACCCACTTTTTTTGCTGATGAGGAGACTTTGTATTATAAAATCAAATGATAAAATTATCGTTCAAGATGTATTGTCTATCTCAATAAAAACATCGTTTCCGAAACGATCGTACACTTTATTGGTTTTGTTTATTCTTCCTTTTGAAACCGATTTTTAATTTTGATTTTAATTATAAATTATCAATTATGTTACTATATATATATATATATAACTGAACTATATAAAAAAATTCGAGGACAATACCAGGATGATGCATTGTTTTGCATGAACTGAACAAATAGGTTATTTGAAAAAAAAACAATTCTTCCATACGCTGAATCTAGATATAACAATAGACCCAAACCATAAATGTGTAAAATTCTTAGGCATAACTCTGAATCTAGACAACACTTATGAACCGTACTATAAACCTAACCAAACGTTATTCTACATAGATCACAAGTCCAACCATCCGAATAGTGTGAAAAATAAGTTATACATAGCATCTCCAAAAGAATATCCAAAATATCACAGAATAAAGAATTATTCAATAAAAATAAAGAATATTATAACAAATCCTTAGCTAGATCAGGATATAAAGAACAAATCAAATTTGTTAAGGAGACTCGAAACAATAACATAAGTACAGAAAGTACAGAAAGAACAACAAACAACGCAATATATTACGTGTCTATAAAGAAATATAAGAAAGCAAAAGAAAAAGAGCAAAAACCAATGAAAAAAATAGAACATACAATAAACACTAAAAAGAAAAATGAAAAGTTACACCATAATAAAACCGAAAGAGATGTTAAAAAGAAAAATAGAACACTAGCCAAACGTGGTTTAATCTATTGTTCAGCCACCATATAAAAAATAACATCCCGAGGGAATTTTACCAAATCATAGAAAAAAATTCCCACAAGGTAGTAAACTAAGTAAGATAATTAATAAAAACACTGTTAAGCTATCCTTCTCAACATCTGTTAACTAAACAAAATACTATAATTGGCTCCAACAATACAAAATTAAACAAATTTTTTAAAAATAGAGATAAAACAGAAAATGAAACTAACGACGTAAAAGAATGTAACTTGCCGAAACTCAACAGAATGTCAAATGGGGGGAACTTTTTAATCTTAAACGTAGTATAGGAGTGTGAATTTGTAACAAATAATGAAACTAAAGTATATCTTGGGAGCACCGGAACTTGCCTTCAGCACACATATCGTAATCACCTAGCATCGTTTAAAAATGACATTGAGAAAGAAAATAACACAAATAACGAAGACAACAATAATGCAGATAAAAAAATGAAAACAACAGAAGAGATGATTACAGCAATACAATTATAATAATGAAAATAGAAACAGAAGCATACCATATACTAATATCAAAAGAATAACTATTAAACAGACAAGACGTAATTCACAGATGTCTGCACATAAATCGATACTAAATTTCATGCATTAAACCAGATTAACAAAAAAATGTTAAAATGAGTAAAACAACAAAATGAAACGTAAGAATATAAATAAACAATTGGATGAATATAACTAAAAATAAATAAAAAGAAAAAAAGAAAGAAACAATAAAGTAAGGAAAAAAAACAAAACGTATAATATAAAGAAAAGAAAAAGGTGTAAGGGAAAAAGCCATGAGAGTAACCTCCCCTTGAAACAAAGAAATTAACTAATAAATAAGAGTTCGAAAACCAAACAAAAGGAATATTAGAATAAATGTAGAAATAAAATGATAAAAAATAAGAAATAATAAATAAAGAAAAAACGTGAAATTAATATAAAAATAAAAAATATGAAATTATGGTTTAAAACAGAAATTTATTTTAGCATAACACCGAAGATGGCTGACATGTAGCAACGTGGGGATGGGATTTCTTTTTCCACAAACACCAGGTTTATCATGTGCAAAATCAACCTTTTGTTGGTAACATCAAATGGAAACAACATCTGACGAGTTGTTGAGGACAGGAAATTTTTATGGACACATAAAATCATAAAATTTCCATCGCATTGATGAAACGGCTGTAATGAAAAAATCCAAGATGAAATAAACAAAAGTTACAAAAAAGAAAAAGTGTAAGTCTTTGAATTTCAACAAAGTTTTGCACTATATATATATATATATATATGCATATATATGTATATATATGTATATATATGTATATATATGTATATATATATGTATATATATATGTATATATGTGTATATATGTGCATATATATGTATATATATATATATATATATATACTGCGTGTCGAATTATTAACGAGATAATATTTTTCACCAGTTTCAGAAACTTACCGGTAGTTTCGTATCAAAATCGTCGGAAACGTTGGCAATGCTGAACTGCGTGTACTGTGAAATTTTCGTAGTATTCCGCGCGATGAAAAATCTTGCCATCATAATTGCTGAAGCCATGTTATTTGAGTTGTGTAAATTATTAACAAGTCATATTTTTGTCAATAAAATAGATCGTAAAGGTGGTTTAAGTAGTTCTGAAAAGAGTACTATTACAGAATAGCTAGCAAAAGGTAAAACTACCCTAAAATGATAGGAAGGTACCATCAAACTGTGAGGAACTTTGTCAAGGACCCTACAAAGGTACGTAATGGAGCTGATGAAGCTAAATCTAGAGTTGTTTCACGCTGTTCTCTACTCCAAATTAAACGTGAAGTTGTTAAGAACTCTGGGCAGACAATTCGAGAAGTCTTTGACCAAGCAGGATTGAAAAATGTCTCAAAAAGTAATCAATGTCGCCTTCTGAAAGAAGTGGCAAAGTCTGTTAAGCCTGTGACAAAACCTCTGTTAAAGCAATATCACATACGAAACCGATTGCAATGAGCAGAGGACAACATGAAAACGGATTTTTCCAAAGTTTTATTCACGGATGAAGTGCGTGTCACCCTTGATGGCCCAGATGGTTGGAGCAAGGGATAGGTCCCAGATGGACGACATTGTCATCAGCGTTTAAGGAGCCACCAAGGTTGTTGTGGGAAAATGATTTGGGTGTGGATTATCGGAGGTACTTTAGTTGACCCATGGAGAATCCCAGAAGGTGTAAAAATGACATCAAATGCTTACATAGCTTTTCTGAAGAAGCACCTTGAACCATGGCTGAAGAAACAAAGGTTGATGTTAAGAAGAACCATTATTTTTATGCAGGATAATGCTCCCTCGCATGCAGCAAACAAAAGCAAATAGTATTTGCAACAACTAGAGTTCTCTGGGCCACGGAAGATGGAGTGGCCTGCGAATTCACTAGATTTTAACCCAATTGAGAACGTTGGAGTATCATGAAGCGACGCCTCTGTGCAAGTGGACGCCAATTTAAGAGCAAAGATAAGTTGTGGGATGCTCTCCCAGTGGTATTGCGAGGAATAAATGTTGACGAAATCACAAATTTGACTAATTCTGTGGAACAACGTCTTTTACAAGACATTCATAAAACAGATCGCATATCTCTTACTAATTATGTCAACGTAGAAATTGCTATGTAGTTATTGTGCTCTAAGCATTTTTCTTAGTTCATTTAATGTTTGAAAATTATTTCAATAAACAAGTTATGGGTACATTGTGTTTTTTTCTACAACCTCGTTAATAACTTGACACACTGAAATCAACTTATTCTGCCATATATTCGCTAATACTGCTTTAAATACTTTTATTTTCGACTGGACTAGCTGAATAGTATTGTAAGCACTTTCCCAAAGTTTCATGGATTTTTATTCACTCGTTCCTTATATATTAAAAAAATATAAACTCGTTAATAATTTTATACGCAGTGTATATATATATATATATATATATATATATATATATATATATATATATATATATATATAGATATATAGATAGATAGATAGATATGACTATTTCATTTAGTCGCATAAATTAATATACGAAAATATAATTTTATGCGTAAATTTTCAGTATTTACTTCAACAGTGCTTAATACATAGGTAGAGCTAATTAGTAAGCTATAGAAATCTATATATAGCAATTAAGCTACACAGAATTTTCCGCGTTTCATTCTCGTGAGAATTCATAAGGCTTATGCCTTATATATATATATATACATATATACACACAAATCTCTCTCTCTCTCTCTCTCTCTCTCTCTCTCTCTCTATATATATATATATATATATATATGTATATATATATGTCCGAAGCAACTACATGGTAGACAGTTTATGATGCCCATTTTCTGTTTAAAAATTGGAGTTCAGTTTTTTTTTTCATCCTTATATAGTTGAATTCTGTTTTTTAATCGTAGACTTTTAAGAAGTCGGCTTATGCAAGTGCTAAGTCTGCCATAGATTAAATTTATTTATTTTTTACGGAAGTTAAACATTTTTTTACCATTTTTTTACTCCAGGCTTCTTTAGACTATATATATATATATATATATATATATATATATATATATATATATATATATATATATATATATATATATATATATAGCGTATCTGAGCTATTTGTAAACGGTTATGTAGCACGGATTGAGATGTGTGAATTAGTCAGTTGTTTATTAATTGACTGAGTGAAACAGTTTAACTAACTACTTGCGTGCGTAAAAAATCGGTTATTTTATGATTAAAATAGTTTTTCTTTTATTACACAGCTTTTTTTCTTCACAATTACAAATTTAACGTTTCTTATACAGCCTAATCGCGTTGATACACCAGTTCTCACTTGCCAGTGCCAAGGGTGTTATAATTTAAGAATACTATGTGCTGTATATGCAGCTATGTATAACACCTTGAAAAGTTGCACCCTTTCGTGCACAGTTCCAAGCCACCCTTGAGCAAGGCGTAGCACCTGTAAGCCTCACTCATATATTCCAGATGTTTACCATATATCGGGGGAAGCAGATAGGACACTTCAGCCGTGTTGAAGGTAATTCATTTAGAAGATGAAAATTCTAATGAAAAGTCAGATAAAAACATTCAGTCATCACCACTGTTAGGTACACGCCGGGCAACGCCGAGCAACGCCGAGTAGAAATATCTATCTATCTATCTATCTATCTATCTATCTAATTGTCTATCTTTCTAGCGAAGTAAACAATACGAAACAATATGTTCAGCGAATGCAGGTGCAGAAAGGGGTAAAGAATAATGTTGTGGCGAGTATCACACTTGGTTGACTGATCAGTTTGCATCGAAAGTATCCGAATAAGTACAGGAAATGATGTGTCAAGTGTCACGGGCTCCAGTTTGTTTTGAGACGCCGAAGAACTAAGATAAGTTAAATAGGTCTCCCCATAAGGGGGCGACGGTTTCCAAATAGATGTAAAGAAACTACAAGCTAAGATTCACTCCAGTTCTACCGTGAGAAGATGCTAAGAGTAAATAAAGAATAAATAAAAGCATATATCGTCTTGTGTCTATGTCGATGCGTTTGCTTTAAACAGAACACAGCTCCCCAAGACGTTGGCGAATCACCCAGAAGCGAGCAGCAGAAATAGGTATGTCGTCAGGTTACATGAATTACATGTAATACACACACACACACACAAACACACACACACACACACACACACACACACACACACACACACACACACACACACACACACACACGAACCCATGAATACTAGATGACTCATGGGTCGTAAGTAGACATTAAGGGACGAGGGCAATAGTCTGTTCAATACACAGTAAAACAAGCAGATGAGAAGATAACTTTTAACACTACGAGGCCATCCTCTTCTGATTATGTCGCAAACAAAAAATTCGTTTCAAATTTGTTATCATCCAGCAGGTAAGAAGTAAAGCAACTATTTTCTTATTTCATATTCCTGCTCGAAACTGGGGCGAACGCACACGCCAAAAATGTACAGCTCGTACTTGTAAATTTTATCTCCAGGACTTACCTCCTCTATAACAGCAAAATGAAGAAAAAAACTACTGACTGACTAACCACCCTGATGAGGCTATTTTTAGCGAAATATCGGACTTACAACTTCAACAAAAGGACTTTAAAATTATTTTATCATTTTCCTGACACTTAAAGTTTTCCAAAATTTTCCAATTTCTATTCAAAATAAGTGCCTGCAAATAGTGTGCAACTATTTTCTTATTTTAAAAATGTTCATTATTATCTTGTATTTCTTATTCAGCATTTTATTTTTCTATTCTTGTCATGAAATCTGTAAATGTTAAATTAATTAAAAAGAATTGCAATTATTTTTGCCCACTCGTCTCGTATTTATTTGTTGATTTTGTATCTTCTTTTAACAAATGCATTACTTTTTAAAATATTTTACAGCGGTGACAACGAGCAGTATTGGATTATATGTCAACCTTCTTTTCTCTTACCTGTTAACCAGAACGTAGAAATATACGCCCAAACGACGACTTCCTATCACGACGTCATTTTCTGAACACGGCAACTCTTCACTAATGTCTTGTGAACATTTTCTTTTTCTACTTAATATGAATTTACGCGGAAATTACCGTATATACGCCATTTTAACATAGCCCAACGCCATATTGAAACCGCATCACGATTCAGTGCAGGTTCAAAACTCAAAATTATTTTAACAGTGCATCAAACTTCTTTACGTATTATCATATGGTTCGTTAACTTTTCTCCCAACTATTATACGTAATCTTTATAAATCTCTATAAATAAAAGAGTGCATTTACGTACGTGTGCGTAACTATTTAACCCATAAACTCTTAAACTTTTGATCAGATAACACGGAAATTAACAGAAAATACTAATTATACGTCAAGGGTTATGAGTAAAATCTTTGTTTGGATGGATGAACAACGCATATAAAAATATGTCAGCAAGTTGAAATGCAAAATGTTCATTTCAACTTACTGATATATCTATATTACTTTTGAACATGCACTAAATAATTCATAATTTAAAGTGTCTTAATTTTAAATTTTCTTATATATCCGTCAGATGATTCAAACGGTTCAGAATGCAGCTAGAGTGGTTAATGTTTTGGGTTCGATTCTAGTTGATAGCATCCAAGTAATTGTTTGTTTTTTAACTTTTAAAATCAGTAATACGCACTCGCACACCCACTACACACACGACATATTTTGAGTGAGTTTCTAACAATATCTTGTATAATTTTTAGTTTAAACGTGTTTCTTAAAGTTAACGTATTCAACAGATACCTCGCCGCCATTTGTCTTTTTCAAATATATCCATAAACACTGCATAATTTTCGAACCGAATAAACATTTTACATTAAATAAAAACACTAAAAACTTATCCTGTTAAGTAGAAAAGTAACTTAACTTGCCTTTCATTTAATTATTTGTTATATATTTTTCAAATCTATGAGTATAGTACAACAAACCCATATATATATATATATATATATATATATATATATATATATATATATATATATATATATATATAAAGAATAAAAATTACAATAAGTTTACCAAGGTAATCAAAATGGTAAACGTAAAATATATTATAAATATTAAAGAGGTAATATTTACAAGTAAAATAAACGCAGCCAGATGTAAAAGCTCAATAAAACCGAAAAGGAAATAGAGCTTATAATATGAAAAAATGATTAATAAAACATGTTAAAAGACATCTTGAAAAAGAGTTAAAAACATATTTAATTTTAAAAAAGGAAACACAAGATAAGTGGATGGTCCTAAGTTTTTAACTCTTTTTCAAGATGTCTTTTAACATGTTTTATTAATCATTTGTTCATATATATATATATATATATATATATATATATATATATATATATATATATATATAAGAGAGAGAGGGAGAATTTACCCAGTAATAATAAATATGAAATATGCATGAATTAAAATATAGGTAAGTGTATTTTATGACCGGGCAATATCGGACACCTCAGCTAGTACTGAATAAATTAAATATCTAATATCGAAAAGGTTATTTTGGCATGTGGAGTATAGCATTCCTCATGCAGGAGACATTTTGTCTGGTCTTATTCGAAACATTGAAAGAAGATTCGGAAAAAGACGACATCTTGAACCATCTGCTGGACATTTGCAAGAGGCAAGATATATTCTTTTCTTTGTTTGGGAATCTATAACGTCTTATATAATCAAACGTATATAGGTGTAATCGTCATATGTATGCGTGTATGCTGTATGCTTATGTCATGAGATACAGGAACTTGACCTTTGTGAAAGAATGATTCTCCACTTTGTTGCCAATGAGGCCATAAATACATTTACTTCTATAAAATCTTCTCCCCTAAAAAGAGAAAGATTTTTACAAAAATATTCTCCAAACAATATTCTGATATTTCTTTTAGACTAGTCTGGGATACGGGTTTTTTTTGGAGGTGTGTTTTGAGCAAAAAAAAAAAATGTGGTAGTAGGCAGGCAGGCTCGAACCCGTACCACGAAGGAGGAAAAAAACGTAAGAAAATAAATGTGACGTCTTTGCAGTTGCGTCCATCGCGAAACCGGAAATAACGTAAATTTAAATTAAGGCTAGTCAATCGAAAACAGGGGGTGACTTTCGAAAATATCGGCGAAAAAAGAGACCCATCCCTGTAGAAAAGTGCCCAGTTGAGGGTGACGGAATTAATGTTTATAGCAAATTTTTCGATATTTGTCATCCGAAGAGTCAAGCTTCAAAATGATCCCGATTCAGTGAAAATCCGTCGCCTTTGTCAAAAGTGTTAGGCAGACATACATACATACATTCATGCATACTTTTAAATAGACAGGTTAGGACTACTATTTTCGTTAAAATCACATCCTTTACGGTCAATATAACGTGGCATGTAACCATCAGTGATGCCGCATTGGTTACGACACGCAACTAAATACAATCGGGGTTTCAAACATGCACCGTCTTATTAACGCCTCCTTCAACACTATTAATATCCAACTAGAATATCACCGTCTGTTTTTATGTAATAAGTCGAACACAAGAAAGTGTCGATCTATCTATTTAGTTATCTATTTCTGTATCTATCCATCTCGGTCTATTTATCTATCTATCTATCTAACCGGAGAGATGCACGAGAGATGAACATGAAGAATATTTATAAAATCTGTCAAGTATTGTAAAATCGCATCATAGAGACGTTTACCGGAAGAGCTGGTCAGCTGGTCGGATCTACGTGTGAGTCACGTGGTCAGGTTAGCTGGAGATATTTGAGAGTTGGACGTTGAGCAGAGCGGATTGTTTAACAGGTCGTTGCCCTTCACTGGGGTGGGAACGTGAAAATAGAGACCTAGAAGTAAACTACGCAAGCAAAGATATTTACTTTCCATTTTTCTGCGATCTCTGCCTGGAAAGTGAATAAAAACTATATAAAATCAATCATTGTTTTGGAGTCGATGTGTTTCCTCCGAAAAGGTTCCAGCCTCCCCCCCAAGAACAAGATGAATTTTAGGTGGACAAGATCAACAACGCATGAAGTTAAGGTATGTCCAAAATACATGTATCACACACACACACACACACACACACACACACACACAAATATGAACAATTAGATATGAATATATCATAAATAGACAGCAACAACATAAGCTAGGGTTCAAATAGCGAAGAATCACAAACAATAGACATTTAGTGACACGTATACACATCAGGATGAACCCTTCGTTTCAAGTACACATATCAGCATTTAGACGATTATATAGCATATACTATTTTGGTGCCTTTTTGGTACACCATAATATAATATGTTTCAGAATAGGTAACGTCATATTCGCCGGACTCATCGTATTCCGTTGCTCACGATTCAGGAGGACCAATCGCCCTACTGCTTTGAGACAACTTACTTAAACGTTTACTGTTTTCTTACATAGCTGCCATATATCTCAGTAATATATACTATTTAATATTTTTAGTTGTACATATTTGCAGATAATTCTTAACTTATCTGCCAATAGACATATCTATCATAACTGCGCTAATTGCTAAGCTAATACTTTGGTAATATCCGGATGTAACGACAAAACTTGATTCAAAGAAGATATAAATAAGTTAACGCCGTATCTCATGATTTAGGGATAAAAAACAAAAAACAAAATCAAAGCGAATTGATTTAACTCAAAATAGCAATGTGCAACGAGCCATGTAAGGAGACGGATAAACGCTATTTATATAGACGTACAGTCTGGATGTTTCTTCAAAGCCGCTTGGTAGTAATTGCTGTTACGTTGTGTCATGGAGCAGTAACATGGACAGATAACCCTGCATTTCTATTATTGATCTGAAAACAATTGTTGTAGATCTTTTATAGGCATTTGCCGTAGCGTAAAAAAAGCTTCTCGAAATCTTGATTTTATAAAATCCCGTTGTTGAAGTTTTACACTAGAAGAAGGTTTCCTCGCATCATCAGCTGGTTTACGGGTTAGGGTTAGGGTTTACGGGGCAGAGTCTTTATGTGTAAGTGTGGCCGTCAACTGTTGAACATGCTACACACGTGTACGGTATCATTTTGTAAATAAGGATTCGTTGCTAGGATAGCATAGTATAAAAATGGGCGCCACGAGAGTTATGTATAAATGAAGGAAAGTGTCTGACGTTAGATTGAAAAAAAAAAGATCTCTAAATCGGGTAGAGAACCAGGGTAGTTTATGGGATTTTGGATAGCTTCTCTTACTTTCCTCAAACGTGAAACATAAGAGGTTCCTGCATTTGTGATATCATTTGCAATGAAATAAGTCATCATAACTCCGTTCTGGTCCCAGAAAACTATGAGCATGATCTTCCCCAGCGGGAAAGGTGCCGGTAGCACTCTTGCCTTCTTCAAAGGTAGTGACTCCAAATACTTCTACTGCATTGATTTGGCTTTGGTCTCTGGATCAGAAACCCGGAGCGAAAATACTACCGTTTTATCTATTAAGCCGAAAGAAAGGATAGCATATATCTTCGCCTTATCCGCAGCCCGCAATTTAGCACTCTGATTGTGGTTGTTGTTGTGGTTGTTTATGTTATTGTGGTTGTTGTAGTTGGGGTTGTTGTGGTTGTTGTTGTTATTGTGGTTGTTGTTATTGTTATTGTGGTTGTTGTTGTTTTTATTGTTGTTGTGTTGTGGTTGTTATTGTTGTTTGTTGTTATTGTTGTAGTTGCTGTTGCTGTTTGTTTTGTTGTTGTTATTGTTTATGTTGTTGTTGTGTGGTTGCTGTTGTTGTTGTGGTTGTTATTGTGGTTGTTGTTGTTATTGCGGTTGTTGTTATTGTGGTTGTTGTTGCTATTGTGGTTGTTGTTATTATTATGATTGATGTTGTTGTGGCTTGTTGTGTTGTTATTGTGGTTGTTGTTATTGTTGTTGTTGTGTTGTTGTTGTTGTTGTTATTGTTGCGGTTGTTGTTGTTGTTGAGCGTCATTTATTTATTCTGTATTAATAAAATGATTATTGCATTCAATGCCCCGATTCTAAATAAAAGAAAACAAAAAAGAGAGAAAAATACAAAACAAAAACATCAGAGCAGATCACGCTTGTAAAAATTCCCGATGTTTCTGTAAAACTAACTGGATTCGAACTTGCCACACCTAGATTGTCAGTCCGCGTCTTTAACCACTTAGCAAGCGTCGTTGTTTTGGTTGCTACAGAAAATCTTTCATTAATTATTGTTGGCATCTGGTTCCCCGATGTCTTTCCAGATACCGGATGCGAGAGCGACGACGCGAATGCTACCAATGTCCCTAAGCGAAAGTGTTTCTGTGGAAAAAGCTGGATTCGAACTTGCCACACCCAAGTTGTCATCCGCTGCGATGAAAATCTCATCAAAATGTATATTTACATTCCGTTGTATGCGAGAATCAAATCTTGCATCCTTTACTGTTAAAGTGAGAATAGAAATATTTTTTACATGCGCTTATTTTAGCTAAGTAAGAAGAGTCCGACCATCAACCAGTCGTGTACACGCTCCACGTGTCCGGTGTTTTTTTTTCCTGCTCCTTGTTACAATATTTGTCCCGCCGTACGGTGTTATTTATAATGTTATTTGATTATATACAGGTGTATTACATACTGTATTTCGTTACTAATTTTTAATGCCGTATCCCGGGGTTGTACCGTATATCACTTATTTCAATTTTCAATACGGTTCATTTCATGAGTAAATATTTACCATTTCTGTTCAGACATTTCTTTTTCTTAGAAAGACTAAATTGCTTTTCTACAAGTAGCAGTGTATTTCTAAATGTTACGTAAAAATTAATTTCCTCTTTCTTTTCCTTTCTTTAGGATCACATTAAAAAGATAAATACGTGTAAAATTTACCAAATGGTATTCTTTGCCTTTTATACGAATGAAAGCGAAAATTCATGTTTTTCTCTTAAAACAAAGTATTAAGTAACTGTACATTACTTTAATTTTCTTTGCATTTCAAGTAGCGCATTTACGAAGCAATAGTGAATCAGAAAATGCTAGCTAGTATTAAAAAATAAGGGCACACTAAGAAAACAAAAAGGGGAAAAGGAATGCAGGATTAAATCTACCGTCCATGAATGTTTAATGCTAACAGAAACATTTACTATTTACATGTCCGCGAATCTTACACGCACTAACTAAAATCAACTAGCTAACATAACCACATCAATATTTAACACTAGAAGAAGAACATTCATAGATGAATATATATGCACTTACAATTATTAATCTGTTGTAAATAAAACATAAAAAAAAACCCAAAACGGCATTTGATTGGCAGAACCATCCCATGCAAAATACATTCACATGTCGAACTCCGCAATTCCAACAGAGTTTAAGATCTTTGCAGATTTTTCTTAGTCAAAGTCCCGCTGAGAGAATAATCGCTTATTTCCCAAGAACAAACCAAATACTCTATGTATGCATGTATGTATGTATGTATGTATGTATGTATGTATGTATGTATGTCGGTATATATGTATGTTGGTATCTAGCTTGCTAGTGGTGTAACTATCTATCAGCATAGATAACAATCTATCGATTTATAAATCTATTTATCTTTTTCGTTCTATTTGCTTCAAAAAATACATTTATTAGTTTAGACGATTACTTTGGATATATATATATATATATACATATATATATATATATATATATATATATATATATATATATATATATATATGCAGGGTAACCCCAAAAACCGGCCCAACTATAATTAGGCCCCGTTTCTTAGTGTTTTGTCCAAATGAAATGAAACTTTGCCCATAACTAGTTTATTATATTCAAAACATCACATCAAAACACCAAGGTTTTGGGCCCTTTTTCTCCGTTGACTGTCAAAAGCTCAGAAAAACAATTAAATGTTGTGTTTTTTTTTGGGGGGGGGGTCACCCTGTATATATATATATATATATATATATATATAATTTTTTTAAATCGTTTATAACACTAATTAGAACGCATAGCTTAATAAAATAAACGTGTTGTTGGATTATATCTTGAATATTTTCTGCATAATGTTTAATATATGTGTGTATATACTTATTTATATATGTATATATATATACATATGTATATGTATGTGTGAACATATACAAATATATACACATAGCTAACTATATTATATATGTATATATGTACACATTCACCCCCCACATATATATATATATATATATATACATATATATATATATCAATATATATATATACATATACATGACTAAATCTTGAATATTTTCTGAATAATGTTTAATATATGTATGTATATATATATGTGTGTGTATATAACTATTTATATATGTATATATACACGTATATATATATATGTGTGAATATATACAAATATATACACATAGCTAACTATATTATATATGTATATACGTTCATATATATACACACACACAAATATATATATATATATATATATATATATATATACATGACTAAATGTATGTATATATGTGTTTGGTCTATTTAAATGTATTTCCTATACACTGGATGTTTAGAAATGTATACAAAATTCAAAGTGCTTTCTTACGTAATATTCACCAAGATACATAACAAAAAGGCTCTTGGATCTCTCAGTGCACCGTATAAGTTCTACGAGCGTATAATCATTTTGAAACAAAGAAATTCATTAAGAAATTTAAATGCTATATGTATAAAGTTGTCTCTGGGGAAACAACAGAAGTGATGTCAGAGATCCAAGTTCCCTTTCTAACTTAAGGAAACTATGGGAAACAAGTCTCCTTTAAAAGCTCACATACATTCACATTTTATAAAATTTATGTCATATCTTTAAAAAAAAAACGCGGGAGGATGTTGGGATTGATGTAATGTAATTTCAAACATATGCATAATCAGTCCATTATTTTTTCGACTATAAAAAAGAAAACTTCGTAAAAACAAAGAGAGTTAGATGGAATAAGAACAGTAAATAACAACACACTAGTGATCGTTATTCAATTCAGAGCGACGTCTGTTGTTTTTGATAATTTATTAATATTATTATATATTATTATCATATTGTTGAACACAATAATATAGCTATGGACACGTGTATGTCTAGTTCTAAGCTCTCGTCAGTATAGGGTAGGATCGAACTCATGATATCAGTGTCCGGCTTAAAGCTAGAAACATGCATGTCCATTTGTGCGCATAAAAATATTTGATAATAAAGATAAATAAATAAATACGTCTCATAAAAATAAGTTTATTTATTTAAATGTACAGAAGGTCAGTAAAACATTGGTCCCGTCGGTTTCAAGTCTAACATAATGGGGACCAGTTAACGGTAAATCGTAAATAATGAAAACAACATGGCTGACGAGGGCCTAACATTATTTGCTTGAAACCGAAAGAACCAATGTTTGTCTGGTCTTCTGCACATTTAAGTAAATAAATATTAAGCTCTTATATCGAAAAAAGGTTTTTTTTTTGTAATCGAGCACTTTCTTGCAATTCTTTCCCAAAAAACAGTTAACATATATATATATATATATATATATATATATATATATATATATAAGACATTAAGAGGAGATAGATATATATATGAATACCCATTCACTTTTTCATGATGAAGCTAGAACACAGAATTAGATGGAATCGAACAATTGCATCGACAACGGACAACGCCAGACCCAAAGTGGATTTCGATATACTGCATCTGATCAGTGCCGTGCTCCGAAATAGACGCGAACCCATGTAGTCGCAGATATAAAGTGTGCAATACTGATGACATAACCATATGGACTACGGCGCAATCTGTTGGCTATGCCACGATTTTTAAATTTTAATTTTTATATTTTATCTTGTTCTACATTCTACTATGTGACAAGTAACGCGTCTTATACAACTAAGATAGTTACTGCTGGTATGCAGGTGGTAGATATCACATCTAGAACATTAACTGAAATTAGCCGACTATATATATATATATATATATATATATATATATATATATATACATATATATACATGTATATACATATATATATATATATATATATATATATATATATATATATATATATATATACATGAATAACAAGAAGAGCTTATAGCTCTTTAAAAAACCGATAAGCTAACGGGGAAAAAAAATAAAAATAACGTTTCCAAGTTTTTGATATATATATATATATATATATATATATATATATATATATATATATATATATATATATATACATGTATATATATATACATAGCTTCTCTTGTATCTATCTTCTTTTATATCTATCTTCTATCTATCTATCTATCTATCTTCTATCTTCCTTCCTCTATTCTATCTTCTATCTATTCTATTTCTTCTTCTTCTTCTATCTATCTTCTATCTATTATATTTCTTCTTCTTCTTCTATCTATCTTCTATCTATTATATCTTCTTCTCTATCTTCTTCTATTCTTCTTCTATTCTCTTCTTGTTCTATATAATTAAAATGAACTCATTTTCCCCTCCGACTTTGATCTTAATAGGATTATAAATCCTGACATCACGTGCAAATGTAATGCGTACACACTGTAGCACATTATCTGAGATTTGCTATAGGCCTATTACCTCTACAGTTCCTCGACAATGGTACATTCCTATATTTTTTCCGGTGAGAGTCCACTGCCAAAATCGCTTAGATTCAATGGAAGTTGCAGCATCTTTTCTCTCTATTAGATTCCTCCTTACCCCTCTCCCTATTTACATCGCAGCGAATGCGTTCACAAGGAACACTACGAGGAAACATACCGGTTTGGAATCGTACAAGTTTACTTATGCCGTTTCTTTTTTTTTTAAATCTTTTTTTACCTGATTTATGCTTTCTGTTTTTTCCGAAAAAGCGAAAATGTGATTACTATTATTGTTTCCTTGTTGCTTTTTTTCGTTAGCGTAAGACGCAATCTGCGAGACTAACTGGGTTTTACTTCCGGTTTTAACGACTCTAACCGTGAAATCTAACTATGACCTTTATTTATTAGTACTTTCAACTCAACATTTATTTTTACATAAAGATTACAACACAACGATATTGTGAATTCACTTGCATTACACTTAAATTAAAATTAAAACAAATAAATTCATTTAGAATTCGTGAAAACAAAAACATTCATTCAGAATTCGAGTGTGATGAGACTACTGAAACTAAACCAAAACAAACTTCACCGCGGAATTGATATTTGACCTAATTCACTTTTTAGTTAATTCATCATGTTGTTTTTCATCTTTTATTGGATTGTTTATTCACAACGTTTCGGTTACCACCTGACGAAGGCCAGAGGAATTAGTTGGCCGAAACTTTGTGAATAAACAATCCAATAAAAGATGAAAAACAACAACTAATAAAGATGAGACTAGTAGTCCGAAATAAAAATAAATTAATATATATAATGCTCATCTCAAAAAATGAATTCCAATTAAGGAATAATATATATATATATATATATATATATATGCGTGTGTGTGTGTGTGTTTCATTTTTTATTAACGTCCGAAATAAAAATAAATTAATATATATATATATATATTTATTTATTTATATATATTTATATATATATACTGAAAGACACAGAGAGAGAGAGAGAGAGAGAGAGAGAGAGAGAGAGAGAGAGAGAGAGAGAGGGGGGGGAGAGATTGATATATATGCAAAGAGAGATTAGCAGGGAGACCGGAAGTTGCTCAAGATTAAATGATGATCCACGATTGTTTCACACGCTCACATTTAAATTGTCATCGAATATCTGATCTAGTTGAGACTCATTGCCGTGAACCAAGCGGACGTTTCACATGCTTCCCCACAGCTACGTAGTCCACAATGCATTTTAGTCTACATTGCACTATGGGGGCCCTACTCTTCGTTTTATAAACCTATTTTAATGCAATGACTTGAATTGCAAAACTCACGTATCATAGTTCAATTGTGCTTTAAACAAAAACATTTATTTTGAAAACGCTACTGTCATACCAAAGAACCTACTGTTGATTTTATGTGCTGGACCTTTCTGCTTGTGTGGTAACAACACTTCTTAAATGCATTTGTCATGTTAGGCTGTATAAGGTGTTAACGTTAGTCAAAATCGCATGTTCTTGCATCAGATATTTTTGATTACCGATGATTATCGAAGACATTCCGGCACAAAGCCAATCTAAGAACACTGCCAGATACATAAATTATAGTGTGTGAAATCTCATAAAAATCTGCCCAGTCTTTTCGGAATCCGTAAGAAACTCGCTTTCTCTTTCTCTCTCTCTCTCTCTCTCTCACACACACACTCTTTCTTTCTCTTACATACACACAATTTTTTTCATATGGTTATAGATAAGTAGATAGATAGATTGTTGGATGGATACCTACATTCATAACGAAATAGACGTGAATTATTTGTGTACCTCACTTTGTCGTATTTCTGTACTAGTAAGCGCCACAAACCTCACTGCACAAAGACAAATACAAATCAAATTCAAACAAGAAAACCGTTAAAAAAACACAGACGAATCCGATAACATAATTTATGCGTTGTCTTTGCGCTTGTTCGAAATAAAACATTTAATCGAATTGCGTTAAACATTAATTAACTGAATCTTTTTTGCTTTTGGTTTTTCTTTGAAAGCCACATTTTTTTATGTCAATTTTTACACCGAAAACACCAAAAAAAGTGTAAAAGCTAACGAATGAAACGAATTGATTTGAAACGCGCAATTTAGAGTTGAAATTCCCATTTATTTAAAACCGAAAAAAATGTAAAAAAGAAGTTGGTAAACTCATTCTTTATTTAATAAAAGCGATATTTCATGGTTTGAAAACTCTTTTGTCTCCTCTAGCAATGTTTATACCTTTATATATATATATATATATATATGTATATATATATATATATATATATATATATACACACACACACACACACAAATATATGAATATTCATATACACACACACACACACACACATATATATATATATATATATACATATATTTATAGGCTATTAATCTCTTGTCTGCTTCTACCGTCATTGTACTTATGTATATATTATATACTAGCAGTTTAGCCCGGATTTGTCCGGGCCCTAGTACTGTTCATAGCTTTATGTGCGTATGTATGTATATATAAGAAAGTTTGACTCATGTCCAAGTAATCTATATCTAATATTTCAAATGTTTAGTCCCAAAATTGGCAGAGGAATTTCGTAGAGACGGCAAAGGTCAAATCTTTCAACTTCAACCTCTTGGTAGCCAAATTTTCTCCCAAAAACCGATCAAAAAGCTTGCCGTATGTCTGAATATCCTCCATGTAAAATTTCAAATGTTTACACCTAAAATTAGCTAAAAAGTTTGCTAGAGACCGCAATGTTCACATTTTTTAAAAACTTTGACCCTTAAATTGTCGGCTAAACTCCGATTAAAACGCTTGCCCTTTATTTAAATCCACTTTATGCAAAATTTCAAATATTTAGAACAAAAACTGGCTGAGTAATTTGGTAGAGACAGTAAAGGTCCAATGCAAAGCAAAACAAAAAAAATAACCCCAATTTTGACCTCTTAACATTCATTGTTTTGGTCTCAAATGAAATAAAAACGTTTGATCCATGTTGAAGTAACCTGCATCTAAAATTTGAAGTGTTTAGAACCAAAATTGGCGGAGGAGTTTGGTAGAGTTTTCAAAGGTCAAATCGTTGATTTGGACAACCACTTTTCTTGCCAAAAACCGATTAAAAAGATTTTCCCAAATCTCAATATTCTTTATGTCAAATCTCGAGTCTGTAGATTTAAAATTGACAGAGTAGTTTGATAGGGAAATGTACACACACAGACACACACATACAATTTCACTTCTCTCTCTCTCTTTCTCTCTCTCTCTCTCTCTCTCTCTCTATATATATATATATATATATATATATATATACACATCTTTAACTATGTATCTCTACTAGTCCACTTACTTTTTTTTGTATGTGTATGAATATGTATTAGTATATTTGTTTGGTAATATGTGTATATGCATATGCACCTGTATGTAGGTATATATATATATATATATATATATATATATATATATATATGTATAAATATATATAGACAAGTATGTGTATGTATATGTATGTATATGCATGTAAGTGTATATATATATTTATGTATGTATGTGTATGTATATGAATATGCATGCATAGATCTACAGTAGCGTCCAAAACTAAGGGACACACTTTTAAACATAATATTTGTTATATACGAGGGGTGTGCAATAAGTAATGCCCCTGACCAATTTCCAGTTGTCTGATCTAGCTGAAATTTTGCATGTGCAATAAATTTTATCTCTACGGGTTATGTGGCAAATTACAGCTCTGAACTAATTGTGGTTTCTGTTTTACAGGTATTTGAACTGAATCAGGTGTGAAATGGAGCCTGTTGAATGTCGAGCAGTGATCCGGTTTTTGTATTTGAAAGGACGCACACTACAGGAGACTTTTGATGAAATGAATAAAACTGATGGTGATAATGCCCCATCATATGACCCTGTTAAAACGCTGGAATCGTGATTTCAAACATGGCTGGAAGTCTTTGGAAACCACTCTCAGACCTGGTTGTCCTCCTTCTGCCATTGATGAGGCATCTGTCCGTCAAGCTGAGGCTGCCATTTTGGAAGATCGGCACATTACTATTCGCCAAATAGCCCAGGATGTCAAGATTAGTACAGGGTCTGTGGAAACTATCATTCATGACCATTTGCATATGCATAAGGTGTCTGCCAGATGGATTCCCAGGTTGCTTACATCATTCCAGGAGTGAGAACGCGTCGAGTGCTCGAGGATGAATTTGGAGATATGCCCAAAAGATGAATCAAAGTTTTTTTAAAAGACTTATTACGCAGGATGAAACCCGGGGCCATCACTATGATCCAGAGACCAAAGCCCAGTCAATACAGTGGAAGCACTTGGAATCACTACCTCCAAAGAAGGCAAAGGTACAGCCCTCCGCTGGGAAGGCCATGCTCACCGTTTTCTGGGACCAGAACGGAATAGTGATGACAGATTTCCTGGCAAAGGGTACCACAATTGCAGGAGCCTATTATGCTTCCCTTTTGAGGAAATTAAGGGAAGCTATCAAAATCAAGAGGCAGGGCAAGATCAGCAAAGGTACCCTCCTCCAGCAGGACAACGCTCCGGTCCACAACTCGCATGTCGCTAGATCAGAAGCACGGGCGTGTGGTTATGAAATCTCTCCCATCCTCCCTACTCTCCTGATGTTGCACCCTCTGACTTTCACCTCTTCCCAGCCATGAAGTTGTTTTTGAAAGGAAAGCGTTTCCCAAATGATGCAGCCTTGATTTCTGAAGTCACGTCGTGGTTGAATGACCAACCTGGGGTGTTCTACAAAAACGGTCTCCAGAGCTGCATGAAACGATGGGAGAAATGTATAACTCTGAGAAGTTCCTATGTAGAGAAAGACTAATAACTGTGCCAAGTTTCGTTGTTCTACTTCTATGGGAAGTGGGTCAGAGACATTACTTATTGCACGCCCTCGTATATATATATAGGATAGAAAAAGAATGTCTGTTCTTTTGCACATGATTAAAATTTTAGTATGTTATTATGGACGATAACGACTACCAGTTGTCAAAATTTCTGCTTTTCACAGTTGTTATTAAGATTTAAAATTTTGTCTCTTAGTTTTGGACGCTACTGTATATTTATGTGTGTGCGTGTGTGTATGTATATGGGACCGGGATTGATATAATTCAAATATCTTTATCACATAAAGATTTTTATTATTATATAAGGAGCTTTCAAAACAGTCTGTAGTGGTCTCTGGAAGCTGAGTGACAACAAATCCCTCCAGTTTTCCAGTACTCTCCAGCTCTTCTGATAATATTCGCAAATGAATTTGCATTATCGGAACAGTCACTTACCATCGATTTCTCGTTAGCAGCGGCCATTGGTCTCTACTGGAATTTGAGTGGCAATAAGCTTCCCCAAGGTCTCAGTTCTCTTCGAACTTGTCCAACGGAGGTCAGATTAGTGCTCCTTCTTCGGTCTTTCAATTTTCCTCGACCCTTTCCATTCTTTTGTGGGGGCGGTGATTGGGTAATGGGAGAGGATGGACGATGGGATAGAGAACTTATAGATGTGCAGCTTTAATGTTCTTGATTCCATGTAACGTTTCTTCATGTTTTCCCTCTGCAGCAGTTTGTCTGGGTCGCGCATGTGGCTCATGTGTATTAGTCCCCGCATTCAAGGGGTTTCCTTAACATTTCAGCTGTTTTCATTATTGTTATTCGTTGTATCTTTTCAGTCGTCCTCTGATTCCAATTTCTCCCATTCTTTTTTCAAAGTTTGTCGGAATTGTTCCTAGTGCTCCGATTATTATATATGTTTGTGGGATCCTGTCGTACGTCTTTTTGTAGTCGATCCATGCCATGGCTAAGTTCTTTCTCCTTCTTTTTACCTTCTTTAGTATCTTTTGGTCTATGTATAGCAGATCATGTGTTACTTTCTTTCCTTTCTGGCATCCTTTCTATTCCTCGGGGAAAGTTCACGATTATTTAGGGAGTGGTAGATTTGTTCCCTTAGTTGAGATGTTGATATTTTCCACATAGTGGGTAAGCACGTGATAGGCCTATAGTTGCTGGGGTGGTTCCTTTCTCTGTGTCTTTCTGTATTAGTGTGAGTTTGCCTTTTTTGTCATCCAATCTGGCACGTTTGTTTTCTGTATAAATCTTCTATTTTGGGCTGGTCTTTCATGTAATGTTGTGAATTTTTTAACCAGTATGCATGTATCCCGTCTTGTTCTGTTGCTCTCCAGTTTCACATTTTTCCTATGGTTTTCTTTTGGCTTTCCTTGCTGATATCATTCACTGTTCCTTCTTTGATTAGTTGTAGCTATTCTCTCATGTCTTTCAGCCATTCGTAATTTCTGTTATGTTCCTGTTATTCTCTCCATATCTTACGCCAATAAAGTTTTGTTTGTTTGGGTTTGGTCGTTCTGTTTTTGTTTCTCCTCCGTCCACGTTTTGGTAGAATTATTATTATTATTATTATTATTATTATTATTATTATTATTATTATTATTATCATTATTATTATTATTATTATTATTATCATTATTATTATTATTATTATTATTATTATTATCATTATTATTATTATTATTATTATCATTATTATTATTATTATCATCATTATTATTATTATTATTATTATTATTATTATTAGTAGTAGTAGTAGTAGTATTTATCCACTAGAAGCAGTCACAGAAGCCGTCATCAAAGCTTGCTCTTTGAGAACAGCCTGTGGTGTTCCCTGGACTCTGAGTGACAACAAGTCTCTCCAGATTTCTATCGCTTTCGCTAACCTTTGAATTTGCGTTATCGCAACAGCTGCTTACCATTGATTCCTCGTTGGCGGCGACCATTGGTCTTCACTGGAATTTTCGTTGTAATATGCCTGCCCAAGGTCCCAGCGGAGATCTGGATAGTGTTTTCTCTTTCCGGTGTTTCCATCCTCCTTGACCCTTCTTATTTGGGAGGGTGCAGTATATGGCAATTATACAGTTTCAGTTTTCATTATTCTATGTTATGTTTGACTATTATTATTATTATTATTATTATTATTATTATTATTATGACAATTTATATTAATATTATTATGTTTTAGCGTTCAACTCATTTGTTCTAGTTTGTTAATATTTTTTTATACATATTAAAATCAGTTATGTCTTGTTTCCTTCCGTTGAAAGGAATGCGTTACAAATTTAAAAAAATGAAAAATATACACTTTTCTTCCACAAATGTTGAAAAATACTTCACTTTAATTCGTTTAAAAATTGTTGCAATAATGAAAGCCCCCCCACCTATGTCTTCGAGTGTCATATCGCTACATATTGTAATCAAGAGCGGAGGACCTTTTATTTGAATAAAAATTAAATTCATGGTTAAATGGAATAGTGGATGAGCTAAAAACAGACTAGTAAAGGAATAATATAGATGCACCTCTTAAGCAAACCTATGTATTTTACCTGATTTCAATAACATTATTCGACATCGATTTGTCTTAGAATCATAAAGACTGACTTCTATCTGTAAAATTATAACTTTGGGTGATTTCATAATGTTAACTAGAAAGTAGCTGTAGAATAAAGTTCTATATACATTAATATATATATATATATATATATACATATATATATATGCATATATATATATATACACATATATATAATGTTTTCCACAATCAAACAAGGAAATCCGCAGACCAGAATTCCTAAACTCGGTTTTCGAATCCCGATTTCGAATATGTTCTACTGATGAGGGCAAACGAGGCGAAACTCAGCTCTAGGACCTTTGGATTTTGGTTGTCATTGTTGATTTTAGCTGTAGCCTTGTTCAGTTGTGGAAAGTTGAAATATATATATATATATATATATATATATATATATATATGTGCATGTGTGTGTGTGTGTTTGTGTGTGTGTGTGTGTGTATGTTGTGTGTGTTAAAGGGAAAGGCTGTCCCCTTTCCATGTAAATAAGAAGAATATTAAATAAGTGAAAATGAGATTAGGATAAGCCGAGACTCGAATCTTGTAGCAAAGTTAAGAATTGGAACGTTAGAATTTAGTATATTGATAAATTCTATTAGAAATAGTTAGAAATTGTTTATATCGTAAACAGAATTGATTGTTCATTCTATTTGAAATCGGAATGTTAAAAAGGTCAGCCAAACGAGTCATATGTTGAGAGTTTTTCTGGTGTCAAAAGCGTGTGCATAGCCACGTGAATTGGTCACGTTTGGAAAACACACTTCTGACGTCATAACGAAGGTGAATTCTCAATATAGCAGCTAGAGATAGTCAGTCGGGAATCAGAGAGTCAGTCAGAGAGAGAGAGAGAGAGAGAGTTGAAAGTCAGTTAGTTGGCAGTCAGTGGTCAGCTGACCCTTGGAAGCGAAGGGTAGAAGATTAACCATGTAGATCCAAATTTAAATTTCTGACGTCATCAGCATTCGACCGGTCGAATGAATAAAGAATCATCCTTGTGTAAAAATGCTGTCATGTTTCATCTTTCAACATTCAAAAGGCAATTTGTTAATCATCTTGTTATGAGCATTGTGTAACCCTTACAAGATTATGTATCTCCCCCTTCTCTGTGTTAAGAACTTGTATACATCTCCAGTCAGTATATATATATATATATATATATATATATATATATATATATATATATATATATATACATATATATATATATATATATATATATATATATATACATGAAGTTCCAAGCATCCCAGGACTGTATAAATATATTCTCTCTCTCTGTCTCTCTCTCTCTCCCTCATCATTGTTGTATATGTCCCGCCATCCTTGTATATGTACCCCTATGCAATATATATATATATATATATATATATTTGTGTGTGTGTTGGTGTGTGTGTGTGTGGAAGGTTTAGTGTATAGATATGTGTATGTGTTTGTATGAAAGGTTTAGTATATAGAATAAGTATGATTAGGTCGGGCTCTGGATTGCTATAGTTGTGTAAAGTTCAGTTGAATTCTAAAATTCGATTTTAAGAAGACCTTTCAAATAACATGTACACTTATTTAAGGTACAGAAATAGGATTCTCATTTTATTCCTTAACTTTATGATATTGAAACTTTAGCCCTTACCTGAAATAAGATGAAAGTCATCATGAAACCGAACTGATAAAAGGTCTATAGTTTAGAACCCACAAGATATATAGGAAACGACACATCGCTTATAATAAAAATATTATAGATTCCTCCCTAAAATATTTAAAATAGTCAGCAACTTTCTTTCTTAACAGAAGAAAAAGTCCATGCCCGTTCATGATTAAGTTAACCACAATCAGATGCGGAACAATCACGTTGACACACCAGTTCTCACCACATCACCGAAGTTAAGCAACGTTGAGTCTGGCCACTATCAGATGGGTGACTATTTGGGAAGGTGAGGCGCTGTATAAATCGTGAGGCAAAATACCAGATTGGGAAACTGGCGCGGTCTATCTTTCCTTCTGTTAAGCCGTGGTAGACAAAGCTATGGCGTCACGATAAGAAATACTCTTGATAACCCCGGCGAAGCATCAAGTATTCAGCTACCGACAAGATTTGAATCACACTACAAACTTGTGTAGCGAGTTCAATCCCGCTCGTGGCTGCATGTTAGGTTTTTATACGCACAATCAAACTGAATCCACATGACTCTCCCTAATAAGTCACACTTCGAATCGCTTTTTTCCACGCTATCCAAACACGAATTACGAACCGTAAATCTACCTCACACATTATTTTTATGGAAATCACTCCTGACAAGGCATGAAACCACTTGATATAAGGATATAAAAATGGCAAAAAACCCTAACGAACAATAAGTATTAAATGAATAAATTCCGGCATGGAAAACAGCAATTCTTTTTCCTTTGTCAGAACCATCGCTTATGGAATGTAAATACTGATGTACCATTCCCCACAGAAGATTGCCAACTCCAGACAAACCATGGATGCACTTAATGAGAACTAAAAATGGCCATAAATTTACTTAAAATATGCATTATATAGATAGATTCTGGCACAGAAAACAACAATTCTTTCACGTTTGTCAGAACTATCGCTTATGGAATGTAAGGGCTAAAGGACAATTAACCACAAACAGTTACCCGCCGACGCATTCAATTGACATACGCCAGCATTTTACATAATATTTGTCCAGGACTGTAACAAAATATACATCTGGGATACCAATATCATCTCTAAAAATGTACATATATAATTATCAAGTAATGTCATATTTTAAATGCAATCGTTTCACACATGCTAGCTTTTAATCACGTCTTCAACGCACAAAAATCTGTTATAATTAAACATGCACACTACAGCAAGTTCAGGTATCTCATAAAATCAAGTCTTAATTTACAAACTAAAATGAAGTTTCACCCAGATCTATTATTTTAAATATTGCCTACACAGTAACTAAACGATTGTTAATTATTTTAGAAATAACTTGATATTAAATATGTCAGTTGAAAGAATGGACAACACGAGTTTATCGATAATGATTAAAAATAGGTTGGATATTGAACAATTAAACTTGGAAATTCTTTGTTTGCCAAAAGTGTATTTTGACAGACATGTAAAATCCACGTGAAATGTAGTCACGTTGGTTAAGAGACACAGTCTGACTTCATAAACAAAGGATTTTCTCAATACTGAGAGAGGGTTCGAATATCACAATCACAGTCACAGTGATAGAGTCAGTTAGAGACGAGAGTGGGAAGCGACTTAGAGGAACTGATCCCTTTAGAGGATAAGGGGGAGAAGAGTAGACCATGTAGTCATACAAGTTTGAATTCCTAACATCATCAATCGGCCGACAGATGAATAAAGAAATCATTTAATATTTTGTAACTGGTTGTCTCCGTGTCGTTATTCCATCAACTGAAAGGTAAATGTGTTTTATCATCATCTTAGAAACGAACACTTGCATAATCCCCTTCCAAGTAATGTGTCCCCACCATCATCAATAATGTATTTCCCCTCCTCTGTATTAACAAAAACTGTATAAATATCTCAGCTCCGTCACAGTCGTCGTCGTCGTCGTCATGATGTACTAAGAATATAAATGTCTCTTTCTTTTGTTATCAGTCCTCGTTATACATGTCGTCGATATGAACTCCCGTCATCTCCAATATGACCCCCACAACACAACATATATACAAATATTTGCCAACATAAATTATTCACTAAATCTTCTACTCTTACCTTACCTCGCATCTCTTTTAATATCTATACTTTTTTTTTCCGTTATCAAGAACACTACACTCGGTACCTAGTTTTTCTTTCTCGTTTTGTATGAATGTTCAGTACGTAATATATTCGTTTTACTATAAATAAGGTCTGGTATATAAAGCGAATTATCAATGCTTAAATATTTTAAGTAGGTTTTTCATTCTACTTATCTATTCATAACATATATACCGTTTACTAATCATTAAATGTATCTAAAATGTCTATTTACGTTTACAAGCGTCATAATATTAATATTATACACTCTCTCTCTCACACACACACACACACACACACACACACACACACACACACACACACACACACACACACATATATATATATATATATATATATATATAAAAGTTACAATAAGTTTACTAAGGTAATCCAAATGATAAACTTAAAATATATTATAAATATTAAAGAGTTAATATTTATAAGTAAAATAAACTCAGCCAGAT
>NC_136517.1:32268362-32313362 GCF_053919585.1 Euprymna scolopes | reverse complement strand
TGCGTTAGCGTGTGTATGGATGTACGTGTGTATTCATCCTGCGTATCTGTGTGCATTCGGTATAGTTCTTAATTACAATCTTGATAAGAGAGCATAAAATTAATAGAAAGCGTTCTGTAAGAGCAGTTAATTTCATCCGGTTTGGACCAGCTATTTTCTAGTTATATATAATACACGCACATATTTATATATACAACTCATAAACTGTATGCATACACCCCCCCCACACATATATATATATATATATATATATATATATATATGCAGTTTCTGGTGTCAGTCGTGGATTGAACTTATTTCCCCCCTATTATTTGCATATATTTATGTAGTAAAAATTGTTTGAATAAAATTAATTCATTAGTTAGTTAGTTAGTAGATGGAATTAATAATTTTATAATTTACATAAAAATTAATAATTTTATTATATCATAATTAGGATCATTTAATTCTTTCTAACTCAACAATAAACAACAACATATGCAAATAATAAATAAAATATTTATCAATATTCAAATTTTATTTTTAGCTGCAATATTTTAAGTCTAAAAAAATCTTACTTTTTACTTTACTAGAATATCTTATTCTTCACTTTTCCAGGTTGAATGTCTTGTCCTTTACTTTTCCAGGTTTAAGAAAATCTTAAGAATATTACTTTTCATGCGCGCATTTTTCCATATAATCCATGATTTTTCCAGGCATTGCTATTGTATTAATATATAAATTTATAATATTTATTAATGATTGTCAAAAAAAAAATAGCTCTCAAACACACATTCATGCAATATTTATCATTCAATCACAGTAGTTCCGAGCCAGGGTCTCTACCGAGACTGCGGTTCATGAATTCGTGATCTGTATAGAGCGTAAACTAACAAAAAAGTTGGCACTCGGTGTCTTTTTAGATATCGTTGGAGCTTTTGACAACATACCCTTAAGTAGTATGTTCAAGTCGCTACGAGAACTCAATGTGCCACCAGTACTCATCCGATGGATTGAGTATATGGTGAGGCACAGAACAGTTCAAGTAGAACTACTGAGGGCAACTGTTAAAAGGGAAGTAGTTAAATGAAACCCCCAAAGTGGGATTTTATCACCTTTACTATGGAACTGTATGCTGAATCCTCTTTTAAAGGAGTTTAAAAATAGGAATATTTATGCCCAGGCTGCTGCTGATGACATCGTAGTGCTGGTTGCGGGTTCAAAAGCATCATTGGTCAGACGCATTGCCAAAATGGGACTACATTTTTCATCAAATTTGATAACGAAAAATTTGAGTTCATTCAAAGAATATGTATATCATAGAATTCACTAATATTTTTAATCGGTAAATTCACCATTTTTTGCTATAATATCATAAGGAGGGTTAAAAAAAATTAGTTATTAAAAAAAATTCGGTTTTTTATATACATATAAAAAAAAAACGATACACGGGATTGAACCTAAAATCTTTCCACCAACCCCCGGTACTCTAACCGTTACGCTAACATGTCATATTGGCAAAATCGCAGTAAAAAATATTTATATACAAAAAAAGTTATGCAAAATAAAAAAAAGCGTTAGTCACTTATGTACTTACTCTCCTGTTTGTGAACCCACATATTTTGTTGTAACTTTTTTTCTACTGAACCAATTTTTGAATTATTTTTTTCAAAATGTAGCTAATGAGGTGTTCTATCCAACTATATAACCTGTTTGAAATTTGATTGCGAACGGAATTAGTGGTGAGGGTTTGAATATGTCTCAATTCATTCAATTTCGGACTTAAGCATATATTCAACCACTACCGTGGTTGAATGATATATAGTCCTAAAAAATACTTACTTTGCCATTTCTTCTTTTAAATTTTTTATTTGATTTTGTAATTATGTGTATTTTAATTCATATATGCATTTGTCTTTTCTCTGGTTAGCTTTTTAAACTCACCCCCCCAAGCAAAACTCAATCACGTTATCTCTCAGCGAAAAAAAAAAAAAAATCCACGCTCTGTACCAAGGCTAGGGATAAAATAGCATTAGGTCTGATAAATTTTCCGAATTTAGCACAATAAGGTTTTCTACCGTAGAAGTGAGAAGAACTTTATTTAAGTAATATACTTAATAATTGCAATTACCCTTTGCTCGCTTGTACTAATAAAGAGGCCTCGTTGATATCTCTACCAAACCACTGGATATAGTTTGTAATTAACTGTAATTAATTGTAACTGAAATCTACAGTGATATTAGCTGCGGCAGTAGGACTTTTTCTGAATAGATACAATGTTTTATTCCCGACCTTAATGACTGCCTAAAAATATGAATTCCAAATCACGAAATAATTGGTTCTCTTTACCTCCAAGATGACTGCATATGTCTAACCTGCATGCAAAATAGGGGGAAAGAAAGGAAGATTTTATTTTCTCCCAAGCTAAAACAATGCTGTAAACTCTAAATCCAAATGAAACTTTACTGTATTTGAAAATAGTAAATAACCCTGACCCTTGAAAGCTAACAATCTGCCCCTCCCCCTCTAGCTGCCACTAAAACCCTACATTATACATACGCCTTAGTAGTGGAATCCTTAACCTCCAGCTCCTAACTTTCACATACTAACCACCTAACAGTATTCACTAAACATCTATACATTTCTACCCCAGACATTAGAGTTCATTCCTATCCGGTTAGGTACTTACCAGCCAAAGTATGCACTCGGATGCGAAGCGATCTTCAGTACATAACAATTGCCTCTTCCTAGATGGTTTTGCAACAAACAATACTAAACCAAATCCGATAATCCCTGTCATGCAAAACTCTCTATGACTCTTAAATGAAAACTGAAATTATCTCCCTCTCAATAGTAGAAATACTGACACAACTTCTATTTGCACTTACTGAAAACTTGCCCAAATATCTATTTACTTAATTATACATACGAAATACACCATAACTTAAAATGTACCTCCAGTTACACCCTGAGTGTACTGTACCTACACCTTAACCTTCGTAAACCTAAATATACAGTGACTGGGCTAAATTTCTTAGCTCAATTCCTAATACATACTCAAACTATAACGTTATCCTGAACCTAAAAACCGCTTCCACTGCATGCCCCTAAATCACTTTGAGGAGTGTAACTATTCATTAGATATATAACCTCTACAAACTAACCTTGTAACATTAACTAACCACGCGGGGTCGCAGAAATACCTGGAGTAGGACCCAGGTTACGGAGCAAACCTTCTCAGGGCTAATGGACCCAGTAGATCTTCCCAGATCACCCGTCTAGGAGAAGGAAAACTCTGAAACTAAACCAAAGGGGAGGGAGGCCTCTCTAGTCTTGGACGACAACCTTCCTAGAGCTGGTGACTCAAACAAATTACCGGTCTGCAAACCTAAATTGCTTAAGGAGTAGATAGGCTCTGTCTACCGCCCACTTCCATACTCCTTCTTTGCCTATTAGTCAGGCGCAGAGACACTATCACAAGTGAATCGACAGAACACTTAGTAGTAGATCTTGTTTCTTGTCTAGGGCATTGAATGCAGTTCCCCCACTCCCGACACATCCCACCCCTCATAACTGGGCACTTGGGAGTGCTTGAGTACCACGCATGCCTGTGCAATTAGATTGGGGTGATCTTCTTCTGATGGGCTGAGGGTACCGGATTGACAGTTCCTGACTCCTGTTTCCAACTGGTAGTACAGATCCATAACTCTTTGGTAGCGCTTAGCGCGGCTGCTCCATCAACAGTTGTATAATCTCGGGATGTTTGTAGTGCCATGTCGTGCATGGAAAGGGACCCGGCACTCATCCCCGATGGGCTTTCCCGAGGCCACAGTCCTAGTTGAAGAAAGGTCACCAAATGGTCTACATGTGTTGCATGTCTGTTACCCTGCATAACCTCTTGTTCAGCTCCCCCTCACCTAACTGAAACTCTTTAAAAACATGATGACAGTAAAATAAAAAATAAGCTTAAACCAGGCCTAGGGAAAAACAAATCCAACTCGCCTCCCACCTTGAGGCTTGCATTCACTAACATCTGTGGGCTTAGAACTAATTTAGCTGATGTTGAAGCTTTTATCCTAACAAATACCCCGGATATCTTAGCATTAAGCGAGACTAGCTTACACTCCTCCATCCCATCTAACTACTTTAACATGCCTGGCTATCTCCCACTCTGCCGTAAGGACTCTGACAGACATATGTACGGACTTGGAGTCTACATTCGTAACACCCTCTCCCTGACTAGAGAACAAGCCTAGAAACGGACGATCAAACCTTTATGTGCTTTAGACTAAACATACAACACAACATTAGCTACTTTTATTTTCTCTACCGCTCTCCCTCGACCCAGGACTGCACCATAATAAACAAAGTCTCTGACAGCATAGACACAACACTCTCCCTTGACACTAGCGCACAGGTACATGCATTTGGTGACTTTAATGCTCACCACAAAAACTGGCTTGCATTCTCTACTCACACAGATGCAGCGGGCAGTACAATTCATAGCTTCACTATATCTCACTCCCTATCACAAATGTTTACGTTTCCAACCCGTTTTCCTGACCAGCAAGAACAACAAGCATCACTTCTAGATCTGTTTCTGACTACAGTTCCCGAGGATTGTACAACAAATGCTGACAGCCCACTCGGGACGCTGACCATGCAGTGATAATGGTAGAAATCACCCTAAATTCTAGACCCAACACTGAAGAGCCAGTGCTCAAAACAACGAGATATTATAAAAAGGCTGACTGGGAAGCCATCAGAGATCTTATCAGAGATGCCCCATGGCATTTTCTCTTCCTGCTGAACAGTGCGCAAATGAGACCACTGAATGGTTCAAAACAGCAATGGAAGCACATATTCCCATGCGGAAATTTTATACCAAGCCCAACTCTCCCCAATGGTTTACTTCTACTTGCGCAACTGCCATTGCTCAAAGGCAGCATGCATACCGCAGATTTAACCGACATAAGTCCAGTTCAAACAAACAGAAGTATATAGAAGCTAGAAGTAACGTTAAGAAAGAAATAGCGACAGCTAAGAGAGACATTACTGAAACCACTAAAAAACTGACCGAAGCACAAAAATTAGGAAATCGTGACTTCTGGAAAATCTACAACAGTGTAGTAAATAATGGGCAATCAACAATTCCCCCGCTAACCAACAATCACGAAGTTGTTTGCTCAGCAACCGACAAGGTTTATATGCTTGACAGCCGGTTTACCTCGAACTCCACACTGGACCCTACCAACCACCTCCTGCCTGACTTTCCTTTGCGGACAGACGCCACGCTAGACGATCTAAAAATCACCCTTGCTCAGGTACACGCTATCATAAAAAACCTTGACACTTCAAAAGCATGTGGACCTGATCTCATCCCAGCTGTGCTATTAAAAATTGCTCAGACGAAGTAGCCCCAGTTCTCTCCAAACTCTACAACAAATGCCTTAATGAATCATTCTTTCTGGGTTGTTGGAAAACTGCTTTTGTGGTACCAATATTCAAGAATTCTGGCGAAAGAACTGACCCATCAAATTATCGCCCACTTAGCCTCCTCCCACTTTTCGCTAAAATATTTGAGACCATAATTAACCATGCTCTAGTCCGGCACCTTACAGATGCTAAACTTCTGACTGACAAACAATATGGATTTAGACATGCCCGTTCCACAGCTGAAATCCTCACTGTAATCTCTGAACGTATATACCATTCACTGGACAAAGCGGGGGAGGGCAGAGCGGTAGCTCTAGATATATCTAAGGCTTTTGACAGGGTATGGCACAAGGGTCTCCTCAGGAAAATTAAATTATACGGTATCACTGGTAGAATACTTAACATGATTAAATCCTTCTTAGATAAGAGAAAAATCCAGGTTGTCCTCCAAGGTCGTGCGTCCAAACAGTGTGATATAAATGCGGGAGTGCCTAAGGGGTCTATCCTTGGACCTCTATTGTTCCTAATATTTATTAATGACCTCCCCGACAAAACTGCCTCTGAGATGGGTATATATTCTGATGACACTACACTCTATAACAGGCATGACAGGAAAACAAATGAACACATATCTAAAGAAATGGCAAAAACACTAGAGGATTACCTCCAATCTGTAATGGAATAGCGACATATATGGATGGTCACATTCAATGCTGCCAAGACTAAACTGGTTTTCTTCAATAATTACAAGAAACCTTCTCTGCCACCAATAGCAATGGCCAGTGACTCCCTGTCTGAGAGTACATCTTTCAAAATGCTTGGCCTAACGTTCACAGGAAACATGAGTTGGAACAATTATATTGAAAACATTGCCAGGGTCGCTGCGAAAAAAGTAAGCTCTCTCTACCATGCTAGAAAACTACTGACACCTGAAAGTATCCTGTACCTCTATAAGGCCACCATTCGCCCATGTATGGAGTATTGTTGTCACATTTGGGCTGGTGCATCTGCTACTAGTCTCTCCTAGACAAGGTTCAACAAAGAGTCGCCAATCTGATAGGCCATGAACTGCCATCTAAGCTTCAGCCTCTGTCCCATCGACGAAACGTTGCATCCCTCTGCCTTTTCCACAAGTATTTTAATGGTGAATGCTCTGGCGAATTGCAGACATTTGTGCCCCCACGGCGTAGACACCCTCGACAAACCCGACAGGCAGCTAAATCCCACCCCCACACAGTAGAGACCCCTAGATGTAAAAGATCTTTCTACTCCAGTAGTTTCTTCCCAAGAACCACTAGACTCTGGAATTCCATTCCAAGTTCCTGCTTCCCCAACTGTACTGACATGCAGAAGTTCAAGTGCAACGTGAACCGACATCTTGCTGCCCAAATCCCAACATAGTGCCCCAGTAGTTGCTGCTCCTGATAGTAGCCCCCTACACCAAAGTGGCAATGCGCTTTGTTTGGGATGAAAATGTAATATATATATATATATATATATATATATATATATATATATATATATATATATATATAAAATGGGTTAAGAAATTCCAACGAAAGAAAGATGGATATTTAAATAAGGGGGTAGTCACCAACAATGTGTGTATATATATATATATATATATATATATATATATATATATATATATATATATATATATATATAATGGGTTAAGAAATTCCAACGAAAGAAAGATGGATATTTAAATAAGGGGGTAGTCACCAACAATGTGTGTGTGTGTATATATATATATATATATATATATATATATATATATATATATATATATATATATATATATATAATTATAGTGATTCAATGAATTTAAAACACCTTTTTTGAAGTTAAATGTTTGAGTTTCATATCAAAGTTTTTTTTATCATTCTAAGCAAGCCAAAGAATACTTTAGAAATAATCTCCTTAACCTATAGGGTTTCGATGTCTACCATTTCTTCAGAGCAGAAAATATTAGCAAATATTTCTAAAGGTTTACACCCTATTTGCTAAAGTAAGTGAACCATGGAAAATCAAAGTAAACATAATTGATTAATCAGATGTCATATAGCAAAGAAAATTGAAGGAATGATATGAAAATTTAGATCCAAATTGCGCAGTAAAATCCATGGTGACTTCTTTAAAGCAGTGAGGTTATAAGATCCAAGCTGTCCAATATACAGCTTGGATTTTATAACGTCACTGTTTTAGCAAATACGGTACGTACCTTTATAAATATTGGCTAATATTTTTTCCTCTGAAGAGATGGTAGACATCGAAATCCTATAGGATAAGGAGATAAAATTTCTAAAGTATTCTTTGTCTTACTTAGAATAATAAAAATATTTGATAGGAAACTCAAACATTTCACTTCAAAATAGTTTTTTTTGAAATTCATTGAATCCCAATTTAATTTATTTGCTCTATCTTGTATATCGAGCAATTCTTATTTAGTAGGGATAATACTTATAGAATATTACTGCCAGTAATATTTTGTAAATCTTATAATCACAGGTTTCCATACAAGCTGATTGTAAATAACTTTATTCTGAAGCACACACACACACACACACACACACACACAAACACACACACACACACACGCGCGCGTGCGCACACACACAAACACAAACACATACATATATATATGTATATATGGAAATTCTGAGTTAAATCATATAAAATTAAAACAAGATTTATAGTTTGACAAAGAAGTACAAATAATTCTAAAAGTTGGTTTTCTTAATCCATTGGTTTTCGATGAATGGCTCATCTCATAGATATGAGTTATTACAAACTTTGCTTATTAACTGATAAATATAAAATATAATTTGAAATGATAGTGTAGAAAGGATACTCCATCGTTGAATGAGTGTGGATACAAAAATAGCAATGCAATCCAACGCAATGAATACTGGTATGTACCAGAATGAATTGCGTGTGTTTTTCAAAGCATATTCCAGTGTGAAGGATAAAAGCTTTGAAAATCCAGGTCATTCATATGTGGTAATCTATTGTATTCTAATGTGGCAGAATCCTGTGAAAATCCTTTGAATAATTAGGTATTCGTGCAAGCAAAATACTGGGATGAATTAATTTTAATTTAACTGTAATTCCTTTTGATTAAACTCAGAATTTCCATTCACATAACTCTGTCTCGCAAATCGAGCTTTCTTTGTCTGCTTGGGATAGTCTTATAAATATTAGTATCAATATTTATTTAGACATTACGTTTACAGTATCACACACTCTCTAATCCTACCACATTTTAGTCTTTCATTTAATTTTTCTTTCTCTATCCCTCTCTTTCTCTCTCTCTCTCTCTCTCTCTGTCTCGATATATATATATATATATATATATATATATATATCCATTATATATATATATTTTTTTTTTACTCAGTGGTCACCACTTATCAAGGCACGGAAGCCTCTAAGGGATAAGGGTTATTGCAAGTACATTACGTTAGTGTGGAGATTTGATGAAGTGTTTACTTAAGGGGGCGGTTCATTAGGAATTTGTTAAAGTTGGACTTGAACACATCCAAGTTGTAGTCAGGTGGGAAGCAGGCAGACGGAACAGAGTTCCACAGGCGTGCAGTTCTAAGAAAGAAGCTTTGTTCATGGAATCCACGTCTTGATTTAGGCACAGATAAAGAGTGAGGGAAATTTTTCACAGTGGATTCGGCTAGACGGGTGTTTTCGTGAAAGATTGGCGAGGGGGGGACCAGAGATTAGAGTTCAGACGAGCACCTGCCATGGAAATAACGATAAAACAAGGATATGCTCGTATCTTCTCTTCTGTGGGAGAGAGAGTGCAAGGTAGAGAAAAGGACATCCCCCACTAAGCCACGAAGTCTATTTTGTACTCTTTCAAGGCAGGATAGGCTGTTTTTAGCAGCTCCTGCACAGACATGGCAGCAGTATTCCATCCTTGGACGTACTTGGCTTTTATATAGATAGAGAATTGCATCAGTAGTGAGATATCTTCTGGAGCGGTAGAAGGGTCCCACCATCTTTCCAGCGACCTTGGCAACATACTTGATGTACGTGTTCCATTTCAGATCAGGAGTAAAGGTCAAACCCAGAAGCTTGTCAAAACACGGGGTCACTCCCAGACGAGAGTCATCCATCCCAATTGATGCCAGATAAGGATCAGAGCGTTGATGATGTAAGGATAGGAGTTTGGTTTTGGATACATTAAAGGTAACCAGCCACGTCTTCCCCCACTGAACCACGCGCTCGAGATCAGAGGAAAGAGAATCAGAGAGAAGTTTGTCATTTATAGCCTTTGATGTGTTGCCGTAGATGGTCGTGTCATCAACATAGCTGTCAACGAATGATTGAAGTATGTGTTTAGGGAGGTCATTGATGTAGATCAGAAAGAGAGTTGGGCCTAGGATTGACCCCTGAGGAACTCCAGCATTAATACTGCAGGCCTCCGATTTTTGTCCATCGACCACTACTCTTATGAGCCTATCGGAGAGAAATGATTTAATGATTGAGATAACATTTCCAGTTATACTGTAGCTGGAAATCTTGTGAAGTAGACCCTTATGCCATACCTTGTCGAAGGCTTTTGATATGTCAAGAGCAATTGCCCTAGAATGGAAGCCTTTGTCAAGAGATTCTCTAATCCTGTGATATATAACCGTCAGCACATCTGCGGTAGATCTTGCAGAGCGGAAGCCATGTTGTGTGTCACTAAGAAGGTTGTTTCTGCTGAGGTGGTTGACTATTTCTCTATTTAATATGGATTCCAGTAACTTACTCATAACACACAGGAGACTTATTGGTCTGTACTGAGAGGGAGATGACTTATCATCTGAATTCTTAAATACAGGGCACACTGATGAGGTCTTCTAGGGAGTCGGAAAGAGCTTCTTTAGGCAGCGCTTAAACAGTTTCATAAGTATGGGAGCAAGTTCTGGTTGAAGCTTTTTTAACACTATAATTGGGATGCAGTCAGGGCCATTTGCTTTACTGGAATCAAGGTTCTTGATTAGCTTGGCGACCTAATGCACGGATATTTGTATGTTACCTAGCGTGTTCTGTGTTATAGAAGGAAATATGGGGAGTTGATGGCCTTCGTCGCATAGGGTAGAATTAGCTGCAAAGTTCTTTGCAAATAGTTTGGCCTTGTCTGATGCTGACGAGATGACCTCTGGTCCATTGATAATGGTTGGGATAGAACGCACACTTCTGTTCAGGATCCTATTTGTTATTTGCCAAAACTGGTGGGAACCATGCCACTGATCAGCTACCTTGGATTTAACAGACTGGGCATATAGCTCTCTTGCATTTTTTATTACTCTCTACAGTGGTTGCTGGCAGTCTTGAAAGCAGCTTTAGTCTCAGTGCATCTATTACGTTGGTAGCTATGGAAAAAGTGATTTCTGTGCGCGATAGCAGCAGCACATTCTGGGGAGAACCATGGCTGGCTGTTAGGTTTTTGTTGGAATTTTTAGATGGTTTGAATTGGTCTATGCCTACAATTAACCATTCGGTCAGATCTGATACTATAGAGGACACTTCCTTTTTAAACATGGAGTGCAGAGGTAAATCAGATATGGATGTACAGAAGCTATCCCAGTCAGCCATAGAGTATCGGTATACAGTACGGTGGAGGGGTACCTCTGGGGACATATTACATTTCGTTTTTATCTTAACTGAAACAACGGAGTGGTCGGAGGATCCTCGAGGAGAATGAACGGAACATGAACATAGCTATGGGGAAGTTGAGAGAAAAAGGTCTAGGAGGCTTGCATATTGACCGGGTGTATCGGGCACACGGGTGGGTTCGCGAACAATTTGAGTGAGGTCATAAGCAATGGCAAAATCATGACAAAACCTCCCCTCATCGTCTTGTCTTCTTTGAATGGGTCAGCCATTCCACGTTATGGACATTGAAGTCACCACAGATGTGGATGTTAGCCGAGGGATGTGCAGACAGGATGTGGTCTATTTTCTCAGATATACGCTTAAAGATAGTAACTCCGCTGTTGTGGGGCCGATAGAGGGCAAATATAAATGCAGTGGTGTTAGCAAGTGCAACCCGGAAGCACATATAGGGTAAGTTAGGATCTTCTCCAGAGATATCCCTGCCACACGGGAAGCCATCTTTAATGTAGGCACATATTCCATGCCAATGGCGATCTTGGGGGGCAGATTTAGCTGTTAAATTAGAGTATCCGTTAATTATGAACTCATCTAGGGAAGTGGTCGGACCTATTCCAGTTTCGCTTAGAAATAATATGTTCGGTTTCGTCTCCTGTAATTGGGTTTCAACCTCCGGAAGGTTGGAACGTAGACCCCTGATGTTGGAGAAGGAGACCTGGTAGTAGGGGTCTACGTTGGAACATATATATATATATATATATATATATATATATATATATTATATATATATCCATTATATAAAAGGGAAAATTGACGCGCGATTGTGTATGTCCGCAAAAGGCTTTTTCTCGTGGGGGTTCTCGCGTCGGTTATTATTTTGTAGAAGTTTCCTTATACTCCCTAGACTATAATATCTCAGATTCGAAAACGGACGTCGTCTCTATTTTTATTTTTATCGAGTTTTTTTTTAATCCCTGGTTTCCAGTGTTTGTTTGTCTTTATCGTATAAATAAAGCGAAACTAAATCGGAGAAAACGCATCGGCCTGGCTCTCCTAACCGGGACGTCTTGAAAGCAATCAACTTTGATCAATGTGGGGGGAAACTCTTCATATCAGACAATTGCTATTCATTTGGAAACTCCCGGAGTTACCACTATTTGTGGGGAGCTGGTTTTCCCCAAAATCGTTGGGAAACAAGTACAGGGCAGAAAGCTGAAATCTTTACTGGCCTACAGCCAGACGTTCATTTCTGCGCCTACGTGATTCTAGACTTAATTACCAACTCATTCATTTCTTTTTTATCGCTAATTTTTAACTCTTTATATTTCAGCTCGCGCCATGGCGCAATGGTAAGCTCTCAAGTTTTCTTACATATTCTTTCCCGCCTTCGCGTCCTCGGTTCGAGCCTGCCAAGTAACACTTTTTTTGTGCTCAGCATAAACTAGTACATATATAAAATAAAGAGGTTTATAAGAGGGCAAGTAAAGCTTCGCATACACAATAACACATTCAATATAAGTATTAACAATTCATTTTAAATTACTACAGTACACGGTTTTTAAACTTTTGTCTTCTCAACGTAGGAACTGATAATTACTGAAACTCGAAGAATTCGTAACCAGTAACAAAGTCATTTTTGAATTCGAAGATCGATATTAAACCACCAGACTATCAGAAATTAGAACGAAACAAAAGGGAATAAGTTCTATTTATATTGATTATCGGGCATATCAAGCGAAACGGTAATATATGTACTTTTTTGTTGTTGATTTTTTAAACGATATTTAGGTTAACGTCTCCCCATAGGTGATCCGGTGTTTTCTTAGAAAGTCGTTCATTTGTTATTTGGGCGTATTTTTTATTCATTTATTATTCTTTAAAAACAATAATCTACGTACACGTGTGTTTCGGGACCCTATTTCGCTTCAGCGTAGCTTGACTGTTGTTAGGATTCGAGCCATTATGTATTTCAGTCCAGCGTCTTAATCCATTACGCTATGATGTCATAGACAAAACTAAACAGTGAACTGTCTCTGCCATCATAGCGTAATCGATTAAAACGCTGGGCTGAAATACATGAGGTCCGTGGTTCGAGTCCTAACAACAGTCAAGCTATGCTGAAGAGGGGTAGGGCCCCGAAACCCGCGTGTACGTAGATTACTATTTTTAAAGAATAATATATATATTTGTTTTTACATAAGCGGTAATATGTCGCTACACATTTATGAGCACGTTGCGATCAACTAGTTACTAGCAACTAGAAAACTTTACAGGCGATCCAGCTTATACGAAAGCAATTCAAAGATTACAAACTCTGTCTTCGTATAAGATGTATCGCCTGAATAGGTCTTTAGTTACTAATAACTAGCTGATTGAAACACACTCATGAATGTGTAGCGACATATTATGAAAAACAAGTAGAAAGCATGTCTTGCCCTACTTCGGTACTGAGAACTTTTGTATTAACCTCGTTAAACTTCTTTCGTTACTTTTCCTGTGGAAAATATTTACTTTGGGTCATATTTATGTATAATTATTAACTATAATAATTGATTAAATACCTACAGACACTAGTGTTTCATCCTTTTGGGAATCTTCAGTGTAAGGTGTCACGATTAACACCAGTCGATAGATTCGAACCCGGCGGCATAAGCTAGCTCTGGCTTTATTAGCAAGGACCACATCCATATATATATATATATATATATATATATATATATATATATATATATATATACAGAGTGTCCGTAAAGTTACTATACAGTCTTATTGTTTTTAATACAATATCTTACTGTACTGTTAATATATTACAGGGTGTCTGTATAGTAACTTGTAAGATTGTATAGTAACTTTACGGACACCCTGTATATAAACGACGTCAATCGCTTTATTGCAGATTAGTAAAATATAAATATTTCCCTTAATATACGTCACAAGAAAGTGATAATTATATCACCAAGCGACTGCTTTAAGGTTAATTATTTTCAAAAATTTTTAATCAAATTCATGCGGTATTCACAAAGTTATGACATTTTATTCTTTATCGTGGAATTTCCACTGTCCATCACTTTATTGCAGGTTTCTTAAAATGATGTTTTAGGGCAAAAATACAATGTCTTATCATGCAAACTTTATTTTTAAAAATATTTTCTGTCAAAAAATAATGAGTAAAAGCATATCCTAGGTGCTAAGCCTCAAATAAATGAATTATTTATCGGCATATCCACCATTTTTTAAATAACATAAAACAACCTTTTGTCCTCCGGGGAAGTCAAGGAGTTATGGCTCTAACAATGGCAACTATCTTTTCCACAAGGAATCTTTTGAAGTAAATTGCTATCATTCCTCATAAACTCCTCTTTTTAATATTAACCAGATATTCAATAGGGTTAAGGTCTGGAGAACAAGGTGGTCAGGTCATGAGAGTTTCTTCAATGAAGCCCATAGATTCAAGGAAAGCTGCAGTCGCTCTAGCAGAATGGGGTCGTACATTCTCATGCATAAAAATACCCCTGAAACGACGTGGCAATGGTATGTCATCTAGCCATGGTGACAAATGTTTATCCAAAAAAAGCGAATACGCATTGCTGGTAAGTTTTACACCCTCTGGAATTCGGAATTGTCCAACTAATTTATCCCTAATGATTCCCGCCCAAAACGTGACTTCTCCTCCTCGTTGGCGATAGACTATGTAAGGGCCGTGAGTTCCGTTCGAGTTCCAAACTTTGGCCCACCGACGCGGACCGTTAAGAGTAGCACGGATCTCATCTGTAAATAGGACACGTTGGGAATCCATTTTCATGTAATTCTGTGCCCAAACCATTACATTTCCCCAAGTTGTTTGCTCAATAGAGGCCTTGTAATAGTTTGGATTTTCCTTGCTATCTCATTCAGCACATTATATCGGGCCTGTCTGAATCTTGAAGCATTGGTGATGTTTGTATTTAAGTTGACTTTTCCGAATATCACGATGTGAAAGGTTTCTCCTTGTGCCCTTATCCTTTTTTGGATTTGGTGTCGGGGTTGTTCACAAATGGAGCCAAAGTTCATTCCAGCTCTATAGAAAATATTTTATTAATAATCCTTCTGCGAGTCCAGCAACAATCTTTTCCTTTTCGATAACCGTTAATCGACCTCTTTTTGGCATTTTAAAAGACTTGCAATAAAGCGATTGACAGTACAAATTACTTGATAATAAATAAAATGTCATAACTTCCTAAATATCGCATGGATTTTAAGAAAAACTTTGGGAAATAAGTAACCTTGAATCAATCATTTGAAGGTACAATTTTCATTTTTTTATGACGTATATTTAGTGAAATATTGATATTTTACTAATCTGCAATAAAGCGATTGACAGTATATATATATATATATATATATATATATATATATATATATATATATATATATATATATATATATATACGAATGGATATTGTCCTTGCTAATGAAGCCAGAGATATGGCTTATGTCGCCGGGTTCGAATCTATCGATTGGTATTAATCGTGACACTCTGCACTGAAGATTCCCAAAAGAATAACACACTAGTGTCTGTAGGTATTTAATTAATTATTATAGTAAATAATTATGTATATATATATATATATATATATATATATATATATATATATATATAAATATATAAAATGGGTTAAGAAATTCCAACGAAAGAAAGATGTATATTTAAATAAGGGAGTAGTCACCAACAATATGTATTTTTTAACATTATTTTATTATTCCGTGTCTTGGTTTTTCATCGGGAATTATGTTTGGATCATTGTAATAATGTTTTTAAGTCATTGAAATCGTTTTTACGCGCGTTTCAGACGTTCTGTGATGCGTCCTTGTCAGAAATTATTTTCAAATCATTTCTGACGAGGACGCATCACAGAACGTCTGAAACGCGCGTAAAAACGATTTCAATGAAAACATTATTACAATGATCCAAACATAATTCCCAATGAAAAAACCAAGACACGGAATAATAAAATAATGTTAAAAAATACACATTGTTGGTGACTACTCCCTTATTTAAATATATATATATATATATATATATATATATATATATATATATATATATATGTGTGTGTGTGTGTGTGTGTGTGTGTAGGATCCAAGGTTATTATTTTCCACAGGTAAACTAACCAAAGAAGTTTAACGAGGTTAATACAAAAGTGCTTAATACATGCTTTCTACTTGATTTTACACAAGTAATAATATGTCGCTACACATTCATGAGAATGTTTCAATCAGCTAGTTACTAGCAACTTTATACCTCTGCAGGCGATACAGCTTATACGAAGGCAGGATTTGTAATCTTTGCGTTGCTTTCGTACAAGCTGTGTCGCCTGAATAGGTCTTTAGTTGCTTTTAACTAGCTGACTGAAACGTGCTCATGAATGTGTAGCGACATATAATTGCTTGTGTAAAAAGAAGTAATATATATATATATATATATATATATATATTTCCGTTTCAACCGATTTATAGACGCAACCCAGCTAAACAAATCCATATTATTTACACGTCGCTGCGGCTATTCAAGATCGTTTATACTCATTTTTTTTCCTTTAGTAAAAATCTTTTTGAGACTCACGTTCAGAGAACGTAGTCACCATTTTGAAAACCTAGCCGCTGGAGGGCGCCATTGTACAAACAATGGCGAATGCCTTGATTTCAACTAATGATTAAGCCGTTTTAGGAGAAATTTATTCAAATACATTTTTTTAAAAATTTAAAATAGTGCGACAAATCCTGAATCGATTAAAAGACAATAATTCACGTTCCGTTTTTTTTAAAAATTATTATTTTGAATTTTTTCCACGTCTGGTTTTTGTATCGTAAGGCTTTTTAAGAATAAAAGGGAGACGAGGAACCGGAATATGCGTCCACTGAATCTACGCGTTTAGCGGGTATGAATGTTATTCTAAATAAAAGCATGACTGACAAAGGGGCTTACATTTAATTGTGACAGGCTGACAAACCGAGGGAAGAATCGAGAATATAGGTGTTTGAGAGACATTGAGAATAAGATGCGGCCGTTCAAACTGCACGTTTAGAAATGAAAATAATACTTCGAACTGAAGTTTGACCACAACAATGCTGTTTAAAAATTAATCGGGATAATACAATTTAAAAGTTTACTGCAAATTGTAAAATAAGTCCGTTCAATTTACGCGCTCAGCAAATGATGATTCTATTTCAGTCTTAAGCGTGACAGATCAACAGACGAACCGGGACACTTGTTGAAAAGCATTGTGGGAATTTATATTAGATGCGCTGATTCGATCAGCGTAGTAAGCGATGGAAGTTACATTTTGAATTGACGCCAGAAAAAATACAAAAACTTGACTGACAAACACTAATGTGTGGACGCATCTAAAATGCTACTTAAAAACCGAACACGACAGACAAATGTAAAAACGATTTAAAACTTAAACGTGACGTACTGACTGATTCTTCTAACATTCTATTTAAGACTTAATTGTGACAGCCAAACAAACGGACAGAGCACCAACAAGAACTTTTTGATATTGAATTTGAAGGCCACAGTGTTGTATTCAACCAGAAAGCAGGCCAGCGGAACAGTGTTCCACGGGCGGGCAGTTCTGGAAAAGAAACTTTATTCATTGAATCTGCGTTTAGATTTAGGCACAGATAGAGAGTGGGGGGCGTGTATAGTGGTTGTAGTTAGTTGAGTTTTTTTGTGAAAGTTTGGCAAGGAGAAACATAGATTGGAGCTCAGACGAACACTTGTCATGAGAATAACGAAAGGGTAGAAACAGACTGTGGAAAAGAGGTTGCAAGGAAGAGAAAAGGATATCACCTACTATAATTCCAAGCCGGTCTTGAACCTTACGAAGGCCAGATAGGTCCCGTCGAGCAGCTCTTGCCGAGATGTGCCCATAGTACTCCATAATGGGGCATGCCTGTCTTTTATATAGATAGAGGATTGCATCGGTAGTAAGATACTTTCTGGAGTGGTAGAGTAATCTAAATATTTTCCAGCAATCTTGGCAACAGGTTTGATGTATGTGTTCAATTACAGATCAATAGTGAAGGTTAGTCCCAGATCCTTGTCAAGACATGGATCTTCTCCAAGACGTGAGCCATTCATTTCAGTTGAGACCTGATGAAGCTCAGAATGATTTCAAACTGAAGTGTGACCAACGAATAACACTGCTATTTAAAACTGAAGAGTGACCGACCAACAAGACTGATATTTAAAACTGAAGTGTGACCGACCAACGAAAATGCTATTTCAAACTGAAGTGCCACTGACCAACAAAACTGTTATTTAAAACTAAAGTGTGACCGACCAATAAACATTGGAACCTGATTGAGCTCAGCGCGATTTCAAATTGAAGTGTAACGGACCAATAAAACTCTATTTCAAATTGAAGTGTTACCAATCAATAAAGCTGCGACTTAAAATTGAAGTGTGACCGACAAACGAAACTGCTATTTAAAACTGAAGTGTGACCGACCAACAAAACTGCTATTTAAAACTGAAGTGTGACCGACCAACGAAGTTGCTATTTAAAACTGAAGTTTGAATGACGAATGAAAAAGCTATTTAAAACTGAAGTGTGACCGACCAACGAAAATGCTACTTCTAACACCAAAAATGTTATTTTTCACCTAAGCATGACAGATTAACGAAAATATTGTTTCAAAGTGACATGTGACCGATCAGCAAAAATGCTATTTTAAACTGAATTGTGACAGACAAATGAAAATGGTACGTCTAACTGTAACATGACCTCCAGACGGAGCATGCTTTCCTTAAATATGCAAGCACAAACACAAAAGAATAGAAATAATATCAATGAAAATCATAAACAAAATATTTGATGAAAGAATTGTACGATTTTGTCCGACCAAAGTCGCCATCTTTTCATGGTTGACTTGCGTTAGATTTTGCTGTGTTTAATAGCCTTAATGTGTTTATTTAATTTCTTAAATATTTTCATTATTTTTTTTTTCTTTTGAAAATCATGATTGCCTTTTAAACATTCATTTATCTTCTTATTCATTTTTCCCGCTCTTTTCAACTTGTCATAAACGAATATGCAAATTGTTATTCAACCTTTCCTTGGCGTTCGTTTGTTTGTTTAGCGATTTCATTGGCTGACATTTTTGTTTCATTATCTTTATCGATTTTTTGTTTGCATGTGAGAATTTCGAATTTTATTATTTGTTTAGCATTTTTTCCAGTTCAACCAGCAGAAAATTCAGTGTAGAAATTCGTTTTCTCTTCAAATGTTCGTACGTTTTGATCGTAGAATGATTTTTTTTTCGTATGATTCATTTCTGCATGTTTCCTCCATTTTTATCCATTTTACTTCTTCTTGTTCATTATTTTTGTTGTAAGCATTTATTTTGCTTTCTTTTTTCTTCTTCGTTTTTAAATATTTTTCTTCTTAATCCTTTTTTTTTTCTGTGTTTTTGTTTTCTTTTTCTTTTTTTTTTTTTTACATTTTTGGTCCGAAAAAACAAGGTTGTACCTGTAAATCCACCCTTGTCCGTTCGTCTGTCCGCACTTTTCTCAATAACTACACTTTTTTTTGAAATTTTGTACAAACATTAAACATGATATGAGTAAAAAAAAGTAACAGAACGGATTTTCCGGGAAAACTCCAGTTGATCCCCGAGGAGTGCCTTTGGGGTTTAAATAGCTAAAATTGACACGTTTGTACTTATTAAAAAAAAAATGATGCCTTGAATTTTTATAAAACTTTCTGAAAAGTTGTAACTAATTGATTTCTATATAATTTTGTTCGTCTATACTTCGCAATCACTCTTGTGTGTTCCCCAGGGGCTCTTTTAGGGCTAATAAAACACTCCATTTTTGGGACTATTTTACCATATTTGTCCAAAATTTTCTGTGGATGTTTATTTAGCAGTTTTGCATGGTGCTGAACTCAAATTTAAATATGTTAAGACCTTGGGGACTTTTGGGGGTAAATGGGTGGGTGCAAATGCTGGACTTAGTCATTTCTTTTTTTTTTTTTTGCATAGTACAGAAGTCAAATTTACATATGTTACGGCGTAAAACTGCAATGTTGGTTCATTTTCACCAGGATTTGACGTGTCACAGGAGGACTTTGAGGACGAAATGAGAGAGAGGGGGGGCAAATGTTGAAGTTAGTCATTTTGTATGTCGCATTCACTGTGCACTCACGAGGGAACAATTCACGCTTCACGTGTTTTTCAATCTAAATCCAGTTCAGATCAAGGTTTTCGTTTCTCTCTATTTTACTTTTTCTCGTATTTGTATACTCCGGACTACTGTTTTCATCTTAAGTCTTATTTTCACGACGCATCAGTCGATGTAAACTCAGTAATTTGCAATTGCATTTTCAGGATTGAAACTTTAACCTCCACAATAATGTGACTTCCACCTGAATTGTATCATGCACTTTATCTACTTGTCCACGTATCCTGGCGGGTAATTCTAGTATGAATTTTAAATTGAAACGTATTATTTTAGATGTACGTTCTTGATACTTATCACGATATATTACTATAAGTACTACATAATATTATTGTATATATATATATATATATATATATATATATAATTCGTCAGATCAAGTTTTTCGTTTCTCTCCATTTTTCTTTTTCTCGTATTTGTATACTCTGGACTACTGTTTTCATCTTAAGTCTTATTTTCTATATAATACAGATAGATACAGATTTCTATACAGCTATAGGATTCGTCAGGCGCATAAACCTGACGAATCCTATAGCTGGATGAAACGCAGAATATTCAGTGTAGCTTAATCGCCATATATATTTTATAAATTACTATATATATATATATATATATATATATATATATATATATATATAATAGCAACATACAATAACCCTTATCCCCGATTGGCTTCCGGGCCTTGATAAGTTGTGACCTCCATGTAAAAAAAAAGTTCAGCCCAGCTTTGCTCAGGCCTTATGTACTGTCCATAACTTGGCCTACGTGTAAATACACTTTATGTAACATTTCAAATGTTTAGACCAAAATTTGTCTGATTAATTTCATGGAGACCGCAGAGGTCAATTTTTTTAGAACGTTGACCCCAATTTTGACCTCTTAACATTTATTATTTTGGTCTTAAATCAAAATATAAAGTTTTGCCCTCGTTCAAGTTATATAGATCTAAAATGTTAAGTGTTTAAACCCAAAATGGCGGAGGAATTTGGTAGAATCTGCAAAGGTCAACTATTAAAACTTTGAGCTTTGGCAGTCAGATTTTCGCCCCAAAACGGATTAAAATGCTTGCCGCATATCTGAATACCCGTTATGTATAAAGTTCAAATGTTTAGACCCCAAATTGGCTAATATGTTTGCTAGAGAACTCAAAGGTAAAATCTTTTTAACTTTGACCCATTGGCAGCTCAAATTTTCGACTCAAACCGATTAAAACGCTTGCCCTTTCTCCGAATATCCTTTATGTAAAATTTTAATATTTTGGCTGAGTAATTTGGTAGATATCGCAAAGGTCAATTTTTAAAAAACTTTGCCCAAATTTTGACATCTTAACATCTATTGTTTCGGGCTCAAATCCAATTATAAAGTTTGATCCATCGCCAAGTAACCTACATTTAAAATTTCGAGTGTTTAGACACACAATTGGCGGAGGAGTTTCGTAGAGTTTTCAAAGGCTAGCCGAAAACAAATTAACAAGATTTTTCCAAATCTCAATACTCCTAGACCGAAAATTGACAGATTTATATGGTAGAGAAATGTACAAACACCCCCCCCACACGCACACATTTCACTTTTACAGATATATATATATATATATATATATATATATATATATATATATATGTGTGTGCGTGTGTATGTGTGTGTGTGTTCTATTTACTTTAATTTAAGATTATTCCTCCATGATATAAAGGTTGTTTAAATTTCAATTGAAAACGTAAGTTTAAGAAGCCAATACAATACAGATTTTTCTTATATAAAACAATAATACAAAACGTTTTGGTAGGGAAATGAACCCCCCCCCGCATTTTCACTTTTACAGATATATAGATATATGTGTGCGTGTGTGCGTGCGTGCGTGCGTGCGTGTGTGTGTGTGTGTGTGTGTTCTATTTACTTTAATTTAAGATTATTTCTGCATGATATAAAGGTGTTTTAAATTTCAATTGAAAACGTAATACCATACAGATTTTTTTCTTATATAAAACAATAAGACAAAACATTTGTGCATTCATTTTCTTGAGGACTGTTATCCTTACCTTCATAGTTGTTTTTGGTTCACCACGTTTCGGTCAACTCATCCTCTGGCCTTCTTCAGGTGATTGAGTGCGATGGGATAAGAATGCTGAGCCTTGTAACTTCACCGTGGAATAAACGCACACAAGATGGAGTTAGCACCCTAGGGATGAATTTCGCCCAAATCTTCCGCATCTTCTATTCTTCGCGAATAATTATTTGTACAGTTACTACACTGGCATCAAACTATGCACATTATCTCTATAGACATATAACGGTTTTTACCCATGAAATTCTTTATATTGCTAATCAACTTTCTGTCTTTCTCTTTTTGTACAAAACTCTCATTTCTCATGATTTGTAATGATATATGTTAACTGGTTTTGAACTACCAGTAAAACCAAAATGTATAGATCATCTCCCACAAGTGTGCGGGTGTGTGTGTTTTTACATCTGCGAAAATATATGCGCACATTACATGACATTACAGATATAAAGAAAGGTTGAATAGAATTCAAGATAAACGAACCAAAGACTGGACCCTTTTTTGTTGTGTTTGAAACAGATGGTTACATGATTTTTGTTACAATTTTTTTTTCTGATCTTCTGTAGCACACATAAAAATAAATATTACTCTCTTATTTTGAATTTCCTTAATAATCAATCACTTTGTTGGGGTTCGGGATTCAGGGCTCTCTTTCATAAACTCTATACACACATACACACTCGTACATATATGTATGTGTGTGTGTGTGTGTGTCTGTGTGTGTCTGTGCGTGTGCGTATGTTTGTTAATGGATACCTTGTGTCCGTTGAAATAATAAACCGTAGTGCTCAATTGCAATAATATAGCACTTTGTACTGGGACCGAGAGACGGTTTCTAGTGAAAATATCCGAAACTAAAAGTCAGAGAGCGAGGCTAGGGGCTTCAAATGATTGGCTTCCTTACTCTTCCCACATTTCTCATCATTTCTCACAGTCTTCCTGCCTTCCTTGAATCTCTCATGTCATTCAAAAAGCTGATGCTCCATTCATTCAAGATAGTCTTAAAAGCAGTCTGACGCATTTCACATGTTTCCTTGGAATTTTTTCAAAGCTTAAAACAGAATTTTATTACATATCTTTTAAAGTGTCCTCGCGTCCAGATTTCATTTTTACCAAAATTACCAATTGTGACAATTAGGCTTTAGTAGGGTGTATTCCAATTCCTGCTGTAGCTGTTAATTTGAACCCCAACTCGTAAACATTGGTCAGTCATCTCATAAGATGTATAGCAATAATATACAGAATTTTTAAGGAGGCTACAACAGTTTAGAATTCCTGTAAAAACGTCCCGAAACTTATTGAAGGCACGTCTTATATAGATATAATTACTATTATTTGGAATTAATGAGTCCAATAGTGTAAATTTCTATACCAACATGAAAGTCAGTGTAGAAATTCAGTTTTTCTTTCGTTTGTCATGGAATTAGTTTATCAAATGATTTATTATTAGCTATTAGCCATTTCGGTTTTCTTAAATAAAGGGGATCCGTTCGAACGTCCGTGTATATTGCTAAGTTCGACGTACAGATTCCAGAGTTCGACAAGATAAACCTGAACAATACCGATCGGGACGTTTATTAGACGAGTATTTGTTTTAAGTAATTTTCACGTTATTCATATATTCAAGTTTAGTCGTGAAAAAACAACGGTGGAGAACGAAAAAGACTAGCAATATTTCTCAAGTGTTTGATTTGGATGAGACTAATTTGCCCTTCGATTTTTTTGTAAAATAAAAAATAGAAACAATCAAACCACGAATACCTTTTCCTATTATTTGTATTTTTCGGACTACTGTTGTCATCGTGAGTTTTTTCTCCAGCTTTTCGGCCACTGTAACCTCCGACCTTCTTCTTTAATTCCAATATATTACTCTGATTAAGAGATTGCTGAATCTATCCATTCTTATCTAGATCGTTATTTTCAATGGCATGTGCTCGACTGAACTTCAATTTATGTCTCTTTTCTTGCCAAACTTTCGCAACACACTCAACTAACTACAACCACTATATAAGATCCCCCACTCTCAATCTGTTCCTAAATCTAAATGCAGATTTCACGAACAAAGCTTATTTCCCAGAATTTCCTGGAAATGGAACACTATTCGGCTGGCCTACTTCCCAGTTGAATACAACATTGTAGTCTTCAAAGTTTTTATAAACAAGTCCTTGTTCCGCCGTTCCCATAAATAATCAAATTCTACCCCAAGTCAGATCATTAACTATTACTACACTACGACCTTACATTCATTAACTCTTATCCTCGAGTAGCATTCGGGCCTTGATAAGTGGTAAGCCCCAAGTAAAAAAAAAAGATGATGCTACAAGGAATAATTCTCTGTTATATTTACCTTCATTACCAATGCTTATATTATTATTTTTTTTTCTTCAGTTGAGATTAATGCCTCTTTCACCGAGAAAGACTTTTAATAATGCTTTTATATTTTTGTCTACGAAACCCATTGAAGCCGATGCTGGCTTGTTAACGAAACGCTATTAATAAAATTGGTTTGTACTGTAATGGCGGAGTTTGCCCTTATAACAAAGAACATAAAACCTATGTCTTCCTGCCAAACAGGGCCTGCAAGTGTGCCCTTATAATAAATAACGGTAACCTATTTCTGTTCCTGCCCGACATGGCCCACAAGGTGGACATCAATTCAACAATCTGTTTTTTTCCCTACAAAAAAAGCAACATTTCCTCTTTGCTATAAGTAAAAAATTTGGGGAAAGTAAACATTTAAGAGTGAATTTTATCAAGTCTAAAGTGATGATCAATGCTTGTACAGGCTATCTCAAAAGAAGTTGATGGTTAAAAAAAATCCATAGCTTTCTTAATTTTTTATATTTTTCTTTTTTTTTCAGATTATCTTGAGTAATCCTTCCAAGGTCATCATGAGTCGTTACACTACCGAGGAGCGGCTATTTATCGTAGAGTTGTATTTTCGGTGAATGAGTCAATCTCAGAAAGTCAAAGAGAATTTCGACAAAACTTCAACACAAGAAATTGCCCTACTCGCAATGCAATAAAAGCTATGGTGGGTCGATTTCATAAGCAAGGGTCTGTATGTGACCTTCCTAAATCTGGTAGACCCTGTACGGCAAGAAGTGATGAGAATTGTCAGAAATTAGCAGAATGTGGCGGAGGATCCATCCACATCAATAAGAAGGAGATCAAGTCAAATTAGGGTCTCTCAATCAATGTGATTCCAGCAGGACGGTGAAACGGCGCATACGACACGAGAAACATTAAATCTGCTCCAGGATATATTCGGCAACCGAATAATTTCTCTTGGCTGTGAGATAAATTGGCCACTCCGCTCGCCAGATCTCACACATGCAGATTTCTTCCTTTGGGGTTACCTCAAAGAGCGGGTGTAGGTAAACAAACCAGCCACAATAAATGCCCTTAAAAACATTATAGAGGAGGAAATTAGGGCCATAAGCCCTGAAACATAAAGTGATGTGCTGGACAATGCCCTGCAAAGAGCACAAGAGTGTAAAAATGAAAATGGTGGACATTTGAGCAACATCATTTTTCATAGCTAAAATTAGACCTTGTGAAAAACATATCCCAAATTAAGTTGTGTATATAAAATTAGAATAAGTAGACGATGATATTTTACTATATCTCAAAAAATCACGGAGAAACTCATCTACCTACATATGAAAATTGGCATGCATAATTTAAATATTGAGGAAGTTAATAAAATTTAAAATTCGTCAGCTTCTTTTGGGAAACACTCTCTTTCTCTCTTTCTGTCTCTCCCTCTCTCTCACTCACTCACTCACTCACTCTTTCTCTGTAAATAAAATTAGAATAAGTAGACTATGGTATCTTACTATATCTCAAAAAATTAAGGCTAATTTACCTACATATGAAAATTTGTAAAGATAACTAAAATATTAAGGAAGTTTATTAAATTTAAAATCCGTCAGCTTCTTTTGGGGTACCCTGTATTATTAGAAGAAGCCAAAAGCGGAAACCTCACCTGATCAATTAGTGGAAAATGGATCAAATGCAACTGTTTTTTTTTCGATACTTGAAAGTATTAAATGCACAAAAAGTGCAGTAGTATTAATGGTAATTTGAAACAGGATAAGCAGTTTGTGCAAAAAGCGGAAAACAATGGAGCTAGATTAAACCTCATATGTGGAATACAACAAGGAGAGGGTGCTATTATGATTTCATATTAGGTCCGTATATATTAGGTTAACTCGAAAGTTCTTGCGGAATTTTTAATTTTTATTTCAAATGATGTAGGTTGCGATTGAAATTGAGATCTTTACAACAATTAGTGACGCCCAGGTCAGTGGTTAGACGCCGCCGAAGCTTCACGATACTTCTAGAAGCCAGAGTTGCACCAAAAGAAGGTCATACTGACTGTTTGGTTGTTTGCGACCGGTTTCATCCATTACAGTTTTTAGAATGCAGTCGAAACCATTACAGCGGAGAAGTACTGTTACCAAATGGATGAAATAAATCAGAAACTTCGACAGCAGCACACAAGATTATTCATCAGAAAAGGCCTAATTCTCCATGACAATGCCCGACCGCACGTTGCTAAACCGACCCTGCCGAAATTGAACGAATAGAGCAAAAATGTTCTGCTCTATCCGCTATGCTCTCCAGACCTCTCACTTACCAACTACTACTTTTTCAGGCATCTCGGCATATTTCTGCGTGAGAAATGCTTCAAAACCTAAGCGATATCAAATGGCTCGCAGCGACTTCATCTCCACCAGAACGCAAGATTTTCATGTAACTAGCATTAATACATTTGTTTTGCATTGGTAAAAGTGTGTTGATTCTGATTGGTGTATATTTCGATCAATAAAATTTTGTTTGAGCCAAAATATATTTATCTGAATTAAAAAGTTAAAAATCGCAAGAACCTGACATTAGATGTAGCTGCCTTTATCGTGTTAAGGTTTCTCCTGGTACATTTCCTTACTGGAGCAGCCAATAACTCAATTTTATTAAAAAAAATGTTAGATTTTACCGATTTCGATGACAATAAAAGTCTGGGAGGGTGGAACATTTGTTGATCCCCATTCAATCCCGGACAACTTCGGGGCTCCTTGCTAGTTAATTATTTATTTGTTAAATATGAGATTTATGTAAATTTCCATTTGCGTTTGCACATGATTTATTTAATATCTGTTATTTTTAGTTGTTTATAAACTGCTTCTTGTTTTAGCAGTTTTCTCGGTATTTTATTTTTCGAGCAGTGATTTGTATTAAACATTTTTTAAAAAGTAAATGGTAGTTTGCTTGAAGCATTGCTGCTAAAGGATATATGTGGTAGTTTGAATAGCCGAGAGCAATGTGGAAAGACCGGAACGGCAAAGGGAATAGGACGGAAAAACAAACGAACAAATAGACGGGTATGTTCGAATGGAGAAATGTCTAATTATTTATTCATTTATCAAGCTTCTTCTCACTATATAATCCTCAACGAAGCAAGTTGCTGCCATGTCCGGAGTGCGTAAAGTCCGTTAATGGTATGGAACTTTAATTAATTTCGGAAGACATCACCTCCCCTTTTTAAAAAGAAAACAAGAGTATTATCCAAGATGGTGAAAGAGACTAGGGCCGCAACAAGAGGCTAGTACCGCAGTCAGATGTGATTAGTTAAATATCTAGGTGACTGGAAATAATTTATTTATTTATTATTACTTTTTCGCCATATTTAATTATTTGTAATGTTATTTATTTCCTTATTTAATTATTCTTTTATTAGAAAATATTTTTATGGTTAAATTTATTATCTTATTATGATAATGTATTTTGTTGATTTATTCATTTGTTTTTTTATACTTGCGACGCAACTAAGATTTTTTTTTTTAATTTCTTATAGAACCGCAGTCAAATTTGGGTAATTTATGGTGTAAGGGATGTAACTGCACTTAGCTTTATTTATTTACTACTTATTTATTTTTCTTGTTTTTTACTTGTTATAAATATATTTTATTTATATTTTATTTTTCATATTAAGGTATAAGGGAGCTAACTGGGCTTAATTTCTTATATTTTATTTATATTTTGTGGCTATAATATTGCTACTTTATTTTTATATATTAATATCTTTTTGTTAGTTATTTACTAGTTACCCATTTTGTCCTCCCCATCTGTCTATCTCATTTTACGTCTATCTTCTCTCATTTATTCTCATATCTCTTTTACTATTTTCTTCTTTTTTATTTCATTTAGTTTTATTTATCTATTTTTTATAGGTGATCTTAAATCTTATTCTTAAATATAAATATTCTGTTTGTTTATTTACTTTCTTTCCCCTTTCTGTTTACTCCCATCCCATCCAGATCACCGACCTTCATTGGCGTAATATCTTAACTTTATTACGCATTTTTTATTTAACTATTTTAACGTATCATATTTATTTCTACATCTACTGACAAACACTTGTGTCCAGTAAGAATTTTTAAAACATACTGCTGCTGATGATGATGGCAACCTTCTCTCTAGTGATACAATGTCATTCTGAATCTGATGCACTGCAGAGTCTGCTATGGCTATAGAGTCGAAACTGGAATAGCAGACTCTGATGCAGATGCAGGCCTGGGCGAGTGATAAAGAGAGACAGGTTCCACTTTCGACGAAAGTTCAACGAAAAGCAAGTAAATATGCTTGGAGTCAGTACAGCTGCAGGTGTTGTGGGAAAGGTATTGCAGTGTCTCATTACCAGGGCTATGACAACAGCATATTCTTTTCATTGTTTTTACTCTGAAATATATATCCGACACAGTTAGACACAATTAATCAACCGAAAACCACATCACTCTACATAAAACAACATATCAGATATCAATGGATATATATACCTGAGAATCAAAACAAGGAAAAGAATATGCTGTTGTCATAGCTCTACTCATCATCCGCATACCGGGATTCCAAGCCAGCTTTTTGTCGGGGTTTATTCCTTTAGCCTTTACCTTTCCCCAGGCATCCACGAGGAAACAGAAGTTTTTGCTCCTCGCTTCATGATGATAAAGATGCACACACAAAGGTATTTATACGTAAATTAAAAAGAAAAAAAACACGAATTGTATAGCGATTTATATCATATGCAACCGATCCTTGTTGAAAAGTTCAAACAGCGTCCGTTTAACAACAAAAAATAAATAAACAGGAATAACCATCTTGAGGTACCTTCAATAAGTCTCCAGACAATTTCTGAATGGACGCTTTTATTGATAGTACACCCATGAAACTCTAGTCCTCTTCGAAGTAATCTCCTCCGGCTGCAATGCACTTGTTGTACCATTCCAACAACTTCTGGAAAGCCCCATGGAAGTCCTCTTGTGTGAGTGTGTCAATGACCCCCGTAAGAGCCTCTTTAATCTCCTCGATTATCTCATAACGGCAGCCTCTAAGGGTTTCCTTGAGCTTAGGAAATAAGTAAAAGTCACTGGGAGCAAGTCTGAACCTTAGGGAGGGCGAGGAACTGTCTTGATGACCATCTTCGTCAAATAGTCTGTGACAAGGATTGAGTGGTAGATTAGTGATTTCGCGTAAATCTTCAGAATCTTCAGATCCCCGCGAATAATTGTGCGTATAGTTCCAAGACTGGCATCAAACTGTGCACTTATTGTATATATAGACAGCCTTATTGTCAATATAGACACATTTACTGTCAATATGGACACACTTTCTTACTCCGCCCACACTTCTTAATATCCCACAAAGTCTTATTGTTTTCCTTGAATCACTTATGCTACTTAAAAACTGATGTTCGCTTCATGCAAGATGGTCAAAACAGTCTGAAGCAGTCTATACGTTTCGCTGCCATTCTTTCAAAGTTTAAAAAAAAAAATTATTGCATGTCACGACCGAATTGCATTTTTGAAATTCACAGGCTATGATAATCAGGCTTTAGTAAGGTGTATTCCAATTCCTGCTGTAGCTGTTCATCTCTTCTTCTTTATCTTATTTTGTCCCTTCTATTTATTCTTCTGCTTTTCTTTTTCTTCTTTTTCTCCTCTTTTTTCTTCTTTGTTCTATTCATTTCCTCCCTTTCTTTTATCTTCTTCTTCTTTTCTTCTTCCTCTTCTTTTTCTTCTTCTTGTTCTTCTTCTTCTTCTTCTTCTTTTCTTCCCTTTCTCTGTTTTCTTTTTCTCCCTCATCCTTTTTTTAATTTATCCGTTTTGTTTCTTCTCTTCTTCTTCTTCTTCTTCTTTTCTTCCTCTTCTTCTTCTTCTTCTTATTATTATTATTATTATTGCTCGTTTATGTTTTGTTTGGCTCGCCTTTCAAACTTCGAAACAACATTGTCATCGCCAACAGCGCAGATGAAAATGGCGACTTCTATTGGTTCCCTATTTCTCGTTTGCATTCTGTATTTAAATTCGAATCATCTCACGTGATTGATTAGCAAATAATGTTATTATTATATGACCGAACAACAAAGCGAGGCGATAAACCCGCCGTTTAATCTTGCAAGTGGGAAGAAAAGGCCTTTCCTACCCGTGGGAATTCACAATCGCTAAGTTCATGGCTTTTATGGAGTTTATCTTTACAACGTATACAACTACGGAAGCGACAAAACCCGACACATCTTTTAATGCATTGTTTTTAATGGTGTTGAACTTGGTGATTTTTCTTGTTCTTTTTTTTCTTAATTTTCTCATCCTATCACTTCCGGTTCTCCATAATTTTATTCTTGTGCTATTTATTTTTTAAATCGATATTTAATCTTTTTCGGTTGTACTTCTTCTTGGTCTTTTTTTTAATACATATATTACATTCTTCTAAGGTTCAGGGGAGGACAAGCCTTTTTTTTTGTTACCGTTTCACTCCCACTTTAGTAGGTCCTACTGTATCTTTCTCAGCTTCCTCCATCTTTTTACCCTTCATTATTATTCCTATCTCATTCTTTCTTTGTTTTCTCTCTTTTCTACGCCTTTTGTTGTTGTTGTTGTTGTTCTTCTTCTTCTTCTTCCTTTTCTTCTTCTTCTTCTTCTTCTTCTTCTTTCTCCCACCCTCTTTCGTGTTTACATTATTTTATTCATATATTTATTTTTATATCAATATTTATTCATCTTTCCCATTATATATATATATATATATATATATATATGTATATATATATATATATATGTATATATATATATATATATATATATATATATATATATATGCATATATATGTATATATATAAATTGAAATGTTGGTTATCTTTTACTTTTTACTCTTTTTTCCATCTAACCCTCCCCATTTCTTAATATATTTAATAACACAAAACCGCACCCCACCCATAAATACGCATTACTTTTGAACTTCTTAATACAATACCTTTTTCATACTGATTTCAGACCTTTTGATTGGCTTAATCGGTTTTGCTTTTCATCGATCAAGACATCCTTCAACCCTAGTCAATACCCACGCACAAGACATAAAAAGTAAACAGATATTCATAAGACGCATTTAATAAACACGGTCAGTTGCAATAAAAATACAATAACCATATAAGTAATGTTGTAAACAAAATAATCAAAGAGTAACAAAACCTGTGCTTTGATTGGTAAAAGAAAAGCTTGAACGATACAAACTAAGGCGTTACATGTCAAACTAAATCCTGACATGTCAAACTAAATCCTGATATGTCAAACTAAATCCTGACATATTAAACTAAATCCTGACATGTCAAACTAAATCCTGATATGTCAAACTAAATCCTGACATATCAAACTAAATCCTGACATATTAAACTAAATCCTGACATGTCAAACTAAATCCTGACATATTAAACTAAATCCTGACATATCAAACTAAATCTTGACATGTCAAACTAAATACTGACATGTCAAACTAAATCCTGACATATTAAACTAAATCCTGACATATCAAACAAAATCCTGACATATTAAACTAAATCCTGACATGTCAAACTAAATCCTGACATGTCAAACTAAATCCTGACATATCAAACTAAATCCTTACATATCAAACAAAATCCTGACATATTAAACTAAATCCTGACATGTCAAACTAAATCCTGACATGTCAAACTAAATCCTGCCATAACAAACTAAATCCTGACATATCAAACTAAATCATAACATATTAAACTACATCCTGACATATCAAACAAAATCCTGACATATTAAACTAAATCCTGACATATCAAACAAAATCCTGACATATCAAACAAAGTAAAGCGTGACAGAACAAAGCAAAGTGTGATAAAACAAACTAAAGCGTGACAAAACAAACTCAAGCGTGACAAAACAAACTAAAGCGTGACAGAACTAAGCAAAGCGTGACAAAACAACTAAAGCGTGACAAAAAACTAAAGCGTGACAAAACAAACTAAAGCGTGACAGAACAAAGCAAAGCGTGACAAAACAAAATAAAGCGTGAAGAAAATTAAAACGTGAAAGATCAAACTAAAACATGACAGAACAAACCAAGACGTGGAACAACAAACTAAAATGTGACGGATCAAACGTAGCCGTTATAGATCAAAGGAAAACTAAAGAGACGAAATTAATGCGTGGTATATGTAAATTATGCGTAGTAAATAAATGTAAAACCTTTCAGACTAATGTAAAGCGTGACAGATCACAGTAAAGCATGAAAGAACTGAAGCGTGACCGATGAAATGTAAAGCGTGACACACCAAACTAAAGCCTGAGGGATCAGACAAAAGCGAGAGATGCCATGCTAAAGAAGGTGACTGATCTAAATATGACACACAGGATCAACGAGTAAAATATAAAAGCAAACCAGGACACACAAAAGCATGGCAGGTCAAACCATATTACATATATGTACATGTATTGAAGAACGTCTGATTGAACACGACAGAGTTATTCCTTTTTCAGATTTTTCTGGATATCTTTTCGATTCGCCGAGCGATCTTTTTAATTTCAGCTGGCATGCTACCTGTAATGGCATCCAAAAGTTATTCGACCATATTCTTCTCAAGCGCTCTTTATCAGTTTTGATTGTCGTCAAAGCGATTGTTGTTATCGTTTTCTTTTTTTCCTTTGAGGCTTGGTGTATTTATAATTTTTTTTTATTGGTTATAAAAGTGGGTGCAAGAGGGTTGGGGACGAATTTTATATAACATGCCAGCTGAAATTAAAAAGACCGATTGGCGAATCGAAAAGATATCCAGAAAAATCGGAAAAAAGAATAAGTCTGTCTTGTTCAATGAGACGTGCATGAATAATGACTTGCTGCCAAAATATACAATTATATTTATTGATGTGTATCTCGACGTAATCGCAGTTAAACAGAGTCAAAACATCCATAATTTTGGAATCAAAAAGCCTTCGAGATTTTAAATGTTCGCAAAACTGACATTAGAACCAAATATTTCGTTGTAGAATTCCTTTTTCAGCAAAAATAAATAAGCACACCAGAGTAAAATAAGTAAAAAAAAAAAAAAAAAAAAAATTGTAAAAAAAAATCACCGTACATATTTTACATACTTTTAGTTTATTAAAGCTTCTTTCTTAGAACTGCAAGCCTGTGGAACTCTGTTCCGTCTGCCTGCTTCCCTCCGGACTACAACTTGGAGGTCTTCAAGTCTAATGTTAACAAATTCCTAATTAACCGCCTCCCTAATTAAACACTTCATAAAATCTCCTCACTAACGTAATGTACTTGCAATAACCCTTATCCCTGAGTGGCTTCCGGGCCTTGATAAGTGGTGATCACTGTGTAAAAAAAAAAAAAAAAAAAGATGCGGCTTTTATTTAATTTAGACCATCGAACTATGTCATATCAATGAGGAATTTCTATCTCTACACTTGATTCTTGCTGGGGGGGGTAACACGGCATTAGTGACTGAAGAGATCAATCCCTTTCCTTCCAAACCATGGACTAATCAACAAGGAACTGAAAGGATACGGAAAAGCATCAAAAGTCACCCAGGGATCGATCTTCTATAGAAATTGAATGCGTACTGGAGAGAACTTGAATATCTACTGAGAGAACTTGAATGCCTACTAGACACTATCCTCGAGTATCTCAGGTCTCTCTGTACAAGGGTTTGCCAAGACAACCTTTCATGAGAATACTTTTACATCCAAGTAAACATTAACTAAATATTCAAAATTACATAGTGTCCGCGCTGAAATAAGATCTTCTCGGTATGCCTAGCCAGCATTGTATTGGTATGGACACTGTTATTGATAGTACACGCGATGAAATCCTTTAAAGTTTTTTTTATTTTTTGAACTTTGGGAATAACTAAAAGTCACAAGAAGCAGTCTGGATTATAGGGAGGGTGAAGGACTGTTTTGACGCCCGTCTTGGTCAAATAGTCTATGACAAGAATGAAGCATCAGGAAATGTGGGAGCTCAATTGCTCAGTTCGATCACCCCCCCTGCTTTCATGATAACGTCTTTCATTCTGATCTTCTCTAAGCACTCTTGGGAACAAATCTTCTTCTTTCTAGTTCCTTGCAAATAATTGTGTGCACAGTTCCAGCACTAACATCAAACTGTGCACTTAATATCTCCATAGATACACGACGCCCCTATCCATGAAATTCTTTATTTGTCTAATCAACTCCTTGTATTCCTCGAATCTCTAATGCCACTCAAAATCTGATGCTGAATTCATGTAAGATAGTCCAAAAGCTATCTGAAACATGAGATATATAGCAATAGCCTATGATTTTTTAAGAGTCTAGGATACGTTATGCAAGGCACATCGTACTAGAAAAACTGGTCAATGGGGGGGGAGATGAAAATTATACTTAAATTGTTTACTGACTCAACATTTGAGAGGTTAAGTAGAACTTTAATGAAATTATCGAATACCTATGAATCTCATATAGAGATCAAGGTTTAATTCCTAAGAAGGGGCACCTTGATTTTGGAGAACTTCGACTGACATAAAATTAAACAAAAGAGAAGTGTGTGGATAGTCTTCTCCTAAAACACACACAGACACACACAGACACACACAGACACACAATACCTGAGCGACGTGACAAAGAGATAAAGCAACTGATCAACCTTTTTTTATTTCCAGCTTCAAATGTATTAGAAGTAAGGCGAGTTGTAATTAAGTTGAACCATAAGTTATTTTTAACAAAATAAATATTTTTGTAATAAAATAAAATACGCATCAAGTGCGCTTGAAAACCAAATCACAACGTAATATTAGGAAAATAAACAAGTATTTTAATTGTTTGAAATTTGTACCTTAAATATATTTCGGAGCTTAACTCCATCCTCAGTATGTTTTTTTCTTTCTTTCTTTCTTTTTCGTTTCTTCCTTTCTTTCCATGTTTTAAAGTTGGAGAACGAAATGTCTCTGTTTGTAAAGATCTGCGCGTTGTATCTCAGCGGTTGTATCTTGAAGTGTCCATATGAAATATTTTTGTATTAATTATCTGACAAAATACCCGTCGCTGGGGGATGTATAAGCAATTTATAAATGAGGTTACTTCTTGAATGTAGATTTATTTTGAATTTATAGTATATATATATATATATATATATATATATATATATATATATGTATATATATATATATAAATGTATATATATATATAAATATATATATATATATATATATATATAAATATATATATATATATATATATATATAAATGTGTAAACGCCTGTCTTCCGTAGGAAGATTTGTGAAATTATGTGCCTCTGTCTATATATGAATACAATTGTGGATAAAAGCAAGTATACATAAAAGATGCTCTTCTTGAAAATCCTTTGGCGCTAGAATAAATTATGAAAAAGAACCAAATATGAATTATAAATATAAATATAAATTATAAGATATTAAATAAATTGCATATATGATAAAAAATATCATGAGATAAATGCTCTCACCCTTCAAAAGAACTCAAATAAACAGTCGAAATGCATTGTAAATATCCGACCTTTGGCGTTTAGTAACCTTTGACCCTTCCTTTTCCGTGCTATAATTCCAATGCAAAACAAACATAAATACGTCACCCCGTCTGTCGTTCTCCTTTGCGCTCTCCCTTCTTTCAAATCAAAATCTGCTGCAAGATTTATCTCACTACGGGGCCTGACCCCGCCTTACGGAAAAACGTTTACGCTGCTTCCAGCCCTTCCCGCACTACGGCCAACCGCAAACTAAGGAAAAATAGCGCACAATACCACGGCAGACACCTTGTTCGAGCGTTGCTAGGGCAGGTGTGATTCGGCGTGAAAATGTTGCCGGGGCGCGACTGGCTGTGTTGAAATGGAGAGCAGGAAAAGCCACAGCTCGTTACTGGGAGCAGGACCCAAACTCAAACCTCCTACCTCTAACCACGATATCGTCTCAACCTAATCCCGTATGGACATATTTTGATAGATAGTTATAAAAAAGAAAGAGATGGGTGTTAATCTATCTATCTATCTACCTATCTATCTATCTATCTTTCTATCTTTTTTCCGTCCACATCTATTCATAAGTACCTATCTATCATTGAGCGATATATACATTCCCGTTATATATATATATATATATATATATATACTAGCAGGCCGCCCGGCATTGCCGTGTAGTAAAATGTGCTTAAATATGATATTTTAGTTTGTGTAGATTTCATTAAAAATAATATTACCAATAGTTGTGATAAAAGTAAATTCAAAGTTAATATTAATAACAGTTAATAAGTTAACGGTAATAACAGCGAAAATGAAGATAATGGTAGCGGATATGGTAGTAATAGCGGGGATAATAACGGGGATAATAACAATAACAGTAATTATAATGATGATAATAATAATAATAATAATAATAATAATAATAATAATAATAATAATAGCGGTAAAAACAAGACAGTAATAATAATGATAATAATAAAAATAGTAGCAACAATACGACTACCACTACCTTCACCATCACCACCACTACTACCAATAATGATAATGATAATACTGTTAATAATTATTACGAGAGGATGCGTAAAAGAAAGGGATACAAACAACTAGGGGGTCAGAGTAGCAGGAAATGGGGTTGAGGAGTGAGGGGTAAGTGTTCCTGTAAAAAATACAATAAAGTAAAATAAAAGAATATATATATATATATATATATATATATATATATATATATACGCATATACACATACATATATCCATATTTACAAACACAGATTAAAAAAATAGATGTAGAATTAGTCGGGAAAGCGTAAGTTCGGTGAACAAAAAAAAACTCTTGGGTTTAATTTAAATTAAAGGATTGCTTCACTGAGAACGATAGTTTCAAGAATCCACATTAAACCTTTACATTTCTTGAATTTCGATTATAAAGACCATCAAATTTATGTTTTTTTATGAACAAAACAAGGCCTAGAAATTTGAACACATACTTTCTCGTTCATGAACACGAGGGCCAGGTCCATCCAATCGGCGTAACTACTTAATATAGTAGTTCTAATATCCAAGAGATGATGCAAGAAGCATAGTTTACAGTTGTTCGTTAAAATTCCACAATTCTCCAAATATTTTGTTAGGGTGGTCTTGCATAGATGCGTTGGTCTGGTGAATTCTTTATTCCTCCTAATTTGGATGGCAAAAAACTGTATTTGTTCAACGGAGACTCTTGTGATGGAAATTACCCGAAACTGGACTGGTTCAACTGCGTTCAATCTAAGTTAGATTATCAGTAGGAAGTGAAACTAGAAAGGAATTTGGAAAGTACACGTGTTTGCTTGTGAGGAGTTGAAAACGCGTTTGGCTGGTAGTCGGAGTGGGTAGAAGAGGGATGGGGATATGTCTGTATGGGTGACGGGGTGGGTTGGGTTAAACCGGGGGAGCTTTTCTTAGGTTATATTTTCGGTACATTTAAAAGTTTTAATGTAAATACTACTGGGATGGAGGGCTTAGTGTAAATCTAGTGTTGCGCTTGGCATTATCCGGACAAGTCTCTTCTTGTGGAATTGAACTCTCTTTTCCTCTTACACATTAAACTATATATATATATATATATATATATATATATATATATATATATATATATATATATATAATTAAAAAAGTTTAAACAAAATAACTTCGGTACGTCCGCTGGAATCGAAACCAACATATTGAACGCTCCAGCCATAATTTAGCGCGTCATCCTTCGAAGATTTTGTATAAGGTATCTCCACATAGAAAAAGGCTAAAATGTAAGGAACCTCAAGCCAAAAATTAATATGTACGCATGCTCAGAAGTTGTTAGTTGATTCACTTCTGCAAAATCATTTTTTTTAAAATTTTGACCTCTTAGCTGCAATTTTTACAAGCAAATGACCAAATTTACAGTATTCCTGGGGTCCAAATGCCCTATATATCAAGTTTCATGCCTGTACACTAAATTCTCTGAGAGAGATTTACTAGAGATGATTCTCACACACATCAACAAGGTTACTTTTACATTTGGAATAGCAGGGATACCCAATGTTGCCAAGGATTGAATGAGAATCATCGAATGTTGCACCATCTCATATTTTATTATAATTGAAATCGATGAAATCGCCCATTATTTAAAAAAAACAAAACAAATCGATCAATTAAAGGCTCTAGTTGGGGCCCCATCGTGGTGCACAAGGAGGAAGCTCCCGTACTTTCCTGTACTAACTTAGCCAATTATACATCGTAGTTTACATTGCACTGCAGAGAACCTATTGTTGGTTTTCTAATTTATTTTATACTAGTATTTCAGCCCGGCGTTGCCAGGGTATTTGGAGGTGTATGTCGAGCAAAAAAAAAAAAAAGAAAAAAGCGGTCAATTTTTTGACAGATACACACACAGATACACAGACACGTTCACTTTTATAGATATATAGATAGATATGCTTTGAATTTAAGTTTAAAATGAAAAAGTGAGGAATAATGGTCCAATCATACTCGAAATAAAAACATTCAATGCGAACGTAAAAGAACGTACTGTCGATTTTTTTATGCTGCGCCTTGCTGTTTCTGCGATAATAAAACTTCTCAAATGTACCTGTGATATTAAGTTGTTTAAAGCGTTAACTTTTGTCAAAATCAGCCATTCCTTCTTTGATTGGATTTCTTCCATTATCAATAATTAATAAAGACATTTTCATACAAAACTTATCCAAGAAGACTGACAAGCACATAAAGTACATTTATGTGGAATTTCGAAAAAAAATCAGCCCAGCCGTTTAGGAGTTTATTGAGAACAAAGTCACACAAACACATACGCCACACACACAAACACAGTTCCTTTATGGTAAAAAATAATGACAATATTAAAAATTTTATATATATATATATATATATATATATATATATATATATATAGTAAGTTATAAAATGTATATGACGATTAAGCCACACTGAATGTTCCGCGTTTCATCCACTCTAGGATTCTTCAGGCTTATGCCATATACATTTTATAACTTACTAACTAGCTCTACCTACGTATTGAGCACATTTGAAGTAAATACTTAAATGTTACGCATAAATCTATACTTTCGTATATAAATTTTATGTAAATAAATTAAGTAGTTATATATATATATATATATATATATATATATATATATAGTCTTGGAAGTTTTTAACCTTTAAAACTATACAAAAAATATGTTTTATCATTCGTTAGAAAACCATCTAGTCAGTAAGTCATTTAATCACCTGCAATCACTGCATCAACTCGCTCTCAAATTTACTATAATACCAATAATTTATTTTTCAAGGGATCATCAGTTGTTTACCATGAAACACTGTTTCGGGGATTTAAATATATATATATATATATATATATATATATATATATATATATATATATATATATATATATATAGATATATAAAATTGAAAGTGTCTGCCTACCTGCGTATTTGTGTATCTGTGTGTCCGTGTGTGTGTGTGTGTGCACACTTCTCTACGCAATAACTCTGTCAATTTTATTCAGAACTCAGGAGTAATAGTTGTCTTAGAATCAACCCCTGAGGCACTCCCGCATTAATGTTATGCTGCTTAGATATACGTCGATCAATGAGAACCTGGATGGTTCTATTGTCTAAGATGGATATAATTATATTTAGAATAATGTTCTATCTATAAAAATAAAACAGTTGATGTATAGGTGTAACATATCTCTCTCTGAGTAAATGTTTAATCGATAAACTCTTAAACTACTCCTCCCACAACACTAAAATAAATAAAATTCATCATATGCCTAGGACGGTTTATAACGAGTAAAATGTTTGTCTACATGGATGAGTAATACGTATAGAAATATGTCGGCAAGTTGAAATGAAAACTGTTCATACCAACTTGCCGAAATAGTTTTAATTCTTTCTGCGCATGTCCAAATCCAATTCATTTCTCTAAATCGTTTAATATTAAATATATCTAACCGATATCTCGGTAGCTACATCGATAGGAGACGCGGTTGAGGGGCTAAATATTTTGGTTTGGATTAAAATAGATGTAATTTTTTTTAAAACTTTCGAAATCAGTACTATACTTATATATAATATTCAATAGTGAATTTGATTTTTCATAATATATAGCATTTGATTTTTCATAATATATAGCAAATCTGAACGAATTAAAATAAAGTCAATCGCTAGTTTGTACTCAGTTTATTAAGATAATGTCTCCAACTAGGATTGTATTGTGTTATGTTATTAGAATTTTCGAGGTATAATTTATCTTCAGATAATTTTTTTAAAAATAAGTACAATCAATCGATTGAGGCATTTTATGCCTCTAGCCTGAAGTCGTCGAATCGCAGTAGAGAAATCTTATAAAAATATGAGTCTAGTGCCGTCCAACTACATCCGGCTACATATATAAAACAGTTCCATCGATAAGTTGTACGTATTTAATTTTTTTTCTTCCCAGATATATGTATGGGTAATATTACTTAAATGTGTTCACTTAGCTTGCTGAATCTAAAGAGATTCAAAAGCGAGATCACAGATTCAAGTCCAACTCTTATACTAAAACTTGTTAGCGATTAAAGATATATTCTACAAAAATGTTATAATTTTGTTTGTTGACATTATAAATAACAAGGCCGATAGCCATTAGTTGCGTGTTCTCGTGTAATGAATGAATGTGTGAATGTAGGATTGACATGAAATTCTTAAAGATAAACTAAAATGACCGAAAAATGGTCTGAAATGACTTAAATAAATAAAAAGTAAATGACTTAGAATGACTTTAATGAACTTAAGGATGAATTGAATGACCTTAAGAATGACTTAAATGATTAAAAAATAACTGAAATCCTTCAAAAACAACTTGAATGATCTGGAGAATGACGTGAACGGCTTTTAGACTGACTGGTTGTGAAGTAGGTGATCATTTTACATTAAATTAATACAGAAAAGTGATCCCCCACTTTATATCACAAATTACAAACATAAGTACAGCATGTAGTAAGAACAGATACTACACTTGGATCTTGGCCAAAAGACCAAGAAAAGGGTATTTATTTTCTCCCCCACCGAGCAAATTAGGCACAAGAGTGAAGGGGTTAGGGTTAGGGTTAGGGTTAGGGTTTTTCTGCTTTTCACCAGAGACCAGCTCCCCGGGGAGTATGGGAGCTTGATAGTGACAATTGGTATGAAGAGTTGGTATTTATTTGCTCCCCCACCGAGCAAATTAGGCATAAGGCCGATTTTTAATGTGAGGAGTGAAGGGGAAATGGAGGCATTGATCAAGGTCTGATATGTGGGGTTGCCCCCATGTATGGTCTTTTCTTGCAGTATCTGGCGGAACAGATTCTACACTTTGATCTTGGCTAAAAGGCCAAGAAAAGCTTAAAAAGCTAAGAACAGCACCTATTAACAACAGACCTTTGATCTTATCCAAAAAGGCCAAGCACAAAAGTGTTTCGGACAGACCGATAGACTGACCGACCGACCGACCGACCGACCGACCGACGGACGGAGTGACTTATAGAGTCGCTTACACGCGACTAAAAATTGTTATATTTTAAAGATATCTTACAGAACAGTATCCAAAGATATTATGAAATAATGAATGCTTAATATTATAAATATGGCATTTATACAGCGTGTCAAAAAGTCACCGAAGGTTTGAAAATCTTTGTCATTTTACTGTTAATGCTTATTTTCCCCCTCTATTTCAGATATTTTACAGATAATATCTTGCAAATTCATTATAGATAAGTATAGCATTGAAGAACGTACGCAGTTGTGAAATTGTTTTGCCAAAATCAGGCAATGTTTTTGCGACAACATTATCTCTTGCTATGGCAATGCCAAATGGCAACCACGTCTCCCAGATTTGACTAGTTCCGACTTTTTCTTGTGCGGATATTTTAAAGAGAGAGTCTATGTTAAACCCCAAACCTTGCAAGAACTGAAGGAAAATATCAGGAACGAAGTAAGTCAGTTAAATCGCAATCTAGACGTTTGTAAAGAGCACACATATGCGAAGCTGTAAATTGGCAACAGTTAAAAAACATTATTTTTCTTGAATAAAATTGTTTTTAAGCTGCATTGTTTTTTTTTACATAGGCATATCAAGACCAAGAGGCCACTCAAGCATAAAGGTTAACGAGTGTATAATAGAAATGGGACAATATAGTAATCGTTAGTAATGGAAATTCGGTAAATTTGCTAACTTATATGGAACGGTTTATCAAAAACTTGTTTACGTTAGACTTGAAGACAACCATATTGTAGTCAGCTGAAAAGCAGAAAAACGGAAGACAATTCTATAGGCGTGCAGTTATAAGAAAGAATCTTTGTTTATGGAATCTACGTTTAGGTTTAGGCACAGATAAAGTGTGGGGGGAAATATTGATAGTGTTTTCTGCTAGACGAGTATTTCTTCTGAAAGTTTAGCGAGGGGGGCATAGATTGAAGCTCAGCCGAGCACCTGCCATGAAAATAACGATAAAGCAGAGACAGACTCACAACATCTCTTCTGTAAGAAAGAGGTTGCAGGGAAGAGAAAAGGACATCTCCTACGAGGCTACAAAGTCTATTTTGAACACTGTGAAGGCAGGGCAAGTCCTTTCTAGCCTAGATGTGGCAACAATACTCCATCCTTGGACGTACCTGGCTCTTATATAAACAGAGAATTGCGTCAGCAGTGAGATATCTACTGGATTGATAGAAGAATCTCACCATTTTTCCAGCGGCCTTGGCAACGAATTTAATGTATGTTTCATTTAAGATCAGGAGTAAAGGTAAAGCCCAGAATTTTTCCTAATGTCTTAGAAAGATTGTGTTAAAATTACAGAAATAATCATCAAAAATAAAAACAATTAAACTTTTTCTTTGTGTTCCTTCCTTATTTTGTTCGTACATTTCATTTTTTTAAAAAGTTATATACAATCTTTTAAAGCCAAACTGCTTTAAATAGATCCCATATTCGTTAAACTTGGCTTTAAAATAGTCAACCTGGTAATTCGGGATAAGACTATAAGAATAATCTCCCTTTAACCTAGCCCCGTTTTTGATTAAAATTATAATAAAATCTGCTCATTGTTGCAGTTGTGTGAGAAAGAAACGCGTAGTGACTTCGATGTGCGGTGTTCACCAAAAAAGAAGTCAGCAAAAAGGGAGAATTCGAAAGAAATAGGGCAAAAAATTGTTTGCTAAAATTGTATCTTACAATGTGATTGAATTATTTGTATTGTATCGCACAATGACGTATTTATTTGTTCTTATTAATTTCTCTCACTTGAATCAGTTCTAAAAAAAGTTAAATACAACCATACAGCCAAACTGCTTTAAATAAATGCCATATTCGTTAAATCTGGCTTTAAAATGGCCAATCTGGCAATTCGGGACAAGAATATAAGAACAACCGCCCTTTAATGTAGTCCCGTTTTCGATTATAATCTTGATACACTACCTGACAGTACTTACTTCAGACTCCTAGGTCTGACATTCACAAACAACATGAATTGGAACACATACCTTAAGGTAATCGCCAAGGCCACTGACAGGTAAGTGGCCTCTCTCTACCATGCTAGAAGATTATACACACCTGAGAGTATCCTTTATCTTTACAAAGCCACTATTCACCCATGCATGAAATATGGTTGTCACATCCGGGGTGGCGCATCTTCCCCTAGTCCCTCGGTCCTAGATAGGTTTTAAAAATGAGTCGCTAACCTAACAGGTCTAGCACTGTCGGCCAAAAAACAATTTCTGTCCCATCGTCGAAATGTGGTATCCCTGTGCCTGTTTTGCAAGTGCTCGAAACACAAGTAACCCCCTTTACGTAAATACCATCGACAAACTGGCAAGCAGCAAAATCCAACCTCTACACTGTAAAGATCCCTAGATGCCGTAAAGATTTCTACTCAAATAGATTTTCGCTCAAACTGCTAGATTTAGGAATTTCCTCCAAGGTTCTTGCTTTTGTGACTGTACTGTCATTCAAACGTGAACAGATATCTCGTTGGCCAACTCCCTAAGTAGTATACAGGCTAATATTGTCCCTATTAGTGGCTCCTTACGATTTAGTGACACTGAGCCTTTTTTGTGGCGACTAAACAGTTAAAAAATAAATTGAAGGTTAGTTTATAGGTGATTGACAAAAAGTTATAATGTTATAATTTAAAATAGTGTTCACAAAAACAGAAGCTTTCTTGTAAGGGTACACTCTGATTAATAGTCTACAGTTTTAACAACAACAACAACAACAACAACAACAACAACAACAACAACAACAACAACAACAACAACAACAACAACAACAACAACAACAACAACAACAACAACAACA
>NC_136517.1:32238362-32265862 GCF_053919585.1 Euprymna scolopes | reverse complement strand
AACTGAATAGAGCGCATATTAGCGGGTGGGCTTAATTAATTCATGAAAACTGAAATGGATTGTCTCCCTTGTGTTTACGTCACATACATCACACGTTATAAACAAACGTGGCGAAATCGTTTTTCTGTTGAATCATGGAAATACTTGTTTGATGCCACATTATTTATTTATTCTTTTTTTTTTCGTATCAGTTTGTTCAAGCTGGGGATGAAGTATCCTACCGGATGCCAAATATTCACTTGATAACTCAGTTATTGGAACCGAGAAACCTTTTTTCAGATTCTGACCCTCCATTTAAGTGCAACTGTTTGGATCTCTCTAGCAGTTGGTTTGCTGGGTATATTTTCCAGGTGGTTTTTGAAATTCTTTTCAGGAATCCAATGCTGCTATAATAACTGGAATTATAGAGATCTTCTAAGGAAGAAGTACGCAATTCTCATGACTATAAAAAACTGATAACAGCCATTTTAAAATAGACAACATTTTATAAATAGTTTAATCTTCTTTTTTTTTTTTTTCAAATTTCACTTTTTTTATGTAAACCTATCGTTCTTTTTTAACTTTGGTTAATTTTAAGAGATCAAGGGAGCTAACTCCTCCTGGAACTAACACTTAATTTCATTATGAGCTGAATTTATATCCGCGGGGTCTTTTGAATCGACGTTGTTCCAGTTTATGACGGATGTCTGTGATTCCTTACAGCTTGGTCTTCCAGGAATCGTTTCCAAGTATTTAAGATTTTTTTTTGTTTCATCAGTTGCTCCTATTAGAACTCGTATAATACTGATTTCTTTAAAAGACCACGTCGTTTTAAATCATTATATAGGGATAATAAAAGAAATAAAAAATCTTTCGCGTTCATTATTTATTCATTTATACATGATACTAGTCTGGGTGCCCAGTGTTGCCCGGGTGTTTGGAAGTGTATGTTGAGCAAAAAAAAAAAAAAAAAGTCGTAGTACGCAGGCAGGCTTGAACCAGTATCGCGAAGGAGGAAAAGATCGTGAAAAAAAACCGTGATGTCTTTGCCGTTGCATCCATCGCTAAATCGGAAGTGACAAAGGTTTAAATTACGGCTAGTACATCGAAAAGAGCGGATGAGTTTCGAAAATATCGGCGAAAAAACGACCCCAATTTCGTAAAATGTCGTCGCCTCTTCTAGGCAGAGATACAAACATACATGCATACATGCATTAAAAAAAGTAAAACAGTTGAGATTTATATTATAGATAATGCGGGCTATATAATGATTTAAAAACGACATGGTCTTTTATTTATCTTTTATCTTTTATCTCTTCCCATTCAGCTCTCTATCTATCTATCTATCTATCTATCTATCTATATATATATATATATATATATATATATATATATATATATATATATATATATATATATATATATATATATATATATAAAAGTGTAACTTTGCTATAAGATACCGAATATTTACAAACCCGGATATAAGAAATATTTTATCTGGTCCCAAATTAGGGCCTATGTTCATGTACATTGTAACCTGGAATATAAGAAACCTCAGATATAAGTGTAATTCGAATTTAGGACAGCTGTAAGAACCGGCTAAGAATTCTCTTATATCCGGGTTACACTGTATATATATTAAAGTTCAATTCACAACTTTTGAAAACACGTGTTCTTTTATTTTCTCATAAAAGTATATGTTACAGATCTGTTTGGCTAGCAATCTTCAACAAACAGTAAAAATATGTTTTCACTGTATTTTTTAATGTAGCCAACTCTTCAGACGATTCTTTAGAGATAAAAACATATTTAAACATAATCTTTACAAACAGTAAGAATCAGATCTCTGATGTCGCCGGTGTAATTCAGTATATTATCCAGTAGTACGTCTTTAGTCGCCCCTACATCAATGCTGCATTATATCATATATAAATAAATGAATGGTGAGCTCGAAATATATATATATATATATATATATATATATATATATATATATAAGGTTTGATTAATGTCTAGATAACCTACATCTAAAATTTCAAGTGTTTAAACTCAAAATTGGCGGAGGAGTTTGGTAGAGTCTGCAAACGACAAGTCTTTTAACTTTGACCTCATGACAGCCAAATTGTCGCCCAAAGCTCATTAAAAAACTTGCTGCATGTCTGAATTCCCGTTATGTATAAAGTTCAAATGTTTAGACCCAAAATTGGCTGAATAGTTTGCTAGAGACCGCAAAGGTGAATCCGATGTTCATTGTGTTGCTAAGATATAGTTTCTTATAATTCTTATCAGAAAGACAATCGGTGCTCATGAGATGGACTGAATTTTCTAAGTTTAAAATGTTTTAAACTTAGAACTGGACTCATACAGCACCTGGTACGAGTGAAGCCCCGCATGGAGGAGAACATGACCAAAAACTGCATATACTCCATCCCATGCAGTTGCAGAAAGGTTAAGGGGAGACGGAAAAATCGGGTATAGCCAACCATGTCTGGATGGAGAGGGGGGACCATCGCCTCCTATGGGATGAAGTAAAAATAATAAACAGAGAGACCCACTGGAAAGTAAGAAAACTTAAAGAAACAGCTCACATGCTCGGACATAACAACCTACTGAGCAAACCAAGCATAGAGCTGAATGCAATTTGGACACCTCTGATAGAGAGAGAAAACCTTGAATAAAAACATAGGTTTAACATTAACAAGAACCAACTAAGAATTGTCCTAGTGACATATGGCCGAGTGATCCTAGACGTTGTATTAAAGTATACAGTTACCCAAAGGTGCTGAGTTCAATCCCGAACGAAGGCAGTGAAAAGTAACATTCAAAACAGAGAATCAGCAACTATGTCCCAAAACCTAGCTGGAGTCCGAACACGGTACCCCCGTCATAATAATAAAGGGTTAGGTTCGAGACTCCTAACAAACGGTTCCCCAGTTCGATACAAAACACCTGACGAAGGCCAGAGGGCAAAACGGCTGAAACCTGTATGCCCTTGAATCTTTCTCATCCCCAAAATCGTGTATTTCTCTTTGAAACGCAAACTGTAGATACTTTATCAGCGAGATATCCGGTCACGTGGTATTTAAACTTCTATAGGTTAGTACAGTCAAGGAAGCAAACAACAAGGAGGGGAGTCTAATGTCCAGTAGTCCAAAGGTAGACAATTTTAGAGTGGTAGGCTTTTCAGTATCTAGGTACCTCAACAGGGTAGGCTTACGATTTTACTGCTTTTCGAGTTAGTTTGAAATATGTCAAAAAGGCACAATTGCTATAAATTTATCAGAACACATTCCGTTAAAGTACTTGCAGAACAGACACAGAGAGGCACCATTGCGCCGATGGGACAGAGGATGAAGCTTGGCGGATAGTGTGTAACCTATTAGATTTGAAACTCTTTTGGGGCCATTGTCTCAGCGGAAAGGAGTACCGATAGATATACCAGCGGAAATGTGTCAATACTACTCCATCTATGAACAAATTGTGGCTTTAAAAAGATATAGGAAGCTTTCAGGTGTGAGAAATCTTCCCCGTAGAGGGAGTCCATCTTCTTTACAGCAATGTCCTCAATTGATGTTGGTCTAAGAATGTCGAGCGGAGGAACTTAAAAGATGAGCTCTCAGGTTGTGTGGTATTGCTCATGGCAGAGAAGTTTATTTGTAGTTATTAAAACAAATGAACACTTACTACTTTTTAACTTTTAATCAAATATGATTTTTACAGTGTAGTAGTGAAGTTTTGATCACGTTTTAAAACCCGTGGATTATTCACAACTTTTAAATTATCAACCCAGACTTTCTCGATGTCTCAGCTGAGTAATCTCCCTTATTCTACAGGGATTGTAATATAATACCAAAACATTGTGTTGCAATAATTTTGGTACTTAATGTGGTATGCTTCCTCAAAGATGGGATATTCTATTTATATACGCTGCTGATAGGAACTAACGAATCAAATTAATTCACGTTCTTCCATCAACAAATCAGAACTACTCCATAAAAATTAAATCTTTTAGCATTCCAGCACACACCGTTTTCTGATCTACACGAGAAGGATCATTTGCTCTTTGACTGCAAAATTATAAAGTTCAGAACCTGTACAGAATAGCTGCCCTCTGAGAATTATTCATATTCAGGACTTGTATAGAACATACTCTTCTGAAATTAAACATGGCTTCCAATTGAAAACACTGTATATTTGCATATCTATGTAAACTCCCATTTTAAACAAATATAAAATATCTCTTTTCTACATCGGTGCATTTGAACTCGTTATTTTACTTGTGGTTATCATCAGACAATTCTTTTTATTTCACACATTGGAGTATAAATCCAAAAGCATTTTCCATTAAAAAAATCATACTTACCTGTACTTGTAGCGACATTTACCCGGGATATGTTTACCCAGCCCCAATGGTGTAAACCGCATCTCGCGCGCCAAAGCCATCTACCTGTGTCGGTCGGCAGCAGAGTCGACGGCATGATCAAGCCATTCCCGGTTCCACCGACAAATAGCAAAAACACGAGGACCCGACACGATCTCCATATCTGTTTTTATCATCACCCATTGCACCCATTCGTTGGAAGCAGCACCAAGATGGACAAAAGACTTGGCTCTCGACAGTAAAGGATCTATAATCTCCCTTTTGACTTTGAACCCATAAAAGTCATCTCCATAATGGTACCTCAAAGTTTTTTTTTTTTTTACAAGGTGATCATCACTTATCAAGACCCGGAAGCCACTCAGGGATAAGGGTTATTGAATGTATAGTACGTTAGTGAGTGGATAAAAAAAATGTCTACTTAAGTGGGCGGTTTATAAGGAATTTATTTACGTTGGACTTGAAGACATCCAGGTGGAGTCCCACAGGCGTGCAGTTCTAAGAAAGAAGCTTTGTTCATGGAATCTACGTTTTGAGTAAGGCACAGATAAAGAGTGGGGAAAATTTTTGACAGTGGATTCAGCTAGACGGGTGTTTATCGTGAAAGATTGGCGGGGGGCACTAGAGATTGGAGCTCAGACGAGCACCTGCCATGGAAATAATGATAAAAAAAAGATAGGCTCGCAACGTCTCTTCTGTGAAAAAGATGTTGCAGGGAAGAGAACAGCGCATCCCCCACTAAGCCACGAAGTCTATTTTGTACTCTGTCAAGGCAGGATAGGCTGTTTTTAGCAGCTCCTGCCCAGATATGGCAACAGTATTCCATCCTTGGACCTACTTGGCTTTTATATAGATAGAGAATTGCATCAGTAGTGAGATATTTTCTGGAGCGGTAGAAGGATCCCACCATTTTCCAGCGACCTTGGCAACAGACTTGATGTACGTGTTCCATTTCAGATCAGGAGTAAAGGTCAAACCCAGAAGCTTGTCAAAACATGGGGCTTCTCCGAGACGAGAACCATCCATTTCAGTTGATGCCAGATGGGGATCAGAGCGTTGATAATGTAAAGATAGAAGCTTGGTTTTAGAAGCATTAAAGGTAACCAGCCATGTCTTCCCCAACTGTACCACGCGCTAGAGATCAGAGGAGAGAGTATCAGAGAGAACTTTGTCATTTACAGCCTTTGATGTGTTGCCGGAGATTGTCGTGTCATCAGCATAGATGTCAACGAATTATTTACGTATGTGTTTAGGGAGATCATTGATGTAGATCAGGAAAAGAGTTGGACCTAGGATTGACCCCTGAAGGACTCCAGCATTAATACTGCAGGCTTCTGATTTTTGTCCATCGACCACTACTCTTATGAGCCTATCAGAGAGAAATGATTTAATGATAGAGAAAACATTTCCAGTTATACCGTAGCTGGAAATCTTGTGAAGTAGGCCTTTATGCCATAACTTGTCGAAGGCCTTTGATATGTCAAGAGCAATTGCCCTAGAAAGGAAGCCTTTGTCAAGAGATTCACTAATCCTATGAGATATAACCGTCAGCACATCTGCTGTAGATCTGCTGAACGGAAACCATATTACGTGTCACTAAGAAGGTTATTCCTGCTGAGGTGGTTGACTATTTCTCTATTTAATATGGATTCCAGCAACGTACTCATGACACACAGGAGACTTACTGGTCTGTACTGAGAGGGAGATGACTTATCACCTGAATTCTTAAATACAAGGCATACTGATTAGGTTTTCCAGGGTGTTAGAAATCACTCCTCCTTAAGGCAATGCTTAAACAGTTTCGTAAGTATGGGAGCAACTTCTGGTTAAAGCTTTTTTAACACTATAATTGGGATGCTATCAGGGCCAGTTGCTTTACTGGAATCAAGGTTCTTGATTAGCTTGGTTACCTCATGCACATATATTTGTATGTTACCTAGCGTGTTATGTGTTATAAGAGGAAATATGGGAAGTTGATAGCCTTCGTCGCATAGAATAGAATTAGCAGCAAAGTTCTTGGCAAATAGTTTGGCCCTGTATGATGCTGACGAGATGACCTCAGGTCCATTGATACTGGTTGGGATAGAACGCACACTTCTGTTCAGGATCCTATTTGTTATTTGCCAAAACTGGTGGGAACAAAGCCGCTGCTCAGCTACTTTGGATTTAAGGGACTGGGCATATAGCTCTCTTGCATTTTTTATTACTCTTTTACAGTGGTTGCTGATGTTCCTGAAAGCAGCTTTAGTCTCAATGCATCTATTACGTTGGAAGCTATGGAAAAAGTGATTTCTGTGCGCGATGTCAGCAGCATATTCTGGGGAGAACCATGGCTGGTTGTCATGTTTTTGTTGGAATATTTTAGATGGTATGAATCGGTCTATGCCTACAATTAACCATTCGGTCAGGTCTAATACTATAGAGGACACATCCTTTTTAAACATGGAATGCAGAGGTAGATCAGATATAAATGTACGGAAGCTATCCCAGTCAGCCATAGAGTATCGATATACAGTACGGTGGAGGGGTACGTTGGGGACTTATTACATGTCATTTTTATCTTAACTGATACGACGGGGTGGTCGGAGGATCCTACAGGAAAAGAACAGAGCATGAACATAGCTCAGGGACAGTGGAGAGAAAAAGGTCTAGAAGGCTTGCATACTGACCGGTAGTATCGGGCACACGGGTGGGCTTGTGAACAATCTGAGTGAGGACATAAGCAATGGCAAAATCATGACAGAACCTCCCCTCATCGTCCGTCTTATTTGACTGGGTCAGCCATTCCACGTTATGGACGTTGAAGTCACCACAGATGTGAATGTTAGCCGAGGGATGTGCAGACAGGATGTGTTCTATTTTCTCAGATATACTCTTAAAGATAGTAACTCCGCTGTTATGGGGCCGATAGAGGGCAAATATAAATGCAGTGGTGTTAGCAAGTGCAATTCGGAAGCACATATAAGCTAAATTGGGATATTCTCTAGAGATATCCCTGCCACATGGAAAGCCATCTTCAATGTAGGCACATATTCCATGCCCATGTCGGTCTTGGGGTCAGATTTAGATGTTAAGTTAGAGTACCCGTTAATTATGAACTCATCTAGGGAAGTGGTCGGCCCTATTCCAGTTTCGCTTAGAAAGAATATGTCCGGTTTCGTCTCCTGTAATTGGGTTTACACCTCTGGAAGGTTGGAACGTAGAGCCCTGATGTTGGAGAAGGAGACATGCTAGTACGGGTCTATGTTGGAAGATGAGGTTCTAGGTTTTTTTCGATTGACACGATTCTCTACATTTATAAGAGACATATACTTTCTTAGATGAAGTACTGCTTTTTCCTGATTCTACTCTATACAAACTCGACTTCGCTATATAATGCGGCTGACTTCTTGCTGTGCCTACAGTCTCTTTCACACCTGTGTCTGCTGTATCGTTACGTTCAAGTTTAATATTTTGTGCTCTAATCTCACTCCCATCATGACATTCAGAGCAAAAATGTCTAGCTACAACCATAATAGTAATAATAATAATAATCTTTTCTAAAACAAAGTGTCATGCCTAGGAACATCGCAAATGTAAAAAAAGGAAAACACGAATCTGTTTCACAACCAATGACAGCATGGTCGTCTTCAAATACAACGTAAATAAGTATTTTAGCCACATTCTTAGGTAATTGATACACATTGCTTCTAATTCTAAAGCTGCTTCCTATCCTTCGTAGGCACAGACCGCATATATATATATATATATATATATATATATATATATATATATATAGTAATTCACATACAATAGTGTTTCGCTGTTTCACAGTTCATCAATGCGGCTAGAAAGCAACTACCTGAAGCCAGGATCAAAACCCGATCGCCCAAACGACAGTCGGAGATTATATATATATATATATATATATATATATATATATATATATATATATATATATATATATGTGTGTGTGTGTGTGTGTGTGTGTGTGTGTGTGTTTGTGTCTGTGTCTGTGTGTTTGTGTGTGCGTGCATGTGTTAATTTTTTTTTTAATTTTAACTTCTAAGAGGTAGGAAATTGTCTTCCTGCAGTTGTGACCCTAAGCCGTGGTATTGTGAACCACGCTTATTAGTCGTAGATACGGCAAAACACGTGGCCCTGTAAAAATAAATGTTTGAATTTCAATAGTATTGCTCGCGGTTAATGGGGGCCGATATGATTAGGTCGTTGATAATGAAGACAGAAATAGCTTCTCTTGCCGGATTCGAATCTATCGATCGGTGTTAATCGTGATTCCTTGCACTAAAGATTCCCAAAAGGATTAAACACTAGTGTCTGTAGGTATTTAATAATTATTTCAGTAAATAATTATATATATATATATATATATATATATATAGTTCTGAAAAATATAATTTTTTTATATGTACCAATCCTTATTTAAGAAGCTCAATGTAATTACAGAGCAATATAGTGAATAAATGACAAAGGACTATATTCCAAAATTCATGATGTTGACCATCTTATAATTTATTCCTGTAATTTAGTTGACTTATATAATTCTTGACAGTATCTGTTTCGTACCGCAAAATCATCAACGTAATTATTATATCAATCAGTGAATCTATTATGCTATTAACTCATCAGAAGAAATAGCAACAATCAATCCGTCAAAAGGAAATGAAGTATAATTTGACATGATTAAAATCCGAAAATTGGAAGAGAAGCTGCAAATACCTTTATATTTTTCCATTGCGCCACATTGAATTATATATATATATATATATATATATATATATATATATATATATATAGTACACAGACACTGCATCTGTATTATTTCGCAAATAATGAAGTGTACTACAGTTCTGTTTTTTTATGGAAGTCTTCGTTCAATAAAGGCCAATTTATTCAATGTTTTTTTCTCTAAATTCTAATTTCTAATTCCGAAGAAACTGACATTATTATATTATCCCTCTTATGGAATATTTTAAACATCGTTTGTGTGTAACAGAGCACGGACGCGCGTATGGCAGCAGCAGCAGCAGCAGCAGCAGCAGCAGCAGCAGCAGCTGTAACTGCTGTTTGCCAAAGACCAAGTCCTGGACGAGGTGATGTCGTAGCGAGAAATACCGAATTAGAAGGACCAAGACAGACGTGTCAGAAAGTGAACCGAGAGCGACAGGAAAAGACGCGTGATAAACATGGTCACTATCTTGTTAAGCACATTGGAGTGTGAAAAGACTTTTGTACACGAGACAACGCGTACTTCTAGAAAGTGTCTGTAAATAAAGGTATCAGTTTAAACTGTAAACAGGGGAGTCGAATTCTTTCCTAGTCTTTGTTTCCTTGCGACTCTCTGCATAAACGTCCCGAATGGTGGCATGTGAACATGTGCTTTCGTTATTATCAGAACTGCTCTCAGTCCATCATAGACAGTAACCATTATCAGAAAATAAGATTAAAATCGAAAACTAAAGTCTCCTTTTTTTTATTCAAATAGTTGAAGAGCTGCGAAAACGCATACTCACCATAATATATATATATATATATATATATATATATATATATATATATATATATATATATATATATATATATATGTGTGTGTGTGTGTGTGTGTGTGGTGAGTATGCGTCTTCACAGCTCTTCAACTATTTGAATAAAAAATAGGAGGCTTTAGTTTTCGTTTTAATCTCATTTTCTGATGATAGATATATATATAGACTATCATTTCGGCCCGGCGTTGCCCGGGTGTTTGTAGGTGTATGCTGAGCAAAAAACAAAAAAAAAAGTCAAGTTTTTAAACTTTAACGCCTATTCTGACAACTTAACAGTTATTGTTTTCCGCTCAAATCGAGTTATTAAGTTAGATCCATGTCGAAGGAACCTATATCTAAAATTTCAAGTGTTTAGACCAAAAAATTGTCGGAGGAGTTTTGTAGAGTTCTCAAAGGTTTAATCGTGTAAGTTTGACCCCTTAACAGCCAAATTTCTTGGCGAAAACCAATCACCTAGATTTCCCCAAATCTCAGTACCCACGATATCAAATTTCGAGTCTGTAGAGTAAAAATTGACAGAGTTATTGCGTAGGGAAATGTACACAGACCGACAGACAGACAGACAGGCAGACACACAGACTCACAGACACGTGCACTTTTATAGATATATAGATAGATAGACTAGCATTTCAGCCTGGCTTTGCCCGGGTGTTTGGATGTGTATGTTGAGCAAAAAAAAAAAAAAGTGGTAGTAGAAAGGCAGGCTCGAACCCATACCGCAAAGGAGGAAAAGAACGGGGAAATCACCTGACGTCTATGCTGTTACGACCACCGCCAAATCTGAAATGACATTGTTTAACATCAAGGCAAGACAATCGAAAAGAGAGAATGACGTTCAAAAATATCGGCGAAAAAATGACCCCCCCCCCTGTAGAAAAGTACCCAGTTTAAGGTGAATATATTTTAAACCAATTTTTCGATATTTGGCGTCTAAAAGGTCAAACTTCAAAATGATACTGATCTTGAGAAAATGTCTCGCCTCTGTCGAAAGTGTTGGACACACATGCAGACATACATACATACATTTATATATTGGTAACTAAAAATGTTCGACCGCAACCGATGAAAAAGATTGCCCTATCTCTGAATACCCTTTATATAAAATTTCAAATGTTTAGACCAGAAATTGTCCGAGTAATTTGGTAGAGACTGCAGAGTTCATTTTTGTTTTTTATATTTGACCCCTATTATGACCCCCTTAACATTTATTCTTTTGGGCTCAAATAGAGTCTGTAGACAGAGTTATTGCGTAGGGAAATTTACACAGACACACATACATACACACAGACACGTTCAGTTTCATCGATATACTAGCATGGGTGCCCGTCGTTGCCCGGGTGTTTAAGGAGTATGCTGAGCAAAAAACAAAACAAAAAAAAGTCAATTTTTTTAACTTTGACCCCTATTATGCCCCTTATATTTATTGTTTTGCACTCAAATAGAGCTATTAAGTTAGATCCATGTCTAAGAGACTTATATCTGAAATTTCAAGTGTTTAGACCCATAATTGTCTAAGGAGTTCGGTAGAGTTCTCAAAGGTAAAATCGTTAAACTTTTGCCCCATTAACAGCCAAATTTTTGGCGGCTAACTAATCACATCGATTTTCCCAAATCTCAGTACCCTGTATATCAAATTTGGAGTCGTTAGAGTAAAAATTGACAGAGTTATTGCGTAGGGAAATGTACACAGACACACAGACACAGAGGCAGACACACAGACACGTTCAGTTTTATAGATATACTAGTTTGGGTGCCTGGCTTTATGACCCCGTAACATTTATTGTTTTCCGCTCAAATCGAGTTTTTAAGTAAGATCAATGTCCAAAAAATATATCTAAAATTTAAAGTGTTTAGACCCAAAGTTGTCGGAGGAGTTTGGTAGAGTTCTCAAAGGTCAAATCGTTATTGCGTAGCGAAATGTACACAGACACACAGACACACAGATACACAGACACGTTCACTTTTATAGATAGACTAGTATGAGTGCCCGGCGTTGCCCGGGTGTTTGGATGTGTATGTTGAGCAAAAAAAAAAAAAGTGGTAGTAGGAAGGCTTGCCCTACCTCTCAATACACTTTATGTAAAATTTCAAATCAAGTTATAAAGTTAGATCCATGTCTGAAAACATATATCTAAAATTTCAAGTGCGTAGACCCAAAATTGTCGGAGGAGTTTGGTAGAGTCCTCAAAGGTCAAATCGTTGAATTTTGACCCCTTAATCGCCAAATGTCTGGCCAAAAACCGATCACATCAATTTTCCCAAACCTCAGTACACTGTATGTCAAATTTCAAGTCTGTAGACTAAAAATTGACAGAGTTATTGCGTAGGGAAATGTACACAGACATACAGATACACAGACACGTTCACTTTTATAGATAGACTAGTATGAGCGTCCGACGTTGCCCGGGTGTTTGGATGTGTATGTTGATAAAAAAAAAAAGGTGATAGTAGAAAGGCAGGCTCGAACCCGTACCGCAATTGAGGAAAAGAACGGGGTAAAATCTAACGTTTATGCTGTTACGACCATCGCCAAACCGGAAGCGATATATTTTAAAATTAAGGCTAGATAATCTAAAGGAGAGGATAACTTTAAAAAATATCGGCGAAAAAAGTACCCCCCCCATTAGAAAAGTGCCTAGTTGAAGGTGAAGATATTAATGATTTTAGCCAATTTTTCGATATTTGTCGTATGAAAGATCGAACTTTAAAACATTACTGATCTTGGTAAAATCCGTCAATGGAGAGGAACCCCCCTATACTGGGACAATTATTATTTTTGGTAACCAGAGTGCCCTCTTTTTGCCTTCTTTTAGGGGAGCTGGTTTTTACCCGACATTAAAAACGGCCTTGTATCAAATTTGCTTGGGTGGGGAAGCAAATAAATACATTAAATAAATAGAAAAGACGGGTTTTAATATGATTATCGATACACACAAAAGAAAACCGAATTCATAGGAGTATAGAATATATATATATATATATATATATATATATATATATATATACATAGGCATCACCACTTATCAAGGCCAAGAGGCCACACAAGGATAAGGGTTAAAGAGTGTACAGTAGAAATTGGACAATATAGTAATCATTAGTAATGAAAATTTGGTAAATTTGATAACGTATATGGAACGGCTCATCAAGAACTTATTTACGTTAGACTTGAACACAACCATATTGTAGTCAGCCGGAAAGCAGGAAAACGGAAGACAATTCCACAGTTCTAAGAAAGAAGCTTTGTTCATGGAATCTACGTTTAGGTTTAGGCACAGATAAAGAGTGGGGGGAATTATTGATAGTGTGTACAACTAGACGAGTGTTTCTTGTGAAAGTTTGGCGAGGGGAGACCATAGACTGAAGCTCAGTTGAACACCTTCCATGAAAATAACGATACATCAGAGTCAAACTCGCAACATCTCTTCTGTGAGATAGAGGTTGCAAGGAAGAGAAAAGGACATCTCCTACGAGGCTACGAAGTCTATTTTGAACTCTATCAAGGTAGGACAAGTCCTTTCTAGCAGCTCCTGCCCAGATGTGGCAAGAATATTCCATCCTTGGACGTACCTGGCTCTTATATAGAAAGAGAATAGCATCAGCAGTGAGATATTTACCGGATCGATAGAAAGATCCCACCATTTTACCAGCGGCCTTGGCAACGGATTTAATGTACGTGTTCCATTTAAGATCAGGAGTAAAGGTCAATCCCAGAAGCTTGTCAAAACTTGAGGCCTCCTGAAGACGAGAGCCATTCATTTCAATTGATGCCAGATGTGGATCAGAATGTTGATGATGCAAAGAGAGAAGCTTGGTTTTAGATGCATTAAAAGTAACCAGCCACTCCTTTCCCCATTGTACTACGTGCTCAATATCAGAGGAGAGAGAATCGGAGAGAACTTGGTCGTTTACTGTCTTAGATGTGCTACCATAAATGGTAGTGTCGTCAGCATAAATGTCTACAAATGATGTAAGGATGTGATTTGGAAGATCATTAATGTAGATCAGGAAAAGAGTTGGGCCCAGGATGAACCCCTGAGGGACACCGGCATTAATACTGTGAGCTTCTGATTTTTGCCCCTCAACTATTACTCGTATGAACCTATCAGAAAGAAATGATTTAATAATTGAGAAGACATTTCCAGCTATACCATAGCTAGAGATCTTATGAAGTAAACCTTTATGCCATACCCTATCAAAGGCCTTAGATATTTCAAGAGCAATTGCCCTAGAAAGGTGGCCTCCGTCGAGAGATTTGCTAATCCTATTAGATATAACTGTAAGCACATCTGCTGTAGATCTAGCAGAACGGAAACCATATTGAGTGTCACTAAGAAGCTTATTTTTGTTGAGATGATTGATTACTTCTGTATTTAACACAGATTCACACAACTTACTCATGACGCACAGGAGAATTATTGGCCTGTACTGAGAGGGGGATGGGCGATCACCTGAATTCTTAAATACAGGGCATACTGATGAAATTTTCCAGGGAGATGGGAAACTATTCTCCTTAAGACAACGTTTAAAGAGTTTTGTAAGTATGGGCGCTAGTTCAGGTTAAAGTCTTTTGAGTACTATAATTGGAATACCGTCAGGGCCAGTTGCTTTACTGGAATCAAGGTTTTTGATTAGCTTGGCAACATCACGTACAGATATACGTATATCACATAGCGTGTTTTCTGATACAGGAGGAAATATTGGGGGTTGTCGGCCTTGGTCGTAAAGGGTAGAATTAGCTGCAAACTTCTTGACAAAGAGTTTGGCTTTGTCTGATGCTGACGAGATTACTTCAGGTCCATTGATAATAGTTGGGATGGAGCACGCGCTTCTGTTCAGGATTCTGTTTGCTATTTGCCAAAACTGGTTGGAACCAAGCCGCTGCTCAGCTACTTTGGACTTAACAGATTGAACATACAACTCTCTTGCGTTCTTTATTACTTTCTCACAATGGTTGCTGGCAGTCCTCAAGGCGGCTTTAGTTTCCATACATCTATTACGTTGGAAGCAGTGGAAAAAGTGATTTCTGTGCGCAATGGCAGCAGTATATTCTGGAGAGAACCATGGCTGGCTGTTGGATTTTTGTTGAAACTTTTCGAGGGTATGAAACGGTCAATACCTACAATTAACTATTCCGTCAGGTCTAATACTATAGAGGACGCATCCTTTTTAAACATGGAATGCAGAGGTAGATCAGATATAAATGTACGGAAGCTATCCCAGTCAACCTGAGTGTATCGATATACTCTACGATGGAGAGGTACGTCTGGGGACATATTACATTTCATTTTTATCTTAATAAATAATAATAATAATAATAATAATAATAATAATAATAATATATATATATATATATATATATATATATATATATATATATATATATATATGTGTGTGTGTGTGTGTGTGTGCGTGCGTGTGTGTTTGTGATTTTTTTAAAACTGTAACGATAATTAAACTCGGTACGATTTCTCTAATATCTTAAAATGCGAGCTCGAATCCCTGTGTAATCAAATGCGCTGATAAGTCGTAGATACTGCGAAATACGTGTCATTGTGAATATATATATATATATATATATATATGTGTGTGTGTGTGTGTATATATATATGTATATATATATATATATACGTGTGTGTATGCATATATATATATATAATTCATATATATATATCCGTGTGTGTATGCATATGTGTATATATATATAATTCATATATATATATATATATTCATAAATGCTATATATGAATTTATTCTAAAATAATAAGGCATGCTACAGTTTGCTTTCGTGGAAATCTGGGTTCAAGTAGGACATGTTTATTCGTTTTCTATTTCTCTAAGGTCTGATCCCGAAGAAACTAGTGTTGTATTTATTATAATTTTACATTTTTAACATCGTCTCTGAACGTATTTTTTTTTCGCGCCTGACCAACCTACTGCAGCGCGACGATCTTCCTAATTATATTTGAGCTATTCCCATCACGACCCCAGGTAGCAGGAACGAGGCGATCATTTTGCGGCGATCCTTCATCATGATGACCGTGCGAATTCATGCCTTTCGACATCGCGACTTCGCCCGCTAGACATGTGGCCGATGGGTGAAGCGTGACCAGACGATAGGTTTCGCAAGGAAGCTGGACAATTTTTGACGATGCTTCACTGGGCAACCGGTCGGCGGAAAGCAAGTTGCAAGATATGCAAAACCGAATGTCGCAACGCGTTCATTTCCCCCCTCTCAGACATCATCGGCATAGATGGGTGGAAACGGGAGGAACGTTAACAGACAAGCGTAGGCAAAAACACGTCCATGGTATCGGAGGAAGTCCGTTTTTCTTCCGCTTGAAGGAGCAACTCAGCTAATGCGCAAAATCAAGACAGTAGATACATAGCGATGAATAAACACACGCGTACAAACATATACACATACACGAGCACACACACACACACACACACACACACACACATATATATATATATATATAATTTTCAGAACATGAACGATTATACATAATTATTTCCACAGCTCAAAGAACGCCGCAGCCCACAAGAGCCATGCCAGCCGGTGTGTGTGTGCGCGTGCGCGCGCGCGTGTGTGTGTGTGTGCCAATTCCTACCAACCTATTTTCAGTCTATAGCGTCGAGATTTGATACAAGGGGTGTTGAGATTTAGGTAAAATGTTTAATCAGTTTTTGTGCCAGAAATTAGTCTGTAAAGAGGTCAAAGTTCAACGATTTAAGCTTTTTTTTTTTTTAACAAGGTGGTCACCACTTATCAAGGCCCGGAAGCCACTCGTGAATAAGGGTTATTACGTTTAGAGTACGTTAGTGTTGAGATTTGATGAAGTGTCTTACTTAAGGGCCCGGTTCTTCAGGGATTTGTTTATGTTGGACTTGAAGACATCAACCTTTGAAAACTTTACCAAACTCCTCTGCCAATTTTGTGTCTAAACACTTGGAGTTTTAGATGTAGGTTACTTGGGCATGGATCAAACTTTCTAATTCAATTTGAGCCCAAAACAATACATTTTAAGGGTTCAAAATTGGGGTCAAAGTTAAAAAAGTTAAAGTTAAAAAAAAATTTGACCTCTGCACTCTCTACAAAATTACTCACCTATTTTTTATCTAAAGACTTGAAATTTTACATAAAATGTATTCAGACATAACGCAAGATTTTTCATCGGGTTTTGACCGAAAATTTGTCTGCCAAAGGTTTAAAATTCGAAAGCTTGGACCTTTACGGTCTCTAGCAAACTATTCAGCCAATTTTGGGTCTAAACATTTGAAATTTTGCATAAAGGGTAATCAGACATGCATCAAGCTTTGTAATCAGTTTTTTGGCGAAAATTTTGCCAGGAAGAGGTCAAAATTGAACGGGTTGATTTTGCAGACTCTACCAAACTCCTCTTCCAATTTTGGGTTTAAACACTTGCAATTTTAGATGTAGGTCACCTGGACATGAGCCAAACTTTTTAATATATATATTCAGATGTACATAAGCTTATGAACAGTACATAGGGTCCAAGCAAAGTCGGGCTGAATTGCTAGTATATATATATATATATATATATATATATATATATATATATATATATATATATATATATATATATATAGGCCGCCCGTCATTCAACGGTCGTACACTATGATTTAATATGATATTCATTTCATAAAGATTTCGTATTTATTATTATAAAGCCAATCATCTATTGCTTATTATACTGTACTCAATATATATGGTAGCTGCCTGACGTGGTCCGGTCGTAAAATACGCACAAATGTGATATTTTGATTCATGCAGGTTTCATATTTAATTTTTATGGAGCCAATATTGTTTCGATTATTACATTGTAACTAATATACAGTAGTGATTTCAAAAGTTGTAAAACAATTACTTGTAAATAATCCGCTGGAATCGAAACTAAAACATATAATTCTCAAGCCTTACCGTCTGATCTAAGTCTGTACGCGTATGAAAATAAGAAAAAAATATTGATAAAGGTACTAATGTATAGCTGCGCATGCGTAAGACTAATGCGTTTACGCATGCGCAGCTATACATTAGTACCTTTATCAATATTAATGCGTTTTTAGTTTAATTACGCCTGACGAGCTCCACTCTTTTTTCTTTTTAATAAATGGAACACAAAAGATATGGTACAATAAGAAAACGAAATAGAAGTGACACCTCATCGTTAGCCGAGTGCTTAAGAAACATATATATATATATATATATATATATATATATATATATATATATATATATATATATATATATACATATATACTAGCAAGCCGCCCAGCATTGCCCAGTCGTAAATACGTCTAAATATGATATTTTGATTAATGCATATTTCGTATTTATTTTTACATTACATTGGCCCCAATATATAGTGATGATTTAAAAAGGTAAAAAAAAAAAAATTAATTTGTACGCCACTGCCAAGAATTGAAACCAAAACGTATAGCTTACGATTTACTTTTTCCTTTTACCTTAATGACTGTACTATAAAGAAATGTTCGCTGCAATTCTAAAAGTTAAAACATGAACTAATAGCTATTGCGTTACGCATGCATAACTTGTAATGCCGTTGTTCGACTTTCATCTGGCGAATTTCATTTTTTTTTCAATTTACACACTTCTGCATCAATTTCTCCCGGCTAAATGCCAAATATAAATTTTCGCATGGATTCCGATACCTTTTCCTGTCTGTAGACCAAAAGCTGATGGAGGAGCTTTGTAAGAAAAAAAAAAATTCTAAAGAAAAATATATACGAATACATAAATATATATAGAAAGAGGTTTGTGTTTAGTATAAACTTTTACGCAAATATTACGCAAGTATAAATCATGTAGAATATCTGCATGAATATAAGTACACGTAATAGTTAAATAAAGATGATCATCTCAAAAGAAAACCGAAAAAAAAACTAATAGGGAATTAAGTAAAATGAATGTTTAAAAATATGCAAATGATCTAGATCATTTGCAGATAAATGCAATTCCACACCCCTATTGCTAGTATATATATATATATATATATATATATATATATATATATATATATATATATATATATGGGGCTTAAACTAAAATACATATATAAAGCATATATATATGTATATATATATATATATATATAGAGAGAGAGAGAGAGAGATACATAGATAGATAGAGATACATAGATAGATAGAGATAGATAGATATGTATATATAATACATATATAGATATGTATATATATATATATATTTATATATATATAAAGAGTTGTATTTTCTTTTTAAATAAATAGAAACAAGTGGGGTTTGATTTGAATATGATTACACGAAAAAAACAACCCAAATTCATAGGTCTATAGATATATATTTACCCAACCAACAGGCCTTGATGACGAATACTAAAACTTGTTGCTATGACTTCAAATGATGTGAAATAGGAGCAAGAGGAGACTTGATTCCAAATATTTTGGAAATAGGTTACGCTTATGAATATCTTCAGTATCAAATAATTTTTATAAATTGTGAAATTGACTATGTATGAAAATCAAACAGGGGAGATATAACATATGAGAAATATTTGGAATCAAGTCTCCCCTAGCTGTTTTTTTTTCAGATTACTTGAAACCATAGCAGCAAGTTTTAGTCTCCCTTCCATCACGGCCAGTGATTCTGGGGAAATATAAGATATTTTGTAATTCATATGCAAAACTAGGAAAACAAATAACGATACCGACTGACTCTATGTGAAATGTAACGAAGGCGGAAGATGACTAATAAATGTAGAAGACTGCGTAGAAAACAAAAAAAAATACTTGAAAAAGTACATGAGCCAGAACACAGAAAGACTGCAGCCAGAAACACCGCCAGGAAGAACAATACAGGATATGATAGAACCAAAAACGAAAAGACAAGAAAAGGAAAGTGGGAAGAGAAGGCACTACATGGACGATAAATAAGAATGACAAAAAAGGGAATCAAGTAAAAACCTGGGCAGGACTAAGAAAGGACACACGAACAGAGAAAAAGAATCTTTACTGACAGCTGCACAAGACAATGCGATGAGAACGAACCACATCAAAGCTAAATTAGACAAAACTCAAGAAAACAGTAAATGTAGACTTTATGGACAAAAAAAAGATTAAACGATAAATCACTTAATTAGCGAATGCAGTAAATTACCCTCCCCCCCAAATATACAAGAACACACACGACTGCATGGGGAAGGCAGTACATAGGGAGTTATGCAGACGACTGCATCTCCTACCCGCAGACAAATGGTTCAAACACAAGCTTGAGCCTATATACTGAAAAATGAAAACCACAAACTCTTTTGGGATATGGAGATACAGATTAACCTATCCAAGCTAGAAGACTGAACGTTATAATAATCAACAAGGAAAGAGAACCTTTCAAATGCTAGATATTGTCGGCCAAATAGACCACAGGGTGAAGAGCAAAGAGAAAGAAAAGCGAAACAAATATGTAGAACTTACCAGAGAACTAAGAGGAATATGGAACCTGAAGAAAATCAACATAATACCAATAGTTGTAGGAGCATTAGGAACAGTTCAAAATAACTTGGAAACAAGAATAGAAGAAATTGGAATCAAGGGGAAAGCTCAGACTATACAACGGACAGTAATCCTGAAAACAGGAGAAATCTTGAAGAAAACCCTCGAATGCGGAACCTAATCTGCAAGAATGGCAATCGCCAACCGGGCATATAGAAAATATTAGAGAAATAAAACAAAAATCAAATCAAAACAACTTAAGCTACGAAGTTGTAGTTGAGTACTATTTCCGCTTCCCATCACCCTCTATTTCCAATCTCTCTCTCTCCCCTTTCAATCTCCCTCCCCTTCAGTTCTCCCCCATTTCCCCCTGCACATATTGTTCTCCTACTCCCTCTCACCCCTCTCAAAATGTCAAAGGGTAGTCTTGGAGGATGAAAAAAACGAGGAATGAAAGCACTTACGAGACCAGCACTGATTTAGTGCGGGGTAGACTGGAACGTTTGAGAGGCTCATTGCTACCCAAATCCCACTGAAGATCAACGACCAGAAATTGTAGCGATGGCGCAAATTTGTTTGCAAAGGTTGTCGAAAGAGATGAGGATTACTGGGAATCTAGGGAAACTTGTTGTCAGCAAGATTGCAGGGAGCATCATCGGTCTAATCTTTGATGAGGACCTGTGTGAGAACTCCTAGTGAGTGAATAATAATAATAATAATAATAATAATAATAATAATAATAATAATAATAATAATAATAATAATAATTCTGATTTCGTTTATCAACGTCTCTCTGGAAAGGGATAGGATTCATTTCCTGGGGATTTCCCTCAATCCTGGCTTCAAACCAGTAGCTTCAAAGATCAAGGGTTTTCCTAAGGATGTTGGTCGTACCTACAATAGCAGAGGTCTGAAGGCCGCCTAAAACATCGAGGATTTGCAGTTTTTTTTCAATTGTCCTTCCAGACAACTTGATACTACTCCTAGTGCACCAACTACGACCGGGATGATTTGCGTTTTAACCCCGTGTATACGCCTTATCTCCAAGGCCAATGGAGCATAATTGCTCCACTTCTCATTCTCTTCATCTCTCATATTCATGTCCCAGGGTACTGAAAAGTCGACAATCTGCCAGGTTTTTAGACTTTGTCAATGACGACCAAATCCGGATGATTATGTTCCAATTGCTTTGTCGTTATCACACTTTTGTCCAACCATACCTCTATTTTCCATCCTCACTTGTTCTCATTTAATCAGGCACCTCCTCAAACCATTTTCAAGCACACTTCACCCCAACCTTCTTACACACCTCCCAATATATCTAGAGTCCCATGCGATCGTGTCTTTTGCGGTACTCTCTCTGGGCCACTCCACTACACCCTGCTGCATAGTGCGCAATTGACTCAGGTCTTACCACAAATCCGATATTCTGCAGCCACTTCCTCTCCTAGAACCACTTTTTTGAACAATCGTGTTCCTAATGTCTGCTCTTGTGCTGCACAAACAAAATATTCAGTACTCTTAGCCAGATACCCAGCTCTAAGGCATTGTCATGATCTTTCATCAGCCACTTCTACTATATCCTGGAAGAACCTTCCATGCATTTTCTTCCTAGCCAGTTCCTTTGCCCTTTCTCTATCCATACGTTTCACATAATCAGCCTTGGTCCCACATACCTCCACTTCATTGGCCACAACCTTTAGCATATACTCCTCACTTCTAACCACATGCTCTTTCAACGACATCTCCTCGGTTCTAATACAATCTTTTATACTTTTCAATCCTCTCCCACCGTCTTTCCTCTTTTGATACAACCTTGCTACGCTACTTCGAATGTGAAATATACCAAACATTGCTAAAACTTTTCTCGTTTTTATATCCATGCAAATCCTTGTCAGACCATTTTAATATTCCCGCACTGTATCTCAAAACACTGACTTCCCATGCATTCACTGCTTTCATTAGGTTTCCTCCATACAGTTTCGACTTTGCAATTAGTTTCACTCTTATATGATACTCCTTCCTGACTTTCTCCTTCATTTCTCTGTTCATGATGTCTACACCCTCTAACACTCCCACATACTTATACCCTGTATCTTCTATTTCTCCATTTAGCAGCACTATTCCATTCGAATGGACCTTTACTCCCATTTTCATCACTAGCACCGTGCGTTTACTAATCTCAAACTCCATCCCAATGTTTTCTGAGTATGTCCGCACAAGCTCTACCAATCTCTCCATTTCCTTTTAATTTTTGCCGAATATTTTCAAATCATCCATACACAGTAGATGGTTGATGCATCTATCACCAGATCCAAAGGTATACCCCAGTTTTTCTCTCTTCAAGAGGATGCTAAGTGGAATCATTATCATTACAAAAAGAAGTGGCGATAACGAATCCCCTTAGAATATTCCACTATTAATGCCAACCTGCCTCATCATCCCTCTGTTTGCTGTGAACACTGTTTTCCATTGAGCCATACTTATCTCCAAAAGCCCTACCACATTCTCAGCAACCTTCTTCGCCAATAGTGTTTCGCAGTTCCATGAATAAGGAACCATGTCATACGGCTATCTGTAATCGATCCATGCTACACTCGGATTCCTCTTCTCCTCTGCATCCTGCATCACTGCTTTATAATCAGTGGTTGCTCTTTAGTCCCTCTCGTACCTTTCCGACACCCTTTTCTGTTCATCAGGAAAACCACCATTGCTCTCTAGATGTTCCTAAATTTTCTCCGCAAATATTCCAGTCAACAGTTTCCAAATCAGTGACAGACATGTATTTGGTCTATAATTATTGGTATCTGTTCCCTTTGCAGGATCTTTCCTAATCAGTGTTGTTCTTCCCTTCACAAGCCAATCCGGGACATCTCCCGACTCTACAACCCTTTGCAGAGCAGCAGCTATGGGTGCATAAAGGCATGGAAACTGTTTAAAACAGAAGCCCATCACTCCATGTGGACCAGGTGCCTTCCAGTTTGTCATCCTTGGTATGCCAGCCTAAACATCACCGATGGTTATCTCAACGTTCTTCATCTGCTGCATTTCTAATAGACTTTCTCTGACCTCTCCCAACCAGCTAGCCTTCTTATTATATCGCTATTCGACAGATAAAATCCCACTCCAGAACTTCCTTGCATCTTTTGTATTTAGAGTGTTGTTATTTCTCGCCTGTTTACTACCATTTAATTCTTTATACAGCTGAGGCTGATTGTTCCGGAAAAGGTTATTCTGCCAAAACGCAATACTTCTTCCAACAAAGTTCCTAATTTCCATACCACCAGTGTGGACCTTCTCTTTCAACTCCTTTTCTTATTCCTTCGATTCTACCAATGTCTTTCCACCACCGTTTAATACTTTCTTCAAGCCGCCTCTGCCAGTGTGGCCTTCTATCCTTCTTTTCTCTCTTTTTCTTCTGTAATAAGCCAAGACGAGTCGCAACACCGTATGATGCTGCATACAGGAACCTGTTAATAATAATAATAATAATAATAATAATAATAATAATAATGATAATAATAATAACAATAACAATAATAATAATAATGATAATAATGACAATTATAATAATAACAACAACAATAATAATAATAATAGTAATAATAATGATAATAAAAATAACAATAATAACAATATTAATTATAATAATAATAACAATAATAACAATAATAATATTAACAATAACAACAAAAACAACGACAACAATAATAATAAAAATAATATTAATAATAAAAATAATAATAATAGCAATAATAACAATAATAATAACAATAATAACAATAATAATAACAATAATAACAATAATAATAATAACAACAACAATAATAATAAGTATAATAATAGCAATAATAACAATAATAATAATAATAACAATAATAATAATAACAATATTAACAATAATAACAATAATAACAATAATAATAACAACAATAATAACAATAATAACAATGACAATAATAATAATAATAACAATAATCATAATAATAATAATAACAATAATAACAATAATAATCATAACAATAATAACAATAATAATAATAACAACAATAACAATAATAATAACAATAATAACAGCAATAATAATAATAACAACAACAACAACAATAATAATAATAATAATAATAATAATAATAAGAAGAAGAAGAAGAAGAAGAAGAAGAATGGAAAACTAGCGCACAAGAGACGGTATAGTATTGTTCACAAAAATCTACCTAAGCAGAACATCCTATATTCCCCGATAGGGGTATCTCAGGCGATTAGAAATAAACTAACCCCGTCTTAATGCATAAGAAGGTAAATGCTATGAAGGTTAAACTCCTAGAACAGTACAGGAGCATACCTCTACTCGAGAGCAATACGGCCACCGACTCCAAAAAAAGTACCAGGTCCGATTTGGACGATTTGACTAGTTATCACATCATACCATCGATTGGTATTACAATGTGAACAGTTTTTTTTATTCTATTTATTATTCTGAAAAAGTGATGTTATGGGCGAAAGCACAAAAGCAAATAAGTAAAGATGCAAACGTAAGAAGAAGGTTCAAAAAAATAATGCCGGCTTATTTTTTCATTCCACCTGAAAGAATAAGAGGAATTGCAAACTACATTGTTTTAATTACTAAACTTGTGCATTCGTGACCTGAAATTTTCATCTCTCTGTTTCGGATATTGGCGGTGAGAGACTCTAACAAAGCAACCTCTTTATAGAGGGGCGTCAGAAGCAGACATTATGAGAAAACAAAAGAAACAAAAAGTAATTTGGTACCGAAAGAAGAAAAGAAATAAAGAATTACAGAGAGAAAGAATCAAAAGCTAGACATGTAAAAAGTAAACAGAGATAGGAAGAAATTGGGACCATGGCTAAGAAAGATTAGCAAGATGTTGTTTTGCGTTACATTTGAACTTCTGCATATCAGTACAGTTAAGGAAGCCGGCAGCAAGAAGGCAATTCCAAAATTTAGCTGTTCGAGGTAAGAGGTTATTTCTGGCATTTAGGGACATCAACAGTGAAGGGGTGTGATTTTGTTGCTAAGCAGATTTGCCGGAGATATGAACGTCGAAGGAGCACAAGAGTAGCGAGTTCACCAGAGCGCATTTAATTAAAATACTTGTAAAATAGGTACAGAAACGTAACATTGCAGGGATGGGACAGGGGTCTGAGCCTAGTTGACAAAGTGGAACCTATTAGATGTGAGACTCCTTTGTGGACCGTATCCAAGAGGGAGAGACTAGTTGTAGATCCACCAGCCCAAAGGTGGCAACAATACTCCATGCATCGACGAATGGTGGCCTTGTAGAGGTGCAAGATACTTTCATGTGTCAGTCGTTTTCAAGCACGATAGAGGGGGTCCATCTTCCTTGCAGCAGCCTTTGCAATGTCCTCTGTATCTGTTTCAGTTCATGTACGTATGTATCAAATATGTATATATTCCAGTGAAATTCATCCGAGGCTGATTGTACCGTCTTCTTCGAATGAATTGTCAGTTTCATGTATATTCGAGTAAAGGGAGATAACTAGGTTAGGTTTTTGTAGCTCTTGAACGGAGATGCCGACGTCCTTCTATATATAGCGCTTGATATTCCCAGCTGCTAAACTATCCGGTACTGACCAGGCTTCGGTGATCTAAGGAGAACCGTTGTGTCAACGTGATTATTCGTATATAAGATGACAGAACAATGGAACAAGTAGAGAAAGATAAAATAAAAAATATTAAGAAATTGAAACATGCTTTGCAGCACATTAAGGGTTCAAAATTTCTCGTGAATGGTTTCTAATTACCTTTAAAAAGAACCTTTACCCAAAATCAAAGAAAGTGATCTCTAATAAAACGAACCTTTCGTAATTTGGATTCATTCCATAACAAGACTGGCAGAATATCCGCCATTTCATAAAATAACTTGTTCGCTCTCAGTCTGCTGTATCGCATTGTATAGGCGACGTTCGCCTTCTCATACTTTGCATTCTCGCCTTTTCAGACGGGTTTATTTTATTGCTAATCACCGGACTCACTTCTACCGGGGAATGCCGACGGATCTACCTAGGCAATTTTTGATTGCTTAAAGTTCTTTTTTCTCAGCGGTTGTTTTTAATCCTACTTTCCGACCTTGTGTCACATCTTCCGTTGTGGAAGATAGATTAATGCAACTCTAATTTTTCTTTAAATGTCTCATTTTATGTAGTGGTATTAATATTACTGTTTTCTAAATAAATGGAATGTGCCCATATTGCAAACATTTCTCAAACAAATGTATATACTGCATTGATAAAAAAACTATATCTAATAAGTAGTTCAATATTGAAGGATGCATTTCATCCTTTTGCTTAATTTTTACAGGGAACATGAACTGGAATAGATACATTGAGAGCATTGCCAAGGCTGCTGCAAAGGCTGCTAGAAAACTACTTACGCGTGAAAGTATCTTATACATCTATAAGGTCACCATTCACCCATGTATGGAGTACTGTTGTCATATTTGGGTTGGTGCATGTGCTACTTGTCTCTCACTCCTGGACAGGGCCCAGAAGAGAGTCGCCAACCTGATAGGTCCTAAACTATCAAATAGGCCTCAGCCTCTGTCCCATCGACGAAATGTTGCATCCCTCTGCCTTTTCTGCAAGTACTTTAATGCTGAATGTCTGAAGAACTACAAGCATTTGTACCTCCTCGACGTGACTACCCCCCGACAAACCCGACAAGCAATTAAGTCCCACCCCTTTACAGTAGAGCTCCCTAGATGTAAAAAAAAAACCCTTTTACTCCAATAGTTTCTTCCCCAGAACTGCAAAACTTTGGAACTCCCTTCCGGGATCCTGCTTTCCCAACAGTACTGATATGCAGAAGTTCAAGTGTAATGTGAACAAACATCTTTCTACTCACCTCCCTTCATAATGCCCCTGCAATTTATGTCACCGATAGTAGCCCCCTACTTCAAAGTGGCACTGTGCCTTGTTTAGGGTGAAAATTGATTTAAAACAAAAAACGAAAAAAAAGAAAACAAACAACTTGAATAAAAAAGTGTCATAGTTTTTCATTCTACAGGGTTCGATCTAAAAGTAAAATCGCATATTTTGTAATTGAAAAACTA
>NC_136517.1:32090862-32235862 GCF_053919585.1 Euprymna scolopes | reverse complement strand
CTCAGAACTATATATATATATAACTATGTATATATATATATATATATATGTATATATATATTAGTGTTGCGACGATTATATATATATATATATATATATATATATATATTAAGTAATGTGATTTATATATCTAAATTACAACGAGCACTTTCTATTTCCTGTATTTTAATTAAACTAGTAATTTCACTGTTACATTAAAATACACTCAGCTCTTTAGACTATTGTTCTAATCTCCTTTATATATATATATATATATATATATATATATATATATATATATATATATATATGTATATATATATTAGTGTTGCGACGATTACTCGGAATCGGCAAAAAAATCAAAACATTTTGGCGTATCGGAATCGGTATTGGAATCGGTAAAATGTGTGCCTGTTTTCTGATGCCTAGAACGATTCCTTTAATTATTGTTTTTTAATTAATTTTGTTAAAAACAAATCTTTCACTGCTTGTATGTAATAATAAAATAATAAATAGTTATTCATTTTGAACTACCAGTAAAACTAAAATCTTTATATCCCCCCCACAAGTCTGTTTTTTGCGTTTTAGAAAATATATGCACGTTTCAATATAAATTTCCAACAAAATAAATATCTGTTTATTTTGTAATTAATACGTTGTTTTTGGCTTCAAACGTATCTAATACGTATTGATTTTATTGCCACTCAACCAGAGCTTCTATTCAAGGAACACAAACTCTAACGTATATGCACATGTGTTTTTACGGTAATCAAGAAATTTAATCACTTTGTACATAAATATTTTTGAATTTATATAGAATCGGAATCGGAATCAGTAATTGTATCGGAATCGGGAATTTAATAGAGGTCTTATTAGTCTGTCACGCTCAAATTTTAAATTGAACGTCCGTTGATCTGTTAATTCTATGTTGTACATAGACGTTTTATTAGTCTGTCACCCTCGAATTTTAAACAGTACTTTCTTTCATCTGTTACACTTGTTTTTAATACTCCAATATAAAATAGAACCTATGTTGATCTGTCACGCCTATATCACATTTTTATCCGTATGCTACGGTCAAATTTTAAATAGAACGTCCGTTTTTCTGTCACGCTCAAGTTGTCAATACAATTCTTATTGGTCTCTCGGTCTCGAATTTTAAATAGAACTCTCATTGATCTGCCATGTTAAAGTTATAAATATCACGCTTTAATTTAAAATACAATTTTTGTTGGTTTATCATGCTCAAATTTATAACAGAACGTAGGTTGATCTGTTACGTTGAAGTTTTAAATACATTTTTTTGGCTGGTCACGTTAAAATTGCAACTATAACATACGTTGGTCTGTAATATTTAAATTTTAAATACATCAGGCATTAGTTAGTCACGCTCGAATTTTTAAGAGAACAGTCGTTGGTCTGTTAAGCTAAGGTTTTAAATACAATTTTTTATTAGGCTGTCACGTTCAAATTTAAAATAGAACCTACGGTAATCTATCGCACTTAAATTAAATCTTAAATGTGATAGATTAATCTAGAATTCATTTTAAATTTGTACAATTTCTATTTGTATGTCACGCTCAAAATTAAAAAAACGAACATATATTGGTATGTCACGCTTAAGGTTTAAATACAATTTTTATTAGTCTGTGACATAATTTAAATAGAACCTTTTTTATCCGTCCCCCTTCATTTTACACTAACAGGGGTATCCGGCATTGCCCGGGAAAAAAGTGTAAACTGTTTCTATTAAAACTTTTATTGCTCAAGCTTTATATCCGGCTCCGTATCTTTCTGTGTTAAACCCTCTTTTCCGCCTCCGTCCAACCTATTCCTCCCTCACTATAGACAAAGAAATCTCTTTTATAAATATTGATTCCTTGAGGAATGAGTCGGCATTTTTTTTGCAAAATTAATGCATAATATCACAGAAAAAAACGACCCCTCCCCGAGAAAAAATAAAATCCGGCTCAGTTGACTCATAGAGAATTATTTTTTTTTAAATGTTGCATATTATTCATCTTATGCAACGTGTATCGATAATGCACTAACTTTGTGGGTGTTTGTTTTGTAATCTCTGAATGATAGCTGGACATACAACCTCCATAAACACAGGCAACTATTCTTCATATACTAACTAGTAAGACTACCAGCTTTTCCAGGGGACATAAAAAATAAATAGATGTTAAAAAGTGCTAAGTTCCCCCCCTTTATTCTTTGAAGAGAAATTCCTTTTTATGTAAGAGGTGACAAAATAAAATTAAAGTTCTCAGAACACTACCAAGAGCGCCAAAAGAACTTAGGAAGCCTTTAGAGCACTGCTAAAAATTTCTCTCATCCTTTTTACTTTGTAGAGAAATAACAATAGTTTAGGAACGCCGAATTATTAAATCAGCAGTTAGCGTCTTTTGATTTGAAAAAAAAAAAAAATGACTTATTTCCTACATTGTCTTAATACATAATTACATTAAAATCGTGTTTAATTGTTAGTAACCTTATAGGTTTATATGGACATTTGAACCCTAAAGAATGAATCGTTTATGTTAAACCTTAGATATTATTTTTCCAGTATAACGCCGATTAACAATGCCAACTCTGTGGGTGTTGCTTGCGTATTTTAAAAGTTTTAGCTGGACGTCTAAACACATAGACAACTGCCCTTATTATTATTATTATTATTATTATTATTATTATTATTATTATTATTATTATTATCATTATTATTATTATTATTATCATTATTATTATTCTTATCATTATTATTATTATTATTAATATTATTATTATTACTACTACTATAACTACTATTACTGCACAACTGAGAGAACAAAATTATCAGTCCCTTCATAACCGCGAACTACTATCAGAAGAACAGAAAATATGTCAAAAAGGAAAAAGAGGAACACACGACCTATTATACATAGACCAAGGAAATCCAAAGTAGAAGAAGCACCTATTCATGGCAGGGCTAGACTATAAGAAAGCATATGATAGAATCCAACAAGCATGGCTAATAGAATGCTTGAGAATGGACAAAATACCAGGTAATATAATGAATCTGATAAAAAATGCAATGAAAACATGGAGACTTGAACTGACAGATGATGGACAATACATAACTGAAATCAAAATACAAAGAAGGATCTTCCAAAGTGATTCGCTATCACCATTAGTGTTCATTATAGCCATGATGCTCCTTAACAACATTCTAAGAAAATGCCAAGCTGGATAGAAGTTCACTAACAAAGAAAAAGAAAGAATGAACCACCTAATGTACATGTATGACCTGAAATTGTTTGCAAAAACAAAGACAGCACAAACAAAAAACTAATAAACACGACAGAATCTTTAGCCAAGATATCCAAATGGAATTCGGTATGGAAAAGCGCGCACTGCTGACCATGAGGAGGGGGGAACTAAAAGCAACAAAAGGTATAGTACTGCCCAATCAAACAGAAATGAGGGCACTAGGTGGTCATTATAGCTACAATCCTCGACACACTTGAGCAGTGTCACTTATAAGTAGGGCTATGACAACAGCATATACTTTTCATTGTTTTGACTCTCGAGTGTGTATCCGTTGATATCTTATATGCTTTTATATAGAGTGATGTGGTTCTCGGTTGATTAACTGTGTCTACCTGTGTCGCATATATACTCGGGAGCCAAAACAATGAAAAGAATATGCTGTTGTCATAGCCCTATTAATAAGATACTCTGGATCGTTCATAAGCTTGATCAAAGAAGAACTAACCTCGACCAGAAGACCAGGAAACTAGTGACGGTGCACATTGCATTGCACTCGAAGGGTGATACCCATAGACTGTATGTGAAAAGGAAAGGTGGAGGAATAGGGCTGGTTTATATAGAAGGCCGTGTAAATAACACACACAAAAAAAAAAGGATGAGAAAATACATAATGCAGAACACTGAAAGAATAATAACCGAAACAAGAGGCACAGAAGAAACAAACAAGATAGAAAAATAAACGAGAAATAAGAAAAGGAGGGTAAATGGGAAGAGAAACAGCTACTCGGACGATTCATTATAATTATGATTATGAAAACTAACGAAAACACATGTAAATGGCTACAAAAAGAAAACATTAACAGGTAAACTGAACCACTAATAATAACTTCACAAGATAATGCAATTAGAAGCAACCCCATCAAAGCAAAGATCGACAAGATGCAAGAAAACAGCAAATACAAACTCTGTGGACAAAGAGACGAAATTATAAACCATATAATAAATTAATGCAGTAAACGCCAAAAAAGTATATAAAAATAGACACGGTCAAAAGGGGAAGGATATACATTGGCAATTATGAAACAATTGCATTTTGAACGCACAAACAAATGGCACAAACAAATGGCACAAACACAAAACGGCAACAGAACTGGAAAATGAATATCACAAGATCTTATGATAGATGGATATACAAACGGGTAAACTCATCCAAGCAAAAGGACCGGCTATCATAATAGTTAAGAAGGAAAAGTCCTGCCAGGTTGTAGATTTTGCCGTCGCAGACATCAGAGTGGAGATCAAGGAGACCGAAAAGCGGAACAAATACATGGAACTGGCCAGAGAGCTCAAAAGTATCTGGAAAATGAAGAAAGTAAAGATAACACCACTAATAGTAGGAACACTAGGAACGATACCCAAAAACTTTGAAGAAAGAATGTGATGGAATCATATGGATGGTAAAAAAGGTACAATAATGAAAACTGCAGAAATATTAAAGAAAACCCCACGCATAAACTACACAGAAACTGGACACAGAAACGGCTACAGATGCAAAACTCAAACATCACATGTAATCATGAAAACTGAATCTGTATAGTTGACAAACATCGCCCAAAACAGACACCACACCAAATAATGAGGGTAAAGGAGAATTGAAAGCCGAAGGATAGAAAGCACTAGCCAGACCTCTGCTCGATGAGTACAAAGAGGACTGGGAATTTGGGGAGGCTTATTACTAGTAAAGACCAATGGTCGCCACCGATGAGAAATCAATGGTAAGCGGCTGTTTCAATAACGCAAATTCTTTTGTAAAAGTAATCGAAAAGTGAGGGAGAGTACTGGAAATCTGGGGAGACTTGTTGTCACTCAGACTCCAAGAAACACCAGAAGTTGTTCTCAAAGAGTTGATAATGGCTTGAGTGACTACTCTTAGTTAGTAAATAATAATAATAATAATAATAATAATAATAATAATAATAATAATAATAATAATAATAATAGGAATATCATGGAAGCAAGAAAACTGAAGCTACAATTGTAAGTTTACCCACCCACCTCCAAAAATTAGGCCGACATCAACTGGTACCCTAGTAAATAGCTTAAGAGGAAACACCAAAAGATAGAAAGCACTAATCAGACCTCGACTGTATAAGTGCGAAGAGAACGGGGATATTCAGGAGGATTATTGTCATCTTAATTTCTGTGGGGATTAATAGTCGGTGCCAGCAGGAAATTAATGATAAACGGCTGTTGCGATTATGCAAATTCATTTGCAAATCTTATTGAAAGACCTGGAAATATGAGGAGACTTATTGTCACTCAGAAACCAGGGAACATCACAGGTTGTTCTCATAGAGAAATCTTTGAGGATGGTCCACCCCCTCCTCTTACCATCTGTTTCCCTCCCCATCTCTCATCCATCTCGATCCCCCTTTTCCACCACATCCCCTCCTATCCTCATCCTCCATCTCCTTCTCTTCTCATTCCCTACTTATATCTCTGCACCCCCACCACCAAAACATGTAGTGCCGACTGGCACTACACCGAATAGTCGAATGGCCAAGGAGGGTGGAGAGACCGAGAAGTGAAAAAACTTACCAGACTTTTACTGGATAAGTGCATAGAGGACTGGGACGTTGGGGAGGCTTACTGCCACCTAAATCCCATTAAAGATGAATGGTCATTGCCAGCGAGAAGTCAATGGCAAGCGACTGTTGCGATAATGCAAATCTATTTCAAAGGTTGTCGAAAACGGGAGGATTGCTGCTAATCTGGGGAGACTTGTTTTCTTCCAGACTCAGGAGAACACCACCGGTTTTTATCAGTGTGCAATCTCTGAGGATTACCTTTGTGTGAATTCCTAGTAAGTAAAACAATATTAATTATTATTATATAACGTATTTCTTTGCGCATCTTTTTTTTTTCATTTTTACACACCATGTCGATTTCATTTTTTTCAGATTCTACTTGTGTCGCCAGTGTGTGTCGTTTTTGATTTCGCAAGTTCTGCCAATTGCAAGGATCAATAATTAATTTTACTAACGATGGTGAACAGATTCAAGGAATTGACTAACACACAAACACAGAACGTTCGAAGCATTGGTTCAGATGTGGTATAGTGTCGGATCTCTCTAGCTGAGATTGACGACAATTTAATTAATATCGCGTAAAGGGTTTCCGCAGATTAGGAAATGTTAGTTTTTTTTTTCTTGAGAATCAAAGCCGGGCCCAAGCAAATACAACCAAATTCAATTAATTTGAATGCGGATCGATTTTTAAAAAAATTCTATTCTTACATCTTGCAAGCGGTGGAGCGAAGAAAGTTTGGGATTCATATCTTTTGCACCCTCCATAGCTTTATATACATAATCGATTCTTAAGTCACTTTTTATTACGTCTAGTGCAGAGATAGGGAGCTGCTGATGGTAAAGTGCTTCACGACACGGACTGACGAGTTGGGTGTTCCCAGTTTGAATCCAGTTCGTTCCATTTAATCACTTTCTACTTAGGGTGTTGGCAACCTTCACGCGACCATTCCCGTAAGTAGGCAATGTCATTTTGGAAAGAATTTGGACAAGTAAAATATCGAAAAGAAATCAATGCCAACAATAAAATCTTTGGATTCAATACAGACAATCCTGCTGCTGCTGCTGCTGCTGCTGCTGCTGATGATGATGATGATGATACTGATGATGACGATGATGATGATGCTGTTCCTGCCGCTGCTGCTGCTGCTGATGATGATTCTTATGATGATGATGATGGCGATGATGATGATGATGCTTCTGATGATGATGATGATGATGATGATGATGATGATGATGGCGTAAAATCATGTTCAATAGCTTTTCGCGCTTGTTCCTATCTTATCTAACGTCAAATTTCCAAGCTATTCTTCCCAGAAAAGACGATGTCGAAATACTTAAGTTTGCCACATATGTATATGTTGAATAGTCCATATTGGTAGATAGAATATATTAGAGTGAGTTCATACTTTTCTTTATATATGGCCACGTCTTCTTCTCTGTGTCGATCACAGTCGTTGAGTGTTCAATGAAATATACACGTACGACAGCTTAAAACAGACAATGAAAGAACTGTATTCTGGATGATTGTCTCTAAGGGACTATACGCATAACCGTTTATATATATATATATATATATATATATATATATATATATATATATATATATATATATATATATATTCGAGTTGTCTCATGTTTCCCAATGGAGTTTCTTCATCTTCTTTTACTTTAAGCCTTCACTTCTAGTTTGCCGAAAACTCCTAGACTCTTATTAAATGCCCTAAAGTTCAACAACCTGATTACCTGTCTGGCCTTACATCCTAACTACGCGTTAACAAAAAGTCTGCAAATTGAAATCTCTAAATGAGCACCAGCAGATATAACATCAGTAACTCATGCTTACATTTATTTTCGGTAAACTGAAAATAGTTGTAGTCTGCAAAATAACTGTAATATATATATATATATATATATATATATATATATATATATATATATATATATATATATATATATACTCGTGTTTTAAACTTTTTTGTTAAATACGTCTGGTATTATCCTAAACTATTAATTAAAAAAAAAAACTTCCACGGATTAATATGGGAGGGGAGACTATCGTCAAATTCTATTCTAAACTGGGAATGGGCAAAGGACTTATACTAAGTAGATATAAATAAGTCCCTTTTACCGTTTTTCTTTTTTTTAATGGAGAGTAGATAATGCAGTGGATGTGTTATCGGCAGCTCCAGTAACTCTCGCTTCTCCTTTTTTGTCCCTCAGTCCTCATTTCTAATGAGTGATGTTTCTGAATAAGGGTGAAAAAAAGGTGCTTCCCAGGTTGGTAGTACTTCGTGAACAGTAGTCTGAGATGTCGAAAATTTTCTGTCTCTATGTCTATCCTTGCGGCTATGTAACTAGCAAGGGTGCTGGAGGTAAACGTTTTCATCTGGGCTGAAGTTAACCGCCTGATAGTCAGAAACCCGAACCTTGGAATAACAACTAAGAAGGCTGTCCTATCAGCAGGTGCAAAGTACTGGAGCTGCTGTATTGCCATTTGTTGAATGGATTCTGGACCATGCAGTAGTCTCTGGTGGGGCCTCTCGATGCCATACTAGTGGGTAATTGTTACGGCTTTACCTTATCATGTGCTACAAAAAAATCCTGTCTTTCCTCTGTTATTTTCCTCCCTGTTCTGTTCTAACCAAGTATGCTGACCTGTTCCACAAACCCCAAAATCCTCAACATGAAATATCTCAAAAAAGAAAACACGAATAAACCTAGAACCCCATCCTCCTACGTAGACCCCAACTACCATATCTCCTTCTCCAACATCAGGGGGTCTACGTTCTAACCTTCCAGAGGTTGAAACCCAATTACAGGAGACGAACCTGACATATTTTTTCTAAGCGAAACTGGAATAGGGCCGACCACCTCCCTAGATGAGTTCATAATTAAAGTATACTCTAACCTAACATCTAAATCTGACCCCCAAGATCGCCACGGGCATGGAATATATGCTTACATTAAAGATGGCTTCCCATGTGGCAAGGATATATCCAGAGAAGACCCTAATCTACATTATATGTGCTTCCGCGTTGCACTTGCTTACACCACCGCATTTATATTTGCCCTCTATCGCCCCCACAACAGTGAAGTTACTGTCTTTAAGAGTATATCAGAAAAAATTGACCACATCCTGTCTGCTCATCCCTCGGCTAAAATTCACATTTGCGGTGACTTCAATGTCCATAATGTGGAATGGCTGACCCACTCGAATAAGACTGATTAGGGGGGAGGTTCTGTCATGATTTTGCCATTGCCTATGACCTCACTCAGATTGTCCGCGAGCCCACCCGTGTGCCGGATAGTACCGGTCAGTTCGCAAGCCTCCTAGAACTTTTTCTATTCACTTCCCCTGAGCTATGCTCATGTTCCGTTCTATCTCCTCTGGGATCCTCCGACCACTGCTTCGTATCAGTTAAGATAAAAATGAAATATAATAAATCTACAGACGTACCCCTCCACCGTACTGTATACCGATACTCTATGGCGGACTGGGATAGCTTCCGTACATTCATATCTGATCTCCCTCTCCATTTCATGTTTAAAAAGGATGTGTCCTCTATAGTATCAGATCTGACCGAATGGTTACTTGTAGGCATAGGCCAATTTATACTATCCAAACATTTCCAACAAAAACCTAACAGCCAGCCATGGTTCTCCCTCGAATATGCTGCTGCCATCGCACACAGAAATCACTTCATCATAGCTACCAACGAAATAGATGCACTGAAGATAAAGCTGCTTTCAGAACCGCCAGCAACCACTGTAAAAGAGTAATAAAAAATGCAAGAGAACTATATGCGCAATCCGTTAAGTCCAAAGTAGCTGGGCAGCGGCTTGGTTCCCACCAGTTCTGGCAAATAGCAAACAGGATCTTGAACAGAAACGTGCGCTCTATCCCAACCATTATCAATGGACCAGAGGTCATCTCGACAACATCTGACAAGGCCAAACTATTTGCCAAAAACTTTGCGGCAAATTCTACCCTGTGTGACGAAGGCCATCAACTCCCCATATTCCCTCCTATAACAGACAACACGCTATGCAACATACAGATATCTGTGCGTGAGGTCGCCAAACTAATCAAGAACCTTGGCTCCAGTAAAGTAACTGGTCCTGGCGGTATTCCAATTATATGTTAAAAAAATTACAACCAGAACTCGCCCCCATACTTTCCAAACTGTTTAAGCGTTGCCTTAAGGAGAAGTGCTTTCCAACACCTTGGAAAACCTCATCAGTATGCCCTGTATTTAAGAATTCAGGTGATAAGTCATCCCCCTCTCCGTAAAAACCAATAAGCCTCCTGTGTGTCATGAGTAAGTTGCTGGAATTCACAATAAATAGAGAAGTAGTCAACCACCTCAGCAGAAATAACCTTCTTAGCGACACGCAATATGGTTTCCGCTCTGCTAGATCTACAGCAGATGTGCTAACGGTTATATCTCATAGGATTAGCGAATCTCTCGACAAAGGCTTCATTTCTAGGGCAATTGCTCTCGACATATCAAAGGCCTTCGATAAGGTTTGGCATAAAGGCCTACTACACAAGATTTCCAGCTACAGTATAACTGAAAAGGCTGTAAATGATGAAGTTCTCTCAGATTATCTCTCTTCTGATCTCGAGCGCGTGGTACAGTGGGGAAAGAGGTGGCTGGTTACCTTTAATGCATCTAAGACAAAGCTCCTATCTCTACATCATAAACGCTCTGATCCCCATCTGGCATCAATTGAAATGGATGGCTCTCGTCTAAGGGAGGCCCCAGGATTTCATAAGCTCCTGGGTTTGACCTTTACACCTGATCTGAAATGGAACACATACATCAAGTCTGTGGCCAAGGTCGCTGGGAAAATTGTGAGATCCTTCTACCGCTCTAGAAGATATCTCACTAATGATGCAATTCTCTATCTATATAAAAGCCAAGTACATCCAAAGATTGAGTACTGCTGCCACATCTGGGCGGGGGCTGCTAAAAACAGCCTATCCTGCCTTGAGGAGTACAAAATAGACTCCGTGGCTTGGTGGGGGATGCCCTTTTCTCTACACTGCAACCTCTCTCCCACAGAAGAGACGTAGCGAGCCTGTCATTGTTCTATCGTTATTTCCATGGCAGGTGCTCGTCTGAGCTCTATTCTTTGGTCCCCCCCTCGCCAATCTTTCTCAAAAAACACTCGACTAGCTGAAACCACCGTCAATAATTTTCCCCACTCCCTATCTGTGCCTAAATCAAAACGTAGGTACCATGAACAAAGCTTCTTTCTTAGAACTGCACGCCTGTGGAACTCTGTTCCGCTTGCCTGTTTCCCTCCCGACTTCAACCTGGATGTCTTCAAGTCCAACACAAACAAATTCCTAATGAACCGCCCCCCTAAGTAATGACACCTTACCAATTCTCCCATACTATTGCTACATTATCCCTTTGATTACTGTACACACAATAACCCTTATCCCTGAGTGCCCATTGGGGCTTGATAAGTGGTAAACGCCATATATATATATATATTCAATCACGTTTGAGTGAACACGACAGAGTTATTCTTTTTTGGATTTTACCATTCGCCGAGCGTTCATTTTTATATAAGCTGGCATATTGTATAAAATATCACCCAAAAGGTGTTGTTCAGCCACGTTCTTCTCAAGTGTTTTTCTATCGGTAGGTCCGATTATCATCAGGAGCGATTGTTTTTTTTTTTTGTCTTTCAGGCTTGGTGTATCATACAATCACTACCGTGTTTGAATATATAGTTAAGTGGCAGTTTAGTCATTTAGAACTGCTTCAAAGTTTCACTGCTCACTCATATTTCGACCAAATTTCAAACAATTATTACAGTTTATAGATCACCTTCTTATTGTGAAATAAATTTTTGTTGAGTAAAACAAAAGTCATTATGAATTGCCTGGTGTTCAAAATCGTAAAACAACGTAAAGAGGTGCGCGTAGATTTTGTTTTATGACTTCTTTCCATAGCAACCACGTTGCTTCAGCGACTACTATTGCTACCAATTCACCGCTCTCGTGAAAAGAGAAGTAACAAGTGAAACAGAGAGAATAAAAGAATACAAAAGAGATGAAAAAATAATAACAAACCTAATTAAAAGATACAGCAGTTCTACCGACCAGAACAAAAAGACCAAACTAATCTTTATATCTATAAAAGTGAACGTGTATGTGTGTGTGTGTGTGTGTGTGTGCGTGAGTGTCTGTGTACATTTCCCTACGCAATAACTCTGTCAATTTTTAGTCTACAGACCCAAATTTGATATACAGGGTACTGAGATTTGGGAAAATCGATGTGATCGGGTTTAGGCCAGAAATTTGGCTGTTAAAGGGTCAAAGTTCAACGATTTGACCTTTGAGAACTCTACCAAACTCCTCCGACAATTTTGAGTCTAAACACTTGAAATTTTAGATATAAGTTCCTTGGACATGGATCTAACATAATAACTTGATTTGAGTCCAAAACAACCAATGTTAAGAGGTCATAATACGGGTAAAATATTTTAAAATTGACCGTTTTTTTTTTGCTCCACATACAGCTCGAAACACCCGGGCAACGCCGGGCACCCATGCTAGTAATATATATTTTCTTGAAAAAAAGATTTCTGCCTCAACAGAAATATATTATACAAAATGTTTAACCGTAAAATTATTTTACCGAAAATTATTAATATAAAACTTTGAAAAGGAAGATACTAGAATTAAAAAGAAATTATATTTTATTTACACTCAATCAGATGTGCCTTATGCACTAATAAAAATGTAATTAGCATTTTGTTGCCCTTTTTAAGATTTTAAATATTCATAAATTTTCTCATTATAAAAAAACGATTATTATATTAATTATAATTTTTGGACAGAAGAAATAAAATTAATTGCATATAATATATTGGAAAAAAATGCAAAATTATCAAATTATATCAATACATTTATGTTAATATATTTTGTGAAAAATGCTTACTTAATAAATTAATCTGAAATTTATTTGATTTAATAAAAACATGGATTGCAAAATTATAAATCAATAAATTATCAATACATTTTGTCATTATAAAAAAGGATAATTGAATTTATTTTAATTGGCAAAAGAATAAACAACTATAAAATCCAAAATCAGCAAATTATCAATAAATTTAGTCATTATAAAAAAATTATTCATGTACATTCAATATAATTTATAAAGTAATTTTTTCAAAATAAATATATTGATTTGTTTTACGTGCCTTGACTCTGTGACTTCGTTCTCTCCAGTTGCGTTACATAATCAACCGTATCCACTTCTGATAGTTTGATTTTTGCCGAACAATAATCTTGGACATTACTTTAAAAAATATACAAATTTATTTTCTGGGGTGGGTGAGATATATTTCTTTTTAAATCGATATTCTATCCAAATATATATATAAAAATATCTCAAATAAATCAGAATAACATGAGCATTATTATTATCACTATTCCAAAGGAATTCATTAAGTATTTGGTGAAAAAATAAAAAAATATGCTATACCTACGGCTTCATTCCTTATTCTCGCTTACCCCTCCCTCTCTCTCTCCATATATATTTCTCTCTCTCCATATATATTTCCTGTTCTCTCTTTCTCTCTCTCCATGTAAAAATCAATGTGCAAGCGATAATAAAATATAAACCGCTTAAATTGTAGCAAGCAGTCAGTCTAATGCTGTTAGAAATAAAGAGTAGTAGTAAAGTAACAGTGGTAGCGGACAGTTATAAAATGTTATGTTATGGTAGTATAAATAGTCGCCCGGTTGGAAAACCCTTAACAACCGATTTTGTAAAAAGGGTATTTTTTTTTAAATCGATATTATATCAAATTATATAAAATAATATCTGAAACGAAACAGAGGAACATGGAGATTATTATTATCACTGTTCCAAAGGAATTCATTAAATAATTTGCGAAGAAATTAAAAATTTATTTCATATGCAGTACCCACGGCTTCATTACTCAATAGTAGTCTGCAAGTAACATTTTGTTTAGCCGAGAAGTTGCTTGGTCGACTAATACTAAATTTAAAACCTCCAATTTAATAATTAAAAATAATAATAATACTAACAGCACACTAAACCAAACTAATGTAGTGAATCTCTTGACAAAGGCTTCCTTTTAAGGGCAATTGCACTTGACATATCAAAGGCCTTCGACAAGGTATGGCATAAAGGCCTACTTCACATGATTTCCAGCTACGGTATAACTGGAAATGTTTTCTCAATCATTAAATCATTTCTCTCTAATAGGCCCATAAGAGTAGTGGTCTATCGACAAAAATCAGAGGCCTGAAGTATTAATGCTGGAGTCCCTCAAGGGTCCATACTGGGCCCAACTCTCTTCCTGATCTACATCAATGATTTCCCAAAACACATACTTAAATCATTCGTTGACATCTATGCTGATGACACGACCATCTACGGCAACACATCAAAAGCTGTAAATGACAAAGTTCTCTCTGATTCTATTTCCTCTGATCTCGAGCGTGTAGTTCAGTGGGGGAAGACGTAGCTGGTTACCTTTAATGCATCTAAAACCAAGTTCCTATCTTTACACCATCAACGCTCTGATCCCCATCTGGCATCAATTGAAATGGATGGCTCTCGTCTAAAGACAGCTCCATGTTTTGACAAGTTTCTGGGCTTGACCTTTACTACTGATCTGAAATGGAACACGTACATCAAGTCAGTTGTCAAAGTTGCTGGAAAAATGGGAGGATTCTTCTATCGCTCCAGAAGATATCTCACTGCTGATGCAATTCTTATCTGTATAGAAGTCAAGTACGTCCAAGGATGGAGTACTGCTACCACATCTGGGCAGGAGCTGCTAAAAATAGCCTATCCTGCCTTGACAGAGTACAAAAATAGGCTTCGTGGCTTAGTGGGGGATGCCATTTTCTCTTCCCTGCAGCCTCTCTCCCACAGGGGAGACGTTGCGAGCCTGTCTTTGTTTTACCGTAACTTCCATGGCAAGTGCTTGTCTGAGCTCCAATCACTGGTCCTCCCTCGCCAATATTTCACGAAAAACACCCGTCTAGCGAAAACCACTGTCAAAAAATTTCCCCACTCTTTATCTGTGTCAAAACCAAAACGTAGATTCTGTGAACAAAGCTTCTTTTTTAGAAGTGTACGCCTGTGGAACTCTGTTCCGTTTGCCTATTTTACCTGACTACAATCTGGATGTCTTCAAGTCCAACATAAACAAATTCCTTATGAACCGCCTCCTTAAGTAAGACACGTTATCAAATCTCCAATACTAACGTACTGTACACGCAATAACCCTTATCCCCGAGTGGCTTCCGGGCCTTGATAAGTGGTGACTACCTTGTAAAAAAATGAATTTATTTGCTCCTTCGAAGAATGTCTCCGAACCCACTTTAAAAACTCATATAACGTATGCATAGACCACGTAACAACAACACTCTCCGACGATTATCCTATATCTTAGCTGACAATAGCGCCATAAAACAATACGTTACATTTCACGATAAAAATGTAGAGTCGTCCGACATTAGAAATATCTTAACTAACAATATTAAAATGTGATACCTTAACAATTAAACACGATGACTAAAATTACTAGAAGCCATAGTTATCCAAAAACTATAGTCCCCTGTTAATCGGATCTCATTTAATACCGAAACAAATATACTAACAGTATTTAATAACTAACAAGAAACCAAATAAATAAACTATAAAATAAGAAAATCGACATTAAAAATAAAAATAATTTGCCCCATACCTTCCTCAACCCACCTTTAACCAATGAAAAAAAAAAACTATAAATACATCAAGCCTGAAAGGAAAATAAAAAGAAAACGACAACAACAACAATCGCTTCTGATGATAATCGGATGCACCGATAGAAAGCGCTTGAGAAGAACATTGCTGAACAACAGCATTTGTGCGCCATTTTATACAGTATGCCAACTGATATAAAAAAAGACAGCTCGGCGAAAGAAAAAGATATCCAGAAAAATCAGTAAAAAGAATAACTCTGTCGTGTTCAATCAGTCGTGCTTGAATAATGATTTGCTGCCAAAATACGCACGCACACACACACATACATATATATTCTCTACAGGTATATAAATGCAACTTTGTCTATATGTGTGCGTGAATGAATTTCTTATAGACTCCGTAACCGCTGAACAAATTTGCTTTCAAATCTACAGAATTTTAGTGTATAAGGCTGGGAGTAATCCCGATAATTACCGACATCGATAATCGAAACCGTTATTTAAATTTATCTATCATCCGTATAGCCATTTTTCCAGGTTGTCACTTAGCAACAATGATAGATCACCGGGCCGTGAAAATTCTACTTTGGGTAAGTTGGTAGGGTGATTTTTTTTCTTGCGTGATATGGTCTGTAGGTTCAAACTCCGCGCGTAAATTTCTTTTTTTTTTTATTAACTGCGAAGAATTTTTTAAGACTTGATAATTTATGTGTCTTTATTTTTTTGCATTACATGGTCTGTAGGTTCAAACCCCGCACGTAAATTTCTTAATGTTTTTTTTTCGTTAACTGGAAAGAAGTTTATTTATAAGATTGGGAAAATTACGTGTGTTTGCATATTTTTAAAATATCTATTATTTTTGCAATAAAAAACTGGAATATTACGGTACTTTAATTAAACTTTATAATTGACAAGCAACTGATCCTGAAGAAATTGCAAAACAGTCTACACACATATTTAGTGAAAATGTGATGCAGAAGTTTCTTATATGTCGGTTTAACAAAACATAAGCCCCAATAACCAAGCATAATTAGTATGCCAGGCAACATGAGATAAGGAATTTTTCGACACAGTTGACTAATTGTAGAACTATACAGCGAAAACCACATGAATTCTTACAACTAATAAATAATCGATGTTGATCCTGTAGTTTCTTTCGCATAATGTTCAAGAAATCATGGCCCCAAAATCTCGACAAAGTAGTTGGTTTTGAGCTCAATAATAGGGGTCAAATCAAAGAAATTGGAGTGTTGCTGGCACGTTGCATCCACTGTGTGGAGGCTACGTTGATCGGCAAGGTGTCAATGTAATCGAAATTTACTAAAATAATTTTAGAATTACAAACATAAATAAATAAATAAATGAAATATTGAAATACCTAAGATACAGATCAAAATAAGCATAAAAAGGGCATCAAAGCGACCCCCGAGCAAGGCCAGGTAATACTGCTAGTATATATATATATATATATATATATATATATATATATATATATATATATATATATATATATATATATATATAATTCCATAATTGTAATAAAGCAGGAACCTTACTGCTCGTGCTGCGAGAGGAAGGAAAGAGAGACGGTCAAGCACGCTATTTTCACTTGCAGTTTCTGCGTGAGAAATAGTTAAAAAAACCTAAGCGGTATCAAAAACACGTTCAGTGGTTTCATCGCCAGCGAAATGAAAGATTTTAAATCGCTGGTGTAAATACACTTATTTTCGTTGACAAAAGTGTTTTGATCCGATGGTTCTTATTTGATCTTTAAATTTTATTCGAGCGGAAATATGTTCGTCTGAATTTTGAATTCATCAACGTTTCGTCTTTATTTCGAGACTTCCTCTGGATGAATGAGATTTAGAAACAAAAAATACCAGTACAAAATATTTGAAAATGTTTCACGTGCACAGTGTGACACAGTTCTATTTCAGAGAAACGGAAAAAAAGATGATTGAGATCATTTGTTAATTATTACAGGGGGTGTGTGAATGGTGTGAGAAAGTTAACCTGTGTCTACAGTTAAATAATGTTCTTTTAATAAAAGTTTACTTATTAATGGCGATATGTTATAGAAACCTCCACGTTGTTTACTAGTGCTTGAAATTGCGATAAGCGCAGATTCAAGAAGTCTCCGGCGTGGTTTATTTGAAATAAATTTAACTTCTTTTGCTTGTTTAAAGTCAAAGGTGTGGGTATGTTGCAATGAATGAGAGAATAATGCACTTAGAGAATTGCTATTTTTTATATCTCATTTATTTTCATTGAGCCTTTTTTCCAATTTACGCTGAGTTTCACCAACGTATTTATGATGGCAATTATGGCAAGGAATAGTGTATATACCTCCATCGGAAACTGGTTTGTTATAGAGATGTTTCGTGGTTTTTAATATATGTTTTATGGTTAGTGATGTGGTTTGTACGATAGGAATGTTTAGTTTGTTTAGTGTGTTATAGATTATTGTATTATTGGTGTGTGTAGGTAAAAGATGTCTGTTTATGAGAGAAAGGTCTGGTGTGTATGATTTTTTATTATTATTTATTCTGGAAAATATTTGTGTGGCTTTTCTCTTAGCATTCAATATGAAATATGTCGGATATTGCAAGGTTTTCAAAATGTTTGTAAGGTATTTGAATTCTTCGTCCAGATATTCAGGACTGCAAATTCTGAAAGCGCGTAAGAAGAAACCAATTATCATCCCTGTTTTTATTTTATTATTATGGTGTGAATAGAAATGTATGTAATCATTTTTGTGTGTGGTTTTGCGGTGAACTTTGAAGGATAGTTTATTATTGGATTTTATTATAAGTATGTCCAGAAAAGGTAATGAGTTATTGTTTTCTGTTTCATATGTAAACTTTATGGAAGGTTCAACTGAGTTTAATTTGTCTCTAATGATATTTATGCGCGTATTTTCAGGAAGAAAAATTAAAATGTCGTCAATGTATCTAAAATATTCTGTGTTTGGAGGTAATCTGAATTTGAAAGGACCAGATTCTAGGAATTCTAAGAAAAGGCAAGCTAATACTCCACTAAGAGGGTTACCCATAGGAAGGCCAAAATTTTGTTTACAGAAATTGTTATTGAAGTGAAAATAAGTCATGTTAGTTATAAGTCTAATGATTTTTATAAGAGTGTCGGGAGGAAAAGGTAAGCTAATGTTAGATTTTTAAAAATGTTTAAGGAGTAAATTCAAACATTTTTTAATGGGGACATTAGTATATAATGATGTTATATCTAAGCTGTGTATAGTTTTGTTTTGTACGTTAATGTTTTTTTTATTTTGTTCAGTAAATCTCCGGAGTTCTTTATGTGGGAGGTGCTGATAATCAATAAATTACATAAAAAAACACTCATTTTATTTCTGTTACAAACTTATATTTGAATTTCAACAGATATATCTTTTTCCCAATAAGAATATTAACTTGCGTTCATAGTTTTAAAATTACATTAACGACTATATGACGCCACTAAAATTTCTTCTCTTTAACAGCGCCAGCCTACCCCCTCTTTTTTGAATTTGCAACGTCTTTTTTCCGTTTCTCTGAAATAGAACTGCGTCACACTGTGCACGTGAAACATTTTAAAATATTTTGTACTGGTATTTTTTGTTTCTACATCTCATTCATCCAGGGAAGTCTCGAAATAAAGACGAAACGTTGATGAACACATAATACGGTTTGTTCCTTTTTATTTTCTCTATTTAGTCGAAATACTATTTCCATCATTTTCATCATATATATGTATGCATATATATATGTATATATATATGTATATTTATGTATATATATGTATATATATATATATATATATATATATATATAATAAACACATGACAAAAATCTGATTTCAGAATTTCATGATAATTACAATACAATTTATTTTTCAGTTACGTTGGCATTTACAATTATTGACAGTGACTCTTCCGTATCGTAAAATCATTAATTTAATTATTATATCAATCAGTTAATCTAAGAGAAGTCCGGGTAAAGTACATTGAGAATAGTGGTTATTATGTCGAAAAATAAATATTGACGCAAAAAAGGTCGCTCGTCTAAATAGTATTACTCTCCTCTTCGTCGCTCCTCAACTTCATGAGTTAAACCTAGGTAGGAGGCTTTAATTTTATCGGGAGACTGTCGTTTTCACACCCACCCACACACACACACATATATATACATATATATATATATATATATATATATATATATATATAATTATTTTTTACTGTAATAATTAAATACCTACAGACACTAGTGTTTCATCCTTTCGGGAATCTTCGGTGTAGAGTGTCACGATTAATACCAGTCGAACGATTTGAACCCCGAAACACGAGGCATCTATGGCTGGATTAGCGGAGACCTAATCCATTCGGCTACCATTAACCGCGGAAAAAAACGTTGAATTTAAATACCTTAATTATAAATGTTCATTTACGTCAGTCATGGTAATCTAATCGTTATACGATGATCTATTGAATTGGCCGACTTTAATTCAACTGAAAGTACCCAACGATAAGAAACGAATTTTTTAAAGGGGCTGACATATATATATATATATATATATATATATATATATATATATATATATATATATATATATATATATATATATATACTTTATGGCTTTGTGTGCCTATGAGTTAGTAAACTGAGCCAGAAATAAATGATTTAGGTTCGTGATATCGTTATATTTGCAAAAGAAGTTCGGATACAAATTATTAGACAGTGTGCTGTAGTGCGCATAAATAAAATGATCTCGGGGTCGTTACGAAATCGAAGATTTATATGCATTTAATGAGAGATATTCTCGCGAGGATGCAAAACTTAACCGAGGAAAACAATCTAAATGTAGGGAAATACAATGAAAGAAACTTAACTAAACAATAGTAGATGAAAAGGTTTTCGCATTAAAGAAACCTTGCTCAGAAATATAAAGAAAGCCAATGAATATAATTAAATAAAAATTAAATTACAAGTCTAACCATTCGAATTCCCCAATGGCGTTATATATATATATATATATATATATATATATATATATATATATATATATATATATATATATATATATATTTAAAGGAGATTAGAACAATAGCCTAAAGAGCTGAGTGTATTTTAATGTAACAGTGAAATTACTAGTTTAATTAAAATACAGGAAATAGAAAGTGCTCGTTGTAATTTAGATATATAATAAGCTCGATAGTTAAATGTCCTAGAGCTAATTCAATATTAAGTAATGTGATTTATAATTTAAAATTTAAAAATCAAATTTTAATTAAATTAAAAATCCGTTTCATAAGAAGGAACAACAACAAAATCAATTATCGGTACGATCGTTTCGGAAAACAATGCTTTTTATTGTGGTATACATCAAGTTATGTAGAATAATTATATATAGTTTTTTGGTAAGCAAGGTCTCCTCATCAGCAAATTTTGGAGGGTTTTATTGAATTTAAAAGACACCATAAATAAACCTAGCATTAAAAGTAAGGCAGATGAATCTGAAAAATTGAAATAAAAGGTCTGGATTTAAAATTTATAAGAAAATTAATATGGGTTAGAGATAGAAATAAGTAGAGAAAAATATATATTTTTGAATTTACATAATAAATTTGCTTTAAAAATATACAGAGATATTTACCTTTTAATTTTTCTTTTTTTGAAATCAGGAACTGTGGTTAAAGTAGTCATTTAGATGTTTGCTATAGCTTTTTATCTTATTGAATGATGAATTTTAAAAAGGGGGAACACTCGTGCAATAAATTGTTTCCGTTAGCGTATTTTTGATTTAAAGACGCTACGGTTTATATATAAAGAGAATATTGTTATTACATGTTTTAAGGGGAGATAATTGTCATGTTTTCTTGACTTTATTTATTATTTATTTGACGGGTGTAAGGGAGGTAATTAGTCTAACTTAATTTATTAAAAAAATAAAATAAAAATAAAAAAAATAAAAAAAATAATTGTAATCTATTTTTACTAATAAGTAATTTTTTTAAATAAGTAATTTTTAATGATTATTATTAAAAATAGATTACAATTATTTTTTTTATTTATTTACTTTTTTTTAGCAATAAGCATATTTGGGAGTCTTCAATAGTGGCGTATGCACTGAAGGGGAGTAGAGGGTTTTCCAGGCGATTATTATATATGAAACTTTAAATAAGGCAGCGTGGGATTTTAACAGGATGGGGGTATAATACCTACTCCCTATAGCGTACTCTATACCTCTACCGCCCATTCCTGTAAAAATTCCACTCTAACATTTTGAGGTAACATATTTATCTAATAATCGTCTGGATAATTCCCTGTCCCTCCTTTGAGTTTTACCTCCTATACCTATAGTCTATTTTATTTAAAGCTCGTGTCGCGGGGTTCGAATCGTTCAACTGGTAGTAATCGTGACACCCTGCACTGAAGAATCCCGAAAGGATGAAACACTAGTGTCTGTAGGTATTTAATTATTATAGTAAAAAAATAATTATGGCAGCCCCTTTAAGAAATTCGTTTCTTATCGTTGAGCACTTTCAGTTGAATTAAAAGTCGGTCAATTTAGCTCTTATGCGTAGATCATCGTATAACGATTTGATCACTGTCTGTCTGACGTAATGAACATTTAAATTAAAATGTATTAAATTCAACGCTATTTCACACGGTTAATGGTAGCCGAATAGATACGGCCTCCGCTAATCGAGCTAGAGATGTCTCGTGTCGCGGGGTTCGAATCGTTCGACTGGTAGTAATCGTGACACCCTGCACTGAAGAATCCCGAAAGGATGAAACACTAGTGTCTGTAGGTATTTAATTATTATAGTAAAGAAAATAATTATATATATATATATATATATATATATATATATAAAGCTATATATATATATATATATATATATATATATAGTAGAAATGGTAGTTAAGAAAAACCTGAAGAAAGTGCATAATACTGTTGTAGAGCAAATATGCGTTTTATTTTTTATTACCGTATTTTTCTGTTAAGTTACATTTTTGTTTCGGCTACACGACCGTTTTTTGGCCGTCATGTAGCTTCCTCAGACTTTTACAGAATCCGTTTCTGTAAAAGTCTGAACTTAACAGAAAAATACGGTAATAAAAATAAAACGTATATATATATATATATATATATATATATATATATATATATATATATATATATATATATATATACCAGCAAAAGTACCCGTCGTTGACTGGGTTCAAAAACAGCCTACTGATAATGGACTCTAATTTATTAAAGTATGATAGGTTATGGAAAGGAAGGGTCGTAAAGAGATAGCTTCGAATTTTGGGGTATCAAAACCAAAGCAAAATATGATGAAAGTAAAAATAAAATAGATAAACCCCATAATTCATTATGACATACCTGTTCACACTGAAACAATTATAACAATATTCTGTGGATCTATATTAAAAAACCTTGTTAAACTTTGTGACACATTTCCATTCTATGGAGGTCAAGCGCGAACGAACAACCCATAATTTTATTATACCATATTTCTTCAAACTGAAACATAATTATCAAAGTATACTTACGCAGATAGATATGAAAAGTCTTTATTAAAGTCAGTGCCTATTTCCATTCTATGGAGGCCAGGCGCGAACGCAGACCCCACAATTTTATTATACCATCTCCATTTAAGTTAAAACATACTTATCAAAGCATTATTATGTACATCTATATCAAGAACACTTGTAAACGTTGTTTTTTTTTGTATTTTTAAATATTTTATTTCCATACTTTGTGGACCAGGTGCGAACGCAGACCCCACAATTTTTATTAACCACCGTTCTGCCAGATCAACATATCCATTCCTGTGTCTTTGTACATCTTCTATCATTATATGTAATCAGTTTTTTTAAAATAGTCAACCATATAGGCCACTATTCGTGACCAGACACACACACACATGCACACAGAGAGACATTCAGCTTTATATATATATATATATATATATATATATATATATATATATATATATATATAGTAAGTTATAAAATATAGATACCGATTAAGCTATACTCAATATTCCACGTTTCATCCACTCTAGGACTCTTCAGGCTCATGCGCGAATTTTGTGGTTGTCTGTCGTTTTTATATACAACCTTTTATTGAGATTTTAGTTAGCCAATCAGCTTTCTAGTATCTGTTGCGCTCTTCCTATCAGCCAATGAACATGCAATTACCGGACAAATGCCTATTTGGCTTCTGGTTGACCCGTTCCTTTGTGTTTGCTCTATTTAGCCTGGATATCTAGTTTATTGACCTGTTTTAAATCTAGGTTAGGGTTTTTTATGTTAGTTTATATATATATATATGATTGATATGTAGTTTGCTTGAAGCATTGTGTGGGATAGGTGTGTAAAAGAGATTTAGAAGGCTGTCACAATGCGAGGAATGAATTATAGTCGCTGTTGGTAAGAGCAGACGAGAACAAGTGGCGTTTTACAAATCATTAAGTACATATATATATTTTTTTTTTTCGGTCCTTCATCCAGCATGCTTTGAATCGACCTGTTACGCACACCATTTGAAAAGGGAAAATTTTTTCCGAAATTAATAATGGAATACGTCGCATAGGCTTACAAGTTACAAGTAAGACATTTTACCATACAACTGAATAAATATATATATAAAAAAAGCCTTCTAAATCTCTTTTACACACACACACACACACACACACACACATATATATACATATATTCGTGATATTTATGTATATTTATGTTTATTTAATTTATTTGTTTATTTTGTATTGTTTTTGTTAGTTTTAAAATTATTTTGTGTCGCTATCCTAGAGTAAATTTTAACCTGTGGACACAGTTGTTCAATATTTCCCTTTTATAGTTTAATAGATGTTGGGGTTCTTTAAAGTATAGGATAGCAAATTTTTCATGAAGGCATAATCTACATGGTTTGTCTAGGTCTCTACATGTGGTAGCTTGTATTATTATTTTCCATTCGACTACCGGCGAATATCCGCTTTCCTTGAGTTCCCAGTATTTATTTGCTAGCGTTGTTTTCATACGGTGTTTTTTATTGTTGAATGTACTTTTGTGGTCATAGTATCGGGTTTTGAAATCTAAGGAAGTCATACCTACTAATATTTCTTGTTATTCGGGGTTTACTTCTCAAATATTGTGGCCTGGTAAACTACGCTTTTGGTTAGACATTTATTTTGAAGTGGGCAAAGTGTGCGGTGTCTGCAGTTGCATTTATCTTGTTGGTTATTAGTATTTTTTATTTTTATTTCTAGTATGGTTGTTGTTGTTGTCCGTGGTTGGTTTATTATTATTATTATTATTATTATTATTATTATTATTATTATTATTATTATTTCTGCTAGTGTTAGTTTTATTTTTGTCAAGGTGTCTATTCTTTATTATTTATTTTGTTGTTGTTTACATTGCTTTTATTTAATATTTTGTTTTTATAAGGTTCTTTAATTATCATCTCTAAATTTTCGCAGCAGCTGTAGGATAACTTTAAGGTATTTTTATTGAAAATTTTGTGTAAAGAGTTGGTTGCGAGAAAGTGTTTTTCAATAAGATCTAGAAATTTCTTGCCAAGTTTTGTTTTTAACATTTAACTGTATGGGGCCATATACCAAATTATAGTTCTTTTTCTTCTATTTTTAATTTATTATAGTTATTGGTGTTTTTTTGCTTATATTTGATATCGATATTTTTGTATCCTCTATTTTTTAGGGCTGTTTCATAGATATTTGTTGACCTGTTAAATACATTTCCATCGCTTGACTTATTGCTGAGTCTACGTACGATCGAGTTAGGAATCTGTTTCATAATTGATGGTGGGTGATTGGACTTAGGGTTTACGTATATTGGAGTAGCGTTATCTTTTAAGTAGGGTTCGTATGTGTTTTTTTTTCTAAATTTAACGTGACGCCCAGGAAGTTTGTTGTTTTTATGTTAGATCGTGTGATTTTAGGCCTAATTTTTTCACGTATATATATATATATATATATATATATATATATATATATATATATATATATATACGTTTTATTTTTTTTACCGTATCTTTCTGTTAAATTACATTATTGTTTCGGCTACTCGGCCGTTTTTTTGCCATCTGTAGCGTCCTCAGACTTTTACAGAAATGTTCGCTATTTTGGGACAAACTAGCGAACATTTCTGTAAAAGTCTGAGGACGCTACAGACGGCCAAAAAACGGCCGAGTAACCGAAACAATAATGTAACTTAACAGAAAGATACGTTAATAAAAAATAAAACGCATATTTGCTCTACAAAAGTTTTGAGCACTTTCTTCAGTTTTTATTGATTACCATGTCCACTATATACATATATATATATATATATATATATATATATATATATATATGAAGAGAAAAAGAGAAATAGAGAAGGTGTGAGTATTATTGAACAGTACATTGTCGATTATAACAAATTACGCCATAACTTGATGTTACGACTTATATAAATATCTAAATATTTTCCAGGAAGATAGAAAATACACCTCTTTGTCAAGGCTTATTCCACAAGGAATAGATTGTTATATCGTGATGATCGAAATAAAAAGAAAATGCCCCCTCATCTCCACCGATTCCAACTCGTATTATTTGTCGTCGTCTGCTCGGTGTGCGGATTAATACGCAATTTATCAATAAGCATTCTCATATTTCCATGCTTTTTTGCGGTTTTTTTTGCATGCATTCTGCTTTAGAAGTAAGGAAGGATAAAGAAAAAAAAAACTTTCTTTTTTCCTTTTCTTTTACGGAGGAAATGACTTTCAAAAAGATGAGTTATCTCTCCTTTCGACCCATGTCTTTCCTGTTAGGTGTCTGCGCAGAATCAGGAGGCTGATTTGTCGAAAGGTGGGGTAAAATATCTTTAACCCACAGTCTGTCATCCGCCAGGTTTTTTATTTATTTATTTTATTTTATTTTATTTTTTTGGTAGTTGGTTTTGTTAAGGGCTGACATATTTGTAGACGAGTAAATAAACATACAAATAAGAGCGACAAGAATAACAGACTGAATCTGACTTAATTTGTGTTTGTATTGCATACATATGCCAATTCTTAATCCCTCACATAAACACATACCTATGCGCTAAGAAAATAATGCTACACAAAGTTGATAGTAAATATGATGAACGGACAAATACTACACGGCTCCTAAAAGAAGGCGGTAATTCCTAGGATGTTTGTCCCATGACAACAAATCATATATTATATTATCACTTGTCCCCTAAAGGCTATTCATGAAATGTGCATTACGTGCAGAACAGTTACTGTATAACCCTCCTTCAATATCCCACAATCAACACAAGAAAATGAAATAATGTCTCGACGCAATGTATAATAACCACAGAACAGATGCTACACTATGCTCTAAAAGGAATATCTTAATACAAAAAACATAGTATGATGATTGTGGCTTCCTTCAGTCGTGACAGATAATGGATACCCACTGTAAGGGTGTCTGCACGTGAAATTCGTGGCATTGCCAGATTGGACAGAGGATAAATAATAATAAATAAAAGTAGAAACAACTTTCAGGCATAAGCCTGACGAATCTTAGCGTGAATGAAACGCGGAATATTCTGTGTAGCTTAATCGCCATATATATTTTTATAACTTACTATATATATATATATATATATATATATATATGTATATATATATATATATATATATATATATATATATATATACTAGCGGGGGTACCCGGCGTTGCCCGAGTGTTTGTTTCCGGGACGGGGGGGGGGGGGGTTTAAAAAATGTTATGGTAGGTAAGTAAGAAGGATCAAACCCGGAGTCATGAGTAAAAGTAGGAAAATAAAGTGTGAAAAAAAACAAAAAAAAAACATCTGCAACGTTAACAGTTCGGCCACCAAGAAAAGTCCATTCCAGTTGTTTAGGAAAAAAAAACGACTACGGTAGGTCGGCGCGAACGTGAAAATATAATGTGAATTGTCCAGCACGCTAACCACTACGCCACAGAGTACTGCAGCTTAGTTTAGTGATTTTAAATAACTTCACATGAAAGAACTACGAAGCCAAACCGGTGTTCTCTTCTCAACTGTTCCTTGTGAACGATCCCCAAACGGTGTTAAGTGGTGGCAGGGGGAGGAGGAATTTATTAGAGAGAAAATATTTTACCACTTCCATTGATCTTAACCGATTCTGGCCGTGACTTCTCAGCAGAAAAAGTATAGAAATCTAAGATTATCGAGGAATTTGAGAAATAATAAGCCTATAACACACCTCAGATATTGTTCTGCCGTTTGTGCATATTATATTTGCATGAAATATCTTGATTTTTAATCCTATTAATGTCAAAATCAGACGGGAAAAAATGAGTTCATTTTATTTATATAGATATATATATATATGTGTGTGTGTGGGTGTGTGTGTATGTGTGTGTGTGTATTAGTAAGTTATGAAAATATATATGGCAATTAAGCTACACATAATATTCCGCGTTTTATTCTCGTGAGAATTCGTCAGACTTATGCGAAAAGCTGTGGTTATCGCGCGTTTATATATACGCACATGCTGTTGAATTTTCTAGATAGCCACTCAACTTCCTAGTTGCCTCCGCGCCCATTCTAATCGGCCAATATGCGGGCACTTACAGGACAAAGACACATTTGACCTCCGGTTCACCCCTTTTATATCCATCTGTAATAGAAAGCTGACCCACTTTCAGCCTAGGTGTATTTATATATGTTATTTGGTGCTTTAATCTAATGTGCGTATATATAAACGCGTGATAACCAAAGCTTTGGACAAAAGTCTGACGAATGCCCACGAGAAGGAACCGCGGAATATTCTGTGTAGCCTAATTCACATATATATTTTCGTAACTTACTACCTAGCTCTACCTATGTATTGAGCACTATTGAAGTACATACTGAAAATGTATGCATAAAATTATATCTTCGTATATTTATTTATGTGATAAAATGAAGTTATCATATATATATATATATATATATATATAATTATTTTATTTTTTTTACTATAATAATTAAATTAACTAACGCCATATATATATATATATATATATATATATATATATATATAATAAAAGAAATATTGTCTGTTTGTGTGAGAATTCGTTCCTCATGGATTCCTAAACAGCTGGGCCGATTTTAATGAAATTTCATACAAATATACTATATATATCTCGCAGTGTTCTTAAATAGGTTTTGTATCGAATCGGAATATCTTGGATATATATATATATATATATATATATATATATATATATATATATATTTATATGTAAAAGAAATATTGTCTGTTTGTGTGAGAATTCGTTTCTCATGGATTCCTTAACAGCGGGGCCGATTTTAATGAAATTTCACACAAATATACTATATATATATATCTCGTAGTGTTCTTAAATAACCATATTTTCATTGATCTTGACGTGCATTAAACTTTAAAAGCCCTTAAACGAATAAAGCGATAGTATTCACCAGTGGATTAGTTTGGAAACAGTTTTCCGATTTTCTTTTGAGTTGTTCATGATCTGAGTAGATTTTGAACAGCGTTTAAAATGATACACAGTCAATCCATGTCAATGAAACCATTTTACGTCTCTAAAACACGCAACATAGTTTATCAACATGTAATCTGTATTTTACCTCTCACATTTGTGATCGATTATTGGTTTCTTTCCGATACACTAACGCCATATATATATATATATATATATATATATATATATATATATATATATATATAATAAAAGAAATATTGTCTGTTTGTGTGAGAATTCGTTCCTCATGGATTCCTAAACAGCTGGGCCGATTTTAATGAAATTTCATACAAATATACTATATATATCTCGCAGTGTTCTTAAATAGGTTTTGTATCGAATCGGAATATCTTGGATAAGTATCGATGATCGATAATCAAAAAATCCTTTGGAATACGTAACATAGAATATAATACCTTATACAGCCTAACAAGTGGATTTTAGAAGGTTTTTACCACACAAGCAGAAGAATCCGGCATACCAAATTAACCTCAGATGCTTTGATATGACAGAGGTTAGTTTGAAATTAATGTTTCTGTTTAAAGCACAAGTGAGCTATGGTAATTGACATTTTCATTTTAAACTTTTATTCAAGCCAGTATCGCCGCACAAGTAGAAATATTGTTACATGATAAGAGCTGTCCCTTTTTCATGTAAGTATCAAAATAGAGAGATCTACTTAAAATGAAAATAAAATGAGAGAAAGCAGAAATCGAACCCTGTAAATAGGTTTTAAAGAACAATAGGTTTGAATGGAATGTCCAGTAAATTGTTAATTCTGATGAAATAAATAATAAATAAACTATTCATTGTTAAAAGAATGTGGATAATAAAATATGGGTTAAATGAATTAGATATGTAGGTTGAATTCCTTTGTGAAAACAACAAAGAAAAAATAGGTTATTGAGAAATCAGAATGTTCGGAAACGTGCGACTCGCGCATGTTGATGGCACGTGAATTGTAGTCACGTGGTCGGACATGCATGGATTTCTCAATATAGGAAATGAGAGTTAGTTAGTTAATGTAAAAAGTTAGTGTGAAACTCAGGGGGAGTTTGAGAACGACGGACGATAGTCTGGAGTTTGGAATTCGAACGTCTAGGAAGCGAGACGGTCACTTTGAAACTTTATATGTGAAGCTTTGAATTCTTGGACGCAAAGCCCCCAACCGGCCAGGGAAGAATAAATGTTCAACATGTTTTTATAACTGCCGTCTCCTGTGTCCATCATTACATGAAAAAGGTATTGTCTATTTATGTGTACAAACTATTTGAAATTCATCATCTAAAGAATATATGTGTTAGGAAGTAAATGTGTCTATTTATGTTATACAAAAACTCCCGTTCATACGAACTGTAAAAGCATAAATGCCAACCTGTCAATCCATCAGCATAAATGCAAACCTCTCAATTATCGGTCTGTCTATCTAGATATGAAAACACTTTCTCAAAATGTATTGATATGCAATCTCTTTCAATTATAAACTCTCAAACTCTCTTTATATACTCTCTTGTTAATGTCCCAATCCCATCAGTTACAACATGAACGCTCCTAAATCTGTCTCATCTCTCTTAAGACAATTACACTTATCTTTAATAATAATAGTAAAATATAACAAGATCAGACACAACATATGAACAATACGATGCGTTTGAAATGAATATCTCTGTTTATAGCGCAATTAAACCATGACATCTGACTCTTGCATTTACAACTTTAATTCAAGCATATATTATATATAACAATAATCTCATAAAATCAACAGTGGATTCTCTACAGTGCAATGTAAAATACAATCTCTTATGGACTAATCCCTGTATGTGAAGCTTCTTTCCGGTGCGGCTTGATGGGTTCAAAACTTGAGCAGGCAATCGATCGATTTGATTGAAAAATGGGTGCTTTCACCGATTTCGATGAATATAAAAATATGGGAGTGCGAAACTACAGTTGACCATCAATTAATCCTTGGCAACGCCGTGTCACCCTGCTAGTGTATATATATATATATATATATATATATATATATATATATATATATATATATATATATAGTAAGTTAAAAAATGTATATGGCGATTAAGCTATACTGAATATTCTGCGTTTCATCCACTCTGGGACTCTTCAGGCTTATGCGCATAAGCCTGAAGAGTCCTAGAGTAGATGAAACGCGGAATATTCAGTGTAGCTTAATCGCCATATACATTTTATAACTTACTAACTATCTCTACCTACATATTGAACACTTTTGGAGTAAATAATTAAAGTTTGCTCATAAATCTATACTTTCGTACATTAATTTTATGTGAGTAAATTAAGTAGTTATATATATATATGTGTGTGTGTCTGTGTGTCTGTATGTGTGCATGTTAAGACAACATTATTCTTTTCCTTAAGCACGTTTTATTAAATAATATTGAACAGTCCTATGCACATATTTTAGTTTCAATACTTTTAATTTTCTAAATGGTTTTCTTTGCGTTAGACAGAATACACTGAAACGACCACAAAACGCATCGAAGCACAGAAATTAGGAACTTGTGATTTTTGGAAAATTTACAACAGTGTAGTAAATAATGGGCAATTAACGATTCCCCCACTATCAAACGATCATGAGGTGGTTTGCACGGCAAATGAGAAGGCTAGCCTGCTCGCCAGTCAGTTTGCCTCAAACAACACATTGGACCCGCCACACTAGATGATTTGAAAATCACCCCTTCTCAGGTACATGGTATCATAAAAAACCTAGACACTTCAAAAGCATATGGATCCGACCTCATCCTGGCTGTGCTATTAAAAAAATGCTCCGCTGAGGTTGTTCCCATTCTCTCCAAACTTTACAACAAAGGCCTAAACGAATCTTGCTTTCCTGACTGCTGGAAAACCGCTTCTGTAGTATTAGTTTTCAAGAATTCTGGAGAAAGAACTGATCTATTAAATTATCTCCCCATATTTGAGTCCTTAATTAATCAAGCCCTAGCCCATCATCTTACCGCTGCTAAACTCCTGACCGACAATCAATATGGATTTAGGCAAGCCCGTTCCACAGCACATATCGTAACTGTAATCTCTGAACGTATATACCGTTCATTGGGCAAAACAGGGGAGGGTAGAGCGGTAGCTTTCGATATATCTAAAGCTCTTGACAGGTTATGGCACGATGGTCTTCTAAGGGAAATTAGATCATATGGTATCACTGGAAGAATACGTAATGTAATAAAATCCTTCTTAAGTAAGAGAAACATCCAGGTTTGTCCTCGATGGTCGTACATCTAAACAATATGATATAAATGCGGGTGTACCTCGGGGGTCTATCCTTGGACCTTTAATATTCTTGATATACATGAATGATCTTCCTGATAAAATTGTTTCTGAAATGGGTGTATTTGCTGAGGACACCACTCTCTATAACAGGCAGAAGAGGAAAACAAATGAACTAACGAAATGACAGAAACACTAGAGAATGACCTCCAATCTGTAGTGGAATTGGGACAAAAATGGATGGCCACATTCAATGCTGCCAAGACTTAGCTTTTTTCTTTCAATAACTACAAGAAACCTTCACTACCACTAATAGCAAGGGGCAAGAACACATTACCCGAAAGTACTTCCTTTAAACTCCTCGGAACATTAACTGGAATAGATACCTTGAGATATTTGCCAAAGCTACTGCGAAGAAGGTGGGCTCCCACTACCGTGCTAGAAAGCTACTTACGCCTGAAAGTATCTTGCACCTCTATAAGGTCACCATTCGCCCATGTATGGAGTGCTGTTGTCACATTTTGGCTGGTGATTCGGCTACTGTCTCTCACCCCTTAAAAGGGTCCAAAAGAGAGTCGACAACCTGATAGGTCCTTAACTGTCATCTAAACTTCAACCTCTGTCCCATCGACGAAATGTTGCATCCCTCTGCCTGTTCTACAAGTACTTTAATCGTGAATGTTCTGACGAATTACAAGCACTTGTACCCCCTCGACGTGAATACCCCAAGCAGCTTAATCCCACCCCTTCACAATAGAGATCCCTAGGTGTAACAAAGCTTTCTACTCCAATAGTTTTTTCCCCAGAACTGCTAGACTTTGGAATTCCCTTCCGAGATTCTGCTTTCTAAACTGTACTGACGTGCTGAAGTTCAATTGTAATGTGAACAGACATCTTCCTACTTATCCCCCTTCATAATACACCTGCAACTTATGTCTCCGATAGTAACTCCATACTTAAAAGTGGCAATGTGCCTTGTTTAGGGTGGAAATTGAATTAAAAACTGGCTGATGTAGTTATCAAAATCGTGAATTCATGGAGTTGATGAGGTTAAAGTTAATAGGTGCGAAAATGGAAAAGTGAAAAGTCAACTACACAACAAAATGGAAAAGTGAAAAGTAAACTACACAACAAAATGGAAAAGTGAAAAGTAAACTACACAACAAAATGGAAAAGTGAAAAGTCAACTACACAACAAAATGGAAAAGTGAAAATAAACTACACAACAAAATAGAAAAGTGGAAAGTAAACTACACAACAAAATAGAAAAGTGAAAAGTAAACGACACAATAAAATGGAAAAGTGAAAATAAACTACACAACAAAATGGAAAAGTGAAAGGTAAACTACACAACAAAATGGAAAAGTGAAAAGTAAACGACACAACAAAATGGAAAAGTGAAAAGTAAACTACACAACAAAATGGAAAAGTGAAAATAAACTACACAACAAAATGGAAAAGTGAATAGTAAACTACACAACAAAACAGAAAAGTGAAAAGTAAACGACACAACAAAATGGAAAAGTGAAAACTAAACTACACAACAAAATGGAAAAGTGAAAACTAAACTACACAACAAAATGGAAAAGTGAAAAGTAAACTACACAACAAAATGGAAAAGTGAAAAGTAAACTACACAACAAAATGGAAAAGTGAAAAGTAAACGACACAACAAAATGGAAAAGTGAAAATAAACTACCCAACAAAATAGAAAAGTGAAAAGTAAACTACACAACAAAATGGAAAAGTGAAAAGTAAACTACACAACAAAATGGAAAAGTGAAAAGTAAACTACACAACAAAATGGAAAAGTGAAAATAAACTACACAACAAAATAGAAAAGTGAAAAGTAAACTACACAACAAAATGGAAAAGTGAAAAGTAAACTACACAACAAAATGGAAAAGTGAAAATAAACTACCCAACAAAATAGAAAAGTGAAAAGTAAACTACAAAAAAAAGGGAAAATTGAAAAGTAAACTACACAACAAAATGGAAAAGTGAAAGGTAAACTACACAACAAAATGGAAAAGTGAAAAGTAAACTACACAACAAAATGGAAAAGTGAAAAGTCAACTACACAACAAAATAGAAAAGTGAAAATAAACTACACAACAAAATGGAAAAGTGAAAATAAACTACACAACAAAATGGAAAAGTGAAAAGTAAACTACACAACAAAATAGAAAAGTGAAAAGTAAACTACACAACAAAATGGAAAAGTGAAAATAAACTACACAACAAAATGGAAAAGTGAAAATAAACTACACAATTAAATGGAAAAGTGAAAATAAACGACACAACAAAATAGAAAAGTGAAAAGTAAACTACACAACAAAATGGAAAAGTGAAAAGTAAACTACACAACAAAATGGAAAAGTGAAAAGTAAACTACACAACAAAATGGAAAAGTGAAAATAAACTACACAACAAAATAGAAAAGTGAAAAGTAAACTACACAACAAAATGGAAAAGTGGAAAGTAAACTACACAACAAAATAGAAAAGTGAAAAGTAAACGACACAACAAAATGGACAAGTGAAAAGTAAACTACACAACTATATGGAAAAGTGAAAAGTAAACTACACAACAAAATGGAAAAGTGAAAATAAACTACACAACAAAATAGAAAAGTGAAAAGTAAACTACACAACAAAATGGAAAAGTGAAAAGTAAACTACACAACAAAATGGAAAAGTGAAAATAAACTACACAACAAAATGGAAAAGTGAAAATAAACTACACAACAAAATGGAAAAGTGAAAATAAACTACACAACAAAATGGAAAAGTGAAAATAAACTACACAACAAAATGGAAAAGTGAAAAGTAAACTACACAACAAAATGGAAAAGTGAAAAGTAAACTACACAACAAAATGGAAAAGTGAAAATAAACTACACAACAAAATAGAAAAGTGAAAAGTAAACGACACAACAAAATGGAAAAGTGAAAAGTAAACTACACAACAAAATGGAAAAGTGAAAAGTAAACTACACAACAAAATGGAAAAGTGAAAATAAACTACACAACAAAATAGAAAAGTGAAAAGTAAACTACACAACAAAATGGAAAAGTGAAAAGTAAACTACACAACAAAATGGAAAAGTGAAAAGTAAACTACACAACAAAATGGAAAAGTGAAAAGTAAACTACACAACATAATGGAAAAGTGAAAAATAAACTACACAACAAAATAGAAAAGTGAAAAGTAAACGACACAACAAAATGGAAAAGTGAAAAGTAAACAACACAACAAAATGGAAAAGTGAAAAGTAAACGACACAACAAAATGGAAAAGTGAAAAATAAACTACACAACAAAATAGAAAAGTGAAAATAAACTACACAACAAAATAGAAAAGTGAAAAGTAAACGACACAACAAAATGGAAAAGTGAAAAGTAAACTACACAACAAAATGGAAAAGTGAAAAGTAAACTACACAACAAAATGGAAAAGTGAAAAGTAAACTACACAACAAAATAGAAAAGGGAAAAGTAAACTACACAACAAAATGGAAAAGTGAAAATAAACTACACAACAAAATAGAAAAGTGAAAAGTAAACGACACAACAAAATGGAAAAGTGAAAAGTAAACTACACAACAAAATAGAAAAGTGAAAAGTAAACTACACAACAAAATGGAAAAGTGAAAATAAACTACACAACAAAATGGAAAAGTGAAAAGTAAACGACACAACACATAGGAAAAGTGAGAAGTAAACTACACAACAAAATGGAAAAGTGAAAAGTAAACTACACAACATAATGGAAAAGTGAAAATAAACTACACAACAAAATGGAAAAGTGAAAATAAACTACACAACAAAATGGAAAAGTGAAAAGTAAACTACACAACAAAATGGAAAAGTGAAAAATAAACTACACAACAAAATGGAAAAGTGAAAAGTAAACTACACAACATAATGGAAAAGTGAAAATAAACTACACAACAAAATGGAAAAGTGAAAATAAACAACACAACAAAATGGAAAAGTGAAAATAAACTACACAACAAAATGGAAAAGTGAAAATAAACTACACAACAAAATGGAAAAGTGAAAAGTAAACTACACAACAAAATGGAAAAGTGAAAATAAACTACACAACAAAATGGAAAAGTGAAAAGTAAACTACACAACATAATGGAAAAGTGAAAATAAACTACACAACAAAATGGAAAAGTGAAAATAAACTACACAACAAAATGTAAAAGTGAAAATAAACTACACAACAAAATAGAAAAGTGGAAAGTAAACTACACAACAAAATAGAAAAGTGAAAAGTAAACGACACAATAAAATGGAAAAGTGAAAATAAACTACACAACAAAATGGAAAAGTGAAAGGTAAACTACACAACAAAATGGAAAAGTGAAAAGTAAACGACACAACAAAATGGAAAAGTGAAAAGTAAACTACACAACAAAATGGAAAAGTGAAAATAAACTACACAACAAAATGGAAAAGTGAATAGTAAACTACACAACAAAACAGAAAAGTGAAAAGTAAACGACACAACAAAATGGAAAAGTGAAAACTAAACTACACAACAAAATGGAAAAGTGAAAAGTAAACTACACAACAAAATGGAAAAGTGAAAAGTAAACTACACAACAAAATGGAAAAGTGAAAAGTAAACTACACAACAAAATGGAAAAGTGAAAAGTAAACGACACAACAAAATGGAAAAGTGAAAATAAACTACCCAACAAAATAGAAAAGTGAAAAGTAAACTACACAACAAAATGGAAAAGTGAAAAGTAAACTACACAACAAAATGGAAAAGTGAAAAGTAAACTACACAACAAAATGGAAAAGTGAAAATAAACTACACAACAAAATAGAAAAGTGAAAAGTAAACTACACAACAAAATGGAAAAGTGAAAAGTAAACTACACAACAAAATGGAAAAGTGAAAATAAACTACCCAACAAAATAGAAAAGTTAAAAGTAAACTACAAAAAAAAAGGGAAAATTGAAAAGTAAACTACACAACAAAATGGAAAAGTGAAAGGTAAACTACACAACAAAATGGAAAAGTGAAAAGTAAACTACACAATAAAATGGAAAAGTGAAAAGTCAACTACACAACAAAATAGAAAAGTGAAAATAAACTACACAACAAAATGGAAAAGTGAAAATAAACTACACAACAAAATGGAAAAGTGAAAAGTAAACTACACAACAAAATAGAAAAGTGAAAAGTAAACTACAAAACAAAATGGAAAAGTGAAAACTAAACTACACAACAAAATGGAAAAGTGAAAATAAACTACACAATTAAATGGAAAAGTGAAAATAAACGACACAACAAAATAGAAAAGTGTAAAGTAAACTACACAACAAAATGGAAAAGTGAAAAGTAAACTACACAACAAAATGGAAAAGTGAAAAGTAAACTACACAACAAAATGGAAAAGTGAAAATAAACTACACAACAAAATAGAAAAGTGAAAAGTAAACTACACAACAAAATGGAAAAGTGGAAAGTAAACTACACAACAAAATAGAAAAGTGAAAAGTAAACGACACAACAAAATGGACAAGTGAAAAGTAAACTACACAACAAAATGGAAAAGTGAAAAGTAAACTACACAACAAAATGGAAAAGTGAAAATAAACTACACAACAAAATAGAAAAGTGAAAAGTAAACTACACAACAAAATGGAAAAGTGAAAAGTAAACTACACAACAAAATGGAAAAGTGAAAATAAACTACACAACAAAATGGAAAAGTGAAAATAAACTACACAACAAAATGGAAAAGTGAAAATAAACTACACAACAAAATGGAAAAGTGAAAATAAACTACACAACAAAATGGAAAAGTGAAAAGTAAACTACACAACAAAATGGAAAAGTGAAAAGTAAACTACACAACAAAATGGAAAAGTGAAAATAAACTACACAACAAAATAGAAAAGTGAAAAGTAAACGACACAACAAAATGGAAAAGTGAAAAGTAAACTACACAACAAAATGGAAAAGTGAAAAGTAAACTACACAACAAAATGGAAAAGTGAAAATAAACTACACAACAAAATAGAAAAGAGAAAAGTAAACGACACAACAAAATGGAAAAGTGAAAAGTAAACTACACAACAAAATGGAAAAGTGAAAAGTAAACTACACAACAAAATGGAAAAGTGAAAAGTAAACTACACAACATAATGGAAAAGTGAAAAATAAACTACACAACAAAATAGAAAAGTGAAAAGTAAACGACACAACAAAATGGAAAAGTGAAAAGTAAACTACACAACAAAATGGAAAAGTGAAAAGTAAACTACACAACAAAATGGAAAAGTGAAAAATAAACTACACAACAAAATAGAAAAGTGAAAATAAACTACACAACAAAATAGAAAAGTGAAAAGTAAACGACACAACAAAATGGAAAAGTGAAAAGTAAACTACACAACAAAATGGAAAAGTGAAAAGTAAACTACACAACAAAATGGAAAAGTGAAAAGTAAACTACACAACAAAATAGAAAAGGGAAAAGTAAACTACACAACAAAATGGAAAAGTGAAAATAAACTACACAACAAAATAGAAAAGTGAAAAGTAAACGACACAACAAAATGGAAAAGTGAAAAGTAAACTACACAACAAAATGGAAAAGTGAAAAGTAAACTACACAACAAAATGGAAAAGTGAAAATAAACTACACAACAAAATGGAAAAGTGAAAAGTAAACGACACAACACATAGGAAAAGTGAGAAGTAAACTACACAACAAAATGGAAAAGTGAAAAGTAAACTACACAACATAATGGAAAAGTGAAAATAAACTACACAACAAAATGGAAAAGTGAAAATAAACTACACAACAAAATGGAAAAGTGAAAAGTAAACTACACAACAAAATGGAAAAGTGAAAATAAACTACACAACAAAATGGAAAAGTGAAAAGTAAACTACACAACATAATGGAAAAGTTAAAATAAACTACACAACAAAATGGAAAAGTGAAAATAAACAACACAACAAAATGGAAAAGTGAAAAGTAAACTACACAACAAAATGGAAAAGTGAAAATAAACTACACAACAAAATGGAAAAGTGAAAAGTAAACTACACAACAAAATGGAAAAGTGAAAATAAACTACACAACAAAATGGAAAAGTGAAAAGTAAACTACACAACATAATGGAAAAGTGAAAATAAACTACACAACAAAATGGAAAAGTGAAAATAAACTACACAACAAAATGGAAAAGTGAAAAGTAAACTACACAACAAAATGGAAAAGTGAAAATAAACTACACAACAAAATGGAAAAGTGAAAAGTAAACTACACAACAAAATGGAAAAGTGAAAAGTAAACTACACAACAAAATGGAAAAGTGAAAATAAACTACACAACAAAATAGAAAAGTGAAAAGTAAACTACACAACAAAATGGAAAAGTGAAAATAAACTACACAACAAAATAGAAAAGTGAAAAGTAAACTACACAACAAAATGGAAAAGTGAAAAGTAAACTACACAACAAAATGGAAAAGTGAAAAGTAAACTACACAACAAAATGGAAAAGTGAAAATAAACTACACAACAAAATGGAAAAGTGAAAAGTAAACGACACAACAAAATGGAAAAGTGAAAAGTAAACTACACAACAAAATGGAAAAGTGAAAAGTAAACTACACAACAAAATGGAAAAGTGAAAATAAACTACACAACAAAATGGAAAAGTGAAAGGTAAACTACACAACAAAATGGAAAAGTGAAAAGTAAACTACACAACAAAATGGAAAAGTGAAAGGTAAACTACACAACAAAATAGAAAAGTGAAAAGTAAACTACACAACAAAATGGAAAAGTGAAAGGTAAACTACACAACATAATGGAAAAGTGAAAGGTAAACTACACAACAAAATAGAAAAGTGAAAAGTAAACTACACAACAAAATGGAAAAGTGAAAGGTTAACTACACAACAAAATGGAAAAGTGAAAAGTAAACTACACAACAAAATAGAAAAGTGAAAAGTAAACTACACAACAAAATGGAAAAGTGAAAGGTAAACTACACAACAAAATGGAAAAGTGAAAAGTAAACTACACAACAAAATAGAAAAGTGAAAAGTAAACTACACAACAAAATGGAAAAGTTAAAAGTAAACTACACAACAAAATGGAAAAGTGAAAGGTAAACTACACAACAAAATGGAAAAGTTAAAAGTAAACTACACAATAAAAAAGTCGATTAAAAGTCGGTTAAAAAGTCAGACGATTAAAAATATGAGGTGTTAAATCAACGATTCGATGCGTCGTTTACGCGCTACGCCCGACATTTTAATACAGTTTTTGCTTCTCTCGAATGCAATGCTTATTACTTGTAGGGTGCTGGGTTCTAATGTAAGATGCTATGAGAATTGTTAACTTTTAAAAATTGTTTTCGAGTTGTAAATTTTTTGTATTATCAACACTGATTTGTCCAAGGTTGGATGAGGGACAGTTATGTTCTTTTATTTTGTTCGAAAAGGGAGATTTAAATATTTTTCATAGCTTCAGTAAGGCCTATGGTTTTCAAATAAGATAATCGGCTTTTGCATAACAGGACGTTTGGATCATGTGTTCTAATAATTTTCTCATCTTTCGCATTCCTATCTACCCCCTTCCCCTGCAACGCCATTAACGCTTATGGTCTTTTCTTTATAAAGGCCAATAGAATAATTAACTATATTTTAATAGCTGTATGCTTCAGGTGTATCTATAATTAGTTCGAAAGTTTAAAATTTATTTTTTTTTCCATTAATATTTCTGGATTTTCTGTTTAAAGATAAGGATTGGGGTGAAATCCCTTGAAAGCGTATTGAGGTTATATGAGAAAATAAAGCTGTGTACGCATTATAAATGGTCCTTTTCTGTTTCTTATGTTATGCATTAGTACATAAGGGATCATCTCGAGTTAAAATTTTATTTACTGTACCCATTTGAACTAGAGAAAATCATGATTAAAATGTGTATGTCTCGTGTAAATAGCTAATGGAGAATATGAAATATGGTCGACGTTCCGGTTATCAAAAAGTCAGATCAAGCATACCGGAAAACAAAATGAAACCAAATTGACAACTCGGAAATTCTAAAAGAAAACAATTTAAACAAATTTTATTTTATACTTATGTAGGATAAATGCAGCAACAAGAACAAGAACAAAAGAAAACAAAAAAAAATAATTTAAACAATTAAATTATTTTTTTCAAATGTTTTTTTTAATTAATTGTTTTTCAAATGTTTTTTTTAATTATTCTTTTCAAATGTTTTTAATTATTTTTTCAAATGTTTTTTTAAATTATTTTTTTCCAAATGTTTTTTTTTTAAATTATTTTTCTTTCAAATATTTTTTTTAATTATTTTTTTTTTCAAATGTGTTTTTTGATTTTTTTTTTTCAAATGTTGCTTTTATATAGAATAAATGCACGGGATACAGCAAAGGATTTCGTCGAATTTATTTGTTCCCAATCAGGAAGGTTTTTGTTTATTTTTGTTTATCGCTACAAGTGCTAATGCGGACTTGCACCAATTTTCCTGTTAACTATAACTATAATCGTTGGCAAAAAACAACAACAACAACAACAACAACAACAACAACAACAACAACAACGACGACAAAAAAACCAAAAACCTCCCAAACATAAAATATCCATCCAAAAAGAAAAAAAGAACGCGCCCCCTCCCAAATATCTATCTCCCCCAAAAAGAACACGGCAAAAAGAAAAAAAATATCCATTCCCCCCAAAAACATGACAAAATAATCCGAAAACCGCAAACTTCAAGCTAAAATAATAATTTAAAAAATCAAGACCATACACGCCAAACTTCTTCCCTTTTCGGAATAATGAATTCTCCATCGAACGAACTGCATACAACATCGCAGCCGGTGCATATTTTGCTAGAGGGGCCTCGCTCGTGTACATCAGCCAAAATAAAAAAAAAATGTTTAAATTATTTATTTTAAAAGTATTAATCATTAAAGATTTTTCATCTTAAATTTCCGAGTTGTCAATTTGGTCTCATTTCGTTTTCCGGTATGCTCGATCTGACTTTTTGATAACCTGAACGTCGACCATATTTCATATTCTTCGTTAGTTATTTACACGAGACATACACATTTTAATCATGATTTTCTCTAGTTCAGGTGGGTACGGTAAATAAGTTTTTACTCGAAATGTACTTATGTATAACATAAGAAACAGAAAAGAAACATTGGTAATGCGTACAGGACTTTATTTTCTCATATAACCTCAACACGCTTTGAATGGATTTTACCAGGATTGGTTATTCGTATTACTTGGATTGTTCGAACTATCACGCAAATGATCCTTTGCGTTGTGGATAAAAAACTTGGTGAAATTTCTAAGTTAGGCTATTTTGGAGGTTAAAATTTCAATCCTCAGTGTAGGCACACCCCAAATTCATTGCGAATAATTAGAATTTGTACCTAGTCATGGCTGATGGAACAAGATTATGCTACCAACTATTAAATAAAGTATTCAATTCGAACATTCGTGCCGATTCGAGTGTTCGGCAGAAACACTCCCGAATTCCACAAGGTGCACCAGAAGATGGTCGTAGGTTACATCGATCAAAAGGTTGTCAAAATAACATTTAAACATTTAACTGTGTTTCAATCGTTTTTAAATTCATTTTACAATATCTCCTTTGTATTTGACTTTTAAGTTTGCCTTTCTTTCTTTTTTTTTTCCTTTTATGCAACTTATTTTCTTTTGCCCACATTTTCCTTTTATTTCTGTCTTTCTTTTAAAATAATTAACTTCCTCTATTTCGTTTCGTCAACTGTGATCTATCCACTACATTTCCCCTTTCGATCCTGAAGCCGCTGTCTCTTCAGTATCATCACTTTTACTCTTCCATCCTCCAACCTAACCTCCACCCACTTCCACACCGCTTTTTCCTTTCTTCTCCTGATTGTACTAATTTCCGGTCACTTCCGGCCGCCATCTTGCCAACTTTTTTTTTCTTCTCATTGACTCAGCGTTCCAGTGTCTTTCCTGCTGGTCGTCTGCACAAAAAGCGGCATCAATAAAATGTCTCTTATACACCCCAGACCTTCTTAAAGTCTGTCGTCAGAGAATTAGTTACCCTAATGTATTTTAGTTAAAACCCAGTTACAACAGTCGCCTGGTGTAAATTAAACAACTCAATGGCGACGAGGAAGAGTAGCTTGATGAATGGAATTACTCTTCGACGGTGACAGTTTCTTTTTAAGTGTAGGATTTCCTTCCGCTTGCTGCAAATATTCTATTTTGTATATTATTTATATGTAGAACGTGTGCGTCTGGAAATCCTTACTATAACAAAGGTTCTGTATCTGTATGTTTGTAATGTTGGTAATTATCAACCTCTTCGGCAAGTTATGACTTTAATTAACTTCCCTCTGTTACATCTCTAAATAAAAATATTATTTTTTGAAAACGAGATTTTAATCTCGAAATATCAAATATATTTTACATCTCAGTTATATAAAACATTTGGGTGCTAATGCACTTACTGATTCTATTTTTATAAATCGTATTTCCAAGTTTATGATATGTTTTTTTTTATTCAATTGTGAGGTTAAAGTACAGGATAGGTACAAAACACCTTCCCCTCCCCATGTTAAGAATGGCTTTTTAAATAATAACTTTATTATTTCAGCACGGATCAATAAGTGCATGAGTACCAACATTTGTTACATATTTATTTAATATATGCAATTAATTATAAAATAATTACATCTATGAAGATTTATAAAATCAACGAGACCATTGTTTGTTTGTCTGTCTGTTTTCATATTTCATACCACTTCGTTACTTTTCTACATTGCTACAGCCTTCTTTCACACTTAAATATTTAAGAATATTATATTTATTACTTTGTCTTCCTGATCTTTTTTCTTTCTAATTGCTTCTTTCCTTGTTTGGCTTTACTTGGGAGTCACCACTTATCAAGGCCCGAAAGTCACTCGAGGATGAGCGTTATTTGTTTACATAAGAGTCACCACTTATCAAGGTCTGCAGGCCATTCGAGGACAAGGGTAATGGGTATACAGTAGTCATTTGGATAATATCGTAGTAGTGGAAATTTGGTAAATTGGATTGCTTAAGGGGAGTGTTCTTCAAGAATTTGTTTACGTTGGACTTGAAGACGACCAAATTGTAGTCAGCTGGAAAGCAGGCAAACGGAAGAGAGTTCCACGGGTGGGCAATTCGAAGAAAGACGCTTTGTTCATGGAATCCACGTTTAGGTTTAGACACAGATAAAGAGTGGGGAAAATTATTGATAGTTGTTTCAGCTAGAGGTGTGCTTTTCGTGAAAGATTGGAGCTCAGACGAGCACTTTCCATAAAAATTAAGAATAAACAGAGACATGCTCGCAACGTCTCTTCTGTAGGCAAGAGCTTGCAGGGAAGAGCAAAGGGCATCCCCCGCAAGGATACAAAGTATATTTTGAACTCTGTCAAGGTAAAGCAAGCTGCTTCTAGCAGTTTCTGCCCAGATGTGGTAACAGTAATCCATCATTGGACGTAAGGTGGTAGTATAGTACTCTTTTATGGTGTAAATTGGATACAATTTTTAGAGACGAATCAATAATAACTTTTTCGCATTGAATTTGAAAACGACTATGTTGTATTCAACCGGGAAGCAGGCCAGCGGAACAATGTTCAACAAGCGGGCAGTCTTGGGAAAGAAGCTGTTCTCATGGAATCCGCACTTGAATTTAGACACAGATAGAAAATGGGGGAAATCCTATATAGTGGTTGTAGCTATTCAAGTGTTTTTTTGTGAAAGTTTGGCAAGGGAGAAACCATAGATTGAAGTCCAGTCGAGCAGTTGCCATAAAAACCATAGAAAATAACCATAACTTTCTTTTCTTTCTTTTATTGTTTGTCTTCGTTTTTTACTTTTTAAAAAAGTTTTATTCGCGCCGAACAAGGCATACTAAGTGTAAGTGGCTACTGTGATAGATACCATGTTTATAAGGAAGTAACGTGGACTTCGTGGCTTAGTGGGGGATGCCCTTTTCTCTACCCTGCAACCTCTCTCCCACAGAAGAGACGTTGCGAGCCTATCCTTGTTTTATCGTTATTTCCATGGCAGGTGCTCGTCTGAACTCCAATCTCTGTCCCCCTCGCCAATCTTTCACGAAAAACACCCGTGTAGCTGAATCCACTGTGAAAAATTTCCCCCATACTTTATCTGTGCCTAAATCAAAACGCGGATTCCATGAACAAAGCTTCTTTCTTAGAACTGCACGCCTGTGGAACTCTGTTTCGTCTGCCTGCTTCCCACCTGACTACAACTTGGATATCTTCAAGTCCAACGTTAAGAAATTCCTAATAAACCGCCCCCTTAAGTAAACACTTCATCAAATCTCCACACTAACGTACTGTACTTGCAATAACCCTTATCCCTGAGTGGCTTCCGGGCCTTGATAAGTGGTGACCACCGTGTAAAAAATTTTTTTTTTAAGTCGGACAGAAAGATGTTTGCTCATATTAAATTTAAATTTCTGTATGGTGGTACCATTAGAAAAACGGGGAAGAAAGAGGGAATTGCACCAAATCAGTTGCCCAAGAAAAGAAGCTATTAGAATAGAACTTTTCCTAAAACCTATGCCCCTCTATAGTGAAGGGGTTTCATGTACCTCTACAAGGCCATCATTCGCCCTTGTATGGAGTATTGTTGTCACACTTGGGTTGGCGCACCTGCTACTAATCTCTCGTTCCTGGACAGGGCTCAAAAGAGAGTCGCCAAGCTGATAGGTCTTGATCTGTCATCCAAGCCTCAACCACTGTCACATCACCAAAATTTTGCATCTTCTGCCCGTTTTAAAGTATTTTAATGGTGGATTCTCTGACGAACTACAAGTACTTGTGCTCCCCCGAACTAAATACCCCCAACAAACTCGAAAATCAGCAAAATCCCACCCCTATACAGTAGAAATCTCTAGATGTAAGAAAGCCTTCTACTCTACTCATTTCTTCCACAGAACTGCTAGACTCTGGAACTTCCTTCCGGGTTCGTGTTTTCTCAACTGTTCTTACATGCAGAAGTTCAAGTGTAATGTGAATAGACATCTTGCTGCTCGACTCCCTATATAGTATTCCTGCAAGTACTGTCCCCAATAATAGCTCCCCCCCTCTACATTAAAGTTGCACTGTGCTTTATTTGGGCTGAAAATCGAATAAAAAAACGTATCTCCTAGTTAAGTTTTTCGCGAGTGTTTTCATTTAAAGGGTAAGCAACTTCATTGCATTATTATAACACACACATTGGGATGAAACTCTGAAGCGATGCTACAGAGGCTGGAACTTGACAGACAGTATGTTCCTATTAGGTTAGATTTTTGTTATTTTTAGCAACCTGCCTAAGAGGGAGACGCTTATGCTTGGTAAACCCCCAGACGTGGCAACGTTAGTGTATGGGGAATTGAATATTAACTTTGTAGAGATAGAGGATCGCGTCAGGTATAAGACATTTTTCTAACCCGCAGAATGTACGTTCGTGTTTATTACTTTTTTCTTCACATTTTACTGCATTTTATTAATATTTTCGCCTTCTCATGGTTTTTTAAGCTTTGTTTCTCTTCCTTCTTTTTTCTTTTCTATTTTTCCTTTTCTTCTTTTTTCTTTTCTATTTTTCCTTTTCTATTTTTCCTTCTTTTTTCTTTTCTATTTTTCCTTTTCTCTTTCTTCTTTTTTCGTTTCTATTTTTCCTTTTCTCTTTCTTCTTTTTTCTTTTCTATTTTTCCTTTTCTATTTTCCTTCTTTTTTCGTTTCTAGTTTTCCTTTCCTTTTCCTTCTTTTTTCGTTTCTATTTTTCCTTTTCTTTTCCTTCTTTTTTCTTTTCTATTTTTCCTTTTCTCTTTCTTCTTTTACTTCTTTTTTCTGCTCGCATTAAATCTTCGCTCATGGACTTTTCTTTTAGTTTTTGGCATAGAAAAAGAGTGACGGAAATCGCTAATAGTGGTTGGAGCTAAGCGAGTGGTTCTCGTGAATGTTTTACAGGGAGATCAGAGACTGAAGTTCAGTCGAGCACCTGCAATGAAAACAACGATGGATTATATTACATGGCTAAGTCATTTCGAAAATGAAAGACGTAAAACATTTTTCTGTTTCCCGATATTTTGTTTAGATTTTAGACGCAATTAATACAAGAATTACAGTAACTTTATTGGCTGATTATCGTCTACAACGTCATGCATTTCTGTTATATACTGTCCTATACCAAACTACCAATGCTACCTAGCCTTGCCTTTATTTTTTGCTTCGCTTTTTATAACAAAGCGTCATTTTGATCAAATTATTACATATTTAATACAGTTTTGGATATTAAATTTAATTCTTATGCTTTTATTTGGCCACTGAGTTTTTCATTGGACAATTTATTTAAAAAAGAACAATTTTTCTACATGTTAAAATATATATTTTTTCATAATTTCCAGTTAAGTGATTCCAAACCAAACATGTTTCTTGAAATAGGATCAAATAAAGTAATCGAAATGTCTTAAACAAAAGTATCACTTCTGTTTACAAGTCTTACACTTAGTGTATCTTTTCAGCATTATACGAGGTGCGATCAACAAATACCTACACTGGACTTACTTTTAATTTTCTGGTTCATTGACTTTTTTAAAAATCCATTAATCAATAATGAGCCGTGGTGTTATGCAGTTCTATAACCAGATTCATTGAGTATTTTGAGTCTTGCAAAACCAGATTATCTCACCCCCCCACCCAAAAAAAAAAAAATTCTGTCGAACTCTGGAATCTGCACGAAAATATTAACGGAATCTTCTATTTAACCAAAAGGGGTAGCATGCTCTTGTTCTGTAATCAATGACTGGGTAGAAGTCCTAAGTAATTATGTTCGAAATTCCATGCAGATTCTCAAGATGAGAACGGTAGTCCGACGAATCCAAATAATGCGAATAATCAATCTTCATCTCAAAAAAAAAAAAAAAGTCAGTTGTGACTGTTTATTTTATTTTATTTATTTATTATAATTTGTACTCATTAGGAGTTCTCACACATACCATTATCAGCGATTATTCACTGAAGATGACCAGTTGTGTTCCCTGGAGTCTGGGTAACAACAAGTCCCCCTAGATTTGCTCTCACCACCTCTTGCAAATGGCTTGGTGTTCACCATCGACTTTACGCTGTAAACGACTACTGGCTCTCGGTGAAATTTAGGTAGCAATACGCATTCCCAAGTTCCCAACCCTCTTCGCACTCATCCAGTGGAGGTTGCTAGTGTTTTTCCTCATCGTCTTTTCTATCATTCTCGGCCCTTCACGACTATTTTGTGTGGAACCAGCCAGGGATAGTTTATAAGATATAAAAGGACAACGGACAAAAATATCACTCAGGACTTATTGAATCAGTAGGAAGCCGAAACTGGTGGATTATTGGACGATTACATCACTGGTGACGAGACGTAATCCATACGGCAGTCGATGGAATGGCGCCACGCACTCGTGGATTCCTTAGAATCAGACTGTCAACTTTGACGATTAAGTTTAAACGCTGTCAAAGCTTAAGGCTCGGATTTCTTCCGTCCTCTGTGAGGACAGAGAAAAAGAAACATTCATTTTGCAATACCTACTTTGCAACTTTTATGTATTTTAGTATATCGATTACTATCTGTATTCGAGGTGTTTTCGTAAGATTTCAACGATTTTCATCATTAACGCCAAATGTATAATCTCAGTGTTTCCTTTTGCTTTATTATTATTATTATTATTACTATTATTACTATTATTATTATTATTATTATTATTATTATTATTATTATTATTATTGTTGTTATTATTATTATTATTATTATTATTACTATTATTATTATTAGCAGTTCAGCCCGGCTGTGCTCGGACCTTATGTACTGTGTATAACTTTATGTGCATCTGTATATATATATATATATATATATATATATATATATATATATATATATATATATATATATATATATATATTACAAATTTTGACTCATGTCCAGGTAACCTACATCTAAAATTTCAAGTGTTTAGACCCAAACATGGCAGAGGAGTTTGGTAGATTCTGCAAAAGTTAACTCTTTCAACCTTGACCTCTAGACAGCCAAATTTTCGCCTAAAAACTAATTAAAAAGCTTACTGCATGTCTAAATACCCTTTATGTAAAACTTTAAATGTTTAGACACAAAATTGACTGAATAGTTTACTAGAGACCGCAAAGAGCAAATCTTGTGTATTTTGACCCTTCGCAGCCAAATTTTCGGCCATAAAATCGTGCCCATGTCTGAATTCACTTCATGTAAAATTTCAAATGTTTAGACCAAAAATTGGCTGAGAGGTAAAATCAAGTTAAAATGTTTGACCCATATCAAAAGAACATACATCTAAAATTTAAAGTGTGTGTACCCACAATTGGCGAAAGAATTTCGTAGAGTTGTTAAAGGTCAAATTGTTGAAGTTTGACTCCTCGACAGTCAAATTTTTGGCCGAAAACCGATTAAAAAGTTTTTCTCAAGTATCAATACTCCCTGCGTCAAATCTCGAGTCTGTAGACCGAAAATTGACAGAGTAATTTGGTAGTTGAATGTACACACACATACAGACACACAGACAATTTCGCTTTTATTGACTATTACTATTATTATTATTAGTAGTAGTAGTAATATTAGTAGTAATAGTAGAAGTAGTAGCAGCTGTAGTAATAGTAGTAGTAGTAGTAGTAGTAGCAGTAGTAATGCATTTGTATAATTATTTCCTTTTCTTTCTGCTTTCTCTTGCTTTTATCCATTCCATTGTTTTGCCTTCTATCTCCTCCTTCTTATCTTCCCCCTTTTCATATCTTCATCCGTTCCCACCAACCGCCTGTCCTCCATCTTCCCCAGTACGCGAGAACACATACAAATAAGGTCGTCCGCCGTCCGCCGACGAACGGGTCTTAATGAAAATCGAAATGATAAGGGCCCCTGGAAAATGGTTCTAAATTAATTAAGTCAATTAATTCTACGACTGTTTCGGCGGTATGGTGCCAATACATGATGGTTGTCTAGTACAAAAGGTCCGCCATTATTACCACTGGTCGTATGCGCAACAGCACTGGACGCAAGACAAAAGACTAACTCGGCAGAAGGCTAATTAGTTAAGGGCGAAGAGCTGGTAATTGCACGATGGGTGACATTGGGAGTTGGCATTACAATTCTCGGGGTAGAGAGCGGGGATTCGCGCCGGGTAATAATTCTGGCGCCGACAATTTTCGCGTGTGTACGTTCTAAGATGGAATACTGCTGCTACATTTGTAGAACTGTTATTTAGAATATTCTGTGTTGTACCTGCAAAATACAAAGTCGACATTGTAATCCAGTGTGCAATACTCTATTTTCTTTTGTGCATGCCCTTTTTGAACAAAAGAGGCATTGTTTGCCCATATTGTATCCCCTTATCGTCAGTTTATAATCTCGAGGTAAATCCAGCTCCAAGAAGTGTGTGTGTGTGGGGGGGTAACCACGTTCTCTACTTTATCGCTTTTGCATCGCATGTGTTCGACTCAACACTTCCTCCTTTCTAAGACATTCACAGCAACACCTCCTCTTGTGCCACAGTAAACTTTCCTTCATTTCGCCTTGTACTTATTATCAAACAAAGTTTTTTCGTGTGCAAAATTCCCTATCAGTGAGATAAAAAATACTATGAAACTTCTTCCCTGCGACACGTGTGAAAAAAAATATAGTCCACATGATAACGCCTATCACCTTGTTAAATTGATTGACATTACCCTAAGTTCTCGACCCTAGTTGATCCAAATTACAAAATGCTTAAAACACGTTGATTGGGAAACCACCAGATAACACATCTGGTATGCCACTGCGTTAGATATTGACCGGGTAACGCCGGAAGTATGCTGGTCGACAATTAATTTGATCATTCAAGCGAAAAATGTTTTTCTGCTAAAATGTTTTAGAATAATCAAAATATTTAGATATTTATTTACATTTATAGTTACCAGGAATGTGAACTTAAAAATGTTATCATAATTTTACTTGACAACTTAGAAATAATGACATGTAAAAACATCACGTGATTATCTTAGTGACGTATACTAATGACGTCATTTAGAGATGAAGATGGCCTTTTTGAGATACGTGGAAATTAGTTAAAGAAGACAGTCAGTTGCAGTCAGGAGATAACGAATGACGGTCGACGGATCGTGATGACTCCAGTAGCTGGTCGAAATGGCCATGTAAGGAATATAGAGCCAGCTTTACAGGTTTCTATTGAGAGAAACATTTGGAGTAAAAAGTTGGAGAAAATAAAACTCATCCCTCTGTTGTTCTTGAGAAGAATTTCCACCGCAGCTTTCCATCAAGACAAGGCCCAATATAAACCAAATATATTTTTTGATCGACCAAGATGTTGAAACCTCAAATAAGTGTTATTAGTCCTTTGTGTTGTAAAAATATTTATGTAAATCCTTCTCCTTTCATGAGCTGTATTTACATGTAAACATACGTACAACGAACTTTAAATAGACAATCAGGCGTATATACACACATGTATACACTCGCAAGGATCAAAACACTAGTAGAAACACACACACATATATAAATATATATATATATATATATATATATATATATATATATATATATATATATATACACACTGTTTACGTCTCTAATTTTATGCAAATTCCCGCAATATTAAAAACAGTAAAAACTCTTTCTCTACTCTATTTTGTTTTCAGATGTTCGACTCATCTTCACTTAATGGTTTCTACGTTTAAGACATTCACAGCAACACCTAGTCTTATACGACAACACACTTTCTTTCATTTCCCTTTGTGCTTAATATCAAACCAAGACTTTTTGCAAAACTCCCATTAGTAGAAAAATTACTATGAGACCATTTCCTGGCAAAATGTGTGACAGATGCCCATAGTCCATACGAGAACGCCGATTACCTTGCTGTAGGGAACACATCAAAGAAGACATCAGATATGATCCATCGAAATATTATAGCAACCCTCTGTGCAGGTGCCATTGCATAGAAGCAAAATGCCTTCCGCCGATTGATCCTGGATATGACCTTAAACTATATCCGATGATGAAGCCCCATCTTTTGGACTTTGGGGAGTGTGGAGCCACCGTTCAATTGCCATTGCTCCCAGGTCCACTCTGACCCGGAGTGGTAGCACTTGTTAGGGTCCCAACTATGGGTTAAATAGAAACAGACTTATAAAAAAAAAATATATATATATATTCTATTACAAAATTTTGCTTCAAAATAACTGGATTCGGCATTAAATAATTCCAAAAGGGTTGATATGCCGTAAAACAAGAACGGCCGACCAACATTTCGCCGATTTCTTCCACACAAATCAAGTCAAGTTCAGATAGACAAAAAATTATAGACGTAAGAAATAATTGTAAGAATGTAATAACTGCAGCCAAAAGAAGACATAATGACGGGTCAAGTTGCAGAAAATATAAAGTCCTGTTTTCCGGAAAATTTATAATCACCATCATATATATATATATATATATATATATATATATATATATATATATATATATATATATATATATATATTTAAAGGAGATTAGAACAATAGTCTAAAGAAAAAAGTGTACTTTTTTTTTACATAGGCATCACCACATTATCAATGCCAAGAGGCCACTCAAGGATAAGGGTTAAAGAGTGTACAGTAGAAATTGGACAATATAGTAATCATTAGTAATGAAAATTTGGTAAATTTGATAACTTATATTGAACGGCTCATCAAGAACTTATTTACGTTAGACTTTAATGTAATAGTAAAATTACTAGTTTAATTAAAATACAGGGAAAGAAAAAGTGCTCGTTGTAATTTAGATATATAATAAGCTCAATATCCTATATATATATATATATATATATATATATATATATATATATATATATATTTAGATATATAATAAGCTTAATATCTTAGAGCTAATGTGATTGATAATTTAAAAATCAAATTATAATTAAATTAAAAATCCGTTTCATAAGAAGGAACAACAACAAAATCAATTATTTGTACGATCGTTTCGGAAAACAATGTTTTATTGTAGTATACATCAAGTTACGGACAATAATTATTACATATAGTTTTTTATTAAACAAGGTTTCCTCATCAGCAAATATTGAAAAGGGTTTTTATTAAATGTAAAAGACACCATAAATAAACCTAGCATTAAAGTAAGGCAGATGTATCTGGAAAAAATTAAAATAAAGGTATGGATTTAAAACTTGATAAGAAAGTTAATATGAGTTAGGGATAGAAATAAAATAGAGTAAAATTATAAATATAAATTTGGTTTACGTACAATATTATACATACATACATATACAAATACATACATGCATATATATGAAAAAATATACAACATATATATACATATGCATAGATATACATATATATACATAAAAAGATACATACAAATATTTACCTTTTAATATATATATATATATATATATATATATATATATATATATATATATATATATATATATATATAACGAGGTTGCTTACAAGGCGACTAAATAAGTTTTCCTGCTTGGTCGGTGGTTTGCCTCCAACTCCAATCTTAGACCTCTCCAATCATCCTTTCCCAAAGTTTCCTTTGTTAAGCTGATCTGAAACTCATCCACGTTCGTGGTGTATACAAAAATCTCGACACCTCCAAGGCGTGTGAACCTGATCTTAATCCTGGTATACTGATTTAGAAATACTTCGCTGAGTTATCCCATGTCCTCTTCAAACTTCAACAAATGCATAGTCGAGTCTACCTCCCTTAATATCTGTGAATACGCCTCTGTTGTGTCATTCTTCAAGTATTCTATCGAAAGAACCGACTCGCTCAATTATCGCCCCATCAGTGGTCTACCTCTCTTTGCTATATTCCTTGATTAGTTAATCAGTAAAACACTAGTCTTCCATCTTTTAAAAGCTAGGGTTTTTTATGACCAACCGTATCGATTTAAGTAAGCAGATATTTTGACCGTCACCACTGATTGCAGATACTCTGCAGTGAATAAAGAGAAAATTAGATCTGTAGTCCATTGTATATCCAAAGCTTTTAGCAAGGTCTGGCATGCAAGTCTTGCCACAACAACAATAATAATAATAATAATAATAATAATAATAATAATAATAATAATAATAATAATCTGATGATATCTCCAGACCAATATCAACATAACAGATCCTTCCTCGAGAATTATCCACGTTGCCCTCGAGGCTGTACGTCCAAAAAACAATGTGTTAATCCCTGGACTTCTCTATCTTTGACGTTTATAAAAGACCTTCGTTGAGATTAGCATATTTGCTTTTGACACGACTTTGTTGAGATTGGCATATTTGTTTTTGGCACGACACTTTATAATACACACGAGGGAGAAAACAAACACATATCAAGGAACCTAGAAAAGTAAGTAATAAAATAAGGCTGTAAGTGGATATTAACATTTATTTATCAGAAGACAAAGTTTTTTTCTTTAACATCTACAAAACATTCTCAACCACTGATTACCGTGACAAATCCCATAAAACAAACACATTGAAGTCATTACCAAAAAAACGGTGGGCTCCCTCTACCATGCAAGAACATTGCTCACACCAGTGAGTATCCTATATGATTAATATATCTCTAAAAATCCACCGTTCGCTTGTGCATCGACTTTTACTGCCATGACTGAGCTGGGGCCTTCACCACTAGTCTCTTGCTTTTAGTCAGTTTCCAAAGACCAGGATCTAATGTAATAGGTCCCGCACTATGGGCCAGGCGAAGTATAACATCTGTTATGACATCGGTAGGTGTGAAAGATCATTTTAGACTGAGGCAATGTTTATTCTTGTTGCAACCTCATATTTATATAATTTCATCCACATTAAAAAATGATCTGATCCTTACTCCTGTTCTGAAATGGAACACATATATTAAATTCGTTTCCAAGGTCGTCGGAAAATGGCGGGATCATTTTACTACTCCAGTACATATCTCACTGCCAATGCAATTCTCTAACTGTATAAAAGCCAAGTACGTCCTAGTAAGGAGTTCTGTTGCCACATCTGGTCAGAAGCTGCTAGAAGCACTTTATCCAAAATAGACTTCGTAGCCTAGTAGGGGTGCCCTTTTCTTTTCCAGACAACCTCTTTCTCACAGAAAAAAATGTGACGAGCCTGTCTCTGCTCTATCGTTATTTTCATGAAAACTGCTTGTCGGAGCTCCAACCTATGGTCCCTCCTCTAGATAAAAATTCACGAAAAACACTCGTCTAACTGAAACGACTATTAATAATTTCCCTCGCTCTTAATCTGTGCCTAACCCCAAACGTGGATTCCATGAACACAGCTTCATTTTTAAAACTGCACGCCCGTGGAACTCTTCTGTTTGCTTGCTTTCCAGCTGACTACAAGTCCAATGTAAACAAATTCTTGATGAGCTGTTCCTCTTAAGTAATCTAATTTACCAACTTTCCACGACTTACAATTACAACGATATTGTCCCATTGACTATTGTGCACTCATTAGCATTATCTTCGAGTGGCTCTCAGGCCTTTATAAATGGTGATTGCCATGTAAAAAAATGATCCTTTGTCTAACTCTTCATGTATATACAGGCAGCCATCATCAAAAAAATGTTTATCAAAGCAGGCAAATCTGAATACATTAATGTTTTCAATTGTTATATGAGAGTTTAATAGCATATTAATAAAAAAGAACAAAGCAGGAAGATGCCTTATTCTTTAAAAGCAGGTATCAACGTGTCGGCGAGTCATAGTTTTATAAATTTTAATTCTGCTGGCCGAAAGAATAACTCTGAATTGCCATTGCTATTGTAAAGTATCAATCAGAAAGAAAAGGGGCGATAAGAACTGAGCATTGTCAAGAGTCTCAACTTGAATAGAGTGTTTGAAAGGGGGGCAAGAGCAAGTGTGCGCGAGTTAACTGGAGAAGGGTGTAAAGAGACAAAGGGAGAGAACGACAACAAGATGCCTAGACGTGAGCAGAAAACAGCAAAGAAAGAACTAAACAAACAGGAAAACGAATACGAACGAGAAAGAGAGAACTAAAGGAATAAGTTTTTGTGGTGCAAATCTTTAAGGCAATCCAAGAAAGAAAGATGGCGCAATTTGTGTCGGGGCGCGTTATCAAAACGATCACCATGACAACGTAGAATTGTGTGCAGGACTTCCGGTTAGGCGCGTTTGGGCGTGAATCGGACCCGTGCGCCTCTTGGCTCCGATATTGAAAGATAATATTTATGACCACTTTTAGGTGACTCATAAAACCGACGCCATTTTCAAATCAAATCAATCGTTTATTTATTTATTTATTTTTTTGTCTGGTTTTTATCTCAACCGATTCTTTCGATCAAAAGTATATTCTTTCCTCTTCTCTATAACTAGTATACACCTTCCATCGAAAATGGCCGAAAAGACTTATGATTCGCCAGTGTTCGCACTCACTATTTATCTATATATACTACTAAAATCTATCTATTATACCATTAAAAGTAAGAATGCGTATATATGTGTGAGAACACTTCTCAACCTATATGCTCAACGAATTTTTGTTCTACAGATTTTGTATATAGTGTATTCAAACATGTGGAGAACTTCTTAATCGGTTTTAATCCGCAAAAAAAGGATGCTAAGAGGGTAAATTAAAAAAAAACAATTGGTAGTTGGGTTTCATCGGATTTTTATCTCTGTCAATTGTTTCACGACTGCGCATACGCGAATCATTCACATTATGTACAGAATAAGTAGGTTTTAAAATATTTTTTAAAATCGTGTCAAACTGGCCTAATAGCTATTGTACTTGATTTTATCTGTACATGTTGATTTTGATCTCATCTCGAGTATTTTTATTTACAAGAAGTGAACTGTTTAGAAAAAAAAAACCCTCACATGTGCATTTCTCAATTTCTTTCTGTTTTACTTCATTCTTTACGGAATTTTACGTTACGTTTAAAACAGGGCAACACCGGTTACATTAAGTATAAACATAAAATCCAAGAATTTCGTCAGTAGTTTTATTTTGTCTTTGTAAATTATTAGTAGTTTAACGGACGGTGATGGTGTTTCGATTCTTAACGACACGGAGTGACGACCTAGGTGTCACAAGTTCGAATCTAGTTCGTTCCACCGAAAATAATTTCATTTCTGATGCTGGCAGCCTTCACGTGGGCTCTCTCGTAAGGTTCTGATGTCTTTCTCGAAATAATTTTGACAGGGAGAATATCGGGGAAACCAATACCAACAGTAAAACCTTCTGATTCATAAAATATGATGATTAATGTTTTTGATGACCTTGCGACAAATAACTATTAATGTCTTAAAGTGGATTCTTCCAGAATTAATTGAAAATCCCGAATAAGTCTGAGATATTTGCTTTTTTTTTGCTTCCTAGAGAAACTTGAAATAGTTTTGTCATGGGATTAGCAAAAATGCTTGTAGTTTCCCCACTACATTTTTCGTGGTTTCAGGGAAGTCCATTGACTAATTATGTACTAATAAAGATACCTTGATTTTTTTTTTATAGAATTGGTTGTTGTTGTTGTTGTTGTTATTATTATTATTATTATTATTATTATTATTATTATTATTACTACTACTATTATTATTACTATTATTATTATTATTACTACTAATACTATCATCATCATCATCATCATCAGCAGCAGCAGCAGCAGCAGCAGTAGTAGTTTTTGGAATTTGTATTTCTTTTCGGAGTTTATTTTAATTTTGCACGTAAAATATCTTACACTGTTTTCGCTATAATAATAATAATAATAATAATAATAATAATAATAATAATAATAATAATAATAATAATAACTACTAGCGGGACCTGCAGAATTTCCACAGGGACTCATTCATATGTAATATATTGATGTTGGCATGCTGTAGATATTCAATGTAAATGGAGATGCTCTGATATTATTGTAGCTTTTTTGATAAAACTGTGAAAGTATTTATCTAAGCTAGCACGAACGCCCAGCAAAGACCGGTCGTAAAATACCCTTAAATATGATATTTGAATTCTTGTAGATTCCGTATATATTATTATAGAGTTAATGTTCTGTCGATTTTTACATGTTATAAAATTTCGATTTCAAAAATAAAAAAATATATATCCACATGACTTGGGTGAATTAGCTTGACTCGAAACCGAAATAAAACATATATATATATATATATATATATATATATATATATATATATATATATATATAACTTGAGTTCCTTCAGGTATATTCGAAAATGAAACAAAAATTAATAAAGAATTCTTGATGAAATTATTTATATAAAAAAGATGATTTAAGGGCCATCAGCTATAGTCGAAATCGAAACCAAAACTTATGAAGAATTCTTGGTAAAATTATATATGACAAGAAATAGAACAAGATAACAATTAAACGAACCGAATGTAAGCGTGACACACAAAAGAACATACATGCCACCATATTAATATATAGATGCTATTAATAACAACAATAATAACAATACTAATAATATTAATAATAATAATTATTATTATTATTATAGCTGCTGTTAAATTTATTTCCTATTATTACTAATATTACATTTATAAGTTCGATTATTATTATTATTATTACTATTATTAGTACTACAACTATTATTACGATTATTATTTGTGCCACTAGTATTAGTAATATTAATATTAATATGATTATTACTAATATTATTAGTATATTTTACAATATTTATTACTATTATATTTATATTTATTATTATTATTATTATTATTATTATTATTTTTATTATTATTTCACTCGAGGAATAACCGTTCACTGCCGCAACAGGTTTATTTAGGGTTTGTACTGACAACACGTGTTTTAAAATTTCGACTCATTACGTCACTTTCGATAATAAACACTAATGACTTATAATTGCATTATCGCAACGGTCGTTTCCATTGGATTCTCATTTTCAACGACAGTTTGTCCTTTGTGGTATTTGAGTGAAACAAAATGTTTTCATAAAGTTTCTATACTATGTGCACCCTTCTCTGTCTGTTCCATTCGTTTCCTTTCCACCACAAAGTCTGAAAATGGAGGAGGATCAATCCGGCGCCCTTAAAATGGAGCACTCCGGCCTATTAAAAAATTGTATCGTAGCTTCGTTGGCATTCCTCGGTAGGGAAGCCTCAGGTAGTAAGCAATGAACCTATTCCACCAATAGACGAGAGGCAACGATCTGGGATTGGACCTCCTAGAACAGCACAAGGTATGTACGGTTCCTCAGTCAACAAGGAAAATTGCTATTACAAAAAATGGCCCATATTTTTGTTGCCTAGATGACAGACAATGCCGGAATATATCGGAGCCGAGCAAAACCAGATGCAAATCGGATTGCAGGCGATGATATCAATTTTACATTTCGATCGAAGAAACAAGATAATGAAACAATGAGAAAAATATTTTAATTGGGTTGGAATAGCTAAAATACAAAAACAATAAGCATTCGAAATTTTAAATCTACGGTCAAAATAAACGAACAATAAGATTCCGATCAAGGAATGTGAGAGGATGTTAATAAAAATATCAATCAAAACAAGGACAGCAGTCAGAGAGAAGAGAGATAAGACAGGACACACGTCTGCCGTCGCCACACGTCTGCCGTCGCCGCCACACACCACTTCACACTGATCCGAACTCTCTTGCTTGTAATATTTCGCTGTAATGTAAATACAACTTTGTTGATTTAACAAGTTTTTTGATTACAAAAAAACAAAACACGGTTATCAGCATGTATATACTTTGCCATGCATTTTGTAAAAGTGCAAACTATAAAATATATAGATGACAATATTGTACTCTGTTGGCTTCGGGAGCAAGGTAAGACTGTCTGGTTAGTGTATCGTGTTGACACTTACTCGTACAACCAACCAATATAAATCTCTGGGCCTGGTGTTGGAGCAAAAGTGACGTTTCATGTGTCATGCAAAGTATCTGAGACAAACATTTTGCAAATCAATCAATCTATTCTCATTGCTGGCGTATGATTACAGGAGGGGTTGCTATGGGGGCCGATAAGACAACACTAATAAAATGATGCCTTTGACTATTAGCAGGTTCGTCTGTGGTGCCGGAGGACCCTCATCCCTGCAAAATTAGAAATAATTTCACAGGCAAAAAAATAATACTCGCACTGGAATCCTTCGGCACATCCTCGTTGGAATTTTCGTCCTCCTTTACCTTTCAGTATCACATTGCAGAGTACCAGCTGAGACAGCTTTCCACTATATATATATATATATATATATATATATATATATATATATATATATATATATATATATGTGAGTGTGTGTGTGTGTGTGTGTGTGTGTGTGCATTGGAATCGGGGTAGATTAGATAATTGTATTTTGGATGATTATTTTAAAAAATTATTATTGATTATTATTATTAAGATAATCGTCTCTTTTTGACTTCCGGTTTCTGCTGTCAATTTGTTTGGATAATTAGGGATCTTGGGTTTAATTTCGACAGCCTCGTAATACACGCTTCCATTATTTCATTTAGTCCTCATATTCTATGAGCGACGTTTCTCGCAAAGATGGAGGAATTGCTATTTTTCTGGGTCAGAATCTATTTCACCTATCACTTATCGTTGGCGAGGTTTTGAACTTGAAGTAGCATTTGTAAGCACAATTACATCAAGTGGCTCCATGCTTTGTCTGGAGCGATATCCACAAAAAAAATAAATCAATTCTTGACATAGAGAATAGCAATGGGCTTTCACGTTATATGAATGGGAGATAAAAAATAAAAAAAATTATCAGAAGAGGCTATACGTTGATTATCACGGTCGTTCTTCTGCGGAGTAGGAAGCGGAAGTATAAACACTCAGGCGAGCCATTATCAGTGATTACCTTTACAGACAACAAGTTAGCTCACTACTCGGTTATGATCCATTTCTTTAGATATCCATGGAGACTCATTATGTTTCTCTCAACAGCTGTTATAAATTGCGTTTTTTGCCAGTAAGAACACTTGGTTGCATTTCCTTTGACATAGAAATAAAAAGTGATATGCTATCACATAGAAGTATGGGATTAAGAAACTCATTAAAGATTTCGATTTAAAAGGGTGACTCATCCCAAATTTTCCAATAACATCGGAATTATAAAGTACGTGATTTACAAGAGTGTTACCGTATATCAAGGCGCGAAAGCCATTAGAGGATAAGTCTTAATGAGTGTACGGTGGTTACCGTGGCAACAGTGTAGTTATAATTCTTATTTACATGCCTCCCCACGAAGGTAGAGTTAGACAAAAGGTCGTTTTTTTTTCTCATGTGGGGATAATCCAGCTCCCAAAAGGGACACTCTGATTAGGAACAATAATAAAAAGTGCCTCAGTCTGGAAGGATTTCTCCTTTACTGGCTGAGAACAGAAAAGTTGAAGTGTAGTATGGGAACAAAGCTTACACTTTGCTCCCAGCCAAAATCGTTAGTGTTGGAAATTAGGTATAATTTGATTATTTAAGGGTACGGCTGGACAACACTCTGTTTACATGAACAAATTACACTCTCTGATATAAAAGAACTTAAAAATATCATTTCTTTAGACAACATTTTGTCAGTGAAGTTTTCTGTACTTCATTTGATATTACATACAAATACGATTCGTTTGGTTGATTTATTTTCCGGCATATCAACCCTTTTCGGGTTATTTAGTACTTAATCCAATAATTTTGGAAAGAAATGTTTTCATGTTTAAAGTTTTTAAAATATTTATTCATATTGCTTGGTTTGATTGTTTGTTAGAAGGATACTGCTGCTTTTGTTTCTGACTGCGCATAACATGATTGAGTTATGCAAAAGGAAATGAAAAAAATCAACAACGTCTATGCTTGATACAGTTTTTTTTTCAGGAAACCAGTATATTTAGACAGCCTGATCTGGGAGCACCAGATGCCCTAACAGGTACTACCACTCCAGGCCAAAGTGGACCTGGGAGCAATGGTTACTAAGGGCCAACTTCACATTATCGTCAGCCCCCAAATGCGGCTCCACCACTCGACCAATGCAAATATGTATTAATTTATAAATAAAGATTTGTACTTTCATCATGGTACGTAGAAGTTAGTGAGGAACACACGTGCATTTTTCTAGTCCAATAATTTCAAGTGGCGAATGGAAGCGAACATAAAACAAATGACAACAACTTAAGATTTCATTACTCAATATTAGTAAATTTAAACAACTAATAGCATTCTGTTTTCATGTGAATACTTTTTATAGAAATCGTTCCGAACAAGGCACGAAGCCACTGGATTTAAGGAACTACAAAAATACTGCTTCAAGATCAAAAACTTACCAAGGATAAGTATTAGCTGGAACAAATTCTGATTCAGAAAACAGTAATTCTTTCATCTTTTCAGAAACATCGCCCATGGAATGTGAAAACTAAATGATTAAATTAAGGGAAGCGGGAGATGCTCTGCTACCGTAACTACATCGATTTTCCACTCGTCTGGATAATATATTAGAATAATATATCTAGACAATTAACAGGTGCAGACACTGACGGAGCATGATTTTTTCGGTCATTTTTTTACGGAAGGTGTTTATTAGTATACAACTAAATAGCATTATAAAACAAGTTAATGTATTCTAGAGGAAAATGGATTTTAAAGTCAAAGTCTTAAAAAATTGAAACCTTATGTTTTATTCAAATTCGGTGGGGGGAGGGGAGGAAAGCATACATGAAGTTGAATGCAAGCAAAGTATTAGATCATAAAGAAGGGGGGCTAGTTTAGCCTTTGAACATGCGAAAGGTTTGATTTTTTTTATTTATTTATTTATTAACATTTTGGTGAGCAGTAACAACACCGCTCATCAAAACCCGGAGGCTAATGTGTACCATAATGGAAATTTTATGAGTTAATTTATTTTAGAGGACGGTTCTACACAGACCTATCCATGTTGCACTTGAAAACGGCTATGTTACAGTCAGCATGGATCAGCTCCGTACTATTGTGTTCCACAGACGAGCAGTTCTAGGAAAAAAATATTTGTTCATGGACTTTTCACTTAGAGCTAGGTACAGATAGAAAGAAAAACACATTTTGATAGTTGTGGTAGCTTGTCAGGTGTGTGCAGTCCAAGACTCTCCGGGGGAATCATAGAGTGAAGCTGATATCTATATTAATGCAGATTTCGTATTTATTATTATAGAGCACATATTCGTTTGATTATTATATTTTTACCCAATATATGCTAGTGATTTAAAAATTTAAAATAAGTGAAGCATGCAATATATATATATATATATATATATATATATATATATATATATATATATATATATATATATATATATTGTACGCACTTGCTATGCAATTAGGTTCTAATAACTAAATTTCACTTAATTTGATCAAATAGTTTATTTTTACAGTGGAACAACAATTTATTATATGATGTCAACGTAATGTCTAGACTAGCTATTATTTAACATGAGTGCCTTGTAAAGTGTGGCACATAAAATAACACACACACTATTATATATATATATATATATATATATATATATATATATAGGGTGACCCCCCCCCAAGCAAAACAGAGGACATTCAATTGTTTTACAGTTAACGGAGAAAAAAAAAAGGCCAAGGACCCTAGTGTTTTGATGTGATGTTTTGAATATAATAAACTAGTTATAACCAAAGTTTCATTTCATTCGGACAAAACACTAAGAAACGGGGCCTAATTAGAATTGGTACCCGCTTTTTTTTGGGGGGGGGCACTATGTATATAAAAGGATAATACTAATAAGAGTAATATTGGTTTGATATCCAAACAAAGGCTAGGTATGAATGGTCTTCTTTACCAGGCTCTCTTCAGTCTCTTTATATATCTGATTCCTTAAATGTGCTGAATAAGTAAATATAATGAAAAAGAAAAAAAAACTGAAAATATAATCAATGTAGAAGCATAACGTGTGAATCGCCATTTTCACAGGGAAGACAGACATAAACAGAGACTGAAGAGAATTAAGTAGATCAATTGTAGGTCCCTTTTGTTTAGACTTCAACCTGATAGCACTGATTTTGTTCTTATTACCTGCAATGCACACACATTAACACATAGATGTATAAGACAGATATAGCACACATACACACACACACACACACACACACACACACACACACACACATATATATATATATTTTATCGTTGAACACTTTCAATTGAATTACAGTCGGTCAATTTAGCTCTTATGTGCATATCATCTTATAGTGATTAGATCACTCTGACAGACGTTAAAAAGCATTTAAAACATCAATGTTTAACTTTTAAGTCTTAATCGTTTTATCGTTGAACTAAATTGAAATAAAAAGTCAGTAAATTTAGCTCCTATGCGTTGTTCATCGTATCATCACTCTGACATACGTTAAATATCATTTAAAAAATGAATGTTGAAATTCAACTGCATTTCTTTCAGTTAACGGTAGCCAAATTGATTAGGTCCCTGCTAATAAAACCAGGAATAACTTCTGTTGCTGGGTTCGAAATAATCTGCACTGATGATTCCCTAAAGAATGAAACACTAGTGTCTGCAGGTATTTAATAATTATGCAGTAATACCTTGAGACAGGAATGCATTAATCTATGATTCTGTGAAATACGACGATACTTTATATCTATATTTTCGCTGCAGTTACGGGATTTTTTTAATATACGATTTCAATAATCGCGTAACAATCTCGGTAGGTGGCACGTTGTTCGTTCGGCTATTCGAATTGATCCGATTGCTCACTCGGCACCTAAACTTAAACGACGTTCTCTCTATCTCTCAGTAAATTTGTTGTCGTCGTATAAAAACGTTGTGTCATTTCGTGTGTTTTCTTTCGTTTTATAAACAGTTATAGTGTGAACCATGTATTTTTAAGTCTATTATCGTTTCTGTTACATTAAGACTTAAACGTTAAGCATTTATGTAAGTTCGAAGCAACGTCGAAATTGTGTAAAATCTTCACCTATTTTAGTTACCGTATCGCGCGTGTGAGTGTGTGTCGGATAGCCTTGCTTCTTCTTTTCCCTCGTCCTTGCATGTAATATGTAGGCTAGCATTCGTCTAGGCGTGAGTACATTTCTATAACTATTGTCTTATTATAATGTATTATTATGTATTATAGATTCCCGTGTCATTGTATTTATCTTTCTTTCGTGATAGTTGAGTGTGATTTGAGCAGAATTTGAGTTTGCTTTTTGGGTAAATTTGTATATATATATATATATATATATATATATATATATATATATATACTAGCATTAATCGTATATCAAAATAATTATATATATATATATATATATATACATATACCTTTTTAAAATATAATTATCCACTGACACGTGTTTTGTCGTCTAGAACTCATCAGAGTAGCTGAATCTATCGAGATTCGAAATTGGGACACCATGAAAGCCTAAACCCTTACCACTCGTCCACCTTGCTGACTGTTCGGATATATCGCGATTTACGTACATAATTCTCGCGCTGACTTAGTTCATAATAGATTGTAGTCGACATTGCACTGTAGAGAATCCACTGTTGATTTTATAAAATAATATTTTTTTATAAATATTGGTTTGTATTTAAGTTTAAAATACAAAAGTCAAGTATTATTCTTCACTTGTGCTTTAAACAGATACCTTCCTTTTGAATGCGCCCAGTGTGCACGGTGTTAACTTTGGTCTGTTTCTTCTTTCATCGGATTATGTCGATTATAAATAATCGATACTTATCGAGGACATTCCGATGGAAAAATCGTTATTTTTTTTTTTTGCTTATGCGATATGTCTTGAATGAATTCAATTATTTACGGAAGTGCATTTTTACCTTAATGCGATTTGGGAATAATTTTTCATATATATATATATATATATATATATATATATATATATATATATATATATATATATATATATACTAGCAGACCGCTTGTCATTGCCCGGTCGTAAAATATACTTAAATATGATATTTTTTATTAATGCAGATTTCGTATTCATTATTATATTTTAGGTGGTCTAATATATAGTAATGATTTAAAAATTTAAAAAAGAAATAGCCCGTGCACCCTCACGAAATCGAAACCTTACGATTTACATTTTCTGTTGACGTAAATGCATGAGCTCTTTAGACAAACGTGAAAATAGCTATTACGTTACGCATGCATATTCGTAATGCAGTCGTTCGACTTTCACCTTGCAAATTCGATTTTTTAATTTTTTTCCGCTTAAACTGAGATATAAACTTTCGCATGGGTTCAAACAGTTTAAATGTTAAGTTTCAGTTTCATGTCTGCAGACCAAAAACTAACAGAGGAGTTTGGTAGGCAATACTTTTTAAACAAATATATATATATACGTATACATAACCACGTATAGAAAGAGTTTTGTGTTTAATATAACCCAATATTGGGAAAGTATGAATTACGTAGAATATCTGTATGAATATAATTACACGTAATAGTTTACTGTAGATGATAATTCCATAAGAAAATCAAAAAACTAATAGGATATTAATTAGAATGAATGTTTAAAAGAATATACAAATTAGCTAGACCTTTTGCAAATGAATGCAATTCCCCGACGCATATATAAGAAAGTTGTATTTTCTTTCAAAATAAATAAAAAAAAGGCGTTCTTTTTTTCTTACTTGGCCTTCAGGCCAAGATCAGTACAGTCTATAAGAGAGTTGTAGGGCCGCACTAAGGAACCTCCCAAGGTCCAACGACCTTTGACGGCCAACTAGAAAGAAATTATATAGAACTAGTGAGAGGAACCACTGACGACATGCTCGTCAAGCGTCTGTGTTTGTTGAAGGGGTGATCTGCTCTTGATGGAGTTTTCCTTGACCTGTGATTGGCCCGAAACGTGTTGCCCCTTACCGCCATACTGTAAAGTGCAGGATTAGTGAGGTCACTAAAGTGTCCCTGTTGCAGCAAAGAAAACGCTGGACACGCATTCTTCAATTGCAGCGGACTCAGACGCTACTGGGCGTATATCAACAAGGTGAAGGCTCACATCGATCCCAAGCAGCATCGCCCGCTGGATGTCTTCAACGTCACCCACAGCACAGAACCGCCGTGGCACAGGGAGAGAAGAATTGTGTTTCTTGCGATCCTGGCCGTGGCCAGAATAGTGATATGAGGTTTAAGATTACAAGAGTAGCGCAGGCTTAGATCTTTTGCTGATCATGATATATATATATATATATATATATATATATATATATATATATACATATGTGTGTGTGTGTGTGTGTGTGTGTGTGTGTGTGTGTTGAAAAAAGGGGGAAGTAGGCAGGTTCGAACTCGCATGGTGAAGGAGGAAATGAACGTGAAAAAAAGAAGCGTAACGTCTTTATCGTTGCGTTCATCGCCAAACCGGAAGTGGTGAACATTTAAATTAAGGCTAGTCAACCGAAAAGAGGCGATGCCCTTCGAAAATATCGGTGGTAAAAGCGATCCCTTCCTATAGAAAAGTGCCGAGCTGAGAGTGAAGAATTAATGTTTTTAGCCAATTTTCTATATTTGTCAACCGAAGGGTTGAGCTTCAAAATTATTCCAATCTCGTAAAAATCCGTCGCCTCTTTCGAAAATTGTAGACAGACATACAAGCATTCATAGATACATACACACTTACATACATACACACTTACATACATACATACATACATACATACATACATAGATTTCGCGGGTGTTTTCGTGTGTGTATTAAGAAAAAAAACGTGGTAGTAGGCAGGCCTGCTCGAACCCGTACCGCGAAGGAGGAAAAGAACGTAAAAAACGTGAAGTAAAAAACGTGACGTCTTTGCCGTTGCATCCATCTCTAAACCGGACGTGAGGAAAATTTAAATTAAGATTAGTCAATCGAAAAGTGGAGATGTCTTTCGAAAATATCGGCGAAAACAGCGACCCCTCCTTGTAGAAAAGTGCCAAATTGAGGGTGAAGAAATTAATATTTTCCCCCAATTTCTCGACATCTGTCTTCCGGAAAATCCGTCGCCTCTGTTGACAGTTTTGTAGCAGACATACATACATACATACATACATACATACATACATGTATATATACATACATTTAAACAGACAAGTGAGATTTATGTTATAGATGATTCACCCTTCATTCTTTTAAATCTCGTTTGTTTCAATGCTTGTTGCTTATCTGTTGTCAATGTATTGAATTTAATTACATATTAAATCTGAAAAATGGGACTTTTAGATGATTCGAACCTGTGCATCCGGAAAAGTAAGCGAGTTCTTTGACAGTTTTACCTAACGAGTCCCTTGATGAGAGTCAAATAAACAGTGCGACTTTGTGTACGTGTGTGAGAGAGACACATATAGAGAGGATGGATGGGGATGGGAGGAGCAGATGTGGGAGAAAGGAAATATAGAAAGTAGTTTCTATGCGAACAATATGGTGTGATTGGAAAAGTTCATTCACATTTTACCGGGTGTTTTTTTTGTTCGGATTGAGTGGACATAAAGATGGCGGAGAGAGGTCGAAGGTCATTAATGAAAATTGAAAGAAAGAGAGAGAGAAGGGCATCGGAAGCTGGTGAAACAGAAGAAGGTGTAAATAGAGTGACTAACTGCATTGTTTAAACAAGGCTCAGATAGGGGAAGATATGTGAGGGAATGTGGCGGGGAGGGAAAGGTATGGTTTGTTGGAATAGTCACCAGTGTTTTTAATAATCACGTAGATAAATATAAGATAAGCTTGGTTTAATTTGGTCCGAGTTCATAGGCGGGCTTTCCTAGAATGAAAAGAAAACACGTGGTGCCGGAATTGAAAATCAGATGCTAAATTGATTGAACTGGAGTAGACACTGAAAAGAAGAAGAAAAAGAAGAAGAAGAAGAAGAAGAAGAAGAAGAAAAAGAAGTAGTAGTAGTAGTAGTAGTAGTAGTAGTAGTAGTAGTAGTAATTTGGGAGGGGTAAAGGAGAGGGCAAAAAAAAACGAAGATGAAGAATAAGAAAAAGACGAAGAAAAAGAATAAGTAGAAAAAAGGAAGTAGAAGAAAAAGGATAAGAAGAAGAGCAAAAAAGATGAAGAGCATGATAAGGAGGAGGACGAGGAGGAGGGGACAGAAAAAGAACAACAAGAAGACCAATTAGAAGAAGAAGTAGAAGAAGGAAAAGAAAGTTTCAGAAGAATGGAAAATAGATGAAGATTAAAAGGAGGAACAGTGAAAAAGAAAAGAAAAAAAGAGAAGAAAACGAAAAAAAGAAGACGAAGACGACCAAAAACGACCAAGGCGAAGAGGAAAAAGAAGAACAAGGAAAAGAATGGAAAGGGGGAAGGATGAAAATTAGAAGAAACCGAAGAAGGAATAGAAAAGGAAGAAGAAGGGAGTAAGAGAGAGAGGAAGAAGTTAATACAAGAAGAAGCAGGAGGAGGAGGTAATGTAGGTAAAAAAGGGGAAGAAATACAAGAAGAAGAATTGGAGATAGCAAGGAGATAAAAGAAGCAATATGTACCGATTAGATAAAATTAAACGTTAAACAGGAGAGGAAAAAGAAATAAAGACAAAGAAAAGACGATTATATATCTATCTATCTATCTATATCTATAGTCCTATACATCTGGTTTTCTTTTGTGTGTATTGATATTCATATTAAAAACCCTCTTTTCTATTTATTTAAAAAGAAAATACAATTTTCTTATATCTTGGTTGTGGAATTGCATTCACTAGCAAAAGATCTAGCTAATTTGCATATTCTTTTAAACATTAATTTTAATTGATTTCCTATTAGTTGCTTCGGTTTTTTAATGCGATAATCATTTTTAGTTAACTATTACCTGTAATTATAATCATGCAGATATGCTACATGATTTATACTTGCATAATATTTGCGAAAAAAAGTTTATAGTAAAATTGTTTCCACATATATTTATGCATGCGTATACATTTTTGTTAAAAAAATCTATCTATCTATGAACTAGGATTTCAGCCCGGCGTTGGCAGGATGTTTGGATGTGTATGTTGAGCAAAAAAAAAAAGTGGTAGTAGGAAGGCAGGCTCGAACCCGTACCGCAAAGGAGGAAAAGAACGGGGTAAAACCTAACGTTTATGCTGTTACAACCACCGCCAAACCGGAAGCGACATTTTTTTTAAAATTAAGGCTAGATAATCTAAAGGAGAGGATAACTTTAAAAAGTATCGGCGAAAAAAGTAACCCACCGCCCGTAAAAAAGTGCCTAGTTGAAGGGGAAGATATTAATGTTTTTAGCCAATTTTTCGATATTTGTCGTATGAAAGGTCGAACTTCAAAACGATACTGATATTGGTAAAATCCGTCGCCTCTATTAAAAGTTTAAGGCAGACATGCAAACAGACATACATACATACATTTATATATTGCTAACTAAACATTTTCGACCCAAACTGATGAAAAAGCTTGCCCTATATCTCAATACCCTTTATGTAAAATTTCAAATATTTAGACCAAAAATTGTCTGAGTAATTTAGGAAGAGACCACAGAGGTCAATCTGTTTTAACTTTGACCCCTATTATGACCCCTTAACATTTTTGTTTTGGGCTCAAATCAAGTTATTAAGTTAGATCCATGTCCAAGGAACCTATATCTAAAATTTCAAGTGCGTAGACCCAACATTGTCGGAGGAGTTTGGTAGAGTTCTCAAAGGTCAAATCGTTGAACTTTGACCCCTTAATCGCCAAATGTCTGGCCAAAAACAGATCACATCGATTTTCCCAAAATCTCAGTACCATATATATATATATATGTGTATATATATATATATGTATGTATATATATATATATATATATATATATATATATATATATATGTATATAGTGAGAGAGAGAGAGAGAGAGAGAAAGATATTGAATAAAAAGATTAATAATTGTGAATAATAAATAAGTTTTAAAAGGAAAAACAAACATAAGCAATGTTTGTTTTTCCTTTTAAAGCAAATTTATAGTTTACAATTATTAATATTTTCATTCAATAAAAATATACCTCTGGGATACATATACCTATTAAGCTTATTATATATCTACAGTACTATGGGCACGGTTTCTTTTAAAAGTACTAATACATTTTTTAATACATTAAAATAAACTCTGCCCTTTAGACTCAAAGTCTAATTCCCTCTATAAGATATAATATATATATATATTTTTTTTGCTATATATATATATATATATATATATATATATATATATATATATATATATATATATATATATGTATATATATAGTTAGTTATAAAATATATATAGCGATTAAGCTACACTGAATATTCCGCGTTTATCCACTCTAGGACCCTTCATGCTTATGCGCGAATTTTGTGGTTGTCTGTCGTTTTTATATACGCAACTTCTATTTTGCTTTTTAAAGTTTACGCATGAATTTATACTTTCGTATATTAATTTTATGTGAGTAAATGAAGTAGTTATATATATATATATATATATATATATATATATATATATATATATATATATATATAAGCTATTTACAGTTCATTATGTTATACCGTTCGTTTCATATCTTAGCAATTATGAATGCCGTGCCAATTACAATAAGATGTGTAGATCTTTAATAGAAAGTTTAAAAGAATCTGTATATTTTGCCCACTATATCGCACAGTGACCCCCCCCAAAAAAACCCCTGCAATTTGTCAGTAAAATTCTTTGCTATGGCTGGGAGATACCCATAGTGGTTAACAACACAGACTGACGATCTAAGTTCGAATTTATTTCGCTCCAGAAAAATCACTTCCATTTGGGAGGTTGGCACTCTTCACATGGTCCACCCCGTAAGTACCTGATGTTTTATAATCAATTATATCTCATAGGATTAGTGAATCTCTCGACAAAGGCTTCCTTACTAGGGAAATTGCTCTTGACATGTTAAAGGCCTTTGATAAGGTATGGCATAAAGGCCTACTTCACAAGATTTCCAGCTACGGTATTACTGGAAATATTTTCTCAATTATTAAATCATTTATCTCTGATAGGCTCATAAGAGTAGGGGTTGGTGGGCAGAAATCAGAAGCCCACAGTATTTATGCTGGTGTCCCTTAAGGGTCCATCCTTGGCCCAACTCTCTTCCTGATCAACATCAATAATCTCCCAAAACATATAATAAAATAATTCGTTGAAATCTATGGTGATGACCTGATCATCTATGGTAACACATCAAAGGCCGTAAATGACAAAGCTCTCTCTGATTCTCTCTCCTCTGATCCTGAGTGCGTGGTACAATGGGGGAAGAGGTGGCTGGTTACATTTAATGCATCTAAAACCAAGCTTCTATCTTTACATAATCAACGCTCTGATCTCCATCTGGCATCAATTGAAATGGATGGCTCTCGTCTTGGGGAGGCTCCATGTTTTGACAAGCTTTTGGAATTGACCTTTACACATGATCTGAAATGGAACACATACATCAAATCTGTTGACAAGATCGCTGGATAAATGGTGGGATCCTTTTACCGCCCCGGTAGATATTCCACTGCGGATGCAATTCTCTATCTATATAAAAGCCAAGTACGTTCAAGGATGGAGTACTGCTGCCATATCTGGGCAGGAGCCGCTAAAAACAGTCTATCCTGCCTTGACAGAGTACAAAATAGACATCGTAGCCTAGTGGAGGATGCCCTTTTCTTTTTCTTGCAACCTCTCTCCCACAGAAGAGACGTTGCGAGCTTGTCTTTGTTTTATCGTTATTTCCATCGCAAGTGCTCGCCTGAGCACAAATCTCTGGTCCCCCCCTCGCCAATATTTCACGAAAAACATCTAGCTGGAACCACTGTCAATAATTTCCCCCAATCTTTATCTGTGGCCAAATAAAAACGTAGATTCCACGAACAAAACTTCTTTTTTAGAAGTGTAAGCTCGTGGAACTCTGTTCCGTTTGCCTTTTTCCCATCTGACTACAACTTGGATGTCTTCAAGTCCAACATAAACAAGTTCCTGATGAACCCCCTCCTTAAGTAAGACACTTTATCAGATCTCCATTACTAGCGATTACTACGAAATTATCCCATCGATTACTGTACACAGAATAAACCTTATCCTCGAGTAGATTTTGGGCCTTGATATGTGGTTACTTCCTTGTAAAAAAAAGAAAAAGAAGTCTGACTAGAAAAATGAATCTTGATAAGAATTTTAAAAAGTGAATAAATAGACTAAAATTGCATTTTGACAACGGAAGATTAGGATCCTTCCAGAAGTGCAGGTTAAGCATCCATTTCTCTAGTTTAAAATAAGGCTAAGCTCTCCTCTTCCAAAAAAAAAAAAAAAATAAAAAATAAATAAATAAATATTTTTAAATAAGCATTTACACTTGTAGGAGTAGGGCGCTACGCTTTATAAGAGAGGCTATTCACGGTCGACGTAAAAATGAAAATGCTTTCCGCTATTATTTATCCATTTATTACGGACTATTATCCTTACTTTCTAGTAGTTGTTTCACGACGTTTGGGCCAACTATTTCTCTGACCTTCGTCAGGTGGTTAACCGCGACGGGATAGGAACGCCGAATCTCCTAACTGCATCATCAGTAATTACTGCCGTTTATAGTTGTTGTCGTCTCACAACGTTTTGGCGAACTAAGCCTCTGACCGGCTTTGGTTAGGATTGAAACCGCTATCTTCAGACAATGCTCACCTGGGCCCATAGAGATTCAACGTCTCTATCCACTGCACCACGAGCCCCGAAACAAACAAACTTTCCTCAACATCACTATTTTTTTATTGATTGAATTATTTTCATTATCGGTTATCGATAACTATTCAATGCATTCCGATACATAATCTATCTTAGCACACTACCAGGTACATAAAGTATATTCGTGTGCAATTTCATAAAAATCTGCCCAGTACAGATTACATAATCGTAATTTTCATGGCGTTGTCCTATACATGGTGTTAAATCTTTTTAGAGAAACTTCAGTTTAATATGGAAGTTGTAAATAAGATAAATTTCTCTGAATGAAATTTCAAAACAATTCTTTTGAAAGTAAGAAGCTTTTATTAAACATGGATTTCAGCAATACTTACAAACTGTTAAAAACTGAAAATATTTCAATAATTTTTATTCCTTTCTCATCTAGATCGATGATATTCTGACGAATTACCCCCCCCAAAAAACAAAAAAACACGTTTATCTCTCCTGATTTGCAAAGATTTTTGATGAGTTGTTTGGTTATTTTATCGTTTTTACAACAGTTATATATGAATGAATCCTAAAGATGAGTTGAATTTTCTTATTATGGCATTGGATTTCTTCTGATCTTTCTGTATTCATATGTATTTGAATTGTGTGTTACTCAATATAACGCTGAAATACCCAATCACAAAAAAAAAAAAAATTAAAACATTTTCTTAATCACAAAATTCTTCTTTATTTTGGTTTTGTGTCAGGATCGGTCTTCTCTACATCGCACTAAAAGTTGGACAAGATTTGACTATGGAAAAGTTTCAAATGTCGAAGTTGAATATTTTCATTCCAACTTCGAAATTTGGAACTTTACCCTACTCAAGTCTTGTCCAAATTTTCGTATTATGTAGAGTAAACCCAACCTGAAACAAAACAATGAGAAAAAATATGTGGCTTTTATTTTTGTTTAGAGTAACCAACCTGATAGGTCGAAAACTGTCATCTAAGCTTCAGCCTCTGTCCCATCAACGAAATGTTGCATCCCTCTACCTGTTCTACAAGTACTTTAACGGTGAATGCTCTGACGAACTACAAGCACTTGTACCCCCTCGACGTAAATACACCCGCCAAACCCGACCAGCAGCTAAATCCTACCCCTTCACAGTAGAGAACCTTTCATGTAAGAGAACCTTCTACTCCAGTAGTCTCTTCCCAGAACCACTAGACTTTGTAATTCCCATACGGGTCTCTATTTGCCCAACTGTACTGACATGCAGAAGTTCAAGTGTAACGTGAACCGACATCTTGCTGCCGATTTCCCTACATAGTACCCCTGTAGCTTATGTCCCTGATAATAGCCTCCTACATCAAAGTGGCAATGTCCCCTGTTTGGGGTAAAAATCTAATAAAAACATTTTGGTGCCTTGACCCGTTCATTGTGATTTCAGGTAACTTTAGAAACAGTCAAAAAACTGATTGTTTTTTTAATCATTTCTAATTTTAATCGATGAAATTGCGAAGAAAAAATATTATTGGCAAACAAATGCTGAGTAAACCATAGGTTTAGGTAATGTAAAATGCTAAATATTCTTTTGTCTTTTTCGCGGGAATCCGAGAATAAAAAGAAACACAAAACACCGACGGCTACATTATTAAGAATTCGTATTTTGCTATGGCCTCGGTAACATAAAAAACATCTCGGAGACAATAGAAATTACTAGAAGTACAAAAATAAAATAAAAAGTGTCTAAACACGTATTTGTTAACTTTGTAAAAAAACACAGCATTAATATAATGGATATTATGTGTCTGTATGAAACATTTACTGTGATGGACAAAGTTTTATTTTCAGGTTACCCAGTAACAAACTAATTAAAAGTATTCCGTACAACTACTTGTCTAACTGCAACAACTGCCAATAACTTTCTCTTACTCTCTATCAGTGCCTAAAACAAAACGAAACTTCCATGCATAAATTTTTTTCTTTAAATTGTCCGTCTCTGGAACACAATGCTGCGGTGCTTATTCTAAGCTGGCTATAACATGGTAAGTTTTTAAATCTAATGTAAATTGATACTTGTTGAGCCCTCCTTCTTAATGATCATACCTTTCCTAAGCTCCGGTATTATCGATCATCACAACATTGTCTAGGTCTACCCGACAATTAATAACCTTTATCCTCGAGTCACGTTTTGACCTTGATTAGCGCTGAGCCAATAGTAAAATAAAAACACAATTTGTAGGGTTACTGAGATGGAGTATTTCAGTTAAACAATAATGCATGAAACATGTTGGTATTCACAATTATTATTAGATGTGAAGACCGTAGGAAAGGAAATATGGGTTATGTTGGCAAGCATGACGTTCTGGAAGGCTACCTTTGGTATATGCCAGGAACAATCTGGCGGCAATCGCAAATAGACCTAGTGCAGGTAGCATGATTAATGCGAGGCCTCAAAGGTCAGGTCTCTTGAAAAAAAACACGCTAGAAAATTAGTTGTCAGATGATATTATAGAGAAATTAGATCAAGTGCCCGGAAACAGAATATAGCTTCTAGAGCGCTGTGTTCGGAGAATAGGATGCCAGGATAATTGGAAATTCGAATAAAAAGTAAACCAGCTCATTATAATTTAAATATGATTTATTCACGGCAGAAACGTTAAAGTATCAACGAAGCCGCCACATTGTCCTCATTTTTTTTCTGGAACTCTCCAGTCTTTCTAAAGATCTATAAAGGGCGATAACTATTATTTTCTTGTTTTTTTTTTTAAAGTTATTCCCCCTGTTATCGATATCGGGTGTATTAGTCAAGGAAGCGGACAAATGAAACGTGCCGAAAATATAGCAATCTTTGTGAATATTTTCTCCAGAATCTGTCCGTCTGTTGACCATCTTGAAAGCTAAGGGAGAAAACGAAGTAAAAGTAATTTACTTGGTCTCTCTCGCAAAAAGACAAAATATTCCGAATAAAACCTTTAAAATCCAACAAGTCTGCATTGTGTTTCCATGCATGAGACGACGTAATGATGTAGGTATTAGACCACATGGAAAAGTGTCGATCGCACACGTATGTAGAAAGAATGTAACATTCGTAAAACATATTGGTTATGAAAATTCGGTATTATCACAATCGAACGGTTCCTGTCAACCGAAAGTGCATAAGAACATTTCTAAGACGAAATAGCGGAAAAAGTTGTGAATCATGCTAATATAGAAACAAAAGTGAAAACAAAATAATAATAAAAAAAATATAGTTGCCTGAGGTAATTTTTGTAAAAGGATGCAAACATAAAAAAGAATATCTAGTGAGAAATCGCATTTGTTTTTCATTTAGAATACCTTCAGGGGTACGATTAGAAAACAAAGAAGAAAGACAGAAGTTTTAAGAATACAAATAGAAGAAAAAAGAACTTAATCGGCATATTGTGAAGAAATAACGCCTCAACGAGAAATCTAAATTTATGCTGTAGGGGACATGATAATGTAAATGCTTACTGGAAAAGTATACATATATATATATGTATATATATATATATGCATATATATGCATATATATGTATATATATATATTTATGTACATATATATGTGTATATATATCTTTATATTTATTTATATATATATGCATATATTACTATTCATGTAATCACAAATATAAGGAGATATAAATTTGTGCGTAATTTTGCAGTATTTACTTCAACAGTGCTCAATATATAAGTATAGCTACGCAGTAATTTATGAAAATATATATTGCAATTAAGCTACAGAGAAAACTACGAATTTCATCCTCGTGAAAATTCGTCCCGAGGATTAAACGCGGAATATTGTCTGTAGCTTAATTGCCATATATGTTTTCATAACTAACTATATATACATACATGTATATATAGATATGTATATTAAATAATTGTTATTTAGATTGTATTATGAATATATATATATGTATATATATATATATATATATATATATATATATATATATATATATATATAATGAAAATTACAATTGAATTTACCAAAATGATCCAAGATGGTAAAATTAAATAAATTATAAGTATTAAAGAATTAATATTTATAAAATTATCTCAGCCAGATATAAAGGCTCGATAAAACCAAATAGGAAATAGAGCTTATAATATGAGCAAACAGTTAATAAAATATGTTAAAAACGCTTTGAAATGAGTTAAAAACATATTTAGTCAGAAAAGGAAACACTAGATAAATGGATAGTCCTTAATCCGCGGAGTTTCGAAGAAATAATCTCCTTCTCCTCAGAGGGCAGGGATTAGCAAAATGCGGGATCGAATTTTGCATGTAAAAGTATTTTATGAAACTACAAGTAAGTAACAGAGCTTACTTGGTTAAAAAAGGGTGAGGTAAGGGGAATAGGAGATAAAAGAAAAAATGATAAAAAAGATTTCACATGAATGGATAGTCTGGTGAAGAGTAAAAAAATCCAAGAATGATAAAATCCAAACACGGTCGAATTAAAAACTTCCAATCCAACAGGAAGTTCCAAAGGAGAAGGAGAGTATTTCTTCGAAACTCCCCGGAGCAAGGACTATCAATTTATCTATTGTTTTTTTTTGTTTCTGACTAAATATGTTTTTAACTCATTTCAAAGTGTGTTTTTTTTTACATATTTTATTAACTGTTTGCTCATATATATATATATATATATATATATATATATATATACATATATATATATATATATCAGCCATTCTGATGAGTCATATACGACAAAACACGTGTCAGTGAGTAATTATATCTTACAAAACAATACATATGGTGCTTCCCATTTAGGGGGTAACAAATTGGTAAAACGGAAAATTATTTCCAACTCGCATTTAGGTAAAAATTAATTGATTTAATACAAGAAGTATCGCAGACAAAAACAAATGAATAGCACACACACACACACACACACACACACACACACACACACATATATATATGATGATTGCAACATCTTGTCAGACTAGTGCCACTCTCTCAGACACTTAAATCCATGATCCCAAAATGACTTTCTTCTTTTTTTTTAGTGCTACCGGTGAATTCACACGCCCAAGCAGGCATGACACTGAAGACGATCATTGAGGTCAATTATTACATGTTTCCAGCATTTCAAACCTCTACACGTCACAACTTTTCCATCGCCACAGGACCATTTTTATAGACAAATACCTGAGGGAGTATCTATGCACAGATGATGTTACAGAGTCTTCGTATTGTAGGAGAGCTAAGTCTCTCTCTCAGTGCAAAATCTTGAGATCCAGTAACAAGCAAGAGCAAGATAGACAGCAACAAGTTAATCTGCAGACCAGCGAAATGCGGATACTGGTCTCCCGCTTTATGGTTTTTTGAATAAGAGATTTGCTTCTCCTAGAAAGGTTGCGTTCACCACGGCTTACGGGAGCCCCCCTACCCCAACATACATGCACACAAACACACACGGTGCTTGTTGGCCGGTGACTCCGAAAACAGGGGTTATTAGCCCTATATATATATGATAACACAACATGATCCTGAATTTATAACATAATTAATATATTGTAATGACTTTTAGAAAGATTAAACACCAAACATATTACATCTTTGTCGAACATATTTCAGAAATATTTCATTTATAATGGAATATATATATATATATATATATATATATATATATATATATATATATATATATATACATGAACAATTGTGTTCATCAACGTTACGTCTTTCTTTCGAGATTTTCTCTCGATGAATGAAATTAAGAAACCAAACTCTAGTACAAATATTTCAAAATATATTTTTTGGTGTAATGAAATGTATGCCCCTGTTCCATTTCAGAAACGGAATAAAGTCGTTGGAAATTCAAAAAGTGGGCGCTTACCGTTGTGGAAAAAAGTAAGATTTTAATAACGCCATATAGCCGTTAATATATTTAAAAATCTATGAAACTATTAATATTTTTTGGAAAAAAATATGTTCGTTATAATTCACTATAGATGTGTAACTGAAATGAAATGAGTGTATTTTTGTTATGTAATTTATTGACTAATTATATGTATTAATTATTATAGGGTGGGTTTTCTATAGTGCTAGAGAGTTAACTTGTGTATAATATTAAATTATGTTCTTTTAATAGAAGATTACTTATTAATGGCGATACATTATAGAAACCTCCACGTTTTTATTTAAAAATTTGCTTGAATTTGCGATAATTTAAGGAGTTTACGTTACGTTTTTTTAAAAATAAATTTTACTATTTTTGCTTGTTTGAAGTATTATTATGCTGCAATGTATGAGAGAATACTCCAATCAGAGAATTATATTTCTTATATCTCTTTTATGATCGTTGAGACTTTTCTCTAATCTGCGTTGGGTTTCACTAACGTATACATGATGGCAATTTTGGAACAGTGTATATACCTTCATTAAATATATTAACGGGTATATGACTTTTTAAAAAAAAATTCCAACGACTTTTTCTTTTTCTGAAATGAAAAAGGATCATAAATTTCATTACATCAAAAATATATTTTCAAATATTTGTACTGGTATTTTGTTTTCTTGATTACATTCATCGAGAGAAAGTCTCGAAATAAAGACGAAATGTTGGTGAACACACGAAATTTCACTATTTCGTCGGATTACAATTTCCATTAATCTCACCGTATATATATATATATCCATATATATATATATATATATACATATATATATATATATGAAGAAAAATACATATAAAAAACATAAACTCACTTTTATGCTCAGCCTATAAAAAATTTGGTTTAATATTCCTACTTGAATTTGTTGAAATATATACGCATACATATATATGAACGAACACATATTTCACGTTAAAACGATTAAACAGCGTGGCTGAACTTTACAAGGCACGAACCTGTAATCACAGCCATTGCAGTCTAGCACTCGTACCGTTAGGACATAGAATTTAAACTAAAGTTCCATATACATATTGCCGCACAAAAATGTGTAAATTGTATATATATATATATATATATATATATATATATATATATATATATATATATATATATATATATCAGTAGCGTTTCCGCTCGTGCGTGTTTGTGTGTGTACGTGAACAACCCACACCATCATTAGAAAATCTGGCATCATTATGATCCTCCACCTAAGGATGGTGCACACCATTTTCAAAGTTAAAGTCAATGGTCAAGGTCATAGAATATATATATATATATATATATATATATATATATATATATATATATATGTGTGTGTGTGTGTAGTCATCGACATATAGTCCTGTTTCGTTGTATCAAAACTCATCAGTGCCGCGTGACTAGCATCTCTCCCAAGCCAAGGATTGATCCTAGAACCGTCGTGTTGACCGTCGGCAGTTCTCCCATTCGACCATAGAATCGACTCCCGTAAATAACTCGTCGGAATATCTATTTAAATATATATCCCTAAAACATCTAAGGGGAGATATAACATGAGATATAACATGAGAAAAGAGGGGATATATAATATGAGAAATATTTGGAATCAAGTCTCCCCTTGCTGTTATTTCAGATCATTTTAAACCATAGCAGCAAGTTTTAGTCTATCCTACCTGTAGTTCTGAGGACATATTATATATTTTGGAATTCATATACAAAACTAGGAAAACAAATGACTATGATTGAAACGTTTTATGGCTGTAAATAGTGCCAAAAAATCTCTGGATGATGGATGGTACCCTAATGTGCGACCTAAGGGCAAATGTCTCATAGCCTGCTACACATTTCAGGTTAATACCTTCCTAACGAACCTTGATTGATTAAATTATGATATATAGGCACTATAGTTTTAAACTCATAAAATTGCTAAAAATGTGGTATACATATATATATATATATATATATATATATATATATATATATATATATGGGTGTGTGCGTGTGGGTGTGTTTGTGTGTCTGTGTGTGTGTGTGTCTTTATCTCTATGTCCGTGTATGGATATATCTACAGTGGTAGCCACATTGAATATTGAAATGCACAGATCTTTATAGGACAAAATTTCGTGAAAATTTTCAGACTTTTTGAAGATTATAATAATATTCTATGGTTAAAAATTTTTGAAAATTGGTAAAAAAAAAATCTATACTTAAAAACTAATAAACTATCCTCAAATTTGTATACGTTTGTATATATAGCGTCGTGGCAAACCAGCCTCTGCTGCTTTGGGATGACTTTTCCTTAGGATCATTTTTACTTGCTTGTCTTCCCTGTAACCTTGGCAGACCTTGCCAAACCACTAATGTATGTATAATTATCAAGATCCTGTAAGAATTCTTAAGAATGGGCGCTGTGTTCGGAATTATAACTAAGGCAATCACTTAGCGGTTATGCAATGTTCACGACTTCCGCTTGTGCGAACACTCTGGATTGTTATTTTACGCGCCCGAATTCGGCGTTTAATAGGTCTAAATTCCCTTCATTCCTGTGGCAATTATTTGGTCACCTTAAAGTAGAGGCTCAGTAAATGGAGCAAATGGATGTTTCGTGGCTTGTTACGCTACACTTATGATTGCGTATGCATGAAACTTAGTGTCTGTCGCCATAAATGAAAACAAATTAATTATTATTTAATTTTTTTATAATTAAAATATATATATGCATATATAGTTTTTCACATTTTTCTTTCATTTTACTTCAGTCGAAGTACTCAGAAATCAAGGGGGCGACGACCTGGGGCTAACACTTAAATGCTATATGAGATACATAGATATTCGAATGTTCTATTAAATTGCGTTATTTCTCAAACACTGAGTTAGTAAAGAAATTGAGAAGATAAATGTTCCTTTCCCCAATAAACCATTTTCATACGTTGTAGTATATCTTTCGTTTTGGTCTCTTGGTCTTACTGGATTCCAGAACAAGAATTTATCTAGTCTGGTGGAGTATCCAGCTTCGTGCTATTACTTGAGGTAACATCATTTCGAGAAGGCGCACCATTCCTCGTAAAAGCTAATGTGGGTTAGCTATAGTGAGATCTTATTTGAACAGCGAATAATATGCGATTTTGAATATTTGGTCAGGGTTTAATTCTCTGGAAAAAGTATCCTCATGTCAGGTTCTTCTGACAAACCCTTGTACAGAGAGACCTTAGACACTCGAGGACAGTGTATAGTAGGCATTCAAGTTCTTCTCCATTAGGCATTGTGCGAAAGAAAGCTAGAGTGAGATTGTTTATAAATGTAACATTCGGATACATACGGCATAATCACTTTGGCATACCAGTTCCCATTAGCTCACCGAAGTTAAGCAACATTGAACCTGGTCAGTACCAGATGGGTGACCATTTGAGAATCCTAGTTCAGTACTAAAATGTATGTGCTCTCCGCTTATCTCGGCATTGTTTCTAGTTGTCTAGCACTTCTGCTTGCCGCTAGAAACAAGTAGTGCCGATTCAGGAGAGGTGTAGTTAGTGATTGTGCAACCCTTGCATCACGATTACACACGCTGCTCCCTTTACAGCAGGTGTCCATTGTCTCTGGAGACTGATCAATACATATATCTAATATAGATTGACATACGCATATATACGTAAAAATAACTATACATCCATAGATAATGAGAGACTAGATGTGAATCGAAATTTAGCGACTTGTGAAATATTCTATCTAGATATGGCGTGCGTTATGTGCGCCATTTTGCATACACACATTTGCAGTCATAATTCGTCATATTAATCGCCGTCTCTGATTTGGGTACGTTGGCGGGTTGGCTAGTTGGTTGTTGGGATGCGGCGTAAATTTAGAGCCTGACTATCTGACATATTTCGGGGCAATAATACCTCATAAACCAGTGGCGCACTCCAGATAATGTCCACCGATCATCTTCGCCATGCTTTATTTTATCGCCTATGCGAACGCCAATTTTGTATCTTTTGAAGGGTGTTTTTTTTTTAGTTTTTTTTTGTTTTTAGCTGTTTTGTTTTTATCTCGCCAAACATTTCAATGGCTGATAAAGTGAATTTACTTCAGCGACAGAGATTAAGGGTAGGGTTTTGCCTGAAGATGGCAAGAGGATAAAAAAAAAGGTCGAGGAGATGCGAATGAAATATCATTTAGCATTGATGCGACGATCGGAAGACATCTGCGAGATGCACTAAAAACAGGGTATATAGATACAAAGAAACAGGAAAAGAACGATTAAAATATACAACAGTATATATATATATATATATATATATATGTATGTGTGTGTGCGTGTGTGTACGTGTGTACGTGTGTGTGTGTGTGTGTGTGTGTGTGACCGCGCCGAGTCGTAGACATTTCCAGGTTGGTATTAATTCACTGGGAGGGATGCACCCCTAGTCTTCGTTAAGACATGCATCTAGGAGAAGGTAACTCTGATGTAAAATCCTGGAGTCTACTGTATACTCTTCCTGTGGCCGTCGTCTGCATCGACAAAGGTTATCAGTAATACCAAAAAGTGGGTTGATTCTACAGAGTTTTCACCACTATAAACAAATCATCTGTGCGGATTTCTGAACAACTTGGTTGTTCGGGCGGAAGAGTATATGAAAACATTTACATTTTCAGAATGTGAGAGATTATATAATAATTTTCACAGCTAAACAACGTCGCAGCTCACAAGAACAAAGACAGTAAACGAACCAGAAGTCACAGACTCGAGTTTCGATCTCAGTTGTGCTCATTAGTTAGACCCATCCGAACTCAGAATTCGAAACCCAAGCCTTTTACATGCGACGCAAGCACTCTGGAAACTGAGCAAGATCCCTGCACACGAGAAATTCTATCAACTAACACAAATCAAGCAAACCGCGCCGAAATCTGACTGTGAAATGGGCAATTTTGTAAGCTGCGACGTTGTTTGGCTGTGGGAATTATGTATATATAACTTTCCCAGGGCATATATTACACTACAGTTTGTTTCAGGAATAATATGCCGAAAAAAATTATATCTATGCTGCATTTTAGTTACTTACTCTTCAGATATTAACCTGAAAAACATTATTTTGTACAATTAATTACATAGTTCATACAATCAAAACAACTCTCTTAATATACTCCCTAAAACAGTTACGATCATACTATATCATCTCTCTCTCTCTCTCTCTCTCTCTATATATATATATATATATATATATATATATATATATATATATATATATATATATACAGGAAGTCCAAAAAGTAACATAAGCGTGTAGAAACTTTATGACCTTAAACTATATCCGCTGGTGAGGCCCCACCTTGCGGGCCTTGGGGAGTGTGGAGCCACCCTTTAATTGCCATTGCTCCCATGCCCACTCTGACCGGGAATGGTAGTACCTGTTAGGGTCCCAACTATGGATTAAATAGAATCCGGTTTAAAAAACAAATATACTCCATTAAAAATCGTTCCTCAAAATAACTAGATTCGGCATTAAATAACCTGAAATGGTTGATATGCCGTAAAACAAAAACAACCAACCAATCAAAATCAGGAGTCAATTGTTTTTATTCAAAGAGCTCATCAACGGTATTTTCATGTAAGAGATAGTCCAAGACAACACAATTCGAAATATTGCGCGTCGTAGCTGTACTTGATCTTCTACGAGCTGGAACATCAGAAACCAAATAAAGAAGTTTAATCGCAAATTCAGAGATTCAGCAATCTATCATAAATAATGTTTTAGAAAGAACACAAACATGCGAAGCTGAGAATGGTCAACATGTAAAAGACATTATTTCTTATAAACAAAGACTGCTTGAATTTTGCATTAAAAACAAATTCCCAATGTCTTAATCAGATTGTGTTACAATAAAAGAAAGATGTCGTCAAAAATAAAGAATCTATTTCTGTTCAAAATTCTTCACTGACTGTTCGGACATTATGTGTGTATATATTATCTGCACTGAATGCGCCGGAATTCGGCACGAGCATCAATTTATATACGCACTAGCAGGCTTGAAAATTCAACCACTTTAAATAATAAGCATTTAATTCATAAGACTTCTGTAATAAAACGACACAAAGTTTGCCTTAATTCATACACAAATATAAACATTTTGTTAATTAACATTTTTTTTCATAATTTGAATACGTCAGTATATATGTATGTGTGTGTGTTTTTTTAAAATAATTTCTGACGAGGACGCATCACAGAACGTCTGAAACGCGCGTAAAAACGATTTCAATGACTTTTTTTTTCTTTTTTTTTACAAGGGTGTCACCACTTATCAAGGCCCAGAGGCCACTCGAGGATAAGGGTTAATAGGTATACATTAGTCATTGTGATTTTAGCATAGTAAACAGTGGGAATTTTGAAACTTGGATTACTTAGGGGGACGATTCAATTAGAACTTGTTCACATTGGAATGTTTCTTTTTTCATAGGTATCAACTCATTATCAAGGCCAAGAGGCCACTCAAGGATAAGGGTTAAAGAGTGTACAATAGAAATTGGACAATATAATAATCATTAGTAATGAAAATTTGGTAAATTTGATAACTTATATGGAACAGCTCATAAAAACATTATTACAATGATCCAAACATAATTCTCAATGAAAAACGAAGACACGGAATAATAAAATAATCTTAAAAAATACACATTGTTGGTCACTACTCCCTTATTTAAATATACAACTTTCTTTCGTTGGAATTTCTTAACCCATTTTATATAAATATATATGTATATAGATATATACATATACACATATATATGTGTGTGTGTTATATATATGCATATATATGTGTTATATATATATGTGTTATGTACATACATATATGCATATATACATATATATTTGTATATATATGTATGTATATACATATATATATACATGTATGTACATACATATATACATATATATATGTGTTATATATATGCATATATATATATATATATATATATATATATATATATATATATATATATATATGAGGGAAAGAGAGGGAGGGAGAGAGAGAGAAAAGGGTTTAGTGTAGATGTCATTTTTTGACACGTGCGAAATTCGTTTAAAGGTTTGTCGTTGCACGTTGCCTAGTTCGTTGTCGTTTATAATGGGTTTATTTTATATTGCATAGGGTAACGCACGCGCACATTTGCATAATACATACATACATATATATATATATATATATATACATATGTACACTTCTAAGCAACCACATACAGACACATACGTACACGCTCACATATATAAACAACGTAAATGCAGACATATATGGGTTCATAAGTAGACATACACACATATAAACAATTCCAATACATATATGTACACTCATAAAAGTATATAGGCACATATACACATATATATACATGTGTATACACACATTCCCACTTATATAAGTATATGTGGAGATAAGGTCTTAAGTAGGAAGCAGATGTACATAGACACATACATACACATACATATGCACCTACTCTTACACACGTATATGCAATTACATAAATATAGATATAAGTGTTAAATTTTAAGCCCGTAGACATATATAGGCACACACATACAATCATACACACACACACACACACACACACACACACATATATATATATATATATATATATATATATATATTCTGTGTGCGTGGGGGTAGCAGATTCAGGTAGGCGTGGGTGGAGATATATGGATATAGTGACGGGGTTGAGAGATGATGATAAAGAGAAAATGAGGAAAGTAAGGAGAGGAGGGGGGAAAGTTTTCATATTTAGTTTTTTTTTAGTACGTTGGACTTGAAGACATCCAAGTTGTAAAGTGGGAAGCAGGCATACGGAACAGAGTTCCACAGCCGTACAGTTCTAAGAAAGAAACTTTGTTCATGGAATCCACGTTTTGATTTAGGCACAGATAAAGAGTGGGGGAAATTTTTCACAGTGGATTCAGCTAGACGGGTGTTTTTCGTGAACAATTGGCGAGGGGGGACCAGAGATTGGAGTTCAGACGAGCACCTTCCATGAAAATAACGATAAAACAAGGATATGCTCGCAACGTCTCTTCTGTGGGAGAGAGGTTGCAGGGTTTATATATTAACTGGCTTTTGTTTTTTTCGCAAGGTATATTAAATAGATGGGAGAGGGAGAGAGAGGGAGAACGAGAGGGAAAAAGAGGTAGAGCGAGAGGGAAAGAGAGGGAGGGAGAGAGAGAAAAAGGTTTAGTGTATATGTCATTTTTTTGACGCGTGCGAAATTCGTTTAAAGGTTTGTCGTTGCACGTTGCCTAGTTCATTGTCGTTTATAATGGTTTTATTTTATATCATAGATCTTGGTTTAATGATTATTTAAAGAGTGTACATATTTTAAGCAAAAAAATGCTATCCATCAAAATCAGGTAGGTGCGGATTATGCATACTAGAATCATATTATATTTTAATGACAAATTACTGAACTCACGCAAAGAAATCATCCAAGGACGTCTGCATAAAAATAAATTCCTGTTATCTAAACTTAATCCAGACTAAATAAAAATAGGCTTGATACAAAGTATTCTATAAGGAAAAAAAACCCAGAAAAAACAAACTAAGACTAGAGATAATGTTAAAATTAAATTATAATTATAATTGATAAAGAGGAATACCCACAATAAATTAATAATTATAATACAAGATAGTATTACAGAAACAACTAACTTGGTTTAATGTAGTATTTTAAATTCCTAGTGAACCTAGGGCTTATATAATTTTTAAATCCTTCCTTCGTCACATTGTTTTTAGAAGTGATTTAGAACTAAAGGGTTTTTTTAGACGTAAAAAAATAAAGTTTTTGTTGTTTTACTAAGTTTAATAGAATCTCCCGTTTTTTTAAAACCGCAAATCAATTTTTTTTTTGTCAGTTCCTTAACTCATTATTATAAGCGTTAGCTTCATACTTCTCCAAATTACTCATTTATCACATTTTATTTTTTACATGTAAATATTATCAAGTTTTAACTAGACGTCGATAACGAAGTATTTATTGTTTTACTAACTTTCACATAATCCCCATTTAAAAAAAAAACAAACTAAATCCATGTTTAATTGTACATATTCTATCCTGGATCCTGAATGCAGGGTTTGTTTGATTTCTCATTCGTTCCTCGAACTTGCGAAATCTAAATAAAAGCTAAAATTAAATTAGAATATCCTTAAAAAGCGAGACTCATTTAAAATAGTGCCCCCAAAATAGGCTAAAAAACTAAGTTATAGGAAGATGTTCTTGACTGTAAGGGTTGTACGAAACTAAAAACTAAGTATAAATACGAGCTCCATTTAATATGGAGGGAAAAATAAACGTGTTCACAACGGATTGAAAAACTTGTTGGGAATAGTTGTAAGCGTCTCTGAGGAGTGACTGGATGGAAGATTTACAGTTCTATGGACGAGAGGTAATTGTCCATCCTTTCACGAAACAGCTGTAAGAGCTTAACGCAAAAATAAGTGATTTTCTATTCATGTAGGTTGTGATTTTATTCAATTTACGTATATATATATATATATATATATATATATATATATATATATATATATATATATACATATATATCTATATACATATATATATATACATACATATCTATATACATATTCATATATAAACAGACATGTCCAAATTTATACTTAGTAAATAAGGTAAAGTTAGGAAAAATCGACAAAAAACGACCCCCCTGTGGAAATTGCCCAGTATTGCAAACATACATACGTACATTTATATATTGGTAGCTTAAATTTTCGACCCAAACCGATTAAAAAAACGCGCCCTATCTCTGAATACACTTTATGTAAAATTTCAAATGTTTAGACCAGAAATTGGTAGAGACCGCAAAGGTAAACTTTGTTTAAAAACTTTGACCCCTATTATGACCCCTTAACATTTTGGGCTCAAATCAAGTTATTAAGTTAGATCCATGTCCAAGGAACCTATATCTAAAATTTCAAGTGTTTAGACCCAAAATTGTCGGAGGCGTTTGGTAGAGTTCTCAAAGGTCCAATCGTTGAACTTTGACCCTTTAACAGCAAAATTTCTGGCCGAAAACGGATAACGAAGATTTTTCCAAATCTCAGTACCCGGTATATCAAATGTCGAGTCTGTAGACTGAAAATTGACAGAATTATTGCGTAAGGGAAATGTACACAGACACATTTTCACTTTTATAGATATATAGATAGATATAGATAGATATACGAAAATAGAATACGGATTAAGGTCATATTTTTGTATTTTAATTTGATTTAGGTATACTTTTCCAAATGAGTAAAGTATATTTGCAATTAGCTAGAAACGCCATATTGTAAATTTTCAAGCTAATGTTTAGTTTCGTATTTCCGTTTATTTTTTAGTTTCGTATTTCCGTTCTGTTGTATGCGATCTGTTAATTTAATAAAATTAAAACTAGAGTTTTTTATAATCGATATTTCATGAATAAAATTAATTATGACTTTTGGGTTGAATTACCGACCTTCCATTAAAAATTAAGTACAAAATGTTTTGGAAATATAGTTTCAGTATATAAAAAAAAAAATAAAGAACGATGTATACGCAATACGTTTCCCTAGTAGCATTTTTTTTTTGTGATTTCTTCCTGAATGATCTATAAAACCCCACGATTAGTAATGAAAAAAAAAAACTTTTGGTCCTCTCCAAAATATCTCTGTGAATTTATATGGATCTCTAGTGAGTTCTTTGGGCTACATATACAATTCAAAGAAACACATGTAAGACATATCATGTATCAAAGAAAATGATATGGATGTGATTTAAATATAATGGCGGTATTTAAATTAGTTGCAAATTATATATGCTCTGAAAGCGCAATCCATTTTTATTGAGCCTAAATAGAGCTGCCAATTAAAAAAAAACATCTTTATTGTACATATACATTAAAAGTATGCATAATATACTATTATAAAGTGTGTATATATATATATATATATATATATATATATATATATGTATGTGCATGTGTGTGTGTTTGTGTGTGTCGGCAGCACACACCAGAAAGAGAAAACGAAATACACAGCGCAGATAATCATTCATCTTTCAAGTTCTACTCCGAACCCAAATCGACCATAGCCTTGATGTATACCTAATCGACATTTTTGCCAATATTTTTCTCGTCGGCGATTGAGTATGAAATCGCTAGTTAGTGTCGATATCTGCCAAAAAAGCAAAAGTCTACCTCAGCAATGTCGTCCACATATCGATAGTACCGATGGAGACAACAAACATTTAAGATACAAAGGTAGAAGAAAATCAGAAACAAATTACCGATTGTTTCAGCTCAACTGACCAGCATCTGACAAGGGAAATTCAGTAATTTTGGAAGAGATTCGAGGCTGTGTTTAGATACGCCCGGTATTGGGCTTCAGGGTTAGCAGTTGGACAGCACCAAATATATATATATATATATGAGAAAACATTTAAGATGGTGAATTTGCCAGTTGGCGAAAAAGGCGCCTTTTTGGCTCTAGGCGGGAAATTTTAACGAACAAAAAAAAAAAAATAATAATAACAATAATATATATATACACACACACACACATACATACATACATATATATATATATATATATATATATATATATATATATATATATATAATAGCGAACAAAAACTATAATGAAAAAAAATTGAATAAAATCCGCTCACAGAATAAGGACATTTTTAAAAGCCGACTAGGAAAGAAAAAAAAATGAAATCAACATCTAAAGGGGAGATAATTATCGTTTGTTATTAATCAAACAAAGTAAAGAATGCATTATTTTCCAATTGTGGGATTAAGTTATGCTTTAAGAATCGTTTATTTTTATTAATCTACGCAAGTCGTTCCATAAGTAAAATTTTCTATGTTTGACACAAACAGTTGGAGAACTGCGAAGAAAAGAGTTTAACGCCGTCAGTATCTGCAACAGAGAAATAAAACTTTGATGTGATAAATTCATGAGTTCAGTCATCATAACAATGCACTTTGCAATGTCATTAGATCCATTCGGGCGGAATAAAAAAATTGGAGGCATTTCTTTAGGAACGCTTCTCATGGTTAGTTGGAATTTACTATTGGCCCACTAAGTGATCAATTCTTACTATCGTTTTATCTATGCTATAATATTCATAAGGTTTTTATGTTTGAAACCCCTCCCCCAAACTTTTTCATTTTATTATTTAGTTACATTTTGTAATAAATTTATAATAATTTTTTTTTTTTTTTATATACGGTGGTCATCACTTTTCAAGGCCCGGAAGCCACTCAGGGATAAGGGTTATTGCAAGTACATTACGTTAGTGTGAAGATTTGATGAAGTGTTTACTTAAGGGGGCGGTTCATTAGGAATTTGTTAACATTGGACTTGAAGACATCCAAGTTGTAGTCCGGTGGGAAGCAGGAAGATGGAACAGAGTTCCACAGGCGTGCAGTTCTAAGAAAGAAGCTTTGTTCATGGAATTCGCGTTTTGATTTAGGCACAGATATAGAGTGGGGGAAATTTTTCACAGTGGATTCAGCTAGACGTGTGGTTTTCGTGAAATGTTGGCGAGGGGGGACCAGAGATTGGAGTTCAAACGAGCACCTTCCATGGAAATAACGGTAAAACAAGGATAGGCTCGCAACGTCTCTTCTGTGGAAGAGAGGTTACAGGGTAGAGAAATTTGCAACGGTATTCATTTTTTACTAATCTGCTTTTTAATAATCTATTCCATCTTCTTTCACTGGACGCTGCTGTATCACAGCTCTTAATTTATACGCAGGAAAATAGGAATGGTATTTTATAGATAGATAGATAGATAGATAGATAGATATGTATTTAAAATATATATCTTTATAGGTAAAACCCTAGATGTGTGTGTTTCTGTCTTTTTATTTGCATGCAACTACTTAACCGATAAACTCTTAAACACATTAACACTAAAATTATTAAGAAATAGTAATTATACACCAGGGATGGTTTAATAATAACTGCTTTATTAGTTTGAATAGATGAATAACGCGTACGAAAATCAAGTCCTGAACTTCCGGTTTGTTGGCTCGTGTGGCTTGTGTGACGTGCGACGTTTCTCTATTGTATATATATATATATATATGTATATATATGTATGTATATATATGTATATATATGTATATATATGTATGTATATATGTATGTATATATATGTATGTATATATATGTATATGTATATATATACATATAGGAAATGTTTTTGTACACGTAAAGTTATAGTTAATGATTAACGCTTTAAGGAGACGGGCAGAGAGTGAGGTAAACTGGTTGTAATGGCTTGAAGCACCTGGTGAAGCGAGTGGTCCAAAGCCTATCAAATGTAAGGAACGTAGGACAAGCGAGAGACTTTCAAATGGGGAAACATCTGTAATAAAGTTGCTGAAAAGACATCCTGAGACATTTTCTGATTCATTGGGATACATCTTCTTTGCAGCTTTCCGTAAAACAAAACCAACGTTAGACCAGGTATGTTCCCCCGATTGGTCCGATGTTACCTCCCCAGAAAACTGTTATCCGTCTTTTTTATTGTAAACTTTATATTCCTGTTGTTGCACTGAGAATATATCGACACGTAAAAACCCTAGACCAATGGATCTCAACTGTGGTCCATGTGGACCCCCATGGTACATGTACCGTTAATATCGGTTCAGTCTTCCTTCAAGATAAACTGTTGATATATGTCCTTTGGTTTTCTTTACATTACTGAAAAATAAAATAAGCTATAATGGTTCACTAAAATACATTAAAAAGAAAAGAAGGCCATGATTACAAAAAGAACCATTGTCCTAGACGTATCACAGTACACGGAAAAAATTATACACGTTATATACATTCAATATACCCTTAGACACATGAACGTTTTTTTTTATACAAGTAAACTGTTGTAAACTCTCCTATATATATACAGTACCGCCATTCAACATTAGTTCTTTTTGCAAACTCATTTTTTCCTAATTCAAAATACCGAATCATGGGTAACCCATTTATTAGCAGTTTCTCTAGTTGAACTATAATATAGCGACAGACAAACGGAACCATTCAATGCGAAAACTGACCGTAATGTTTTTTCAGAAAGACGTACAGAAAACGCTTACATACCTGTGCTGGGGTTCATCTGAAATAGGAAAGGAGAGAATAATTAAAAAAGGAAGGAAAAAATTGGACGAAGCAAAGACAACATTATTTGCTTCAATAGTCGAAATAATGGAAAAGGGATAGAAGTTAATCTTTACACGAATAAAAAAAGAAAGCATTGAGAAGCTCAAAATCAAAGAAATTGGACTTCAAAAACGGACAAAAAAGCTGAAAATATATTGTCAGGATGAGACAAGCCTACAAATCGAAAACAAGTTTAGATATATATATAGAGATATATATATATGCTTATATATATATATATATGTTTATATATATATATATATATATATATATATATATATATATATATATATATTAGCAGTGAAGAACAAGTGATTTTTCGTCGGTGTGGTTCATCACCAGCAATAACCCTCGCTGAGAGTTATTTGGCATAAATCATTCAGCCTGGACACGCACCCCCCTTTTAGTCCATCCTTTACATCCTTTCCACCTCACCCTCACACCGGATTAGCGACACTAGATTTAACCCGTAAATCCCTCAGCGTAATAAGTCTGAACGGACAGTTGGAAATTAGAGAAGAGTCCCGAAATGCTGGACACTTCTTGGTTTCTATTAAACAAAAAAGCTATCGGTAAAAAAGGGGGAAAACATTATTCTTGATATCAATTTGATCTTCCACGTGGATTCCTACACCGACGATCTTCAATAAGTCTCCATTTTTCCCTCTATGATAGTTAGATGCGTCCAGACATCTATACTAGAGGCTCTGCCCGTCTGCCCTTCGGAATATCAGTATGTCACTTTTATAGGTCTATCATGGCTTGAACCACCATTTTTAAAAATTCATAAAAATTCAGGAAATCAAACAATTTTTATGAGAATTTCAGTATTTATTGATTAATGATTATAGAGTACAATGCATCCATTTTCGAGACTGTGCATCCGTACTTACCGACATGGAAAGTTTGTATAATTTTTCTTTCAATTTTTAATTTAATTAATTTTGTATGTTCCTGTTTTTCAAGTTTATATTTTTTTTACTTTATTTTCCAAGATTATATGAACATTATCTTATATTGATGATTATACGTTCATGCGTTCAATTAAAATATTAGAATCTTACATATAAAGATCATGTTAAAAATGTAACAGTTAAATAAATAAAAAAATACTTATTACAATTATTTGGGGGGAATATTAAATAAGCAATGCTTAATTTAATGATAATATCGGTGGTTCGAGAAATTAATTTTTCTTCGAGTTATTAATATTAATACGAACTTTAGGTTCATTTTTCTTATGTTCCTATAAAAATTAATTTTTTTAATTGTTATGTTTTATTTTAATTAAAAAAAACGAAATAAATTCTTCCAGTTTTTCTTTTCCCACTGAAAACCAAAACTTTAGTAAAGGTGTTGTTTTTTTTTTTTGCTTTAAAAATAATACATTCCTTCTCAAATGTGAATAAAAATAATGTATTCCTCATATTCAGCTATCATTATTTAATAAATACTGAACATTTTAATAAAACTGGTTAATTTCCTGATTTTTGGTGGATTTTTAAGTAAAAAAGAGGGGTAAAAATGTTTATACATTTTTGAGAATCGGTATTTATTTTGCCGGTGCCTAATTAGTACATAGCAGAAAAAAGAGGAAGAAAAGAAAAATATAGTGTATTTTGGTTTCTTTACTGTGTTAAAATTTTCTTCTTTAATACTATATGGTTAAACTATATATATATATATATATATATATATATATATATATATATATATATATATATATATATATAAAAGGCAACCCCAAACAATTATTTATGACACTGAGCCAAGAGCTACAAAATTATGAAAAAATATAAAATAAAATTATGTACCCATAAAAATCTTTATATATATATATATATATATATATATATATATATATATATATATATATATATTCTTTCTCTCCCCCTCTCTCTGTCTCTTCTCTCTCTTTATCTCTTTATTTATTTATCTCTCTATCTATTTATTTAACTGTTTATCTCTGACAAGGATATGCCTTTAAAGTGCACCCGAATTTGAGGTTCCAATTTTTCGAAGTGTGACGGAGTGCAGACCTAATCTGTAGTTCATTTCTTTCTCAACTTACATTAGACTTGAAGCTAGGGTTTATGCTTTATCTTTATTATAAGCTAATGACTAGCTTATAAACAAATAATTCCACAAATTTGTGCTATATAAAAAACGACGGTTGATCTGTTGTGCAACACAAAAGCTAAGTCCTATCGCCCCCCCTCTCTCTCCATTTCCTCTCTATCAATCTTCCTATCTCTCTCTTTCTCTTTCTTTGGTTTCTTGGCTAATGCATGAAAGTCCATAAACATACAAGAATTAATGATTGAATAACATTTATTATTATTGTTATTAATAACAAAAATTTTGGTAGACTCTTCTTATATTCATATAAGTTCATGTAGACATTGCCAAGATGCAAAGGTGATTATATGAAAAATGCCCCAGTCATAAGTGATGGGATTAAGGAGGTGGAATTGTGAACGGCTTTGCAAAAAACACGTAAATGAATCTGGGTGCGATAAGGGTTACCACATATATGTATAAGTGCTGATTTTTACATCACTGCTAACCATTTCATGTGAATGATTGACCTTGAAAACATGGGCAAAAATGCGGGATTTATTGGTTAATCAGGAAAACTGGCCAGATTAGTGTTTTTAACACGTGATGGAAAATGACGTGTAAGTCGAAAATGTTCAACTTCGAAATCTGAAACTTTTTCATGCTCAAACCTTGTCTACTTTTTAGTATGATGTGGAGTAAACCAAACACGATATAAAACCATGAAAACTTCAGGAAATAAAGACGATTTTTGTTTTCTTATTTCGGGTCATGTTAGAGTAGGTAACTCCTGTCCCGTTCTTAGAAGTTGGACATTGAGGCTGAAAAATATTTAAATGCCAGATAACAGTTTGCTGTAAGGCTAAAAAAAAAAAAGAAAATAATAAACTAATAGCTATTACGTTACGCGTTCATATAAAGAAGAATATTATACTATTCGAAAATTTGAAAACCAAATCAATTTCATTTTTAATAAATAGAAATTTTGCACTTGACTCGCCTTTACAACTGTTAAATATCGAATACTTAATATCGAGTGCTTCTCCAACAGTGGATTTCTTAATATTTTAACAATAGCGTACGACCAATGTTTCGTACTGTTATGGGACATTTAGATCTTATTCAGCCAAAATATTTTAACCTCCAATGACGTGTCAGGAGTTACCGCCACCACCATGACACGAAATAAGAAAAAAATCGCTATATATTTCTCTGATGAAGAATATTTTACTAATTGAAAATTTGAAAAAAAAATAATTTAATTTTAATAAATATATATGTTTATTGAAATTTATTTTTACACTTGTCTGGTCTTAACCGTTAAATCCTAACTTCCTAATATCGAATGCTCCTCAAACACGTAATTTTCTATTATACACAAACATATATATCTATTGTACAATCTATCTATCTATCTATCTATCTATCTATCTATCTATCTCTCTCTCTCTATATATATATATATACATATATATATATATATATATATATATATATATATATATATACTAGCAAAAGTACCCGTCGTTGACTGGGTTCAAAAACAGCCTACAGAAAATGGACTCTGATTCATGAAAGTATGATAGCTTATGAAAAGGAAGGCTTGTAAATTTGGGTTGAATTTGAGGGTATCAAAACCAAAGCAAAATATGATGAAAGTAAAAATAAAATAGATAAACCCCATAATTTATTATACCATACCTGTTCGCACTAAAACACTTATCACAATATTCTGTGGATCTATATTAAAACACCTTGTTAAACTTTGTGACATATTTCCATTCTATGGAGGTCAGGCGCGAACGAACACCCCAGAATTTTATTATACCATATTTCTTCAAACTGAAACATAATCATCAAAGTATACTTACGCAGATAGATATGAAAAATCTTTATCAAAGTTTGTGCCTATTTTCATTCTATGGAGGCAAGGCGCGAACGCGGACCCCACAATTTTATTATACCACCTCTATTTAAGTTAAAACATACTTATCAAAGTATTATGATGTACATCTATATCAAAAACACTTGTAAACGTTTTTATTTAATTTTAAAATTTTTTATTTCCATACTTTTTGGACCAGGTGCAAACGCAGACCCCACAATTTTAATTAACCACCGTTCTGCCAGATCAAACATACCAATTCCTGTGTCTCGATACATCCTCTATCATTATATGCAATCAGTTTTTAAAAATACTCAACCATGTAGGAGCCTAGACACACACACACATACTTTCAGCTTTATATTATATATATATATATATATATATATATATATATATATATATATATATATATATATATTCAAAATGTCGGATTGGAAACATATTAAATGTATTTTCAGCTTTTCTTCCAACTTTCGGATTTTAATCATGTCAAATCACACTTCATTTCCTTTTGACGGAGTGATTGTCGCTATTTCTTCTGATGAGTTAAGGGCATAATAGATTCACTGATTTATATAATAATTAAGTGATTGATTTTGCGCTACGAAATAGATACAGTCAAAATTGTAAATGCCAACTAAATTAAAGGAATAAATTATAAGGTGGTCAACATCATGAATTTCGGAATATAGTTTTTTTCTCGTTCATTCACTATATATATACAGTTTTTAAAATTTTTTTTCATAATATTATTTTGTATTCCTGCAAGTCACCAATTAAAAACGAATAAAGAAAAGTTATAAGCTTTTATACTTTTCGCATTCTTTTTTATTCACATATATATATATATATATATATATATATATATATATATATATATATATAGGATTTTCAGAATGTGAGAGAATGTATCTAATAAATTACACAGCCAAACAACGTCGCAGCCCACAAGAGCCATGACAGTCAAAGAACCGGAAGTCCAAGACTCGGGTTTCACCCTCATTTGGGCTCGTCAGTTAGACACATCCGAACTCAGGATTCGAAACCCGAGCCTCTTGCATGCAAGTGCTTGCTTTGCATGCAAGAGGCTCGGGTTTCGAATCCTGAGTTCGGATGTGTCTAACTGACGAGCCCAAATGAGGGTGAAACCCGAGTCTTGGACTTCCGGTTCTTTGACTGTCATGGCTCTTGTGGGCTGCGACGTTGTTTGGCTGTGGAATTTATTATATATATATATATATATATATATAGAGAGAGAGAGAGAGAGAGAGATAGAGAGAGATAGGTATAGATATACTTTCTATTTGTTTTTACATAAGCAGTAATATGTTGCTACACAGTCATGAGGATATTCCGGTCAGCTAGTTAGTAGTAACTAGAGACCTCTTCAGGCGATACAGCTTATACAAAAGCAAAACAGTAACTAACTGACCGAAACATTGCCCTACTTCGGTATTGAGCAGTCTTGTATTAAACTCCTTACATTTTTTTTTTTAGTTATTTTACCTCTGAAAAATAATAAATTTTCTAGTAGTTTTATTTGCATGCATGATAAACGGTCTCTATCAAACTACTATTCTGTCAATATTTGGTCTAGAGATTTAAAATTTTACATACAGGGAATTCGTACGTGGTTAATAATTTCGGTTTACTTTTTAGCCGTTACAAATAGTTGCTAACTTTCCCAATTTTTCTAAATTGGAACTTGACAGGCCTAAGTAAAATTGAATGGTTCTCTACACATGTGGAAATATACATTTATACGTTAATATAGTTATATATTCGGCGGTCTGATATCCATCAATGATGCCTCAGACGGTAATGATTAATGCTGGAGTTCTACATGTTTTAGTTTCGATTCTAGCCAATGGCACACACGTTATATATATTTTTTAATTTTTAAAATTACTTTTATATATTGGGCATAATATAATGATCAATAGATGTTTTTTTACATAGGAGTAACCACTTATCAAGGCCCAGTGGCCACTCCAGGATAAGGTTTAAAGAGTGCACAGTATAATCATTAATAGTGGAGATTCGGTAAATACTAAAGTGGGACGGTTCATCAAGAACTTATTTACATTGGACTTGAGAACGAGCATATTGTAGTCAGCTGGAAAGCAGGAAAACGGAAGGCATTTCCACAGACGCGCTGTTTTAAGAAAGAAACTTTGTTCATGGAATATACGTTTAGGTTTAGACACAGATAAAAAGTAGGGAAATTTATTGAGAGTGTTTTCAGCTAGAGGAGTGTTCCTTCTGAAAATTTGGCGAGGGATGACCTTAGATTGAAGCTCAGACGAGTACTTTCCATGAAAATAACGATAAAGCAGAGACGGGCTAGCAACATCTCTTCTGTGAGAAAGAGGTTGCAGGGAAGAGAAAAAAGCCACCTTTACTAGGCAACGAAGTCTATTTTGAACTCTATCAAGGCAGGATAAGTTTTTCCTTGGATCTGTAAAAAAATACGAAATATGCATACACTAAAATATCATATCTAAGTATATTTTAAAATCAGGCAGCACTTAGTGGCCTAATCTACATATCTATAAAAGTGAACGTGTCTGTCTGTCTGTCTGTCTGTCTGTGTGTCTGTGTGTCTGTCTGTCTGTGTACATTTCCCTATGCAATAACTCTGTCAGTATTTAGTCTATAGACTCGAAATTTGAAATACCGGGTACTGAGATTTGGGAAAATCGATGTGACGGGTGTCAGCCAGAAATTTGGCTGTTAAGGGGTCAAATTTCAACGATTTGACCTTTAAGAACTCTACCAAACTCCTCCGACAATTTTGGGTCTAGACACTTGAAATTTTAGATATAGGTTCCTTGAACCTGGATCTAACTTAATAAAGTGAGTTGAGCCCAAAACTATAAATTTTAAGGGGTCATAATAGGGGTCAAAGTTTTAAACAATTAACCATTTTTTTTGTTTTTTGCTTTTTTTGCACAGCATACACCTCCAAACACCCGAGCAACGCCGGGCACCCCTGCTAGTATATATATATATATATATATATATATATATATATATATATATAATCATTAGTTCCGATTGGTAAGAAATTAGATTATTTTATAAGAAAGGCAAACTATTTACTTGTTTATCAATAATGTTAAAAAGATCCAATCAAATCACATGGTGCCATAGATTGCAAACGAGATGTAGACCCAGATCGAAAAATGATTGTTTCTTATATTTTTTGGTTTATATTATAAACATATCGCTTTTGGCTGTTTCCAGTCATATTTGATCAGATATAGATGGGGATAGCTGAGGACGATGCTTTTTTTTTTTTTTTACTGAAACCATTCCATAAGAATAGTATAAGATCAAACCTGTCTATCTTTTGTGGGCACTCAAGCACAAATAAACTGCAGTAAACCTTTTTCGAATTAGTGCAACAACATTGTTTTTCATGTTTCATATTTGCAACACTAAATCGAAGATTGGCTTGACGAATGAGAGTAACGTGCCAACGATCACAAACGGGCAGACCAACGAATAAAGAGCCAAAGAGAACGACCACTAACGGTACAAACTCATCAACTAATAAAGGAAACGGCAGCAACGAACAAGGAACGTTTAGACAAGCAGTAAATGAAAACATGGATAAACTATAAAAGATTCAGCCAGGGTAACTCAACCTCCACCACAACAAAAAGGACTGATCAAGCAAGACAGATTAATCCCTACTTTAAAATACGAATAAGATAAACAGGCTAACATTGATGTAAACAGACCACTAAGCATGAAATACCACAGACAACCCAATAAATACTTCAGAAGACAAACAAACATACACGCCCATTTAATGTTTAAAACGTTGATAGAATTGTAACGTAGTCGCGGTTTCTGGCATTATATATATATATATATATATATATATATATATATGCTTTTTGACGACTCACGTGCCCAGTTAATGTCGCTTCAGCATTTAAGCCGGGTGCGTTACGTCACGGAAAGAAATTCATATACATGGGCATAAAGAAGGTATGCTTGACAAACATGCCATGCTCCCGTTGTCCTGCTATTCCTTTGAAAGCGAGCTGCGCGACCTGTTATTCTTAGAAAGGATTACTGAAATTCAACAGCGGGTTGTAGCTGAACAGCAAAAGAATTGATATTTTACTAGGAAATAAGGAAAAAAGAACGAACCTATTGTCGTGTTGTAAACACGTGTCGACAACTTCTCTGTGTTATGAGTAAGTTACTGGAATCAATATTAAATAGAGAAATAATCAACCACCTCAGCAGAAACAACCTTCTTAGTGACATACAATATGGTTTCCGCTCTGCAAGATCTACCGCAGATGTGCTGACGGTTATATCCCACAGGATTAGTGAATCTCTTGACAAAGGCTTCCTTTCTAGGGCAATTGCTCTTGGCATATCAAAGGCCTTTGACAAAGTATGGCATAAGGGTCTACTTCACAAGATTTCCAGCTACGGTATAACTGGAAATGTTTTCTCAATCATTAAATCATTTCTCTCCGATAGGCTCATAAGAGTAGTGGTAGATGGACAAAAGTCGGAGGCCTGCAATATAAATGCTGGAGTCCCTCAGGGGTCAATCCTCGGCCCAACTCTCTTCCTGATCTACCTCAATGACCTCCCTAAACACATACTTAAATCATTCGTTGACATCTATGCTGATGACACTTCCATCTACGGCAACACATCAAAGGCTGTAAATGACGAAGTTCTCTCGGATTCTCTCTCCTCTGATCTCGAGCGCGTGGTTCAGTGGGGGAAGATGTGGCTAGTTACCTTTAATGCATCTAAAACCAAACTCCTATCCTTACATCATCAACGCTCTGATCCCCAGCTGGCATCAATTGTGATGGATGGCTCTCGTCTGGGTGAGGCCCCATGTTTTGACAAGCTTCTGGGTTTGACCTTTACTCCTGATCTGAAATGGAACACGTACATCAAGTCTGTTGCCAAGGTCGCAGGAAAGATGGTGGGATCCTTCTACCGCTCCAGAAGATATCTCACTACGGATGCAATTCTCTATCTATATTAAAGCCAAGTACGGCCAAGGATGGAATACTGTTGCCATATCTGGGCAGGAGCTGCCAAAAACAGCCTATCATGCCTTGACAGAGTACAAAATAGACTTCGTGGTTTAGTGGGGGATGCCCTTTTCTCTACCCTGCAACCCCTCTCCCACAGAAGAGACGTTGCGAGCCTGTCCTTGTTTTATCGTTATTTTCATGGCAGGTGCTCGTCTGAGCTCCAATCCCTGGTCCCCCCTCGCCAAACTTTCACGAGAAACACCCGTCTAGCTGAATCCACTGTGAAAAATTTCCCCCACTCTATATCTGTGCCTAAATCAAAACGCGGATTTCATGAGCAAAGCTTCTTTCTTAGAACTGCACGCCTGTGGAACTCTGTTCCGTCTGCCTGCTTCCCTCCGGACTACAACTTGGATGTCTTCAAGTCTAATGTTAACAAATTCCTAATGAACCGCCCCCTAATTAAACACTTCATAAAATCTCCTCACTAACGTGATGTACTTGCAATAACCCTTATCCCTGAGTGGCTTCCGGGCCTTGATAAGTGGTGATCACTGTGTAAAAAAAAAAAAAAAAAAAAACTTGAGCATGAAACCGGTCGAAATAAACATTTTCCTTAATCTAAAAAAAGTTTCTGTCAAAATCTACCTTTTTTCTTTGCGAGTCTCTACATACAAAGATTATGTGTATTTGTAAAGTAATAGCAAGGTCACAGCATTTAGCCTTTTTCGCCCTAATTACTCGCAAACATTATAGTCTCGATTATCTGCTCATTTTTATTTTTATTTTATATTTTTATTACATTTTCATCCTAAACAAGGCACATTGTCACTTTGATGTAGGGGCTACTATCAGGGGCATATGCATCAGGGGTACTATGTAGGGAGTTGGGCAGCAAGATGTCGGTTCACGTTACACTGGGACTTCTGCATGTCAGTATAGTTGGAGAAGCAGGGACCCGGAAGGGATTCCAAAGTCTAGCGGTTCTGGGGAAGAAACTACTGGTGCAGAAAGATCTTTTACATCTAGGGATCTTAACTGTGAAGGGGTGGGATTTAGCTGCTTGTCGGGTTTGTCGGGGGTATTTACGTCGAGGAGATACAAGTGCTTGCAGTTCGTCGGAGCATTCACCGTTAAAGTACTTATAGAACAGGCAGGGGGATGCGACATCTCGTCGATGGAACAGAGGCTGAAGCTTAGATGACAGTTTAGAACCTATCAGATTGGCGACTCTCTTTTGAACCTTGACTAGGATCGGGAGACTAGTGGCAGATGCACCAGGTCAAATATGACAGCAATACTCCATACATGGGCGAATAGTGGCCTTTTAGAGGTATAGGATATTTTCGGGCGTTACTAGCTTTCTAGCACGGTAAAGAGAACCCATCTTCCTCGCAGCGGTCCTGGCAAAACTCATGTTTACTGTGAACCTTAGGCATAGGAGTTTAAAAGATGTACTTTCAGATAACAAGTCATTGGGCATTGCTATTGGTGGTAGAGAAGGTTTCTTGTAATTATTGAAGGAAACAAGTTTAATCTTGGCAGCATTGAATGTGACCATCCATTTTTGTCCCTATTCCACTACAGATCGGAAGTTATCCTCTAGTGTTTCTACCATTTCTTTAGATATATGTTCATTTGTTTTTTTTATCATGTCTGTTATAGAGCGTGGCGTCATCAGCATATATACCCATCTCTCAGGCAATTTTGTCAGGGAGGTAATTTATGAATATTAGGAATAATAGAGACCCCTGAAACACTCCCGCATTTATATCATATTGTTTAGATGTACGACTGTCGAGGACAAGCTGGATTTTTCTCTTGTCTAAGAAGGATTTAATTATGTTAAGTATTCTTCCAGTGATACCATATGATCTGATTTTCCTGAGAAGAACTTCATGCCATACCCTGTCCAAAGCCTTAGATATATCTAGAGCTACCGCTCTACCCTACCCCGCTTTGTCCAGTGACTGGTATATACGTTCTGAGATTACAGTTAAGATGTCTGCTGTGGAACGGGCTTGCCTAAATCCATATTGTTGGTCAATCAGAAGTTTAACATCTGTAAGGTGATGAACAAGAGCTTGGTTAATTATTGTCTCAAATATTTTGGCGAAAATTGGGAGAATGCTAATGAGGCGATAATTTACTGGGCCAGTTCTATCGCCAGAATTCTTGAAAACTGGTACTACAGAAGCAGTTTTCCAGCAGGTAGGAAAACAAAATTCATTAAGGCATTTGTTGTAAAGTTTGGAGAGAACTGTAGCTACTTCGCCGGAGCACTTCTTTAATATCACAACCGTGATGAGATCAGGTCCACATGCTTTTGAAGTGTCAAGATTTTTCATGATAGCATGCACCTGAGCATGGGCTGATTTTCATATCGTCTAGTGTTGTGTGTGTCCGCAAAGAAAAGTCAGGGAGAGGATGGTTAGCAGGGTCCAGTGTGGAGTTGGAAGCAAACCGACTGGCAAGCATGTTAGCCTTGTCGGTTGCTGAGCAAACAACCTCATGATTGTTGGATAGTGGGGGAATTGTTGATTGCCTATTATTTACTACACTGTTGCAGATTTTCCAGAAGTCACGAGTTCCTAATTTCGGTGCTTCGATGCGTTTTTTGATGGTTTCAGTAAATTCTCTCTTAGCTGTCGCTATGGCTACTGCACAAGTAGAAGTAAACCATTGGGGAGAGCGGGGCTTGCTACAGAATTTGCGCGTGGGAACATGTGCTTCAATTGCCGTTTTGAACCATTCTGTGGTCTCATTTGCGCAATGTTCAACAGGAAGTGAAAAGATATTTCGCCATGGGGCATCCCTGATAGCTTTCCAGTCATCCTTTTTATAATATATCGTTGTTTTGAGCAGTGGCTCTTCAGTTTTGGCTCTAGAGTTTAAGACGATTTCAACCATTACCACTGCATGATCGGCGTTCCCAAGTGGGCTGTAGGCATTTGTTACACACTCATCGGGAACTGTGGTCAGAAACAGATCTAGAAGTGATGCGTGTTGCTCTTGCTGGACTGGGAAACGTGTTGGAAACGTAACCATCTGTGATAGGGAATGAGATATAGAGAAGTTATGTGTTGTGGAACCAGCTGCGTCTGTGTAAGTAGAAAATCCAAGCCAGTTGCTGTGGTCTGCAGACACGATGACAATGACAAGTAAGATATGATCACTCTAATTAATGAATATATCGTCTCAGATAACGTGAAATCTTGCTTTTCCATATTAAGAATGGCTTTCTTGTCCTCTTGAAAATTACTAAGTATTCATTCAAATTGACAGCAGAAACAAGAAGCAAAAAAGAGTTGACAATTTTGGCTATAACCGACGAAAAATGGGTCGTACAAAAAGCTATCATTTTTACGAACGCGGGTAGATTCTGTGGCTGCCGTTGCGGTCGTGATCGTCACTATTATCACCATCGACATTGTTTTTGTCAACTAATGTCGTCGATAACATACAATCCAAGATACTAAACTGGAAATTTGTACGCGGTACATACAGCGCCTAGCCTTCCTAAATGGTCACCAATCTGGTAGTGGGCAGGCTCATTTGTGCTTAACTTAGATGATCTGGTGAGAACCGGTGTATCAACATGATTGTACCGTATATGCAAGGATACAACTCATTAACCGGGAAAAGATGATTTAGAAATTTTGGGGGTGAGAATCATAATTTATTACAAGGATTTTTTTTTCTGATATTATTACGTTTCCTTGTAAATAAATTACTATGAAACGCGTTTGTTTTTATCATGTCAGATAAACCGTAATGTGTAGATGTGCTCTATGTCTAATATCAAGAAAGCCGAACGCTTTCTTATTTGTATTGAAACGGGAGAGAACGTCTGGTATGGTAATAAAGGGGAGATAGGTTGGGAATCACTAATTTAAAAGAAACATATTTCAACTGTCAGATGTACACTTTTTTTTCTGTAAACCCTAAAAGAAAAAAAATCCATCATATGTTATCGGGGCCCCACCGAGCAATGTATTGCAAGACGCCGGGGTTAATAAGATATCCGAGTCGGATTCGTAAAATATTGCTTTCATTTCAAGGGATCTTTACGGACAAGATATTTGTGTATAGAAAAGAAAAGACACGCGAAACACAAAGAAATTACGATATATTTCATCGCCGTTCGTTTTTGTGTATAGAAAAATGGTAAAATAGAGTGAAATCACAGTAATGGTTACCGAGGCGAACAACAGGATCGGTAAGTTGTGCTAAAATTCCGTCAATGTGAGTCTAATCTGCACATACATATTTTAAACCTTATCTTCCCTTTCTCTCCCTTTCTTTTTCTCTCTCCCTTTCTTTTTTCTCTCTCCCCCCTCTCTCTCTTTCTCTCTCCTTTTTTCTCTCCTTCCTTCGTTTTCACTTTCTCTCTCCTGATTTTCATACAGCCTGGACTAAAGCAAGCGGCTAAATAGTTAAAACAATAATTGTAACCCGTGGAAATTCCACGGTAGTTGAAAATTTTTAAAACACATAAATAAAACGAATAAAAAATTAAAAAAAAAACAAATAACGAAATTTAAACAATTCTTTTAGCATATTTTGTTTAACTTTTAAAAGCTAAAAAAATGATTTAAACATTTAGATTTTTTTCAATGAAAACTCAACACACGACACAATTTTTTTTTTCTGAATAATGTTTCATATCAATTATAAAGGGATAGATATCAATTCCCTTGACATTGTTTTAAAATGACAGTCTCTTTTCAACCTGACTTTTATTTTAATTATAAAATAAAATAGGTAATTTGAAACCGTAAAAAGACAACCACGTTTTATTTTCTTGAAAATCTTTGGAGAAAAAATGTTTTTGATGGATTTTAATTGATAAAGATCAAATATAAAGGGAGGTAATTCGTATCTCATTAATTGATGTTTGCGATGATGTTTTTTTCTTCTTTTTTGTGACACTGCACGGACGTCGGACAAATAAATTAAAATTTAGATGATGTAAGCGTCAAAAATATACTAGGTTCCTTCACTAATAAAAAAAAAACATACTAATACATATAGATTTAATCGTTTATTGAATATAAAGATTACACTAAATGGAAGTGTAGGATCAACAAACTTTTTATACCTAGGTATTTAAAAGGCAAAATGTTCTAATCAGAAGAGGAGAGAAGATGCTAGCTACCATATTAGAAATATTACGTCTAGTGATAACAATATTAGAAGCGAAATGATGGGGTGTGAGAGAAGAAGGGTACTACATTGAAAATGTGGATGGCAGGAGATTTTTTTAGTCACCACTTATGAAGGCCCGGAAGCCACTCGGGGATAAGCTTTATGGCGAGTACAGTAGTCAATAGGATAATATTGTAGGAATCGAAATGGAGATTTGATAAAGTGTCTTACTTAAGGGGCGGTTCATCAGGAATTTATTTATGTGTGACTTGAAGACATCCAAGTTGTAGTCAGGGGGGGGGAACAGGCAAACGGAACTGAGTTCCACAGGCGTGCACTTCTAAGAAAGAAGCTTTGTTCATGGAATCTACGTTTTAATTTAGGTATAGATAAGAGTGGGGAAAATTATTCAGTGGTTTCAGCTAGACGGGTGTTTTTCGTGAATTATTGGCGAGGGGGGGCAGAGATTGGAGCTCAGACGATATAGAAATACAGTAAATATTACATAGTGAAGATAGCTGGTATGTAACGTGGTTAAGGAGTTTTCCATTGTAAGTTATGGGGTAGGTATTCAATGTATGTGTCCCTATGTAAAGTTGCATCTATACTATCGGGAAGAATATAGGATAGGGGAGTAAACGTAGATACTCTTATAATGATATGGCGTAAGCGGGTATAACTTGAGATGGGGTTTTCCTGGAATAGAGGACTGGTGGTAGGTCCGTATATATTAGTTATACCCCCTAACGCCATATCAGATCAGTAAGTATGATATATCAGAGAGGTTATGTCTTTCATAATTTCGAAAAAAAAAAGGCTCATTCACAAAGTAAAATGCCTGATTAGGTAGACGTTTTTCATTAAAAAAATTTAATCGTCATATTAATTAGTTAATATTCAGCCATAAGATAATAAATATATATATTAATAAATATGCTAATAAAATAAATAATATACTAATATACATATATAATATAATAAAAAAACATAATAATATGATAATAAAATATATAAGATATAATATAGTAAAAGATATATAATAATAAATATGATTATAAAATATATATATATATATATAATAACAAACATGATAATAAAAATATAATATAATAAAATATTCAGGGTGACCTCCCCCCCACAAAAGGGCCACAACTCTAATTAGGCCTCGTTTCTTAGTGTTTTTCGAATGAAATGAAACTTTCGTCATAAAGAGTTTATTGTATTCAGAACATAACATCACAGCACTAGGGTCTTTGGCCTTTTTTTTTCTCCGTTGACTGTAAAATTCTCCGAAAAAACAACTGAATGTCCTCTATTTCTTTGGGGTCACCCTGTATGTAATAATAAATATTATAATTAAAATAATAATATAATAAAATATATATATAATAAATATGAAAATAAAAATATATATGAATAATTAATAAATAGAATAAACAGAGTAATAAAAAGAGAGAGGGGAGAAAGAGATGGAAGTGAGAGTTATATAAAAATCAGAGCGTGATAATCAAACAACATGGAATGAGAAAGGCCAAGAGTAATAGACAGAAGCTTAGTAAGAGATTAATTCCATAGTGAGTAAACTCAATTGAGTTCTTTTTCAAACTTAACTCAATCCCAGAAGTAAATAAACTTCAATCTGTTTTTTTTTGTGTGCTATTGAACTATTGCTGTTGCAAAAGTAAAACCGCACATTTTTCAATTACAAAAAGTTAAAGAGGTACGAAGATAGGAGTGGTACCATTAAAGCTGCCTATCTTTTTTACTCTGGATTTTTTCTACATAGTCACCTCATTCTGAATGAACATTTGCCAGAAATATAATGGCGCATCTCTGCTTCTGAGGCACGTCCATTAAAAAAGATTGCTTTCTTAGAGTCTCGCAGTGTTAATATTTGCAACAGAGGGATTAATATTTCAGGTCATCAAAGCATCATAACAATACATTTTACAATCTCTTCTGATCTATTCGGGCGGAATTAAAAATAAGAGGCTTAAATTTTTGAACGCCCTAGGAAAAAAAAAAAAAACTTTAGGAAATTGTTGTTTTATGGAATCTCATCCACTAAGCTCAACTATTGCGTTTCCTCTCCTAAACTATTTGCTGCAAGAACTCTTATTGTTTCCATCATGGAAATGGCTGTATTTCTCAGTCTGTGTACTTAAAACCTGTACATCTGTATTTACTGACCCGTATTACTGAGACCTTGTGTCGGTATTGCACGTAAACCGCCGGCATATGCTGAGCGCTGATCAAATTTTAAAACGCTACAACTACAATCATCAAACAGTAATTTACAATAGAGAAAAATGGAAATAAAATAATTATAAAAATAAATATTTTTCGAAGAAATTTTTTGGAAAAAAAAACAACTTTTTTATTTCTATGTATTTTTTTTATAAATAGAATATTTTATATTATTTATTATGAAGCAGGTTTTGGTAGTTATTTTTCTACTTTTTTTTTGTTAAAAATCAGGAGGCTAGGTTATTTTCTATAGACTATTTTCGGTCGATTGACGGGAAATTGTCGACGCCAAAAAGGAATATCCGCTCCCCATAATTCGTCGTAGGGCCTACGAAATTTTTTAAAGTTTATGGTTCACCGTTAGGTATTTGTGGTTAACCGTTATGTATTTATAGTTAACCGTTAAGTATTTATAGTTAACCGTTAAGTATTTATAGTTAACCGTTAAGTATTGGAACCATTCTAATCCTAATTTGCTGTAAGCTTTCCAATAATCGTATACGGCGGTCGTGGTAGAGTTAGCGTAAGTGGTCCCGGCTGGTAGATTGTATTTCTTTGTGATAGGGATAGGTAAGGAATTCCACGGTGGTCCCAACATTTTTCCTCCTGTTGAATAGGGATTTAACGGTAAAATATTATCCATACTTGTTAGATTCACGTCTGACATCATGATTTAAATTTCTTACAGGAATAAAATTATATGTTCTTCCTTTTTATTACCTGTCGTCTGCTGCGATTTTCATCGGTTAAACGCCCAGTGGTTTTGTAATGTCGTATGCCCAACTGATTTTTGATTAGCTGTGTGTGTTCGCCATATTCCGACGGTGTACGTAAGCTGCCGGAATATGCTGACTCAACATTCACAGAAACACAAGGCAGTAAATACGAGAGTACCTTAAATACAAACGGAATTTTTATGCAGAGTGAAGTTTAAAATATTTTTCTATATTAAGAAAAAAATGCAAAAAGCCGAATTCCCTGCAGACTGACACACGATCATCTTCCAAACTAATCTCAGCAAATACTTCTCGAGTTATGCAATTTGTCTGATCCATTAATCGTTTGAATGTTTCTCATTATGCTGTATCATTCACGTGACTTTCACATTCAGCCTTGTGCTCTAATTTGACCTTATAAAATAGTCTCATTAGCGCGTTGAAAAGCGAAGCAAAAGCATTGATTAACTCAGCTTTACCAGATGCTATAATATATTTCAAACTTAAGCGTCATAGACCGATGAAAATACTATTTCAAAATTTAGTATGACAGACGAGCGGACAGGTGCTTCATACAGAGAAGCAAGGGCGCATCTATCAAAACGGGAGAAATATGTAAACATTTGTTTTCCAATTTATATCAGCAGTAAGTTAATGTCAGAATGGTGTCTATCAAAACGCTATATTTTAGACCGTATACGCACCACGATGTGCGCCATATTTTAAATTTAACAAATGGCGGTTGTAAATCATTTATTTTCCTTTCAAACGGAGATTGGGGTTGATGTGGATTGTGAGGCGGTAGAATTTATTGGTCAACAAGTTGATTGAATACAGAGTTCATTCCCGCGTGGAAGCCTGCGGGGTTTTGGTGGATGTGTCGGAGAAAGTCCGCAGATTAGTCTAAGAAGTAATCCGAACATTTATTCCGATTTCCTTATCGAAACTTTCCCGCGCGCACACAAACACACATATAAACATAAACACACACACAAACCCATATAAACAAACACACACATATATATGTCCGTATGGGTATAAATTATGGCTATTATTTTGAAGAATGAAATATTGAAATAAGCTAATTTTTTATTAAATGTTTTTGTTTTGAGAGTTTATATACGATAAGTACACAGGAATGATACAGAAGATTTGTAGAAGAATACAGGAAAACAGATTAAATACATACACACAAGAATACAGGAAAGTAGATTAAATACACACACACACAAGAATACAGGAAAGTAGATTAAATACACACACACACAAGTTAACTTGAATGCCATATAGAGATAACTTGAATGCTTACTAGTTACTACCCTCGAGTATATAATGGCTTTCTGTACAGGGGTTTGTCAGGAAACCCTGGCACGAGGATACTTTTCACTTTCAAATAAACCTTGACTAAATGTTAAAAAAAAAACATAGTGTTATGACGTACATGGAATAAATAGCGCGATTAGTGCGGGGTTTAGTTGGCTGCGATCGGGGTCAAAATGTTAAGACTAACAAAGCCGGCGACATCGCTCTAATGTGTTGTGAATGCGTTTGCTTGCAGGTGCATCCAATCAGAGATCACGCACACATCCTCCATCCTCAAAATAAAAAAAATATACAGCATGTGCTTATAGTGAGTCTTTAGTTCGACTCTTCGAGCCTGAAAAACACAGTCGTCCGAAAATGAACATTTTCGTGGAGTGACAAGAGGTAGCTATGCATGGAATATGAATTAATATAAAAATTTCCACACTCCTCCTAAGGATAGGCAGGGAAAAAGGGCACGATATTCGACCATGAAATAAATAAAGTTCAATTGTCCAGAGTATAAGGCTCACGTCGTTATTATGAGCATTTGTTCCCGGATAGCCAACAAGGTCAAGAAATGCAAAGAAGATATTAAAAGGTACGTTCTGCTTTTATTTTATAATCTCCCGCCCCATAAAAAAGGCTGATGTGCCGTAAATATGAACATTGACTCGAAATAAGCGAACGCCACCTTTTCCCATATAGTACAATATTATTTGCTTCCCAAATAATGTCTCGATATGGCTAAAGCACACTGGCTTATTCGAAGAATGGTCAACCTTCTCAAACTAATGTTACTTATAGAAACAACACTAAGCTGGATACTCCATCAGACTAATGATGTCCTGGAAGAGAGTAAGAATAAGTGCCCCCCAAAAGATATAGTATAATATTTGTGTAAGCTAAATTAGGGAGAAGTTCACAGTATTAATACTGGAGTTTTTAAGGAGTCCGTCCTACTCCTTACTTTCTTCTTGATCTACATCAATGTTCTCCCAAAGCAAATCCTAAGATCATTTGTAGACACTTATGCTCGCGAAACTACCATTTATGGCAACCCTTCAAGGGCATTAACCGACCAAGTTTTCTCTGGTTCTTTCTTCTCTGATCTTGATCACGTGGTGCAATGGGGAAAGAGGTGGTTGGTTACTTTTAATACATCTAAACCCAAGCTTCTATCTTTCCATCATCAACACGCTGATCCTCATTTGGCATCAACTGAGAACTGGATCTTGGGCAGACTACATTATTTTACTAGCTTCTGGGTCTGACCTTTACTCCTGATCTGAGATGGAACACGTACATCAAGTCCGTTGCCAAGGCTGCTAGAAAAATGGCGGGGTCGTTCTACCGCTCCAGTAGATATCTCACTGTTGATGCAATTCTCTACCTGTATAACAGCCAAGTACCTAAAAGGATTGAGTACTGTTGCCACATCTGGATAGGAGTTGGTAGAAGTACTTATCTTGCTTTGACAGAGTTAAAAATAGACTTCATAGCCTAGAAGCAGATACCCTTTACTCTTTCCTGCAACCTCTTTCGTTACGAGCCCGTCTCTGCTTTATCGTTATTTTCATGGCAAGTGCTCGTCTAGGCTCCGATCCTGTCCTTACTTTCAAGAAAAACCCTCGTTTAGTTGAAACTACTATCAATAACTTCCCTCACTCTGTATCTGTGCCCAAACCTAAACGTAGATTCTATGAATAAAGCTTCTTTCTTTGAACTGCACGACGATGGAACTCTGCTCTGTTTTTCCGCTTTCCAACTGACTAAAATATGGTCGTCTTCAAGTCGAATGTAAACAAGTTAATGATGAGCCGTCCCCGTAAGTAATCCAATTTTCCAAATTTCCACGACTAACGATTACTACGACATTTTCTCATTGACTACCGTACATCTATTAACCCTTATCCTCGAGTGGCTTCATGTCCTTGATTGTCGGATCGTATCAACGATCCGGTAGTCGAAACATTTGTAACTAAACATATAAAACCGTAATAAAAATATGTATTTACTTTACAATAGTATTGAACACTCTCTTTAGGTTTTTGCTAATTACCATTTCTGATATATATATATATATATATATATATATATATATATATATATATATATATATATATATATATGATGAGAAGTCTTAACTGTCATTTGGGCGGTCGGGTTTCGATCCTGGTTTGAGGCAGTTGGCTGTCTAGCCGCACTGATGAGCTGTGAAACAGCAACACAGTACTATATGTGGATGACTATAATGCTCCCTATCAAGGGTTGAGCATATTGGAAAGTGATACACAAACTGTCATTAGCGTATTAAGCGATGCTCTTTGTGTTAACAAATCGAGCGGAGGCATTTGGACGATGTCAACCATCGTTATCTCATTACCCACACAGCATCAGCCGTATAGCGTAATGATGAGAAGCCTTGACTGTCATTTGAGCGCACTGATGAGCTGTGAAACAGCAAAACAGTACTGTATGTGGATAGAGATAGAGAGAGACAGAGAGAGAAAGAGAGAGAGAGAGGGGGAATAAGACCTGAAATTTAAAGAGAAAATTTTATTTTAATGTATTTATACTTTAAAAAGAACAGTGCTCATTAATATTGTAGATATATAATAAGCTCAATAGGTATATTTATTCTAGAGCTATATATATATTGAGTATAAATATTGGTAATTGTAAATTATTAATCAGTTTCAAAAGGAAAAACAAACACATTGATTTTTTTTTCCTTTTGCAACTAATTCATAATTTACAATTATCAATATTTATACCCAATATTAACACACACACACACACACACCCACACACACACACACACATATATATATATATATATATATATATATATATATATATATATATATATATATATAGTGTTGCCCATTTAAAAGTAGCCCTGAAAATGTAGTCGAGAGGAGGAACACTTCTTATTGTTTAAATCACCTGTAGCATTGTTTAAATTACCTGCAGTGTCATAAAATGCGCTAAAAGTGCTCCCCATTGATATTTATGCATTTTTGGGAACGCTTAACAATGTTTGCAGATATTGCCTGTACATCCTCTCTTGTGATTCTCCTGAAAGCGTTGGTGATTTTGTTGGTTTAGATAGTGAGGATTATTTGCATTAAGTTTTTCGTTATAAGTCTCCCAAAGATAAAAATCACATGATGACAAGTCCGGGGAACGTGGTGGCCATAACCCTTTGCTAATTCCTCTCTCTTCCGTAAACATGTCATGAACTTTAGTCAGTGATCTATGAGATGCGTTGTATGTGGCACCATCTTGTTGAAAAAGATTGCATTTTGTGTTGTGGTGTCAGTTGTTAAGGAAATGATTAAAGAGATCGGGCTACTTTAAAGTAGGCAATACTGTATATCTATAATATAAAGCTGGACGTCTGTGTGTGTGTGTGAGAGAGTTTGTGTGTGTGTGTGTGTGTGTGTGTGTGTGTGTGTGTGATCACGAATAGGCTCCGATATGGTTGATTATTTAAAAAAAAAACTGATTACATATAATGATAGAAGATGTATCGAGGATCAGGAATCGGTATGTTTGATCTGGCAGAACGGTCGTTCATAAAGATTGTGGGATCTGCGTTCGCGCCTGGCCCTCAAAGTATGGAAATAAAAAATGAAAAAAGAAAAAACGTTTACAAGGGTTTTTGATATAGATGTACATAAGAATACTTTGATAAGTATGTTTCAACTTAAATAGGGATGGTATAATACAATTGGGGGGTCTGCGTTCGCGCCTGTACTTCATGCAAATATTGCACAAACTTTAACAAAGACTTTTCATATCTATCTGCGTAAGTATACTTTGATAATTATGTTTCAGTTTGAAGAAATATGGTATAATAAAATTATGGGGTGTTCGTTCGCGCCTGACCTCCATAGAATGTAAATATGTCACAAAGTTTAACAAGGTTTTTTTAAAAGGGGTGAGGGTCCACAATAGCACCTTAACTTTAATCTTAATTCATGTTAGCTTTGATTTATTTTTTGGAGTTGAATCACATTGTGGCGAATAAATTCATTTCATAAATTCATGTTCTTATTAAAGTGAAAGCCCCCCTCCCCCCCCAAAAAAATCGGAACTTTAGACAATTCTCGACACAGATTTTGCATAACTCTATTTGTTTCCTTCTCCACTTGCATGTGGCACTCCTTCGAAAATAGATAAATAATAAAAAATAAGAACGTTACTTGTTATCGTGTCAAAAGAAGGAAAAAAATCCTGCTCACGTGATTACGTCTCTTTTTAAAAACATTAACATAACCTTTTTATTTTTATTTATATATCTGTTTTTTTTTTCTGCTAATCTTCTACGTCAGGGTAACCAAACAATTGCCACGGGAATGAAGGGAATTATTCAACACCGAATTCGGACGAATACGTATTGAAAATCGCTCAAACAGAAATCATAAACATTCCACAGACAATAGTGGACTTAGTTATAATTCTGCAGAGAGTGCCCATTCTTAAGTATTCTTAAAGGGGCTTGATAATTATAATTTAATAATAATTATTCATTTGGATGTCTTCAAGTCCAATGTTAACAAATTTCTAATGAACCGTCCCCTTAAGTAAACACTTCATCAAATCTTCAACTAACGTAATGCACTTGCAATAATCCTTATCCCTAAGTGGCTTCCGGGCCTTGATAAGTGGTGATCACTGTGTACAAAAAAATTATACCTTACATACATTAGTGTTTCATGCTTATACAATCATTAGTGTAGGTAACAATTCTTGTTGCTCATGAGATTAGAGCCAAGACACGAAGCATCCTTTGGCTCAGTTAGCTGAGTCCAATATATATATATATACATATATATATATATATATATATATATATATATATATATATATATATATATATATATATACGAGTAGTCCAGCCAGGCTTTCCTCAGGCACTATGTCCAAGATACCTACATTTAAAATTTCAAGTGTTCAAACCCAAAATTGGCGGAGGAGCTTGGTAGAATCTACAAAGGTCAACTCTCTCAAATTCTCGATGAAAATGCTTTCGCCATGTCTGGATACCCGATATGTAAAATTTGAAATATTTAGATCAAACATTGACTGAGTACTTTGCTAGAGACCGCAAACTTTGACCCATTGGCAGCTCGAATTTTCGATCCAAACCAATTAAAAACTTGTCTTATCTTTGAATACCCTTTATGTAAAATATCAAATGTTTACAATAAAAATTGGTTGAGTAATTTGGTAGAGAACGCAGAGGTCTACTTTTTTTTAAAATATGACCCTAGTATTGACCCTTTAAATTTTATTGTTTTGGGCCCCCAAAAATTAAAAAGTTTGGCCCATGGCCAAGTAATCTACATTTAAAATTTCAAATGTTTAGACCCAAAATTGGCGGAGGAGTTTGGTAGTATTTTCAAAAGGCATATCGTTGAAGTTTGACAAGTTGACAGCTAAATTTCCGTCCGAAAACCGATTTAAAAGATTTTCCCAAATCTCAATACCCCTTATTTCAAATTTCGAGTCTTTAGACCGAAAATTGACAGAGTAGTTTTGAAGTACACACAGAGTAGTTTTGAAGTACACACAGAGACACACACACATATGTCCAAGGATGGAGTACTGTTGGCACATCTGGGCAGGAGCTGCTAGAAAGGACTTATCCTGCTTTGATAGAGTTCAAAATAGATTTTGTAGCATCGTAGATGTCCTTTTCTCTTCCCTACAACCTATATCTCACAGAAGAGATGTTGCGAGTTTATCTCTGCTTTTTTCTTTTCATGGTAAGTGTTCGACTGAGCTTCATTCTATGCCCCCCTCGCCAAACTCACAAGAAACACTGGTCTAGCTGAAAACACTCTCAATAATCCCCCCTTTATCTGTACCTTAACCTAAACGTAGATACCATGAAAAAAGCTTCTTTCTTAGAAGTGCACACCTGTGGAATGTTTTCCGTTTTCCTGCTTTCCAGCTGACTGCAATATGGTTGTCTTCAACGTAAACAAGTTCTTGATGAGCCGTTCCACTTAAGTTAACAAATTTACCGAATTTCCAATACTAACGATTACTATATTGTCCACTTGATTACTATACACTCTTAACCCTATCCCCGAGTGGTCTCTGGGCCTTGATAAGTTGTTAGGCCTATGTAAAAAACAATATACCGTCAAGGTATATATATATATATATATATTCTAGGCAAATATTCTTAAATGCAACGGAGAAACTTTGCTTTGTGATTCTTTTTTGATTTTTCGATTTTCCGTATAATCTTCTTTATATTAAAATCAAAAATATTAATAAAAGTTCCATGGTTTTTGCTGTCACGAGCGCTTTCGATTCGTCCACGAATTTTCTTCAGATGTTGAAGTAAAAGTGCGAAGTGGGGGAAAATAAGAATTAAAAGTGGAAACTAAAATATACAATAAACGGCGTTAGGTGTTAAAAAATCATAGTATCGCCTAATTAATTTAATTTCATATATAAATTATCATTTCTGATGATCTTAAAAAATAAAGTCCACCGCTGACTTTTGTTATAGAGAAAAAGATTGCTTTCTGAATTGATTGCCAATGACAGAGTAAGTCTAACATGCTATCTGCCTCACTTCGACTCACTTGAAATGGTTTTTCTGAGTCACTAGAAAAAGACGTATTTTACTTGTTAACTTTTGCATGACTAAATGGGAGTATATATAAGTTTATACAAGAGTGGAGAATAAAAACTATAGTATAGAGGTTGATCAAAGTATTGGTCCCATATTTTATACTGTCCAACTGTTATTTGTTTGGGAACATGTTGCAAGGCTGTGAGTATCAGTGTTAGCCCCGCAAACTAAAAAAAAAAATATTTTTTTTAATGTAAAATGGAGTTGAACAACTACAACAAAAATGCCTGAGGCGAAGGACAAATTTTATACAAAATTTATTTCCTCATAATTGAAAAATAAATAGAAAAAGGAAACCTGGAAAGTTTCCCCTTCTGTCTCTTCCTGTGATTGAGGTAATAAATGTCCTTTCTGAACTTAAGTAGAAAAGGTTAAAATTCTAGGTTGAAAATAACTAAAACATAAAATTCAGTTGCTCACTTCAGCAAAAAATAAGAATAGGGTAAAAAGTCCATTTTCAACGTGGAGAATTAAACAACTGGTGCGCACGAGTTTTTTTTCTTTTTATCTATGTTGGGTTCTGCACAACACGAACTTGGTAAATGGCTGGTTGATCTTCTTAAACCTGTGCTTTCTTTTTATTCGGTCCATTGTATCTCTGATTCTTTTCAATTCGTATCTCAGATACAAAAATTACCTTTATCTAAAAATACCGAGTTCTTGGCTTCCTTTGACATTAATAGTCTTTTTACTAATATACCTTTGGATGAAACCATTGGTATTTGTGCTGACTATCTATACCGTGGCCCCTTAAAATCTCCACAATTTCCTGAACGAATTTTCGTTGAACTAATGGAACTTGCTACTAAATCAGTCTCCTTTAGTTTACACAACATTATGTACCGTCAAATTGATGGGATATCTATGGGTAGCCCTCTTGGTCCTTCGTTAGCCAACATTTTCGTTGGATTTTTGGAAAACGAATTATTTTCCAAAATTACTAAGCCAGCATTCTACACACGCTACGTTTATGATACTTTTGCATGCTTTCCCTCTCGGAGCGAAGCTGAACAGTTTCTTCGTCTTCTTTGCAACCTGCATCCATCTTTACAATTTACTATGGAGGTTGAAGACTGTAGCTCTCTCCCATTCCTCGACGTTCGTGTTTCTAAAGTTGGTACTACGTTTGAGACCTCTGTTTATAGAAAACCTACATTTACAGGGCTCTATCTTAATTGGTTTTCTTTTGCCCCTCAGTCTAGAAAAATAAACCTCATTAGCGCTCTTACGCATCGTGCACTTATGATTTGTTCACCAAACCGTCTTGATACGGAACTTGGTGAAATCACAAATATTTTTCTTAATAATGGATATCCCATTAATATAATAAAATCTACTATTGAACGTAAAATTACTACATTTAATAGTGGTAAACATATTGGTCCATCACGTTGTCCCATTTATCTAAAATTACCATGGTTGGGTCCTGATGGCCTTCATATTGTTAAAAGGATTTCTTCTGCTACTCAACGTTGTTTTCCAGCTACTATGCTTAGAGTAGTTTACACAACTCGAACCTTTTTCTCTTCTTTTCGTAAAGATGTTTTGCCAACCATTCAAAAGAACTCTGTTGTTTATAAATTCGTTTGTCAGTGTGGAGCTGACTATGTTGGCAAAACATCCCAAAGATTAGAAATGAGAATATCCCAACATATCCCTCGGGATATTCGACTACACCAGGTTTCGAGAGCATCCGGGCACTCCCAGGCTCATGAGTCTGCCATTGGCGATCACCTGTTGAGTATAAATAGGTGTGCCGATCAATATTCCGATGGGTGGTTTTCTGTTTTATACAGTGTTAGGTCGAACTATCATCTCAATATCATTGAGGCGTTAGTTATTAACAACTCTCGACCTAGCCTGTGTAGACAAAAGATTCTGAGACATCAGTTGGAGATATTCATTGATTTAAAACCACCTGAACAGTGAGAATTTTTTTTTCTTTTTTTTTTTTTTTTCTCCACTGTTCTTCCAACTAAAACCCAAATTCCCCTCTTCCCTCATTCGTTTTCTTAGTTTTTAATTTATCATTCTGACGTTTCCTCTTAGAGGGTCAGACGATAAGGCCTTAGGGAAAATTTTAATTTCACCTGCCCATTTCTTGTTTTTTTTTGGTATTTAAATTAAATTATGTTTCCTCTGAAATATATATATATATATATATATATATATATCGTCGATAGACGTATGAACCTATGGCACAACTAAGTTGTTTAGAAATCCACACAGATGATTTGTTTATAGTGGTGAAGGCTTTGTATAGAACCAACCATATTTTGCTATTACTGCTAACTTTTGTCGGTGTAGATGACTTCCACAGGACAGAGTATACAGTAGACCGCAGGTTTTTACATCAAAGTTTCCTTCTCTTAAACGCATGTCTTAACGAAGACTGGGGGTGTATATCTTCCCGTGAATTGACTCGCCCCCAGATACCAACCCGTAAATTTCTACGACTCGGCGCGGTATTTTTCCCCCATTTGGCGGGCCAATTTTCGAACGTTCTGTTTGAGTGTAATACGTTTATTTACAGATACACATTATTCTTTATTATGTTTATGTATTCTTATTATAAATTTTCCTAATGTCTGTGTGTGTGTTTGTGTAACGCGGTTTATCTCAGCCTACAGGCAATCCATCCATGCAAGTAAGGTACCGAAATTCAGCTTATGACCTAGCGGATGTTTTAGTGATATTTTTATCCATGTTTGGTGTATGGAAACACAAAAAATAAAAAATAAAATAAATAAAAAAAGCAAAAAAATAAGATAACGATTTACTAAACAACGTTTTATTTAATGGATATTTTTCTGGTACAAAGACTCAAGTTTGCCCAGCTGGGCAAACTTGGTTCTTGTGTCATATAAATATCAAGTGTTAGCCATTGGAAAGGTTCCTCTTGACTTTTGAGATATTTGACTTAAGTAAAAAGAAACATAACGGGAGCAGAGGAAATAAGAACTTCTCTCTACGAAAAGTTATCTTAATCACGTGATCTATATTCGTCATTTGTGGAAAGATTACCGGAAGATTAATGAGGAAACGTTCAAAAATAGCGAAACAGAAAATAGTAAAAAAAAAAAAATATCAATTAATAATAATTTTCCCATCTCGTCTTTTCGCTTCCATATGCTAATATTTCAGTTCCGATATAAACTCATATTTATTCTCGTAGACAGTTTATCTTCTTTCTTTTTCTTTTTTTTAAAATTTTTTTTATCAGTTTTGTTTTTATTTTTGTTTTCATGGTTAAAAATCGTCTTTGCATTCTTTCGCACGTTGTTAGTGTCTTTTGTAAGCTCGGCCCTTTCGCGCCCTCTTATGAGCATCCATCATGGTTTCGCGCGGAATCTATCTGTTTTCCCGCCATTTTTCAATAAAGTTTCATTTTCTGTTTGTTTCGTTTTGCATCGTGTATAAAAATCGTTAGAAATATCAATAGGAACGTCGTAAGCATATTCCAAATACATAACTCACTCACCCGCTTCTTTCTCTTTCTCTTCCACTTTCTCGCTGTCTATCTCTCTCTTTCTAAATCTTATCTCTTTCAAATTCTCTTTTAAATTCACTTTTTAAATTCTTATCTATCTGGAGTTAGTATTCACATAGGAAATAGTCAGATTTACAATGTTGACAAATGTATCCAAATTAAAAATCCAAAATGTGGGGTATTCAAATCTGTAAATTTAAGAAATAAACCCTTTGTTATGAAGTGAGAACAAAAGATACGTTTTCCTAGAATAAAGGCTTTAATGAACAAATAGAAAATACTAGCGAGTACACAGTAAGGGGAGATAATCAGACAACACAGTAACACAAAATACGAGAGTTTTAATATTACGACCCCCTTAATTCTTCCTTTACATTAAAATTTCTTGTTGCTTGACTTCACTTACCACGCTCCGTATCCTTTGTAAATTCGACTACTTCTTATGAAAACATCGAGTCTTATAATCATTGAGCCGTTAAAAATACTTAACCACTACATATCCTTTCGTCTGGATTTTTAATTTTTAATCAACTTTTTGCATTTTTCATTTCTTTTATAAATTTCCTGAACTCTTTATACTAATTTTTTTTTACGTATATCTAGTTCAAATATAATGCAGTTTCAATTTAATCGAGTGCCAGCAAATTCATACCTTCGCTATAATATTAATTTGTCAATATCTGTCCTCTGATGAAAACAACGCATTATTTAAAACTCCGCTGATGAATTTAATCTTAGTAGTACTTTTTAGGTATCCTGTCGTACAATAAATTATTGTAAATTATAATTAACAGTCTTAAATTGTATTATTTATGGCAGGCTCTATTTCCTATTTTGGTTGTATTGAGCTTTTTATTTGGTTGGGATTGCTATAGTATAACTATTAGTATTCGCATTAAGTTTACAGAAGATTTTGGCTTTTAAACTTCATTTTAACCTCCTCATATATATATATATATATATATATATATATATATATATATATATATATTTTAATATCCTGAACATGTCCTCTGCAATAGGGATGAAACGTTAATTATTTTATAAATTCATTCGGCTTTTTCTTTTTTTCAAAACAACATATATATATATATATATATATATATACTATATTTTAGTCATCGACATACAGTCCTGTTTCGTTGTATCACAACTCATCAGTGCCGTTAGACTAACACCTATCCCAAGCCGAGGATCGAACCTAGAACCGTCGTGATGACAGTCTGCAGTTCTACCCCCTGACTACGGAAGCGGTGCCCGCAATTAATCTGTCCGAATATCTATTTAAATAAACATCCGTCCGCTACTCGTAAAGTGCTCAAACGTTTGTTTGTAAACAAACCGCGAGCTTCGCATTTTTTCAGCTAAATTAAGTAGCGAGTGAGATTATTTACGATAGTGCTCAACCCAAGAGGGGGGTTTATAAAACAGTTCAGTCCAGCTTTGCTCGGACCGTATGTACTATTTATAACTTTATGTGCATATATATATATATATATATATATATATATATATATATATATATATATATATATATATATATATATAATATAAAGCTGAACGTATGTGTGTGTCTGATTACTAATAGGCTCCGATATTGTTGACTATTATAGAAAACTGATTACATATAATGATAGAAGATGTATCGAAAAAACAGGAAATATGTTTGGTCTGGCATAATGATGATTCGTTAAAATTGTAGGGGTCTGCGTACGCTCCTGCTCCACAAAGTATGGAAATAATAAAAAAACAAAACCGTTTACAAGTGTTTTTGATATAGATGTACATAAGAATACTTTGATAAGTATGGTTTAACTTAAATAAGGATGGTATAATAAAATTGTGGGGTCTGCGTTCGAGCTTGGCCTCCATGGAATGGAAACATGCACAAACTTTAATAAAGACTTTTCATATCTATCTGCGTAAGTATACTTTGATAATTATGTTTCAGTTTGAAGAAATATGGTATAATAAAATTATGGGGTGTTCGTTCGCACCTGACCTCCATATAATGGAGATATGTCACAAAGTTTAACAAGGTTTTGTAATATAGATCCACAGAATATTGTAATAAGTGTTTCAGTGTGAACATGTATGGTATAATAAATTATGTGGCTTATCTATTTTATTTTTACTTTCATCATATTTTGCTTTGGTTTTGATACCCTGAAATTACAAGCTATTTCTTTACAACCCTTTCTTTTCATAACCTCTCATAAACCAGAGTCCATTTTCTGTAGGCTGTTTTTGAACCCAGTTAACGACGGGTACTTTTGCTAGTATATATATATATATATATATTTATATATATTTATATATATATATATATATATATATATATATATATATATTTGTATTAAAAAGTTTGACTCATGTCAAGGTAACCTTCATCTAAAAGTTTAAGTATTTAAACCCAAATCTGGCAGAAAATTTCGGTAGAGTCTTCAAATTGCCAGCCAAATTTTAGTTCAAAAACTGATTACAAAGCTTGCTGCATGTCTAAATACCTCTTATGTATAAATTCAACTGTTTAGACTCAAAATGTACTCAATAGTTTTTCTAGAGACCGCAAAGGTCAACTTCTTTTTAAGTTTCACCCCTTGCTAGCAAAACTTTCGGTCAACAACTGATTAAAAAGCTCGTTAAAAAATATACGTTATGTAAAATGTCAAATGTTTAGACTAGAAATTTGATGAAAGTCAATTTTTTATAAAACTTTTATCCCAATTCCACCCGTTTATATTCATTGTTTTGGGTTTACATCGAGTTAAAAAGTTTGTTCTATGTCCAAGAGACCTACATCTAAAATTTCAAGTTTTCAGGCCCACAATTGGCAGAGGAGTTTGATAGAGTTTTTAAAGGTCAAATAGTTTAATTTTGACCCCTTTCCCAGTCGAAAACCAATCAAAAGTTTTCCCCATATCTCAATACCCCTTATGTCAAATATCGAGTTTATAGACAATTGACAAAGTAGTTTGTTAGGGAGATGTACACACAGACAGGCACAGATAGAGACAATTTCACTTCACATATCTATTATGGTAAACTCTTTGTAAATAAAAAACAAACAACAATCTAAAAGAAGCGGTCAAATATTTATGTAAAAAGACATTTGAAAGCGCCGTTTGCAAGCGCCGCCTCGATGAAACGGAGGTCAGAATTGCTGAATATTAACTAAATCGCTGCAGGAGTAATTCCTATCTGCGTGCTTTTCTAGACGTACTTAAGACTTCAGAGACTACAGTTATGATATCTACAGTAGGACGGGTTTGCTTAAATCCATGCTGTTGGTTAAAAAGAAGTTTAGTGTGCATGCATTAATGGACTAGTGCTTGATTAATTAAGGACTCAAAGATTTTAGCGAAAAGAGGAGGATACTAATGGGACGATAATTTAATAGGTCAGTTCTTTCGCCAGATCTTGTGAACTGTAAAGAAGCAGTTTTCCAGTAGTCAGCAAAGCAAGATTCAGTAAGGTATGTGTTAAAATTTAAGAGAGAACTGGAATAACCTCAACGGAGCATTTTTTTAATCGTACAGCCGTGATAAGTCCGGTCTACATCCCCTTGAAGTGTCTAGGTTTTTTTTTTATCATGAACTTGAGAAGCGGTCATTTTCAGAATTGTAGAATGTTATCAACCTCTTTACTCCTCTATAGATTATTTTGCATGTTGTCCCAAAAGAAGCTGACGGTTTTAAAACATTTATAACTTTCTTAATTTTTTATATTTTTCTTTTATTTGTTTTAGACCGTCTAGAGTCACCCTTCCAAGGTAATCATGAGTTGTTATACTACCGAGGATCGGATATTTATCGTAAAGTCCTATTTTTTGGTTGAATGAGTCAATATCAGAAAATCAAGGAGAATTTCGACGAAACTTCAACATAAGAAATTCCCCTACTCCCAATGCAATAAAAGCTATGGTGGCTTGATTTCATGAGCAAGGGTCTGTATGTGACGTCCCTAAATTTGGAAGACTCCGTACAGCAAGAATGATGAGAATAGTCAGAGATTAGCGGAGAGTGTGGCCGAGGATCCATCCACATCAGTAAAATCAAGTCAAAGTGGGGTCTCTCGATTATCTCTTCACAGAATGCTTCATGAAGAGGACAAATTTACATATAAAATTTAATTGGTGCAAAAACTTTAGCCAAACGACCCGGAAAAAAGGCTGGAATACGCCATGCAATTCCAAGATTTGGCCAATGGGGATCCAAACTTTCTTAAAAACCTCATTATGTCCGATGAGGCCAATTTTCATCTGAATGGGTTCATGAATAAGCTAAATTGCAGGATTTGGGGATCAGAAAATCCCCACGCAACAGCGCAACGGCAATTACACCCTCAAAAATGTACAGTATGGTGTGGAGTAACGGCGGATGAAGTAATCGGAATTGTTGGACATTTGAGTAACATCATTTTTCATAGCGAAATTTATACCTTGTGAAAAACATACCCTAGATTAAGTTGTTTATATAAAATTAGAATAAGTAGATTAGGATTGCTTCTTATATTTCAAAGCATTACGGATGGGCTCATCTATCTCCATATGAAAATTGGTAAGCATACCTTAAATATTAAGGAAGTTAATCAAATTTATAATCTGTCAGCTTCTTTTGGGACACCCTGTATATTTCCTTAAAAAATAATGATTTACATGAATAAATCATTTTGAATGAAGACCAAATCCATACTAATGCTATATGGACGGTGGGACCTCTAGTTGAAAATCATTGATGTAACCGAGTGGTTCCTATGAGGTACTACGGTATCGAGACAGAATGGATCTCGAGTAGTGATACCTAAAAGGAACCTCAGAACTTCCAAAAGCTCGCAAATTTGGGCCTCATGACTGGATAGAGTTCTGTGCCATATACACGACTGGGAGCAGACAACTAGGGATTGAATAGTGAATGATATTTGGAAATACGGTAAATAGGGGAAAACAAAAGTACAAAGGGGTTGGGAAAGATGGATTGGGGAGAGAAGCAAAGACTTAAGTGTAAAAAAAGATGTGGCATTTTATGTACTATCTAAAAGATTGGATACAATGCCATCCTCTATTTTTTACTCTTTTTCAAACCAAACGGCATGTTTCCTCTTGGACGAGAGAGATTTTTATTTTGGGATCATGTCTAACGGAGAAGTTTGGGGAGTTTGGTATTGAGATGTCTGTTCACATTACATTTAAACGTCTACATGTCAGTACAGTCCAAGAAGCAGGAAGAGAGGTCCTACGTCTAGAAGTTCATTAAACCATTAGAGTAGAAGGCTTTTTGGTATGTAGGGAACCCAACGATGAAAGGGTGGGATTTTGCTGTTCTCGACTTAATCGGGAGTATGTATACCTAGGGTGCATAAGTGCTATGAGTTCATCAAAGTGCATTCAATTCAGGTACTTGCAAAACAGGCGAAGTATAGAAACACCTTGGCATCAATCCCAGGAATTACGGAAAAGTTAGATGAATTACTGGCATATTTCCGAGTTTTTTTATTTTTTTTATAAAGTTTTAGTTTTTAAGGAAAACTGAACGACTAATAATGTTACATATACCATGGGGGTCCATGTGGGCACCGTTTGAGTACCGTTAATCTAATCAAAAATATAGATCAGTGTAGAAAGCCACTGTGGAATTTCCCATAAGTTCTGCTCGTTTTACGTAATTTTGGTGCTGGGATCATTCAAGTGAGGAGAGACAAACTGTTTCCCTTTCATCCGTTTATATTTAGAACGCAGACGCTGCTTTTTAATTGAGTTTGCAAACGAGATGGTTTATTCATAACGCGTCTGTTATCGGCAGAGACAATTGTTTTATTTGCCTGATCTAAAAGTTATCATTTACAATCGCAGTCGGCTGTGCGGGGAAAGAAAGAATATGGCGTCGCGACATTAGTTTATTGGCGGGACGTGGACGTAAATTGACCGACAATTCTCCAGCCTTCAATTACCGACGTTTGATGAGGAGACATCAAAAGTGAGATGAGATCTTTGTTACCTGACTGCCGATGATTGTTTGTTTGTTTTTGTTCTGTTTTTTTTTTTTATTATTATTATTATTATTATTATTATTAATCGCTCACGCGGAGCTTTCACACAAGTCAACAAACGATCTGATTGGAAACCTGTGGTGTTCTCTGGAAGCTGAGTGACAACAAGTCTCCCCAGATGTCCACCTCTCTCCACCTCCTTCGATAGCACTTGCAACTGAATTTGCATCATCGCAACAGCCGCTTACCATTGATTTCTCGCTGGTAATGGCCATTGGTTTATACTGGAATTTGAGTGTCACTCAGCCTCCCCAAGGTCCCAGTTCTCTTTGCGCTTGTCCAGTCGAGGTCTGGTTGGTATTGTTTGTATTATTATTATTATTATTATTATTATTATTATTATTATTATTATTATTTACTCACTAGGTGTAGTCACACAGCCATCATCAAAGATTTGTCTTTGAGACCAACTTGTGGTGTTTTTTGGAGTCTGGGTGACAACAAGTCTCCAAACATTTCCAGTACTCTCCATCTCTTCCGATAAACTATGGAAAGGAGTTTGCGTTATCGTAACAGCCCCTTACCGTTGATTTCTCGTTGGCAGCAACCATTATTTTTCACTGAAATTTGGGTGGTAATAAGCCTCCCCAAGGCCCCAATTAGCGGAGCTTTGGCCAGTGCTTTTCCTCTTCGTCCTTTTTATCCTCCTTGACCTTATTCTTCGTATTGTTTTTATTTTTGTTATTCATATTGATATTATTGTTATTATTATTGTTATTATTATTTCTATCATTATCATCATCATTATTGTTTTTAATTATTGCTGTTATTATTATTATTATTATTATTATTATTATTATTATTATTATTATTATTATTATTATACTTGCTTCATACATGCCGAGAGGAGTCAAGAGACTATTGTTATTTTAATTTTTTTATTGTTATTGTTATTATTATTATTGTTATTATAATTGTTCTTCTTATTGTGAATGATATTGTTTTTATTATTATTATTATTATTATTATTATTATTATTATTATTATTATTGTTGTTGTTGTTGTTGTTATTATTGTTATTATTACTACTATTATTATTAATGTTATTATTGTTCTTGATATTATTATTATTGTTTTTATTAATATTTTTATTTTTGTTTTTATTGTTATTATTGTTATTATGACTATTTTTTGTTTAAAGTATTATATTTTTTATTCTTATTGCTTTTGTTATTATTGTTATTATTATCATTAGGTGATTAGTATAGTTGTTATATTTGTTAGTATTATTGTTATTATAGTATTGTTGTTGTTGTTATTATCATGATTGTTATATTATTATTAAATAATATTATTAATATGATTATTATATATATTTGTATTGTTATTATCATTATTTTTATATTATTTTAACAGTTTTTTGTTATTATTATACGTTTTTGTTGTTATTTTTGTTGTACTTGTTTTTATTGTTTTTATTCATATTTTTGTTATTGTAAAAGTCATTATAATTGCTATTATTATTGTTAATATTATTGTTATTATTATTATTATTATTATTGTTATTATTATTATTGTCATTATCATTATTATTAATAATTTGTTGTTGTTTTTCTTCTTCTTCTCATTATTATTATTATTATTATTATTATTATTATTATTATTATTATTATTATTATTATTATTATTATTAATGGCTCGCAAGAAGCTTTCACACGCGTCATCACAGATCTCTCCTTGAAAACAACCTATGCTGTTGCCTGGAATAGAGTGACAACAAGTCTCCACATGTTTCTAATACTCTCCACCTCCTTCGGTAGCATTCGATAAATAAATTTGCGTCATAGATTTTTTGTTTTAATTGTTCTAATTTGTTCTATTTTTTTACAAAAGAGTCACCACTTATCAAGGCCTGCAGGCCACTCGAGGATAAAGGTTGATGAATGTTCAGTCGTCATAGGGACAATTGCGTATAGTATTCAAGCAGTGGAAATTTGGTAAATTGGATTACTTAAGTAGGCGGCTCATCAAGAAGTTGTGTACATTGAACTTGAAGATAACAATACTGTACTGAACTGGAAAGCATACAAACAGAACAGAGTTCCACAGGTCTGCAGTTCAAAGCGCGGAGGAAATTATTGATAGTGAGTTAAGAAAGTGTTTATCGTGAAAGTTTGGCGAAAGGGGCCACAAAATGGAGATCGGACTAGCATTCTCATGAAAATAACGATAATACAGAGACAAGCTCGTAACGTCTCTTCTGTGGGAATGAAGTCGCAGAAAAAAGAAAAGGACAAGCCCCACTAGACTACAATATTTATTTTGAACTCCATAAAGGAAGGATAAGAGTTTTCTGGCAGCTATTACCTAGATGTGGAAACAGTACTCGATCCTTAGACGTATTTGGATTTTATACAGGTGCTAAATTGCTCCAGCAGGAAGATATCTACTGGAGCAGTAGAATGATCCCCCCACCAATATTCCAGCGACTTTGGCAACGGATTTAATGTACGTGTTCCATTTTAGAGCAGAAGTAAAAATTAGTCCGAGAAACGTGTCAAAACATGACGTTTCTCCAAGACGATAGCCATTTATTTCAATTAATGCCTGACAGGGGACCATAGCGTTGATGATGTAAAAATAGGAGCTTGGTTTTAGATGCATTAAAATTTACCAGCCACGTCTTTCCCCATTTTACCACGTGCTCAAGATCGAAGTAGAGAGAATTGGAGAGAACTTGGTAATTTTGCGGCCTTTGAAGTGTTGCCATAGATGGTATTGTCGTCAGAATAAATGTCTACGAATGATTCAAGGTGTAATTTGGGAAACCGTCGATGTAAATCAGGAAGAAAATTGGGTCCAGGATAGACCCCTGAGGGATTTCAGCATGAATACTACAAACTTCTGATTTCTGCTCATCAACCACTACTCTTTTGAACCTATCAGAGAGAAATGATTTAATAATAGAAAAGACATATCCGCTATAACATATATGGAGATTTTGTGAAGTAGACCTTTATGCCATACGAAACAGGTGCTGCAAATAATTGAAGATTATGGAATACTGAAAGAAATTAACAGTAAAATGAACGACATCTTGGAATTTTAAATATAGACTTTTGCCATATATATATATATATATATATATATATATATATATATATATATATATATATATATATATATAAAATGAGGGGGGTCACCAACAATGTGTATTTTTTAACATTATTTTTATTATTCTGTGTTTTGGTTTTTCATTGAAAATTATGTTTAGATAATGTTTTTTTTTTGTGATAATATTTTTAAATCATTGAAATAGTTTTTAACGCATTTCAGACGTTCTGTGAAGCGTCCTCTGCAAATAGTATTTAAAATGTAAAATATTTAGACTATACTTGTATAATGTAGAATATACTTAAGATTAATAATGTAAAAGATCATTTTCGTAGTTCATTTGAAATGTTTCCGAGCGGTGGAAACATGTGTAAATGACTCTACTCTTCATTCGTATGTTCAAATTTTATTACTAGTTCGTTGGGGTCGGACTGTGGTCACACCTGTCTTATGTCTCTCTCTCTTTCTCTCTCTCTCTCTCTCTCTATCTATCTCTTTCTCTCTCTTCTTGTTTCTACTTATCTTTCTTTGTTTTTTCTCATTTTTGTCCTATTTTACTCTTACTTGAGTGGAGGTGAGGGGCATATATATATATATATATATATATATATATATATATATATATATATATATATACAATTCTATAAATGCAACTTTATCTGTGTTTGTGAGTTCGTTCCTTATAGTTTCCCAAACGGCTGTACTTGTCCATTGCAAATTTAACACAAACGTAATTTATGTCTGACAGTGTTCTTAGTTATGTCTTTTACACAAATTCATTCGATAATTGCACATCGAAAAAACCCGGTCCTAAAATTGTTTATTTTTTTTCTTAAAGATAAAAAAATAATTTTTACAGGGGAATGTTTATGTGTCACACCATCAAGGGAAATAATAATAATTGTTTCTCAGCAAGAACAAATAATTACTGATATCTGGAGATAAAGCTCAGCTGCAGGACAGTCGACTACGGATCAAATGATCCCGTGTTCAAACCTGGGTGTACCTCACAAATTTATTCTATTTTTTTTCTTAATAATCGGTTCAATTTACAATAAAAAAAAATATTACATCATCGCAAATCATTTCTTCGTTTGCATGTTTGAAAACTAAACATTACTCAGAAATTACTTTTGTTGGGCATTCATCGTCAAGCACAAATATCAGCTGACGTTATATTGTAAACAAACACAGACTCTATGAACGATATTATCATTATTAGATTTTATTTTATTTTTTTTTTAGCGAATTAGTCCACCGGGAAACTTATTCCACGTAATATATAATCTTTACCTATCTATCTACAAGTATATACTTTATACCTACAGGCTACGTCATGTAGAAAAAAGAAAAAAAAAAACACATACATTTTCAAGTCTTATAAAATTCTCTGCAGTTAATGAAAACAAAATAATAAATTTACGTGCGGAGTTTGAACCTACTGACAACGTCATGCAATAAATAAATAAATAAATAAACATAAAAATATAAAAACACGTTATCACCTTACTCACAGTCGAATTTTCACGGCCCGTTGATCTATCATTGTTGGCAAGCGACGACATGGAAAAAATGGCCTTACCAATGATAAATAAATTAAAACAACGGTTTTGATTATCGATTATCGGTTATTATCGAGGGTACTCTGAGACAAAATTTAACTAAGATCACTCCCAGAATTATACACTAAAGTTCTGTAAATTTAAAATAAAATCTGTTCAGCTATTTCGGAGTCTATAGGGAACGAACTCACACACACAGACAAAGTTGCATTTATAAGATCGAATTTTTTCGATTTTCGATACATATCGGGTGGATTTCTGTACGAAACATATCGGAGAACACCGCCAGACATATAAATTAACTTTGAGTGAAATTAGCAAAAGATAGGCTTAGTTGTTTCGGAACTTATGAGGAAGAAACTCACAAACACAAAGACATATATATATATATATATATATATATATATATATATATATACATACATATATATATATATATATATATTACGGTAAGGAAAAAGCAAGAAAAAGTTATAAAAAGAACGTGCGCACAAACCGACGATCATGTTCGAGACGATAGAGGTTAGAGAAGACGATCACGTTAGAGACATGGTAACGTTACAGCCGTAACAAGAAGTCACGCACGGCAGGTGAATGAGGGGTAATGTCTTTATTTAAACTTGAAACAGCGAGTGGAATTTCTTTTTGCATCATGTGTCTGTTTTACGACTGAGTCTACAACGTGTTGGGTCCCGGTTATCTACACGTTAACGCGTGTGTATACGTGTGTAACGTTACAGCTCAAGATCGCCGGATCTTCAGACAGTCCTCTCATTTGTCGTAACAATTGGTATGCTTATAAGGTGGTGGCTCTTCACCTCGACACCGACAGCAATAAAGCTTGGAAGATGCATAGGACACCAAGAAAGTTTGTGTCTTTTCGAACTTACATATAAGTATGCTGGTTATACATCTGCAAAAGCAACGGTATTATCCTCACTACCTTAATTTGCTTGTATACGACGGAAACGGCTTGTTTGTTTTTTGTTTTTTTTTGTTTTTTTCTCACGCAAACACACATACGACCAGAAACCGACAGATCCTGGTATTCTTACTCCTCCTGGGTTTAACCTAGAGCTCTCTCAGCCAATAGCTCTGACAATGCTACACTAATAACGCCCTTACCACGATGAGAAAATGTTGGACTTTAGGAGGAGGGTCATTGGCTGTTAAGACGTCTTTTACGCATTAAGTGCGAGACATTCTCACTGCAACCCCCCTCCTTTCATACAAATGCTCTCTATAAAAATAATAATAATAATAATAATAATAATAATAATAATAATAATAATAATAACAACAACAACAACGACAATGACTTTGCAAAAACCTTTCAATATTTTATATCTTATTAGCTTCATCGGCTATTTAATCTATTTTTCCTATCAAAAGTATGTGCTGTTGTGCGATGGCACCGTCGTCAGTGTGTGCGTAGTGCGGGGCTAGGAGTGGTTGAACTAATAGGTGTTAGGGGAAAGGACGCCTTCGGGGGTCGATGAGGAGAGGAAGGTTGCATCAAATCCGTCATCGATGCCTTTCTCTTCTCATCTCTTTACCTTAACCTTACCCCCATCCCTAACGAAATCGCCGGAGTCATCACAAAGTACCGAAGTCACTCATATATATATATATATATATATATATATATATATATATATATATATATATAGTCTCGAATTCCCAAGTGTAATTAACGAGATGAAAATGCAGTTACGAATCAGGCAGCCCCCCCCTCCTACTAACCCACTCGCTCACCCATCGACGCTATTAACCTTCGACAGTAACGAGTAACTTCCCCTTTTTTCTTCTTTAACCTTTTCGTCTTCCGATAGGTGGCGCTTATTTCAGATCGCTTGATGATTCCTTCGTGGTTATTTGTCTGTTTTTAATCTTTCTTCTTTTCCATTTTTTAATTTTTTTTTTCATTCGCTCGCTGCCATTTTTCTTTTTAATAAGGAGCTTTTTGCAATATTTATTTATTCATTTACATCCGCCATATATTTTCTTTCGACACTTTACCGCTCGTTCCTTCTTTTACCATTTTTAATCAATGGCTTCATATTTTTTCAGGAGGTGGATGACATTTCTTTTCTCTTAGGTGTCTGTTGACCTCAAAGTGTTTTTTTTTTCATTCATATTTTTAAGTTCATATTCTGTTAGATTTCCAACATAGATTTCATACATATACGCACTTACACAAACGCGCACGTATGTAAGCATGACAATATTAGAACATATATTAGAATGTATATAAGCATCGCTATATTATAACACATATTTGTATGTATACATGTATAATACCTTCTTTTTTACCTATATAAACACATACACACATACGCGAAATACCAAAGTCTTATGTATGACATAAAGACCTCTGCCATTCCAGTCATAATAGGAGCAACTGGACTCATCAAAACAATTTAACAAATTACCTTGCAAATATACCCGGTGAACAAAGTACAAGAGATATCCAAACAATAGCTAAAGGCTATTGTTTTAAGGGCGGTCATATTTTTTAAAAGATCTCTCAGTTGGAATATCTTAATAAACGGGTGAATATTTAGCATCCGGTAGAATGCTCCATCGCCAACTTGAACAAACGGTTCAGAAAATAACGTCAAATGTGTGAGTTCATATCGAAACGTTGTTTTCATTTGAATAAAATAAAATACGTATCAAGTGCGCTTGGAAGACAGATCACAACGTACTATTAGGAAACAAACAAATATTTTACTTGTTTGAAATTTATAACAAATATATTTCAAAGGTATACTCCATCCTCAGTATATTGTTTCTTTCTTTTTTTTATTTACAAACGCGCGGCTCTTTACAAAGCGAATTTTCTTTCTCCAACTTTACAACATGCCAAGGGAGAAGAACAGAAAAAAGAAATAAAACAACACACTAAAGATTAAGTATATCTCTGAAATATATTTGTTATAAATTTCAAACCAGTAAAATATTTGTTTATTTTCCTAATACAACGTTGTGATTTGGCTTTCAAACGAATCTTGATGCGTATTTTATTCAAATTAAGACAACGTTTCTACATGAACTCACACCCTGGACGTTATTCTCGCGTTGCCTACGATCAGATAAAACATTTCAAAATACAACCGGATGAGAAAATGTTTATATATAAAAATGACCTAGCCTGTTTGTGTGCGGAATTATCTCTACCAAACCCCCGTGTCAAATTTTGGTCCACTGATTTGGAACTCGATATATAGAGAATTCAGTCATGTTGAACAAATACGAAGGATTTTTTTAAATAGTAAAATAGCTGCTCATAGAAACAATTGACACATTTTGAAATTGGTAAGCGTAAAAAAATTGACAAATTTTGAAATTGATAAGCGTAAAAAGTGGCAAATTTTGAAATTGGCAAGCATAAAAATATTGACACATTTGGAACAAGGTAAACGTGAAAAATTGATAAATTTTGAAATTTGTAAGCATAAACAAATTGAAAAATTTGGAAATTGGTAAGCATAAAAAATTGACAAATTTGGAAATTGGTGAGCGTAAAAAAAGTGACAAATTTTGAAATTCGTAAACGTAAAAAAAGTGACAAATTTTGAAATTGGTAAGCATAAAAAGTTGACAAATTTTGAAATTGTAAGCGTAAAAAATTGACACATTTGGAAATTGTAAGCGTAAAAAATTGACAAATTATTAAATTGTAAGCGTAAAAAATTGACAAATTTTGAAATTGGTGAGCGTAAAAAGTTGACAAATTTTGAAATTGGTAAGAATAAAAAATTGACAAATTTTAAAATTGTAAGCGTAAAAAATTGACAAATTTTAAAATTAGTGAGCGTAAAAAAATTGACAAATTTGGAAATTGGTGAGCGTAAAAAAATTGACAAATTTTGAAATTTGTAAGCATAAAAAATTGACAAATTTGGAAATTGGCAGGCATAAAAATATTGACAAATTTGGAACAAGGTAAGCGTAAAAAATTGACAAATTTGGGAATTGGTAAGCATAAAAAAATTGAAAAATTTTGAAATTTGTAAGCGTAAAAAATTAACAAATTTGGAAATTGGTGAGCGTACAAAATTGATAAATTTTGAAATTTCTAAGCCTAAAGAAATTGACAATTTTTGAAATTTGTAAGCCTAAAAAATTGACAAATTTGGAAATTGATAAGCATAAAAAATTCAAAATTTTGAAATTGATAAGGGTATAGCGACTTCAAATTCTCATCTACGTATAAACAGATATTCCCTAATACGTAAAAGTCGGTGAATTTTTCAAGTTTTCATATCACTAGATATAGTAACGAATAACGCTTAAGATGTAATTTTTTGGATTCCGTTCCAGCTGATGCTACCCTAGTAATATATTTTTTCTTTAAATTTGAAATGACTACTATTATAGGATACAATATATAATTAGCTCTTTAATAATGAATACGAAATCTACTTGACATAAAGTATTATATTTCAGCGTCTAAATCTACTTGACATAAAATATTATATTTTAGCGATTTTGCGATTCGGCAACGCCAGACTACCTGCTGTTATATATATATATATATATATATATATATATATATATATATATATATATATATATATATATATATACCAGAGAGAGAGAGACAGACAGACAGACAGACAGACAGAGAGAGACACACACACAGACAGAAAGAAAAAAAGGAATAAAAAAAAACAAGTTATATGTTCATCAATGTTTCATCTTTATTTCGAGACTTTATCTGGATGAAGGAAATCACGAAAACAAAAACGCCAGTGCAAATATTTAAAACTATTTAATGTGCAAAGTGTGACGCTGTTCCATTTAAGAAACGGAAAAAAAACGTTGGACTCCCCCCAAAAAAAAAGGAGGGGTTGCATTGTTTAAGAGAGGGAGAGTTTTAGTAACGTCATATAGTCATTAATAGGTTTCTTAAAAGATATAAACGCAGTTAATATTCTTTCTGGAAAAAAATGTCTGTAAAAATTCAAATATAGGTGTGTAACAGAAATGAAATGAGTGTGTTTTGTTATGCAATTTATTGATTGAGATTATATGTATTAACTATTATAGGGGGTCTTTCCATGGTGTAAGAGGGTTAACCTGTGTCTACAATTAAATTATGTTCTTTTAATAAAAGTTTACTTATTAATGGCGCAACATTATAGAAATGTCCACGTTGTTTAATTGTGCTTGAATTTGCGATAACTGCTAATTAAAGAAGTCTCAGAAGTTTATTTGATATAAATTTAACTATTTTTGCTTGTTTAACGTCAAAGGTGTGATTATGCTGCAATGAAGGAGAGAATAATGCACTATATCTTTCATGTTCCCTAAGCCTTTTTTCTAACTTAAGCTGGGTTTCACTAACGTGTCTATGATAGCAATTTTGGCAAGGAATGATGTATATGCCTGCATTGGAAACTGGTTTGTTATGGCGATGTTTTGTTGTTTTTAATATTAATTTTATAGTTTGTGATGTGGTTTGTATGATTCGAATTCCTAATTTGTTTAGTGTGTTGCAAATTATTATATTTGTGGTGTGTGTGGGTAAAAAATATGTGCTTGTGAGAGAAAAGTCTGGTATATATATATATATATATATATATATATATATATATATATATATATATACATTATTTATCCTAGAAAATATTTGTATTTAATAACGAACGTTCCCCTCCTTTTGTTAATTTCCAAAGAAGCTGACACGGGCAATGGAAGCTAATAAACCGGAAGTCAAAGATTTGAATTTCGCTTCACTTTGGCTCACCAGTAAATCCTATACAAACTTGAGATTTAAAAGCGGTTTGCTTGATCTGTGTTAACTAATAGTCATTTTTATGTGTTCTAAGATCTGTAATTAAAACATAGACACTGGAGAGTCAGGACACTTTAATTTCCAACTAAAGAATCAAGGAAATAAATCGTTCTCGCTCAACTACATATATGACATAAACTCTGTTGTAATCAATATTCTTGTAATGAGAAGTATCTGAAAAAAAAATTCGGAAAGATTTGTAAATAACATAAAAAATATGCGTAACACATACGTGATTTTAGTAAACAGTTTAAGAGACTTCAGCAAACTTTGCATTAATGACATTTCAGATACCCTAATATATATATATATATATATATATATATATATATATATATATATATACATATACATATAAATATACATACATATACATATATATATACATATATATATACATATGCCGATATATACATATATATACATATATAAATATATATATACATATATACACATATATATACACATATATACATATATACATATATATATATATACACACATATATATATATATATATATATATATATATATATATATATTAATGAAAACAAAGGGATGCAATGTTTTCCTGATATACGCAATGGTAAACTTCAAACTAATATGAATAACAGTATTTGCTTATTGATAATTTAATCCCAATCATATTAAAAAAGCTCAATACGCAACAGACAGTAGAGCTTATTATAAGAGAAAGAAAATTAAAACTGACAATCAAAATTTATTATTCGACTGAATACTCCAAAAAACAATTTACAAAGGCCTTACTCCGTGGAGTTTACAAGAATGCTATTCTTGTTATTCTTCTAATTAGAGGACATAAATAAATCAGCAAATTATAATTGTAGCAATGCTAAAATTTGCTAGTTAAGACATTAAGTGAAACCGCAATTTATTGTAGTTATAAATTGCCAAATAAAACAGTGAAAGAATGGTGGATATGTAAAAAAACATATATAAAAACTAATATTTCAGATGGCATGAAACTCTTCATTCTCTCTAAAGAATTATTTTGCATTTTGGATCAACTTGAGAGGAGTTTCATGCAAGCTTAAATATTCTGCGCGGTTAGTTTTTATATACATTTATATTACATCTCCAATATTTTTTCACTTTTTCATTTGGCAATTTATAATAATAAATTGTGGTTTCAAGTAATGCCTAAACTACCAATTTCTAGCATTGCTACACATATAATTTGCTTATTTCTTTATGTCCTCTGATGAGAAGAATCACGAATAGCATTCTTTGAAACGCCGCGGAATAAGGACTTTGAAAATTGTTTTTTTGAGTATTCAATCGAACAAGAAATTTTGATTGTAAAGGACAACTTACAGTTTTAATTTTAATTAATCCATTCTATATATATATATAGATTTGTTTGAAATGGACATTTGTTGATGACATTTACGTTCGTCGCTATTGTGAGTCGATGGTAGAACTGTCGCGATGATTCTAGGTTCAATGTTCTGCTTGGGAGAGGTGCTAGTCTAGCCGCACAGATGATTTGTGATGCAACGAAACAGTACTGTATGTGGATGACTACAAATATATTTATAGCCCCCCGGCCTCTTTCGGTGGAGCACTGTCGTAAATAATCTCACCCGCTACTTAACTGACTGAAAAATGCGATGCTGGGTGCTTGTTTGTTTGTAAACAAGCGGTTTGTGTACTATAAAATTGGTAGACGTCGGTTTGTTTAGAATGGAGATTTGTAGCGGCCAATTACGGGCGCCACTCCCGTGGGTGGATGGGTAGAACTGCTGTTTATCAACAAGATGGTTCTAGGTTCAATTTATGCTTATATATATATATATATATATATATATATATATATATATATATATATATATATTAATTTAGTGCAAAAATTATGTAGCTTTTTGGCATGAAGTGGAACGTCAAAAGAACGACATTAATGTAGCACTAACCTAATATATATGTATACTAGCAATTAAGCCCGGCTATGCTTGTAAGTTTCATAAGTTTATGTATATATATACATATATATATATATATATATATATATATATATATATATATACATACATATATATATATATATATATATATATATATATATATATATATATATATATATATATACTAAAAGTTTGACTCATGTCCAGGTAACCTACATCTAAAATTTCAAGTGTATAGACCGAAAATTGGAGGAAAAGTTTAATAGAGTCTGCAAGCATCAACTCTTTCAACTTAAGCCTCTTGGCAACCAGATCTCCGCCCCCTTCCCCAAAAAACTGATTGTTTAGACCCAAAATAGGTGGAGAGGTTATGTAGAGTTTTCAAAGGTAAAATCGTTTAAATTTGGTTCCTTGAGAGCCAAATTTCAGTCCGAAAAATGATCAAAAATTTTTTCGCGAATCTCAATACCCCTTATTTCAACTCTTGATTCTGCAGACTTAAAATTGGCAGAATAGTTTGACAGTAAAATGTACACACACAGACACACACAGACGACCTATATATTCATATATATATATATATATATATATATATATATATATATACGCTTGAAAGCCAAATTGCACTGCAATGTTACGAAAATAAAAAGAAATATATTACTTGTTTGAAATTTATAATTAAATATATTTCAGAGTTAAACGCCGAAATATATTTAAATTATAAATTTCAAGCAAGTAAAATATTTGTTTATTTCGAAAAATACGTTGTAATTTGTCTTTCAAGCGTACCTTATGCTTATTTTATTTTATTCAAATTAATTCAATGCTTCAAAAACACCAATGACACACACACATATATGTGCATAAATGTATACCTATGGACAAATAAATAACATATATATATATATATATATATATATATATATATATATATATATATATATATGTCCATATTATTAATAAAAAAATATCTATATCTAGAAATTCGTATTCTAGTCTGTTTTTTGTCTGTTTGTTCACAATTTGATTAACATATACAAACTGTTCCTTACTTTACCCTTTCATTTATTTCTATATATAGTTTCAACCAGGCAAACCAGATGCATATTACATTAATAAAAGTCTATTTTATTAAATAACAGTATCATAATTAATGTTTCTAGCGAGAGTATTGTTTTAAATGTTCTATTTACAATTGTTGTTTTAATCAATTTTTAACAATAATTATATTGATACAATATTTAATTTATTTTGAATTATTATTCCAACAGCGATTTAAAAAAAAACAAAAACTTTTAGAGTTATTTGCCCCTAAGAATCTTCCGAACATTTAATTTGTTTGTTTTTATTATTCTTTAAACTGCTAAACAGAAATCGGTAAATTTTAAAAATGTGACCCACTGACCCAACGTCGTTTAATACAAAAGAAAAAAAAAGGTCTACTGCCCTACCTCTAAATTTCACAATTTACACTTTTCTTTCTTTTTTCACGTTAATCTCATCGATTACAAACTTAAATTTCTAATTAAAAAATAAGGTAAATTTTTACGGCGTGACCTAGCGTCGTTTAACCCCTAAAATAATTAGGGCCTACTTTTTTTGGCCCTAATACGTTTAAGCACCTTTATAAACAATATAAAACAAAAAAAAAAGATTTTAAGATGGGGATTACTTTTCTATATAAATTTAACGTAAAATTAGCACCCACTTTTTGGTCACAAAGCGTTGAAGTAGACATGTCATCTGTAGCATTTTTTTCAAGTTTTGCGATCAAGAGGGGTGCGGCAAAACATGACAAAAAATAAGCTTAAACAAGGCTTAGGGTCAAACAAATCCAACTTGCCTCCTCCCTTGAGGCTTGCATTCACAAATATCCGTGGGCTTAGAACTAATTTAGCTGATGTTGAAGCATTTCTCCTAACAAATACCCCGGATATCTTAGCACTAAGTGAGACTAACCTACACTCCTCCATCCCCTCTAACTACTTTAACATGCCTGGATATTTCCCACTCTGCCGTAAGGACTCTGACAGACACATGAACGGACTTGGATTTTACATTCGTAATACCTTTCCCTTTACTAGAGAAACAAACCTAGAATCGGATGATCAAGCCTTTATGTGCTTTAGACTAATCATGCAACAAAACATTAGCTACTTTTATTTTCTCTACCGCTCTCCCTCGACCCAAGACTGTACCGTAATAAACAAAGTCTCTGACAGCATAGACACAGCACTCCCCCTCAACACTCGCGCACAAGTACATGTATTTGGTGACTTTAATGTCCATCACAAAAACGGGCTTGGATTTGCTACTCACACAGATGCAGCAGGCAGCACAACTCACAAATTGTTACTTTTCCAACACGTTTCCCTGACCAGGAAGAACAATACGCATCACTTTTATATCTGTTTTTGACCACAGTTTCTGATGATTGTATAGCGAATGCCGACAGCTCACTTGGGAACGCTGATCATGCAATGATAATGGTTGAAATCGCCCTAAACTCTAGAGGCCAATCTGAAGAGCCAGTGCTCAAAACAACAGGATATTATAAAAAGACTGACTGGGACGCCATCAGAGATCTTATCAGAGATGCCCCATGGGGAAATATTTTTTCTCTTCCTGCTGAACAGTGTGCAAACGGGACCAATAAATGAGTCAAAACTGCAATAGAAGCGCATGTTCCCATGCGGATATTTTATAGCATTCCCCACTCCCAATGGTTTATTTCGACTTGCGCAACTGCCATTGCTCAAAGGCAGCATGCATACCGCAGATTCAATCGACATAAATCCAGTTCAAACAGACAAAAGTACATAGAAGCTAGAAGTAACGTTAAGAAAGAAATAGCGACAGCTAAGGGAGAATTTACGGAAACAACTAAAAAACGCATCGAAGCACAACAACTAGGAACTCGCGACTTCTGGAAAATCTACAACAGTGTAGTAAATAATGGGCAATCAACAATCCCCCCACTAACCAACAATCACGAGGTTGTTTACTCAGCAACCGAAAAGGCTAACATGCTTGCCAGTCGGTTTGCCTCAAACTCCACACTGGACCCTTCTAACAACCCCCTACCTGACTTTCCTATGCGGACAGACGCCACGCTAGACGATCTGAAAATCACCCCTGCTCAGGTGCATGCTATCATAAAAACCTTAACACTTCAAAAGCATGTGGACCTGATTTCATCCCAGCTGTGCTATTAAAAAAGTACTCCGGCGAAGTAGCTCCAGTTCTCTCCAAACTCTACAACAAATGCCTTAATGAATCTTGCTTTCCGAACTGTTGAAAAACTGTTTCTGTGGTACCAGTATTCAAGAATTCTGGCGAATGAACTGACCCATTAAATTATCACCCCATTAGTCTCCTCACACTTTTTGCCAAAATATTTGAGACCTTAATTAACCATGCTCTAGTCCATCACCTTACAGATGCTAAACTTCTGATTGACAAACAATATGGATTTAGACAACCCCGTTCCACAGCAGACATCCTAACTGTAATCTCTGAACGTATATACCATTCACTGGACAAAGCGGGGGAGGGCAGGGCGGTAGCTCTAGGTATAGCTAAGGCTTTTGAGAGGGTATGGCATGAGGGTCTCCTCAGGAAAATTAGATCATACGGTATCACTGGTAGAATACTTAACATAATTAAATCCTTCTTAGATAAAAAGTCCAGGTTGTCCTCGACGGTCGTAAATCTAAACAATATGATATAAATGCGGGAGTGCCTCAGGGGTATATTCTTGGACCTCTATTGTTCCTAATATTTATTAATGACCTCTCCGACAAAACTGCCTCTGAGATAGGTAAATATTCTGATGTCACCACACTCATAACAGGCACGACAGGAAAACAAATGAACACATATCTAAAGAAATGGCAGA
>NC_136517.1:32068362-32085862 GCF_053919585.1 Euprymna scolopes | reverse complement strand
ATTAAAAAACGTTGTTAAACTTTGTGCCATATTAGCATTCTATGGAGATCAGTCGCGAACGAACATCCTATAATTTTATTATACTATATTTCTTCAAACTGAAACATAATTATCAAAGAATACTTACGCAGATAGATATGAAAAGTCATTTTTTGGGTTGAATTTGAGAGTATCACAACCAAAGCAAAATATGATGAAAGTAAAAATAAAATAGATAAACCCCATAATTTATTATACCATACCTGTTCGCACTAAAACACTTATCACAATATTATGTGGATCTATATAAAAATCCTTGTTAAACTTTGTGACATATTTTCATTCTATGAGGTCAGGTGCGAACGAACACCCCATAATTTTATTATACCATATTTCTTCAAACTGAAACATAATTATCAAAGTATACTTACACAGATAGATATGAAAAGTCCTTATTAAAGTTTGTGTCTATTTTCATTCTACGGAGGCCAGGCGCGAACGCAGACCACGCAATTTTATTATACTATCCCTATTTAAGTTAAAACATACTTATCAAAGTATTCTTATGTACATCTATATCAAAAACACTTGTAAACGATTTTTTTTATTTTTAAATTTTTTATTTCCATACTTTGTGCAGTAGGCGCGAACGCAGACCCCACAATTTTAATGAACCACTGTTCTGCCAGATAAAACATACCCATTCCTGTGTCTCGATACATTTATCATTATATATAATCATTTTTTTAAAATAATCAACCAAATAGGAGCATATTCGTGACCAGACACACACACACATACATTCAGCTATATATATATATATATATATATATAACCTTTGGCCTTGGTGAAGGCGAGACTAAGACTTGCTACTGTGGTTTCAAAGGATCTGAAATAAAAGTTAGGGAAGACTTGATTCCAAAATAGTTCACGTGTATTATATCTCGCCTCTTTTGGAAATAAGTAAGTACGATTATGAATATCTTCAGTTTAAAATAATTCTTATATACTATGAAATTGACTTCATGTATGAAACCAAGAAGAGGCGATATAACATATGGTAAACATTTGGAATCAAGTCTCCTCTTGCTGTTATTCCAGATCATTTAAAACCATAGCAGCAAGTTGTAGTCTCCTTTATATCAAAGGGAGAAGTTTGTGGGAAATAAATATCTGGTATTTTGTAATTCATATGCAAAACTAGGAAAAAAAGTTACCATGTGTGTAACATTTTATGGCTATAAAAAGTACAAAATATAGGCTCTGGATGATGGATGATCTCCTAAATATGTGACCTTAAGGAACATGTCACATAGCCCACTAAACAATCCATGTCATTAGCATTCTAACGAACGTTTATTAGTAAAATTCTGATCAATAGTCGCTGATGTTTGGAACTTATAGAATTGCAAAAAATGTGGTATATCTCTTTATCTCTCCATTTCTCTCTTTCTCTATCTTTCCCTCCTCTCTCTCTCTCTCTCTCTCTCTCTCTCTCTCTCTGTACACACACACACACACACACACACACACACACACACACACACACATATATATATATATATATATATATATATATATATATATATCGTTGTCGGCCAATTTCTCGTATCCGAGAATTTCAGTGTTTGGGTCGCAGATGGCTTCTCAGACCAATCTGAGCGTGAAATTTGCGTGGGCAAAGGAGGCAAGCAATGCTTGGCAGGGGGCATTGTTGTTCAGCACCATTTTTTTCTTGCCTGCCTCTTGATCTCCACCAGTCTTCTTCTTTCTGCCTCGTATCTTTTGGTACCATGTATGATTGATTGGTGCAACAGACACCGATCCTGAGATGTTGTTTCCCAGATGTGAAGATTTAATCCGGTGTTTTTTTAGGGTGGATTTGAGTGGGTCCTTATATCGCAGTAGAGGGCGGCCGATAAGTCTTTTTCCTGTGTCTAGCTCCGAGTACAGGGTTTGTCGAGGGAGTCTGTTTTCATTCATTCTGAGGATATGCGCCAACCAACGGAGTCCGTGCCTCATGGTGGTAACCTAAATCCTGCAGCTGTTTTCTCTCTCAAAAACGCGTGTGTTGGTTACATAGTCATATCATTTGATGTTCAGTATTGCTCGAAGTTTTTGTTGGTGGAATTTTTCGAGTTTAATGAGATCACTTTGGTATATAGTGCAGGTCTCACACCCATACAGAAGCGTAGGTATAACAATCGCGCGGTATACCACGAGTTTAGTTTTATGTTCATTATTGAAGACGCGCTTCGTCAGTTTACCGAAAGTTCAATAGGCGAGGCCAATTCGACTTTCTATTTCATTCTAATTTGAGCACTTTTCTGATATATTGTTACCGAGATATGGAAATTGATCTGCTTGCTCAAGAGGAGTGTCATTTATATGAATGCTTACGTCCTGTAAGATGGTATTGGGTATGGTTCTACTAGCACTTTTGTCTTACCAATATTAACAGAGAGCGTGAAGCGATGGTAAGCTACTGTAAAGTTGTTTACGGATCTCTGGATGTCTTCCTTGGAATGGACCATGTTGTCATCTGCATATTGAAGCTCTGTGATGTGTTGGAATTTCACAAGGCTTTGAGATTTTAGTTTAGCAGGCTTGAAAAATCCCCCATCATAACGGTACCTAATGTCCACCCCCGGGTTATTTGGGGGGAAGTTCGTGCAACATCGCAACAAGATATAAGAAAAAAGAGGGTAGGTGCAAGAAAACAACCTTGTTTTAGTCCACAGGTAACTGGAAACTTTTTTGTTTCTTTGTCTTGGTGCGATACATATCCTGACAGGTCATAAAATACAAGAAAGAGGGGTTTCTGTTGTTCCCTGCTTTTCTCCTGCAGCTGTCTCGAACAGAAAATTATATCTATTGTTCCTCGAGAGGCACGGAAGCCGCACTGAGATTCTGGGAGGACGGATTCCGTGACTTGCAGCAAGCGATTCAGTAGTATGCGGGCAAAGATTTTTCCCATTATGGACAAAAGGGCAATCCCACGGTAATTGCCACATGATTTTCGGTCACCCTTTTTAAAGATGGTTACTATTACTGTGTCTTTCAGATCCTTTGGTACTTGACGTTCTTCCCACATCTTAAGAATGAGAGTGAATAGTCTTGTTTTCAGATGTTGTCCACCATGGTGGATAAGTTCGAAGGCGATATTATCAGGCCCTGGGGTTTATTTATTTTCATTTGCTCAATCGCAATTAGAAATTCTGTAAATGATGGTGGTGCATTCATCCATAATTGCGCTGGGTACTGTGGGGCCATTTTGAGAAAGTCCTCATCTGCAGAAGATTCTTCATTGAGTAGAGTGGCAAAATGCTCCTTCGAACGATCCGCAATTGATTGTGGATCGTTGAGGATGGTGGCATTGTCTACTGCAAGGAGTGTTCCGATGGAGGATCTGATGGGGCCAACAATTTGTTTTACACCGGCATAGAAATTTTCTAAGGTCGCGGGCTTCTGCAAATTCTAAAGCTTTCAGCTGCCACCATTTGTTTTCTAGTTCCCGTAATATTGATTAACAGTTTTTTGTGGTTTCTGTAGATGTTGGTTTTATGCCGGCTTCGAGGGTCTTGTTCATGAGCATGGCGAGCGTTTATCTTTTCTTGAATGAGTTGATTCATTTCAGCACAGTTTTCATCAAACCAGTCTTGATTTTTCTTTTTCTTTAAATCAACTGTGACTTTGGCTGATTCATTAATGATCTTACTGATTGACAACCATTCTTCTTCCAGGTTGCAAGAATTGGTTGGGTTTATACGAAGTTGTTTTTCGATGGTGTGTTGGTATTTTGTTTTTACCTCTGTGAAGTTTTCAGAGCTTATATTTTTCCGAGATTGCTGTTTTAATTCAAAGTTGGGCTTCTTTCCGGTGGTATATTTAGCACGTGTGATGACCAGACGGTGGTCAGTCCAACAGTCATCTACACTTAGTGCTGATTTAGTGATAAGGATGTCCTTTTTATCTTTCTGGCGGACGATGGCATAGTCTAGAAGGTGCCAATGCTGAGATCGAGGATGTTTCCACGTGGTCTTAAATCTATTTGGGAGCTGGAACTGAGTGTTGGTAATGAATAGCTCAAATTCTGAGCAAAGTCCTAACAGTAAGCGGCCGTTTGAGTTGCATTTACCAAGTCCATGCTTCCCAATGACAGAGTTCCAGAGTTTACGGTGTTTCCCCACTCTTGCATTAAAGTCGCCCAGTAGCATTAATTTGTCATGTGGTGGGACTCTGGTTATAAGCTTGCCAAACTGCTGGTAGAATTCTCGTTTCACTTCACTGTCGGCGCCATGGGTTGGTGCATTTGCCAAAATGACAGTATTCAAGTTATCAGAAGGTATTATTAGTGTTATTATTATTATTATTATTATTATTATTATTATTATTATTATTATTATAATTATTATTATTGTTATTATTATCATTGTTATTATTATTGTTGTTATTATTATTGTTGTTGTTATTGTTATTATTATTATGCTTCTTTTTATTATTTTTATTGTTGTTATTATTAGTATTATTGTTATTGTTGTTATTATTGCTGTTATTATTGTTGTTATAATAATTATTATTAGTATTGTTGTTATAATAGTTATTATTGTTATTATTTACATTATTATTATTATTTTTGTTATTATTATTATTATTATTATTGTTATTATTATTGTTATTATTATTGTTATTGTTATTATTTTTATTGTTATTGCTATTATTATAATTATTATTGTTGTTGTAATTTTATTATTATCATTATTATTATTGTTGTTATTATTGTTATTATTATTTTTATTGGTATTATTAATGTTGTTATTGTTATTATTATTGTTGTTGTTGTTATTATTATTATTTTATTATTATTATATTATTATTATTTTATATATTATTAATCTTATTTTATTATTATTATCATTATTATTATTATTATTATTATTATTATTATTATTATTATTATTATTATTATTATTATTCGTCATGTTTTAGTTCGTTCGTTCATTTTTTTTCGTTCTTTCGTTATTCTTTCGCCAATTCGCTCATTTTATTTCTCGTTCGTTCATTTTTTTCGTCCTTGATGTTTGCCATTCTTTTTTTCTTTGGTGAATCTTTTCATTCGTTAGTTCTTTTCTTTCAGCCATTCACTGTCTTTTGTGCATTCTGCCGTACTTTCGTTCTTTCGTTTATTTCGTCCATCTTTTTTTTTCGTCTATGTGTCCCATCTTTCATCAATTCTTTTTTATATCCGTGTTGTGTTTCATTCACTCGATTGCTGCTCCTCATTTACTTTTCTTTCGTTTATTCGTTCTCGCATTAATATTTTTTGTTTATTCCTTCGTTTCAATTTTGTCCTTCTTCTTTCTTTCCTTTATGTTTTCTACTTTTATTTCGTGCATTTTGTCGTCCGCCCTTTGTTTTTTTTTTGTTCTTTTTTCCATCCATCATTTTGTTCACTTTATATTTGTCTTAGTTTTACTTGTTTGCTTATTTTAAGTTGTTCTCTCTGTAATCCCTGTAATTTCTTTTTTTTTAAAGTTATTTTCCGTTTAATATCTGTTTTTTTCTTTGAATGCTTACATTTCATTTTTTTTACTAATCATTGGAAGGTGAAAATAATTAAACCCGATAACACACACACACACACACACACACACACACACACACACACAAAATCCTAAACTTTAAGAAACTGTAAAAAAATATAACGATAAGTTAAATGTCAAAACGAGGCTATTCAAAATGGTCGTCAGATCAGATTTTTTTAAATTCTGCCTGAATTAGAGGAACTTAAAGAAAGATTAAAAACGTGTCATAGCGGGTATTCAGTTTTATTGAAAAGAAAAAAGGTGTATTCGGAATAATTAATGTATATATATATATATATATATATATATATATATATATATATATATATATATATATATATATATATACTTAATGGTAGGGATGATGATGATGATATTTGTTTGCGCGGATAATATCGTGGGAGGGGTGAAAGTAATTCAATAGTGTTATGTCTTAAGACTTATACACCATAATTTGTCGGTTTCTCGCCATGACTTATTATGTCGAATCTGGCCCTGTATGTAATTTTTTTTTTATATTCTATACAATAAGGCTAAATTTCGTTTTCATTCTCTTGATTAACAATGCCTATATCTCATTTTAACTACCCTCTATTAATTAAAAAGAACTCTACTTATAACTAAAAGGCACTTTGTCTGTATGTATGTCATGCATTTCTGCGTGTGAGTTCGTTCCCCATGCACTCCAAAACGCGTGGCCCGATTTCTATTTACAATTTCACGCAAACATATTTTATGCATACGGGAGTGTCTTTAAACACGTTTTCTATCCGAATGCCTCCGATAATTTTCGAAAATCGATAGTCGACTAAATCCAACTAAAGAAAGAACATTCGGATTTTAATCAAAGTTAACACCCTTATAGTGTCTTACATCATAAATTCATTCGAGAAGTTTTATCATCGGACAAGCAGAAGCGCCCAACAAATAAAATCAACAGTAGGTTATATGATAAAGAAGTGACGCGTTCGAAAATAATGTTTCTGACTAGAACACAACTGAAGCATGCTACTTGACTTTTTTTATTCTAAACTTTACTTCAAGTTATTATATGAGATAATTTTATAACATCTACAGAGCAATGTAGACTACAATGTGTTCTGGGTTAATTCGCGGCAATGGGGGATGGGAATATCCCTCTCGGTGCACTGCAATAGATCCTCGACTAGAGCAGGCAGTCAATCGATTTGACTTAAAAATAGCGATTTCACCAACTTTGATATAAATAAATGTATTGGAATTGTGCAACATTTTCCGATCCCCATTCAATCCCGGGCAACCTCGTGCCTTCCTGCTATTATTTAATTTTAGAATATACATAGGTAGACCACAATAATTTAGTTTTAATCCAAACTCAAAAGTCGATAACACAAACTCACAAATCCTAAATCATATAAATTTTTTTTATTTTTATTTTTTTATTATATTTTCACCCCAAACAAGGAAAATTGCCACTTTGGTGTAGGGGGCTACTATCGGGGGCAACAACTACTGGGGTACTATGTAGGGATTTGGGCAGCAAGGTGTCGGTTCACGTTACACTTGAACTTCTGCACGTCAGTACTGTTGGGGAAGCAGGGACTTGGAATGGAATTCCAGAGTTTTGCGGTTCTGGGGAAGAAACTATTGGAGTAAAAAGATCTTTTACATCTAGGGATCTCTACAGTGTGGGGGTGGGATCTAGTAGCCTGTCGGGTTTGTCGAGGGTGCTCGCGTCGTGGGGACACAAGTGATTGCAGTTCATCAGAGCATTCACCACTAAAATACTTGTAGAAAAGGCAGAGGGATGCAACATTTCGTCGATGGGACAGAGGCTGAAGCTTAGATGCCAGTTCTGGGCCTATCAGGTTTGCGACTCTCTTTTGAACCTTGTCAAGGAGCGAGAGACTAGTAGCAGATGCACCAGCCCAGATGTGGCAGCAATACTCCACACATGGGCGAATGGTGGCCTTATAGAGGTACAGGATACTTTCGGATGTTACTTGTTTTCTAGCACGGTAGAGAGAGCCTACCTTTCTTGCAGCGGCCCTGGCAATGCCTTCAATGTAATTGTTCCAACTCATGTTTCCTGTGAACGTTAGGCCAAGGAGTTTGAAAGATGGACTCTCAGATAAAGAGTCGTTGGCCATTGCTATGGGTGGTAGAGAGGGTTTCTTGTAATTATTGAATGAAACTAGTTTAGTCTTGGCAGCATTGAACGCGACCAACCACTTTTGTCCCCATTCCACTACAGATTGGAGGTCTTCTTCTAGTGTTTCTGCCATTTCTTTAGAAATGTGTTCATTCGTCTTCCTGTCGTGTCTGCCATAGAGTGTAGTGTCGTCAGCATATATACCCATCTCAGATATGCATAAAAAAAATCTCGATATGCATAAGAAAAAAATACAAAAAAGTTAAATATCAAAACGAGGCTAATGGTAGACATTAAAAAATATGTTTAAATAAATCTCACCGGAATGAGCAGAACTGAAGAAAGTAAGGCAAAACGAGTCATGGAGGATATACACTTTTATTGAAAATGAAACATGCATTGGAATAATTACCGTGAATGGAAAGACTTCTAAGACGAGAAACGGCCAAGATCACTCTGATTCTCTATCCTATGATCTTAGCGTTGTGCAATGGGGGAAAAGGTGGCTTGTTAATTTTAATGCATCTAAAACCAAACTTCTATCCTTACATCGTGAACACTCTGACCCACATCCGACCTCTATTGAAATGAACGGCTCTCACTTTCAGGACGCCCTATGTTTAGACAAACTTTTTGGTCTGACCTTCACTCCTTATCTGAAATGGAAGACATGCATCAATCCGTAGCTAAGGCCGCTGGCGAAATGGTTGGATCATTCTACTGCACCAGTAGATATCTCACTGCTGAAACAATTCTCTGTTTAAGAGCCTAGTACGTCCTAGTATTGAATACTCTTGCCTCTTTTGTGCAAGAGCTGCTCGAAGCAGCTTATCCTGCCTTGACAGAGTTCAAAACAAACTTCGTAATCTAGTAGGCGATGCCTTTTTCTCTTTTCTGCAGCCTCTTTACCACAGAAGAGACTTGCGATCCTACCCCTGCTTCTATTGCTATTTTCATGGCAAGTATTCGACTTGTCCCCAATCTATGGTCCCCCTCGTTGATCCTTCACAAATACACTCGTCTAGCCTAAATCACTATCTATAAATTCCCACAACCCCCAGTGTTTGTTGACAATACCACGTCAGCTGATATCTGGGCTTGACAATAAATGTTCTGGAAAAGTCACTTTTGATTAATGTTTAGTTTTAAAATATGTCAACGAAGAAATGATTTGTTGCGATTTTTGATGGTTCATCTTATTTTATCGTAAATTAAACGCATTGATAAGAAAAAATAAATAAAATGGTGAGGTACACCCGGACTTGAACGCGGGATCATTCGATCTGTATTCGAATGCCCTATATCTCCATATGTCAATAATTCCTTTTCTTAAAAAGAAACGATTTGCTAAGATTTTATTATCTCCATTGCCGTATAAAAAATTCCCCTGTAAATGTTTTTTTTTAATCTATAAAAGAAACAATTTTTATGATCGAATTTTTACGATGTTTGATATAAATATCAAATGAATTTCTGTGCAGAACACTGCCAGATATAAATGATCTTTGTGTGAAATTTGCAAAAGATTATCTCAGTCGTGGCACTCACACACAGAGACAAAGTGACTCATACACACACACACACACACACACACACACACATATATATATATATATATGTACTATAATAATTATTAAATATCTACAGACACTAGTGTTTCATCCTTTCGGGAATCACCAGTACACGGTTTCACAATAAACACCAGTCGATAGATTCGAACCCGGCGACAGAAGCCATCGCTGGCTTCATTAGCAAGGACCTAATCGATTCGGCTACCTTTAACCCCGACAAATGCTGTTGAATTTAAACATTATTTTTAAAAATGTTTTTTTACGTTTGTCAAGTGATCTAATCATTATATGATGATCTGCGCATAAGAGCTAAATTGAACGACTCGAGTTTCTTAAAGGGTCTGACATAATTATTTACTATAATAATTAATAAATACCTACGGACACTAGTGTTTCATCATTTCGGGAATCATCAGTGCAGGGTGTCACACACACATATAATTAAAAATGGTATAATAGAAACATATTAAAGGTATATGCAGCTTTTCTTTCATTTTTCGGAGTTTAATCATGTCAAATCACACTTCATTTCCTTTTGACGGATTGATTGTTGCTATTTTTTCTGAAGAGTTAAGGGCATAATAGAATCACTGGTTGATATAATGATTAAGTGATTGATTTTGCGCTACGAAACAGATACTGTCTTGAATTGAAAAAGTCAACTGAATTAAAGAAAATAAATTATAAGATGGTCAACATCAAGAATTTTGGAATATATTTTTTTTTTCATGTATTCTCTATATTGCTCTGTAATTACATTGAACTTCTTAAATAAGGATTGGTATAAATTATAAGAAAATATATTTCTACATATATATATATATATATATATATATATATATATATATATATATATATATATATATATGATTAGTCTTTTTTGGAAAAAAGAAATCCATCAGAGTGCTCAATTAAAAGGAGAATCAGAAAAAAAGAGCGTATGTATCTTTTGTATTCTGTGTACCGAAAGTTGTTATTACCGGGCTTGAAACCGACGGTACCAATGACTTGTCTCCTCTAACAACTTTCTGTACACAAAATACCTTACTTTGTAAAATTTATTAAAGTGCACTTTGAAGATGAATAAATTTCAAATTGAATCTTGTACCTTTATTTTTAAAGCCAAAAGTAATTTAACATTTTCATGCCATGGATGAAATGCTTTTCTAACTTCTATCTTATCTTTTTAAGATTATATTTATAATCGCCCCTCCTCTCTATTTCAGTTTGTATTTCTCCTCACATCACAACTCATTTTGAAACCCCCTCTTTGTATTATTACAGGTCTGAATATTCTCTCTGTTTCAGGTTGTATTTCTCCTTACACCACAACTCATTTTTGCAACCCCCTCTTTGTATTATTACAGGTCTGAATATTCTCTCTGTTTCAGTTTGTATTCCTTATTACACCACAACTCATTTTTTGCAACCCCCTCTTTGTAATAAAAGTCTGAATAATGAGACAATCTGAACTTTTTTAACAAAAACTTTAAAATAACTTTTTTCGATTCAATTTTTTAAAACTTCTTTCAGAATAGAAAATCTTTAGAATTTAAACAGGAATATATTTCATATAGGTTTCATTAACTAATATTGAGTTCATAGCGAGAAAAATAGAGATAAACATTTCCAAAAAGATTGTATAACTGGTTACGCTCAATAGCAGTCCTCGCTAGCTAAAGCCTTTGTTATTGTTATTCTATTATTATTATTATTATTATTATTATTATTATTATTATTATTATTTAACACATTTTGTGTCCTGCTCTCTCGCGCGAGGACTAATATATATATATATATATATATATATATATATATATATATATATATATATATATATATATAAAGCTGAACGTCTGTGTGTGTGTGTGTGTGCGTGCGTCTGGTCACGAATAGGTTCCTATATGGTTGACTCTTTTAAAAAACTGATTACATATAATGATAGAAGATGTATCAAGGATCAGGAATGGGTATGTTTGATCTGGCAGAACGGTGGTTCATAAAAATTGTGGGGTGTGCGTTCGCCCCTGGTCCGCCCCCAAAGTGTGGAAATAAAAAATGAAAAAAAAAACGTTTACAAGTGTTTTTGATATAGATGTACATAAGAATACTTTGATAAGTATGTTTTAACTTAAAAAGGATGGTATAATAAAATTGTGGGGTCTGCGTTCGCGCCTTGCCTCCACATAATGAAAATAGGCACAAACTTTAATAAAGACTTTTCATATTTATCTGTGATAATTATGTTTCAGTTTGAATAAATATGGTATAATAAAATTATGGGGTGTTCGTTCGCGCCTAACCTCCATAGAATGGAAATATGTCACAAAGTTTAACAAGGTTTTTAATATAGATCCACAGAATATTGTGATAAGTGTTTAAGTTTGAACAGGTATGGTATATTAAATTATGGGGTTTATCTATTTTATTTTTACTTTCATCATATTTTGCTTTGGTTTTGATACCCCCGAATTCGAAGCTATCTCATTACAACCCTTCCTTTTCATAACCTATCATACTTTCATAAATCATAGTCCATTTTCTGTAGGCTGTTTTTGAACTCAGTCAACGACGGGTACTTTTGCTAGTATATATAGTTTTCAGATTATTAATAGGGTTATGACCAGAGGATATCCTTTTCATTATTTAGACTCTCGAGTAAAGGTCGGTTCATATCTTATATGTGTTTAAACAGAGTGATGTGGTTCTTAATTGATTAATTCTGTCTAACTCTGTCGGATATATACTTGAGATTCAAAACAATGATAAGAATATTCTATGGTCATAGTCCCAGTCAAAAATTATTTCATCGGAAGATCTTATTTATTAAAAAAGGGGATAGAAGGTGATCACATAATACGAACATTAAATTAGTATAATGTAACCCGGATATAAGATACCCTAATATAAGAAAACGGATATAAGAGCGATTTTCTCTGGTCCCAAATTATAGAGTCTATGGTAATGTACAGTGTAACCCCCGATATAAGGAACCCAGATATAAGAACCCCAGATAAAAGTCTAACCCGGATATAAGATAGGGGTGGGGAGGAAGTCTCCTATATCCGGGTTTCCCTGTATAAATATACGCTAATTTAATGTTCGTAATAGTGATGGGAATATTTCAATATTTTTCCCGATTCCGATACAATTACCGACTCTGTACCCAATTACCGATTCCGATACAATTACCCATTCTTTACTAAATTAGGGATTCCGTTACAATTACCGATTCTGTACCTAATTACCGATTCCGATAAAATTCCCGATTCTTTACTAAATTACCGATTCCGATACAATTACCGATTCTGTATCCGATTACCGATTCCGATACAATTATCGATTATTTACTAAATTACCGATTCCGATACAATTACCGATTCTGTACTCAATTACCGATCCCGATACAATTACCGATTTTTACTAAATTACCGATTCCGATTTTTTTTAAATTCTTTATAACTCTCTTAATATTTACGTATATGTTGTCTTCCCCGATTTTCGTAAAAAAACACATGTGAAATATGAAGATAGTTTCGTAAAAAAGACACATGTTAAATATGCAGATATTTTCGTAAACGTAAAATTACACTTGCGGAGGATGATGTATAGATTTTAGCTTTACTGGTATTTTAAAATCAATAAATATTTATTATTTTATCATTATTACCAGCAATGGAGGATTTGCTTTAAATAAAATCAGATAAAAAAGACAATTAAAAGAATCGTTTTAGCATTGGAAAATAGGCCCAATTTTTTCGATTCCGATACCGATTCCGATACCGCCAAATCTTCCAATTTTTCCGATTCCCGCTTAATCGTCCCAACACTAGTTTATAATATGTTGACGCCCTTTTATACTCTTTTATAGTAAATAGGATTTCCGAATCACCAAAGGTTCACTGTAAAAAAAAAGAAGAAATTAAATTAACAAAAATGATATCGCTTTGTGGCCGTAATTAAAACTAAAATATAAGTTCTTGGTCTTCCGCCTAATATCCAAGGGTAGTATCCATTTCTGTTTAATGATGCTATAATAATATCGTGGGTTTCCGCCCGCGCCGTACGTTCATACAATGGAAACATATCACATGCTCCTATAAGTATATTGGAGATAAACCATAATAACCAAGTATATATTCTAACACTACATTGACCATATTACTTAATAATTATAAATAATAAATAATTTCACAGTTTTAACAAAAGGGATACAATAACATCGCAGGATCTCCATTCACACTAAACGTCCACAGAATGCCCAGTAACAATCTATTACATACGGAAAATGCCACTGTGGAATTTCCACAGGTCCAACTAGTACATATATAGATTCATAAGAGAAAGAGAGAGGTACGGGGAGAGAGGTAAATGTTGCGGTACACAGATATATTGATAGATGATAGGTGATCGGGTAGGTATATGAGTCGATAGATGAATTGAGTTTAACAAATTGATCTCATGTTTAAATTCTTTAAAAATTTCACAAAGTTAATCCTATAAAACTAAGTGCCATAAAACTCGATGTTTCAATAATAAAAATGCCCGTTTTCTTAGAGAGTTTGCTGAAATATTCTACCCAAAGGAAATCATCTTCAAGAACGGCCATTATATCACGCAACTAGAGGAAAAAAAAAACAAACTTTTTTTTTTATTTTTCGAATTCAAAATTATAGGCAAAAAGGAAGATGCATGTAAGTAAGGGGAGATAATCGTGTTTCCAAGCCTAAAAGAGCGGATTTAAATGGCGATATTTCATTGAGGTAAAAGGCAAGATATTATGCGGATAATTTTTACTGAACACGCCATTCTCCAATTGAAGCAGTTCAGGGCTTTATTTGTTGGGATAGGGGACTGTGAGGAAAGGCATTTTGTTGTTGCTGTTGGGGTTGGCCGTATAGAAAAATATATTTTATTTTATAAAATAATGAAAGAAATGATAAACATATATATTTTTAAGAATAAATAAATAAAAAATATGCTAATGCGGAAAAAAAGAAGAAAAAAGAAGAATTATGCGGTAGAAAGAAAAGACGAGAGAACACCAAAATGTAAACAGAAGCTAGTTTGCTACATTCACTTACTATATGGTTTATTGTTTCGTATCTTTGTCTACAGAATCTGTATTTGCTGTTTTCTTCTATTTGTCGAACTTTATTTTGATATGGCTGGTCCTTATAGAGTTATCTTGTGCCTCAGTTATTAAAGATTCAGCTTCTCGTTTTACGTGTCCTTTTAGAACCCATATACAAGTGTTTTCGTTAATCTCATCTTTTGTCATCCTTACGGATCTTCCATTTAGTTGCTTCTCTTCCCATTTTTCTTGTTTTATCCTGTGCCTCTCTGTTTTCTGTTTTATTGCTTTTTAAGTGTCTCCCGCTGCCATAATTATTCTTTTGTTGTTTTGCATTATGCATTTTTTAGTGTTCCATAAAGACAATCCCCCCGCCTCTTTCCTTTCATTATTATTGTTGTTGTTTTTATTATTGTTACTGTTGTTGTTATTATCATTATTATTCTTATTATTTGTATTACTTTTAATTTTATTTGCATTATTTGTATATTATTTGTGTGCATTTGTACATGATTTGTATGTAGTTTTATATATTAATAGGATACCGTATGTTATTTATTTTGTGTGCCAGTCTTACATCCGAGTTATTGTCGTTTAATTGATATGGACTTGTATTATGTGTTTTAATATGTAATTTTACCAAGAATTCGTCATGTTTTGGTTTCGGTTTCGATTATAGCTGATGACACTCCAGTAATCTTTTTTTTATAAATACTTTTACCAAGAATTCTTTATAACTTTATGTTTATAGCTGAAGGAACTCAGGTTCATATATATATATATATATATATATATATATATATATATATATATATATATATATATATATATATATATATATATATATTCATAAGTTTTGGTTTCGGTTCCAATTATAGATGATGCACTCAAGTCATATGGATGTATATTTTTTTTTATTTTTGAAATCAAAATTTATAATATATAAGAATCGATATAAAATTAAGTCTATAATAATACATAAGAAATTTGCATAAATTAAAATATTATTGTTATGTTTGCAGGTTGAACCAAATAACATATGAGGCAATACAAATGAAGACTCAACAAACAGAGGTAAATCAATAAGAAGTTTATTAGGAAAAGTATATTTACAGTATATTTACATGTCAGGTAAGAGAGTCTTGGCTGGAGAAAATATCTGCTCTCGGCTCGGCCTTCGGTGGCTTCTGGTTAACACACACTCAGACTAACCGAGTCTTATTATTTATGTGTAATATTATCCACATATGTAAATGAGTGGGTGCCACCACAACACCCTCCTCCCAAGATTTGAAGTCACACAGATTTCAATATCTTTTTCTCTTGGGATTTAACATTAATGGTTCATTAAACTTTCTTTTTCTACCTGATCATCGGGGCTCAGGTGTATATTGAGGCGGTTCCAAATTAAAGGATTCGTATATGATGCCCATGGTTTCCTTCTCTTCGACTGCTGTTGTATAATCACCATCTTGAATGTGGCGTTTTTTTATTTGGTTCAGGTGCCTTTTATTTATATTTTGTGGACCTTTAATCATGTATGTACAATCACCAATGCGTTTATCCACTACTGCACATTCCCAGTAAGAGGTGTTATTCCTGTAGCACTTGAAATATACTCGACCACCCGAGTTATATATCTTTCTTATCATGTGTGTAGTGTCTCGGACAATTGTCTGTCTTGGAAATAGTTTACCAAACGCCGATTTCACCTTTCTGGCAAACATTAAATTAGCTGGTGATATGTTTGACGGTGTATTAGGGTGCGGTGTTATCCTATATATTTGCAAGAATTGTTGCAAAGCTTTTTCCGTTGGTATCCCAATGGATTTTTTCAACGCTCGTTTTAACGTGTCCACGAACCTCTCCGCGAGGTCGTTCGACCTTAGATGGTAGGGAAGAGTAGTGATATACTTTACTTGGAATGTGTCACAGAATGCCTTAAAGTATGTGGATGTAAATTGAGTTCCATTGTCAGTGACCAATGTGTCTGGTACACCAAATCGTGCAAATAACTCGTGTAGGAATCCTATTGAGTTGTTCGTTGTTGGATTCCTGCAACGCATTACCTCAGGCCAGTTTGTATAACTATCTACTACAATTAAGTAGTAATTTTCTCCTACTGGACCAGCGAAGTCCATATGAATTCTCAACCATGGGTGGTCGGTTTTCGGCCAAGGTTTGTGTACTATAGGTGAGGATTTTTCCGCTCACTGGCGTCCTTTACATCTATTTATTGTTGTAGCTATGTCGATGTCCATGTTACGCCAGTATACGTAGCTTCTCATTAGAGACTTTATCCGATTTATCCCCGGATGCCCTGTGTGGAATCTCTCAAAATCCTCTTCTGCAACGTTTTAGGTGTTACTACTCTCTCGCTGTATAATAACACATCGTTACATATGGAAAAAATTTCCTGAACCTTTTTATCATTTATAATTTTTTTATTTTATATCATTTATGTATTCATCTTCATCGGCTTCTCTTTTAATGTCCGACAATGTTACCGGTAGTTCTTTAATGATGTTTGCTACCATATTTTTTACTTCGACATTTGTTTGAATTGTTGCAATCACCGATTCTTCCAAATTATGTTTCTGTGGTATCAGTCTTGAAAGTCCATCCGCATGGCAAATCTTTTTCGATGCTAGATGTTGTATCTGGAAATCGTAATTCGGTAGGATCGTACCCCAGCACAGCAATCTATTTGCGGTGTATACAAGCAATACTTATTTTGACCCGTAGATTGTGACTAATGTGTTTGGTCGGTTTCAAGTATGAAATGTCTACCATATAAATATCGGTGGATCTTAGTCACTGCAAAGATTATACTCAACGCTTCTTTTTCAATCTGTGAATACGCCTTCTCTGCTGGAAGCAGCGTTCTCGAAGCGTGAGCTATCGGCTTTCTAGATCCATTAGGTATGATATGTTGAATGCATGCTCCTATGCCGTAGGAACTAGCGTCACTAGCGACGACTATATTTAATTTTGTGTCATAGTGAGTTAGAAATAATTCAGATGTTAGTGCGCTCTTTATTTTGTCAAAACTTGTATTCCTTAGAAAGGTCAACCGTTGCGTTGTACTCTTTTTTTTAGTGGCTTCTTTCCATTTCTTCGTCAAACTGTTATATTTTACATTCATCTTCGTCGCCAACTG
>NC_136517.1:31963362-32065862 GCF_053919585.1 Euprymna scolopes | reverse complement strand
CCTTAACTCACCCGAAGAAATAGCAACTATCTATCCATCGAAAGAAAATAAAATTGATTCGGACATGATTACTAAATAGGAAAATTGAAAGTGAAGTTGCAATCAACTTTTATTTTATTTATTTTTTACGCCAAATGTTTTAGCTTTAAAGCGCACCTGATACGAATTTTATTTTATTCAAATCAAATCAACACTTCTATAATGGAACCCAATCTCGCGTAGCCAACGCACCGTTCCGGAATTTCAAAATGCAACAGCTGAGAGACAACCCGATGATTTTTACTGACTTTTCTTCTCCAACTTTAAAACATGGTAAGAAAAAGAAGGGGGGGAGAGAAAGAAGATGTACAAAATACTGAGGATGGAGTTTATCTCCGAAATATATTTAAATTATAAATTTCAAATAATTAAAATATTGTTTATTTTCATAATATTGCGTTGTAATTTGGCTTTCAAGCATACCTGATGCGTATTTTATTTTATTCACATTAAAAGTAATATGGGGGGGGGGCTATGTTAGCTTTTCTTTAAAATGTATCTCCCTAGATAACGGTAATCAATTTTAAATCAATATTTATTCCATAACAAGCTGAACTCCCCTGACTAAATATATTTTAGTTAATGCAGATTACATATTTATTATTTGAGAGACAATTCTCTATTGAATATTATATTGTACCTAATATATCGTACGGATATCAAAAGATTAAAAAACGACTTGGGTGCCATGGGTTAGAATTGAAATGAAAACATTTACCGCTAGCACTCTAATCGTGTTTCCCACAGTTTGACCTACGGAGACATAGATGAGAAAATTATAATAAAATCACATCAAACTGTTTTAATTTGCGCATGCAAAAACGTAATAGAAATACAGGGTGTTCCATAATTCGGTAACACATTTGGGCATTAAATATCTCAAAACTATTCATTGGGATGGTCTGAATGCATTGACGATGATACGTACGACTTTTAGAAGGCAAACCATTAAAAGATACATCTGCCTTACTTAAAAATGTTAGGTTTATTTTGGTGTTTTAAGATAAAAAAAACCCACCCAATATTTTTGCTGATGAGGAGACTTTGTTTTCAAAAACTATATGATAAAATTATTGTTCAAGACTCAATGTCTATCACAAGCGTACAATTTATTGATTTTGTTTGTTCTTCTTTTTATGAAACAGATTTTTCATTTTTAATTTTAATTATAAATTATAAATCACCTTACATTATATATATATATATATATATATATATATATATATATATATATATACATATATATACACACATATATATAATTCAACGCTATTTCACACGATTAATGGTAGCCGAATGGATACGGCCTCCGCTTATCGAGCCAGAGATGTCTCGTGTCGCGGGGTTCGAATCGTTCGACTGGTAGTAATCGTGACACCCTGCACTGAAGAATCCCGAAAGGATGAAACACTAGTGTCTGTAGGTATTTAATTATTTGAGTAAAAAAATAATTATATATATATATATATATATATATATATATATATATATATATGTACAATCATTAATCTTTAAGTCGAACTTGATAAATTTAGCTTTACATCATATCACTTTCATTTAACATATATAGTTTAGTAAATATATAATTTTGAAATTTGTCCAAGACTTCTGGAACACCGTGTATGTCGGCATGTTGAAATGAATATTTTGAATTCCAACTCGCTGACATAGTTCTGTGCGCGTTCTTCAATGATTATTGTTTCTGTTTGCGTTAAACAAAAATTTTACTCTTCAAAAATCATCCTTGGAGTACAATTACTATTTCCTGATAATTTCACTGTTATGTTGCCATTAGTTTAAGATTTATCGGTTATTTTTCTTGCACAAAACACACACGCATAAATTTACTGTTATATTTATATGAGTTAACAAAATCTTTTACCGAGTAAAATTTCGGTTTTCTGTGGCTCTTTTTTCCGTTTTCCCTTTTTACTTTACTCCTTTTTTCCGTTGCTCTTTTTCCATTGCTCGTTTTTTTTAAATTTTTTTTCAGTATTTACACACGTGTGTCTGTCTGTACACACTACTGACACATAAGTAAATTTACTGCCTTAATAATAATGCTTTGCATTTTCTAAGATTAAAAAATAATCATACTTCTAAGCAATAATAATAATAACAATAACAATAACAATAACAATAATAATAATAATAATAACAATAACAATAATAATAATAATAATAACAATAACAATAACAATAACAATAATAATAATAATAATAATAATAATAATAATAATAACAATAACAATAATAATAATAATAATAATAATAACAATAATAATAATAATAATAATAATAATAATAACAATAACAATAATAATAATAATAATAATAATAATAATAATAATAATAATAATAACAATAACAATAATAATAATAATAATAATAACAATAATAATAATAATAGTAATAATAATAATAATAATAACAATAACAATAACAATAATAATAATAATAATAATAACAATAATAATAATAATAATAATAATAATAATAACAATAATAATAATAATAATAATAACAATAACAATAATAATAATAATAATAATAATAACAATAATAATAATAATAATAATAATAATAACAATAATAATAATAATAATAATAATAACAATAATAATAATAATAATAATAATAATAATAACAATAACAATAATAATAATAATAACAATAATAATAATAATAATAATAATAATAATAATAACAATTACAATAACAACAATAATAATAATAATAATAATAATAATAATAATAACAATAATAATAACAATAATAATAATAATAATAATAACAATAATAATAATAATAATTATAATAATAATAACAATAACAATAACAATAATAATAATAATAATAATAATAATAATAATAATAATAATAATAATAATAATAATAATAAGTGAAAACTTGGAGCGTACACATGACGGATACCTATACATTGTCTCTCTGCAAGTGCTGAGTTAGCCAACATGAGAATAGCTGAAAATCCTCGAATGCAGAAACCCGCATCCATAACTTGAAAACACTAAGCCTTCACATGAAAACTGCAATAGTAGTAAAACAAGAAAATGAATATACAGGGTGTTTGTAAAGTTACTGTACAGTCTTATTGTTTTATTGTATTATATTTGCATTAATAGTTAATTTTTTTTTTTACAGGTTTATTTAATCAAGCATAAAGGTGTTATTTCTTTTTATTTCTTTTGTTACAAATAAATATTTTAATACAATATCTTACTGTACTGTTAATATATTACAGGGTGTCTGTATAGTAACTTGTAAGACTGTATAGTAACTTTACGGACACCCTGTATATCAATAAAAAACACCATATGGATCCAAAGAGAATTTTAACTTCAAGGGATTTTATGAAATGCTTCCCCTCCTAAAAAGACACGAGCCTCGGTTTACTTCAGAACAGAAAATACTCGTGAAGTGTCAAGGAGGATAGAAGAATGGAGGAGAGAAAGCTTTTTACTGGATAAATGCGAAAAGTACTAGGATTTTTAGGATGCCTACTGCGACACAAATTCCAGTGAAACTAATAGTACTTGCCAGTGAGAAACTATGGTAAGCGTCTGTTTCTATAACACAAATACATTTGCAAAGTTGAGCGGGAAATAACTATAGATTACTGAAGATCTTGAGAAACGTGTTGTCAGGAAAAATGACGGGTTGTTTTCAGTGAGTAATCTCTTCTGATGCCGTCTGTGAGAACTCCTAGTGAGTACATATAATAATAATAATAATAATAATAATAATAATAATAATAATAATAATAATAATAATAATAATAATATAAAAGTAAATATTCTGACCCAACGATAGACGCTTACATAATTAGTTGTCTCAACCGTTAGGGCAGAGTTAGACACATTTATCATCCCAAAATGGGATAATCTTGATTAAGACACAAATGTTAAAAAAAATACATCGATATAGAAATATTTTTCATTTACTGACCACGGAGACAGCAGATGCCTTGTTGTATCAGAACAGGCACTACACTTTGATCCCCACCTAAATATATAAAGGTACTTTATTTAGGGGCTTGACAAAGTTCAGAATAGACTTCCTAGCCTAATGGGGTATATCCTGTTCTCTTCCCTGCAACCTCTTTCTCACAAAAGAGATGTTGCGGCCCTGTCTCTGTTTTATCGTTATTTTCATGGCAAGTGCTCGTCTGAGCTCCAATCTATGCCCCCCCTTCACCAAACATTCACGAGAAATACTCGTCTAGCTGAAAACACTATCAATAATTTCCCCTAATCTTTATTTGTGGCTAAACCTAAACGTAGATTCCATAAAAAAAGGCTTCTTAGAACTGCACACCCGTGGAACTCTCTTCCGTTTACCTGCTTTCCAGCTGACTACTATATGACCGTCTTCAAGTCCAATGTAAACAAGTTTTTGATGAGCCGTTCCCTTGAAGTAATCCGATTTTACTAAATTTACACTTCTAACGATTACTATGATATTGTCTTTTGCACCGCTGCACACTATTTTACCCTTATCCTCGAGTGGCCTCTGGGCCTTGAGACGTGTAAAAAACATAGTTAAGCACACAACAATTTTATCATCATTTATATCTTAGTATTAATTACTGTAAAAGAAGACTCTAAACATGTTTACTTTTGAACAGTGTTGAAGTCTTTGAAATGTTTTTGATGTCTTCAGAGTTTGCGCAATCGGTGAAAGTTTTGCCCGTGATTTACGCGCCATTTTGAAACATTTGATCTTTCTGAATGACATGGCGTTCGTTCGGCCTTTCGGCACGTGCGTTCCGTAGACTTTGAAATCGAGCTTCATCGATACAATGACGTTATATTGATTACCGTTGAAACACCTGTAAGCACACACAAACTGCCGTACACGTCCATTCAAGTATGCGTGTGCATGGCCACATGTGATAATCAACGGTAAGTGTATGCAAATAACGGTTTAACCGAAAACATTAACATCACTTGAGTTATTAATACGTGAGCACATATAAATCCTATACAAACGCGCAGCTACGGTTGCTTAGAGAATCTGAACAGATAATGCTGGAGTCCCTCAGGGGTCCATCCTGAGCCCAACTCTCTTCCTGATCTACATTAATGATCTTCCAAATCACATCCTTACATCATTCGTATACATTTATGCTGGCGACACTACAATCTATGGTAGCACATCAAAGACAGTAAACAACCAAGTTCTCTCTGATTCTCTCTCCTCTGATCTTGAACATGTGGTACAATGGGGAAAAAGGTGGTTTGTTACTTTTAATGCATCTAAAACCAAGCTTCTATCTCTACACCATCAACGCTCTAATGCCAATCTGGCATCGGTTTAAATGAATGGCTCTCGTCTTAGCGAGGCTTCATGTTTTGACAAGTTTCTGGGCTTGACCTTTACTCCTGATTTTAATTGGAACACGTATATCATTGCCAAGGTTGCTGGAAAAATGGCGGGATACTTCTACCAATCCATTTCAAAGGTTGCTGGAAAAATGGTGGAATCCTTCTCCTGATGTAAAAGCCAGATATGGCCAACGATGGAGTACTGTTGCCATATCTTGGCAGGAGTTGCTAGATGCAGCTTATCCTGCTTTGAGAGAGTTCAAAATAGACTTCGTAGCTTATTGGGGGATGCCCTTTTCTCTTCCCTGCAACCTCTTTCCCACAGTAGTGACGTTGTGAGCCTGTGGCTGCTTTATCGTTATTTTCATTGCAAGTGCTCAGCTGAGCTTCAGTCTATGGCAGTCTATGGTTCTGCCTCATCAAACTCTCACGAAAAACACCCATCTAGTCAAAACCACTATCAATAATTTCCCACTCTTTATCTGTGCCTAAACCTAAACGTAGATTCCATGAACAAAGCTTCTTTCTTAGAACTGCACGCCTGTGGAACTCTCTTCCGATTGACTGTTTTCCAGCTTACTACAATCTGGTTGTCTTCAAGTTCAACGTAAACAAGTTCTTGATGACCCCCACCCTAAGTAATCCAATTTACAAAATTCCCACTACTTATGTTTGCTATGCTATAATCATTAATACCCATTAACCCTTATCCTCGAGTTGCCTCCGGGCCTTGATAAGTGGTGATTCCTATATATATATATATATATATATATATATATATATATATATATATATATATATATATAAAAGATCGTTTCTCGATAATCAGCCAGGTGGAAACAGCCATTTCAGTGGCCCTGTATCGTACGGGCTGTGATATTCATCTTGAGTAGGTTCTCGCCTCACTTAAAAAAATGAATTCGTAAATAATAGTTTGTATTACACTTTTTGTAAGACCGACTAATTTGGTTCCATAGTTCAATTTATTCGAGCGCCCGTCTTGTACACTAAACCTCGGGGGTTCGAATCAATCTTGAGCCCCATTTCATTTTTTAAATGAATTTGTTAATCCAATATATAAAAGTCTATATATCTGTCTATCTGTCTTTATATTTTCAACTCTATCTCATTCTAAAACTAAAAGTGACATAGCTGTGCAAGGGGCCTCAAATGATTAGAATTTTTACAGACCGTTGTTTTAGGGGTCTTTAGCCAGTTAAAATAGTTTTTAAGGGCTCAAAAATGGGTAAAAATTGTAAAAATCGTTATACATTTTGTACATATATTTTATTTAAATTTTATTTAATACACATGCGTGTCACGTTGGTACAGTAGTAACGTCACCAGCTTAAAATGCTAGAGTTTCGGTTTCGATTCTAACTGATGGCAGCTAAATACTATCTGCTTTACTTTCGAAATTACGAATCTATAACAATGTGTACGAAATTCAGACAAATTGAAATATAATATTTAAGCTTATTTTACAGCCGTGCAAAGTCGCCCCTCATCCACTAGTGACTTCTAATGCATCTTTTGAAACGAGGCACATAAGTCGATTCCATAGCTCTGGAAATAAGAATGTCAGCCTTGTAAACTGGATGTGAAATGTTCGAATGTCTGTTGGATCCTTATTTTAGTTATTTATTTTAAATAATTTGTTAATATTTTATATTTTACTTTATTTAATACTCTCTACCAGGCCTTGCTTCTCCTGAGTGGAGTAAGTTTATTACTTAATGCATTAGGTGCCCGGGCCGGGAAATGTTGACAACCTGCATGAGTCGTTTTTGTTTGAGGCAAGCGTGCTCCTTCTTTAAGGGCGTTTGTTCAACTCTCTTCACTTCCTCTCTTTTGTTACTTCTTTCTACAGTGGAAGCGAAGTAAATATCATCTCGCTTTAACTAATAGATGATTTATTATCTGTATTATTCGAACTATTGTTCTCATATCGGATGTTATTCTCACAATGTTTCGGTAGATGTAACCTTCAGGTGCTTTGTTATTCTCGGTAGATGTAACCTTCAGATGTAACCTTCATCGGTAGATGTAACCTTCAGATGTAACCTTCAGATCGGTAGATGTAACCTTCATCGGTAGATGTAACCTTCATCGGTAGATGTAACCTTCATCGGTAGATGTAACCTTCAGATCGGTAGATGTAACCTTCATAACCTTCATAACCTTCAGATCGGTAGATGTAACCTTCAGATGTAACCTTCGGTAGATGTAACCTTCAGGTGCTTTGTTATTCTCACAATGTTTCGGTAGATGTAACCTTCAGGTGCTTTGGGATTTTTATGTCGAACTCGAGAATCCTTACACAATTTCAAACACTTTATTTGATCTAAGGTTGTATCTTGTTCTCGTCCTGTCAACTATGACCTGGAAGAAGACTTAAGTAGTTCGTAATTGTATTTGAAGTATCGTTCACACTGAGGATTGAATCTTTAACTTTTTGCGTCGGATTACACTTTTAAACAATGATCTCTGTGAAGGTTGCTAAAGATTTAATGTTCGATCCTCTGTACGATTGATACTAATGATCCAATTAAGAATTACAGTGTAATCCAGATATGAGAGACATCTTTTGTTATATTATGAATGCGAGGAATTGTCTGTTCTCATCTGCTTATTTAGCTGGGTGTAGTCTCTAACCTCTTTAACTTCTTTTATTTAACTGTCTTGTTTATGGGCCGTATTCATCAAGCCTGTGTTTATCAAGCCGTGACCGATTTGTTAAATGTCTCTTAGTGTGTGGATGTGTGAATTACATATAGCACGAATATATAAACATGATGTGATGTACCTGTTTTACTGTGGAGGTCTCTTCATCGATTCTCTTGGAAGTTGATTATGCAAACCGAAGACAAATGCATGCCAAACGAACACAAGATGATGATTGCTTTTATATGTATTATATTCCACTCCACAGATATTATATTAGCAGACTAGAATGGACCGGCGATCTTAACATGCGGACAAATCTTCGCCCCTTTTTTGGGGGAGAGATTGATTCTCACATCTAGTTTTTTTTGTGTCTAGGATTCAACTCAATTAAAATTAACTGCATTTTCGCAAACCGGAATTTTGACACGTCAGATCCGGCCCCATCTACCTAATTTCCAGTGCAAGTTCAGGTCGGTTAAAGAGTTTGATCTATGTCAAATCATGGCACCCTGACCTTTCCTTGTACCTGCAAAATTCGTTAACTTTACTGATTTTCACGATTGTTCTTCTTCAGCTAAACAGATAAATGTATATATATATATATATATATATATATATATATATATAAACAGATAGATAGTTAGTTGAACCTGATTCTGATTAATTATTTTCTAACCCGTGTTACCCGGCAGCTACAGAAACTTCTACTGATCCGACAACTCTCTTATATACGGGTTACTGTGTACTATAATTCTATGAGCCATGTTTGTCAGAATGAGAGCAGGCTACCAAAGTTAATTAAGTAAAGTGTTCCGTTAAAAATTCAGTAGGGTTTTCCGAATTCAACAATAGGCATCTTTTGTATTCCTAACATCGTCCATGGTGAGGATTGAACCTGCAGCCTCTTAACGGTTGTTATTCGAACTGGTTATTACTTAGTTCTACGATTCATTATAAAACGAATATAAAATCGTATTATTTGTGTCGGATGTGTCGTCTGCCATCACTATGTCATCATCCGTCTTTTCCACGTCCATCATCCCGTGTGTGTCCCGAGGGGATATGCTATTCCTTATTCTTGACTTTTGGGGAGATTGTTGGGGGAGTGGTTGTACGGGCGAATAATATGGCGTATCCACGAAAGGTTATGGTTTTACGGAGGAAACGACTGTTGCGTAGTGTGGTCCTTTCACCTCCATCCAACTGTATCCGGCATTACCTATTACCCATGATCTCTACAATTCTCCCCGTTTCTTGTCTATCGTCGCAGATATGGTACCCCTCGAGATTCTGCACCTGAATGGATTCATCAATCCTGAAGCTATTGGAGTGAACGGCTGTGCATATTTTACCGTTTTTAGTTTAGTACCTGCCTTTTTGTCATCGTCATTTCTCTCAATTTTTTTGGTTTCTCTTTTACGCTTGTGAATTCGGTGCTTCTCGCAAAATGTAGGGAGGTAATCCCTTATTGATCCACAATATAACATTTCGGCTGGTGATAATCTGAAGTCCTGATGGGGCGTGTTCCTATGTGTCATCATCGCCCCTGCTATCTAATCGTAGCGTAGGCGGCCGTAGCCATCAATGCAGTCCCTGAAAATTTTTCCGACTGTTTGTACGGCCAGTCTGACTCGGCCATTATTTTGGGGATAATGTGTGGATGATATACATCTCTTTACGCCCCGATCTCTCAGGGACAATGCATACTCCAGTGATAGTGGTAGTATTGGGATACACTTGCGACGTGCTTACATCAAATACCCACAGGATACGTGAAATCATGGACGACCTACTACACATTAATAGAATAATCTTTACGCGTATTAAAGTTGCCCTTCTTTACTAATAAATTTCAGGGCTACTCGAACATGTTCAAGCACGAGTATCCGCAACAGGTTAGATATGGTGTATTTGACAGAAGGTGTCCTTATCTAAGATGCGCCCAAATTCGGAATAGGATTCCGGTATCAAAGATGCTTCGACTTTTATGGAGGGTAGTAGTTGGGGGGGGGGCTTAAAAAATCTACCCTTGCTCCATGCCAGATGTGAAGTTGCTGTTAATTTCTGTTTTCGTTCACAAAACGCTAGTCTTCCTCCTCCTCTGCTGCTAAGTCTTGATCGGTGTCGCGTTCAATCACTCATTGACTCTGTTGTCAACCTCTTTAGTTTTTGACACATTTTTCGTAGGTATTAAGTAATTCCACAATTATGGCATCTGTGTTCCCTCGCAAGATAGTTCTGTTGTCCTGTTAGCCCATTCGGGTGTGATTTCCTTCCGTCTTCGTCACACGGTTTATTTCGAGGAGTTCTGCGTACTCTCCTCCTGAGACGGGTGCCTTTCTAACCTCATTGAGCCAAAAGTCGAACGCTCATATAGGCTGCTTTACAAGTGAGGAGTCAACGTATCCGTTGTCTTTAGCCTAACCAGTCAATATAATTTCTGTTCCACTATTATGAAAATATTGACTTCGGTCAACAGCTTGCATTGATATTCTGTATTTGCAAGTTCAGATAAAGTTAGCCAGCCACCTTGCCCAAATAGGTTATAATCTGTCGGCAGCATTTCGTAAGGAGAGTGGACAGTAAAATTACAATCTCGCTTGTGACCGCTTGCTAAATATGTGCAGGACCCCGTTCGTGTTGGCTCGTAATGTAGGATTTAAATCTATGGACCTCTTGATGCAAACTTTCCACCACAACGAGTCGTATATGTCGTAGGAACTATACTTTCGTAGATATATTGAGTGATTTCGGCCCTACTAGATCAAACTATAGCCTCTTTACCTCATTCGAGCAAGTTGTTCTTAACTCGTGTATTTTCACGGGGTCGATTAAACTGCACATTTATCTATGTGTCGATGAATAATGCCCAGTTCTTGTAGGTGCAATCATGCCCGACCACAGGCCCGGTTTTTTTAGTGTGGGCCAGTTCGACACATTTTCCTTGCCAACGCGAAGCTCGTGGATTTATTTTTGTAAATTTATCAACTGATGAACTAGTTGCACGTAATGTTCGTCATCGCGTTGCCTGACGCCATTACCATTCCAACTTCAGTAAGAAAAAAATAACCCTGTAAAAATCAATCCCGTAAAAATAAATCCTGTTCGGAGCGCCATGTAAAGTAGACTTAAAAATCTCTCGAATCCGAAACCAGAGCCGTATTTATAACACCGAATAACGACCGGTGTTCCACTTTTTTCCGACCCGTCTCATCAGTTGTCCCCATCTATATATATATATATATATATATATATATATATATATATATATATATATATATATATATATATATATATATATATAAAAGCGAAAATGTATGTATGTATGTATGTATGTACGCTCTGTGTTTGTGTGCATGTATGTGTGCGTTGGGGTGGAGAGGGCTCCCGTAAGCCGTGGTGAAGGCAACCTTTCTAGGAGAGGCAAATCTCTAATTAAAAAAAAACATAAAGCGGGAGACCAGTACCCGTATTAAGCTGGTCTGCAGTTTAACTTGTTGCTGGATATTTTTCTCTTGCTTGTTGCTGGATCTCAACATTTTGAACCGAGAGAGAGACAGCTGTCGTACAAAGCTAAGACTCTGTAACATCATATGTTTATAGATACTCCCTCACGCATTTGTCTATTAAAATGCTTCTGTGGCGATGGAAGTCATTTTGGGGCTCGTATCTGAGGAAGTGGCACTCGTCTGACAAGACATTGCAATCATCATGTACGCTTTTCCTCGATGTCCACAAAAGACTTCTTTCAGAGAAGCGCTCGTTCGCTTCACAGCTTCTTAAAAATTTTTTTATACCATCTATAAATTGTAATATCTCACACTTAACCACGGAGCTCGCCTGTCTATTTTATTTTATTGACTTTCAAGCGTTAATTATTCGACATTTCCCGCATCGGCACGCGTTACATTCGGTTTTCGGTATAAATAAACAAAAAGCGAAACTCGACTCTAATCATTGGCCGAAAGCCAGACCGGCCTGCGCGCCCTCCGGGGCCCGGGTGACATGATCAAAGTGTAGTATCTGTTCCGGCAGATACTGCAAGCTATGACTAGCTATGACTAGCAAAGACCAGATGTGGGGGCAACCCCACATGCTTGACATTTAACCAGCTCCCATTTCCTTCCTCTCGGGAGCTGGTCCCCTTTTTCCCTCCCCCTTCCTTCACTCCTCACAATAAAATTGGCCTTGTGCCTAATTTGCTCGGTGGGGGAACAAATAAATACCATCTGTTCCGGCAGATACTGCAAGCTATGACTAGTAAAGACCAGGTGTGAGGGCAACCCCACATGTCTGACCTTTAACCAGCTCCCATTTCCCACCTCTCGGGAGCTGGTTCCCTTTTTCCCTTCCCCCTCCCTTGACTCCTCACATTAAAAATCGGCCTTGTGCCTAATTTGCTCGGTGGGGGAGCAAATAAATACCATCTGTTCCGGCAGATACTGCAAGCTATGACTAGCTATGACTAGCAAAGACCAGATGTGGGGGCAACCCCACATGCTTGACCTTTAACCAGCTCCCATTTCCCTCCTCTCGGGAGCTGGTCCCCTTTTTCCCTTCCCCCTCCCTTGACTCCTCACAATAAAAATCGGCCTTGTGCCTAATTTGCTCGGTGGGGGAGCAAATAAATACCCATTGGCCGAAAGCAAGTGGTCTCTAGAGAGCTAAGTAACGTTTGGTCAATGTCGACTTCGTCGTATCAGACGGTAGCTTTCATTTCGAGACGAGGCGCTCCCCCTAATAAACAGGGAGCGGATTTTAAAAAACAAATAAACCGATTTATTGACCTCATTAAAAACTGTCCCGCACAAAATGCTAACTGCTGAATACCTATCGCCGTCACGTCAATCAAAAACGCGCACCTTTTTTTCCCCCACTTTACTATTTTCCAACTGCACGTCAAGGCTTCGTTTTTTTTTCACGGGTACCTGTTTTTTTTTTTTCACATTTCGGGTTTTTTTTCACACACACCTACAAACACCCGGGCAACGCCGGGTACCCCTCGCTAGTCTATAATATAAATCTGACCTGTCTGTTTAAATGCATGTATGTGTGTCTGACTAAAACTTTCGACAGAGGCGACAGATTTTCACGAGATTGGTATAATTTTGAAGCTCGACCCTTCAATGACAAATACTGAAAAATTGACTAAAAACATTAATTCATTCACCCTTAACTGGGCACATCTACAGGGGTAGTTGCTTTTTTCGCCGATATTTTCGAAAGTCATCCCCTCTTTTCAATTGACTAACCTTAATTTAAACCTTCGTCACTTCCTGTTTGGCGATGGGCACAACAACAAAGACGTCACGTTTTTTTGTTTTTTGTTTTTTCCCTCCTTCGCGGTACGGGGTTGAGCCTGCCTGCTACTACCACTTTTTTTTTCTTTTTTCTAAACACACCTCCAAACACCCGGGCAATGCCGGGCACCCAGGCTAGTTCTCTATAAAATCCAATCATCGTTGCCTTACCTAAAGAAGATGCTGACGTGAGGTTGCAGGAGATTGGGTCGTAAACTGGACGAATACCAAAAAGTTTGATGTCTGCATCCACTATTCCCCAATTAAGTAGTTAAACCTAATGATTCCAACCTATATTTGTAGTTAAGAAAATTCATTTCATTTTATTAGTTTTGTTACTGCTGTTTATATATCTTGCAATGTTAATATGAGATCGCAACCCATGTTTAGTACTTTGTATTCAGTTTGGATTATACGATTCTATGTTAGGTCTTATGAAATACATCCATATTCCACCAATAAGAACAACTTCTATTGAACTGAAAAGTTAAACTGTCCAGAATTTTCTTTATCAAATATTCCATCGATGTTAAGTATATAATTTTTTGTTCCAGTGTTAATTTAACTTAAAGAAATCAAGAGGATCCTTTCCTAAGATAACATTTGATCTCTATATTTCAATTTTTTTTACAAAGTAGTCGCCACTTATCAAGGCCCTGATGCCACTCGAGGATAAGGGGTAATGAGTGTACCGTGGTCAAAGGTGAACATGTCGTAGTCATCGTTAGTAATGGAAATTTGGTAAATTGGATTACTTAAGGGGATCGCTCATCAAGAATTTGTTCACGTTAGACTTGAAGACAATCATATTGTATATGAGGTAAATAAATATTCAAATGTTGAATAAAACTGCCTCTTTCACCCATAAAGCGTTGAGTAAAGAAATGAGAAATATAATCTTCCCCCAAATTGATACGTAAGTGTTGTCTCTTAGTCTTGCTAGACTCCAGAAAAAAAAAATTAATCTAGATTGGTGGATGTATTTTATTCATTTGTGGACTGTTATCGTTATGTTTATAGATGTTCTTTCACGAAGTTTCGTCAGAATTTTCCCCAATCTTTATCTGTGCCTAAATCAAAACGCAGACCCCATGAACAAATATTCTTTCTTAGAAGTGCACGTCTGTGGAAGTCTCTTCCGTTAGCATGTTTCCCACCTGACTACAACTTTGATGTCTTCAAGTCCAACATAAACATGTCCCTGATAAACCGCTCTCTTAACTAAGACACGTTATCAGATTTCCATTACTAATGATTACTACGATATTGTCCCCTTGAATAGTGTACACGCAATGACCTTTATCCTCCGGGCCTTGATAAGTGGTGACTTCCATTTAAAAAAAAAAACATTCCTATCCAATCGCGATTAACCACCTGGCGAAGGCCAGAGGAATAGTTGGCCGAAACTTCGTGAAACAACAGCTATAAAGATGAGTATAACAGTTCGCCAATAAATAGATAAATATACAAATTACCCATCCCAAAGAATTCCAAAAATTAAATAATAATTTTGAGTATGCGGTATTTAGTTTAGTACTGTAACTAGAGACAACGTAAGCTGAAGAAGGTGAACATTGCTTCACGGTCACTAAGTGGCTATCGATACAAACTGAATAACAAGGTGCTCCGAGTTCAAATCCTCAGAGAGGTAGTAAATAAAATAACTTAAGATTGAATTAAATCATGTCTAGTTGAGAATGAAAAAAGCAAAAAAACAGAAATACGACAGATCCCTATTGTCTACATTTGTAATGTGTTTGTAAAATAAGTATTTTGACGTTTGCAAAAGTGTAGTATCTGTTCTCTCCCAAGCCGTATCTTTCCCGACTGAGCTAATTAAAAAAAAAATACATTTCGTTTAGTTCAAGATGTTGGGCTCGAAGAGCTGGATATTTCTACAGGAGACAATAAGCCGTTGTCTAATTTTGCCCTAGTGCGGATGCGAATCAGTAGGAATATATAACATGCTATTAGAAACTTAACGTGGGAAACAGTCTTTTAAATCATTCCAAAGAATAATTTTGTGAAGAAAACCGACAGCAAAACTTTCAACAACTTGGTGGACCCTCAATGAAAACTCAACTGAAAACAGGATATATGTCCTAATATTGGTTGTTTCAAGATTTAGGAAGTCAAACAATACAAACGTACAAAAAAACAAAACGAAAAAACAACAACAAAAAACGAACCCCCCCCAAACATTAGGCTTTGACAAGGTAAATTAGACTATGTATGAGTCCGTATTTCTGACCGATGTCCTGAAAAAGGAAAATAAACGCCCGCGTCCATTTCCCGTAAAACATGTCAAAGTAATTAGAATTGAAGGAAGAAATAAGTAATCACTATTCTTAAAACTAATTTAATATATACATACATATATATATATATATATATATATATATATATATATATATATATATATATATAAAAGGGAGGATGGAATGATAAATTTGTCGCCCTAGAAAAGACGACATGATTCAATTTCCGTTTGCCGAAAACCGGTTTTATTATTTTTTTTTGTTGCTGACCATATGCTAGTTGGGCAGTTCTATACAAATCCCAAGAGCGATAAGAGCCTTCTATCATGTTTAGAAGTGACAAAATTTTCAACGAGTCAGATCGGAGATGCGCCGCTGTACAACCCATGTTCACTATCGGTCAAAGTTATGACAACAGGACCATTGCCAGAACCATCAAAGAGAAGTGTGGTAATCTTCTGGTGCGATCAGGCGGCCGCTTGCAGACCGTGGGTATGGCAGCAGTACAAGTAACCCCCCCCCCCAAAAAAAAACCCCAAAAAACAGACTTGGCGTCAGAAGGAGTGCTACGAGTTTGTACCCTTTTGGGACTGCACCTGCTTTTAAACCCGCAGGATTACTTCGATTGGTTTTACGGCGAGAACATCAAAAACATGAATTCTCCCTTCGACGCTTGTGGAAAAGGCATGCTCCCAGTTCCGGACCTGTAAAGGTGTTTAAGGCAGAACTTGGCTAGATTGAATAGATGTAAGCTCTACTACTTAATCAAGTTAACTGATTTTTTCAATATAAGTTTTAAAATGAAGCTGTTTTGTTGTTTTCTTTAAGGCGACAATTTTATCTTCCTTATATATATATATACATATATATATATATATATATATATATATATATATATATATATATATATATATGTGTGTGTGTGTGTGTGCGTGTGCGAAGGACGTTGCAAAAGTAATTCTTCTTAATTTTATTCCGCCCAAATAGATCAGAGGGCATCTAGTGTTTATAAATGTCAAATGAGAGGACATATACACCAAACAGCCAGAGATTATTCAACTATCCGATGTAAAAATGTTGCATTTTTGATAAAGTTTATCGAGTTTTTGTATTTTCTCAACAAAGATCAACTTTTATTTCCTAAAGAAGCGTTGATACTAATATTTTTAATGAATATATATATATATATATATATATATATATATATATCTATATATATATATATATATATATATATATCTATATATATATATATATATATATAGAAAGAGAGAGAGAGAGAGAGAGAGAGAGAGAGAGAGAGAGAGAGAAAGAGAGATATGTTGTTTTTGTTTTGGTTTTAGCGATATGTTTTGAATGAATTCAATTATTTATGAAAGTGCATTTTTACCTAAATGCGAGTTGGGACTAATTTTCCCTTTTAACCAATTTGGTACTCCCACATGAGGAGCGGTATATATATATTATTTTTAAAATGTAATTATCCACTGACACGTGTTTCGTCGTCTACGACTCATCAGATACAGCCACTCTGATGAGTCGTAGACGACGAAACACGTGTCAGTGGATAATTACATTTTAAAAATAATAATAATAATAATATACATATATATATATAATTATTTATTATAAGAATTATTAATTACTTACAAACACTAGTGTTTCATGTGCATATATGTTTCTGTAATTTCCCGTGTCAGAGAAATCACTTCATCAGGCCAAGTGATATCCTTGGCCTGATGACGTGATCTTTAAATTACAGAAACTTGTATGCACAGCAGATGTAGGCGTTTCTTTCTATGAATTTAAGTATATATATATATATATATATATATATATATATATATATATATATATATATATATATATATATATACGTGTGTGTGTGTGATTTCTAAATTACATAAACTTGTATGCAGATGTGTAGTCGTTTGTTTGTATAAATTATATATATATATATATATATTTTGTCGGAATACTATTTCCATTATTTTCATCATATATATATATATATATATATATATATATATATATATATATATATATATATATATCTTCTTCTTGACTTCTATAAATTCGTTTTTTTTTTGTTTGTATTGAAATTCATATTAAAAACCCTCTTTTCTATTTATTTAAAAAAACCTATGGATTCTGGAATTGCATTCACTAGCAAAAGATATAGCTAATGTGCATATTCTTTTAAATATTCATTCTAATAAATTCCCTAATGGTTTTTTCGGTTTTCTAATGGGATGATCATCTTTAGTTAACTATTACATGTAATTATAGTCATACAGATATTCTACATGATTTATACTTGCGTAATATTTGCGTAAAATGTTTACAGGAAACAGGAAATTTGTGTCCATATATATTTATGCATACGTATATATTTTGTTTAATCTATCTATCTATCTATCTATCTATCTATCTATCTATCTATAAACGTGAACGTGTATGTGTGTCTGTGTGTCTGTCTGTGTACATTTCCATACGCAATAACTATGTCAATTTTAAGTCTACAGACTCGAAATTTGATATACAGGGTACCGAGATTTGGGGAAATCTATGTGATTTGTTTTCGGCCAGAAATTTGTCTGTTAAGGAGTCAAAGTTCAACGATTTGACTTTTTAGAACTCTACCAAACTCCTCTGATAATTTTGGGTCTAAATACTCGAAATTTTAGATATAGGTTCCTTGGACATGGATCTTACTTAATAATTTGATTTGAGCCCAAAACAATAAATGTTACGGGGTCATAATAGTGCTCAAATTTAAAAAAATTGACCGCTTTTTTTTTTTTTTTTTTTTTTTGCTCAACATACACCTCCAAACACCAGGGCAACGCCGGGCTGAAATGATAGTATATCTATAAAAGTGAACGCGGGTATGCAATGTCTGTGTACATTTCCCTACGCAATAACTCTGTCAATTTTAAGTCTACAGACTCGAAATTTGATATACCGGGTACTGAGATTTGGGAAAATCTTTGTAATCAGGTTTTGGCTGAAAATTCGGCTTTTAAGGGGTCAAAGTTTAACGATTTTACCTTTGAGAACTCTACCAAACTCCTCCGACAATCTTTGGTCTAAACACTCGAAATTTTAGATATAGGTTCCTTGGACATGGATCCAACTTAATAACTTCATTTGAGCCAAAAATCATTAATGTTAAGGGGTCATAATAGTGGTCAAAGTTTAAAATATTAATCTCTTCGGTCTCTACCTAATTAGTCAGACAATCTCTGGTCTAAACATTTTAAATTTTACATAAAGGGTCTACGGAGATAGGGCAAGTTTTTTAATCGGTTTAAATTTGAGCTACCAATATATAAATGTATATATGTATTTTTTCTATGTCTGCCTAAAACTTTCGACAGAAGTGACAGATTTTCACAAGATTAGTATCGTTTTGAAGCTCGACCTTTCAAACGACAAATACCGGAAAATTGGCTAACAGCATTAATTTCTGCACCCTCAACTGGGTACTTTTCTACATGGAGGGATTGCTTTTTTCGCCGATATTTTCGGAAGTCATCCCCTCTGTTTGATTGTCTAGCCTTAATTTAAACCTACGTCACTTCCGGTTTGGCAGTGGTCGTAACAGCAATGATGTCACGTTTTTTTTTCACCTTCTTTTCCTCCTTCGCGGTAAGAGTTCGAGCCTGCCTTCCTACTACCACCTCTTTTTTTTTGCTCAACCCCCCCAAACCCCCGGGCAACGCTTAGCACCCATGCTAGTGTATATATATATATATATATATATATATATATATATATATATATATATATATGTGTGTGTGGGGGGGTGCCAGCACTTGCGTTAAGAAATAAGTCATCATGATACTGTTTGAACCCGAGGCTTCTATTTTAGGCATTAGTTTCCACTATACTTTTCTAGTCAGGATTATTACTAGAAATACATCAGGTACTTACGATAAGGACTTCCTGAGCGTTGCTAACATCTAAAGTGAAAGTGTATTTTGCGCAATAAACTGAATTTGAACTTGAGATATCAAGATGCTCTTGTCGGTGTTGTTTACCATTAAACCACCGTCATTTTCTAGAAGAAATAAGTAAATCACAAAAATACAGAGGGAGTGGTCGTCCAACAGACTTAGCTTTTTACAGCGATGCGCTGACAAAACAAAAAACAAAGACAATTGGAATAAGAGAGACAGCTTTTTGACACGTACTTTCTATGGTCGTATAATATACATACTTATGGACCAGGGCCACAGTTAAAAAATATAAAAACGAACAAAGAAGATATCTTTGTTTTCCTATGACCAACGACTTGTACGCGAAAGTCCAAAGCATTGTTTATCGTCGACGATGATTTATACGTCGTGTCGCTCACAAAAATCGTCTTCATCAACGACAAAATAAATCAAAGACTCTGAAATAATGGGCACTCAAAAATGCAACAGATAAAAAGATGAAAAAACAAAATATACACAGATTCTGCAGACGCTTTTCTGTTTTTCCTTTTTTTTTCGCCCCAAAACAAAGAATATTATAACCTAGGTGCAATTGGCTGCTGTTATAGAAGCTTGATTTGTGTAGGAAGTCGGGCAGCAACATGATTGTTCGTATAACATTTATGCATGTTGGTACGGTCAGTGAAGGGGATAGAGTTTGCTGCTAAGGGAGGGCGTCAGGATTATTGGTGTCATGAAGAGACAGATGCAGTAAGTTAATCGAAGAATATCCCGAGGATGTAAATGAAAAAAAGATATAAAACTGACACAGGGATACAAAACTTGAGCGAGGTGACACCAGCGGAGCTTGGTAGACAATGCGGTATATGTTACGTTAGAAATTTTTGTTTAAAACTTTTTCAAGGGGCTAGTGGTTTGTGTACCATCACATATGAGGAATCAAAAACTTCTCGTACAGGTAATTGGTGATTAATACAGATATAGCGTATTTAAAAGTGCAAGTTTTCGACTTCCGGTTTGTTAGCTTTCTTGACTCTTGGGAGCTGTGACGTTGTATGGCTATGGAAATAATTACAGATTCTTTCCCAGTTCTATTACTGATTGTTCACTTGTGAAAGGGACTAGAGTTTCATGTGTGTACTACTAATAAAAGTTCTCATACGAAAAACAAAATGTCTGGGAACGTATTGAATGCACCTTGCACCGTGATTGTGTAGAAAAAGAGTAAAATAAAACCAAAATGATGAAATTTGAAAAGGGAGAGCATTGCATTTGATAGAAAGATAGTAATCTTGCAAACGGGCATCAGCTGCTAGAAAGGACTTATCCTGCCTTCATAGAGTTCAAAATAGACTTCGTAGCCTCGTAGGGGACGTCCTTTTCTCTTACCCGCACTCTCTTTCTTACAGAAGAAATGTTGCGGATTTGTCTTGCTTTATCGTTATTTTCATGGCAAGTGCTCGGCTGAGCTACAATCTATGCCCCCCCTCGCCAAACTCTCACAAGAAACACCTGTCTTGCAGAAATCACTATCAACAATCTCCCCCACTCTTTATCTGTACCTTAACCTAAACGTAGATTCCACGAGCAAAACTGCACTCCTATGGAATTGTCTTTTGTTTTTCTGCTTCCCAGCTGATTACCATATGGTTGTCTTCAAGTCTAACGTAAACAAGTTTTTGATGAGCCGTTCCATATAAGTTAACAAATTTACCAAATTTTCATTACTAACGATTACTGTATCGCCCACTTTCTACTGTATCCTGTTTAACCCTTATCCTCGAGTGGCCTCAAGACCTTTATAAGTGGTGATGCCCATGTAAAAAAAAAAAAACGAAATATAGTTCGCAGCTTGCATACTCAATTGCCACTGATTTTTTAGGGTATTAGACTGGGTTAACTTTAAGAAGCGATTGAGGAATGTAAACCTTTCAAGATGAGTATACCCTGCTGTAACTAAAGCAAAACCGGTGTCCATAAATAAACGCTTATTGAAAACTTGAGAATGACCGCTAATACCTGGTAGTGACATCTTGCAAAAATAAATAAATAAAAACAAAGAAAATAAAAACATAAAGAAAATAAAAGAAAAACCTATCATAAATCCAAAAGGTTTATATGTTGCGACATCTCCCCATCGTGACACGAAACCATTCAAGCAAATCAGTTGAATTATGGGGAAAAAGATGAAGAAAACAAAAAACGTTTAAAAAAAAACGGCGTCTTGATAATTGGTGCAAAAATAATGATGCTCGTATAACAAAGTTATACTTTTTGCCCCCTCCTTGAAACGTAAGTATTTATCTTTTCTATCGAGTGTTTCACTCAGCAAAGGCATTCAATTTTCATTAAAGCGACGGTGTTTATATTACCACCGAAATATTATAGGTATGACCATAATTAGCAGAATTTTACACATCTTTCTCAACGAATAACCATTCAAACTATTCGAATTATTTGACCTCTATTCTCACCTTTGTTGTTATTTTCAATTGGTGTTGGCCGAGGTAATCTCCGGTCTTCCCAACGTTCATCTTTTCCAACTTGGGTGTCTTTATTCCGAAGTCGGTGACCCGTATCGAATTTTGAATTAAACCCATGATTTTTTGGATAAGTTAAGATTATTCCTGCTTCGCCGGCTATGTCGACGTAGAAGTGCTACGGTCTAAATAATTCTTAGTTATTATTATAGTTTTTAGTAGAGATAAAAGCGTCAATATTTAAAAGATGTCGCGTTGCCCGACGGATTCCACGTGAATAATTCGAGTAATTTGGAAATTTTAGCACTAATCTTGTTTAGATATAAGGTTGGTATATATTACAACTTATATATATATATATATATATATATATATATATATATATATATATATATATATATATATATATATATATATATATATGAGAGAGAGAGAAGGATAGATTGGTAGATATTTCAGTATTTCATTTAATGTATGTATATATATATATATATATATATATATATACACGCGCAAACAGTTAATAAAACATGTTAAAAAGCACTTTGAAAAAGAGTTAAAACATTTAATCTGAAAAGGAAACACTTGATAAGTGGATAGTCCTTTATCCGCGGAGCTTCGAAGAAATACTTTCCTTCTCATCAGAGGGTAGGAATTAGCAAAATGAGGGATCGGATTTTGCATGCAAAAGTATTTGATGAAACAACAAGTAAGTCAAAGATCTTACTTGATAACAAAAAAGTGAAGCAGAGGGAAAATGGTGACGAAAAAGTTGATTACACGTGAACGGATAGTCTGGTGGAAAATAAATAATCCAGTGACGGTAAAATCCAAATATATAACTTCAAGAAAGTTAATTGAATATACCACTTAATCTCTATACTATGCTACAGACAATTTATATTCTTATATATCATACTATATATAATAAGCTTCTCCTTATTTACTTAGAAGGCATTAAAGCACTCTATAGCCCCAGCACTATATAACTCCTCTTTTCTTTTTCATCCCTAGCGAACCTTACGCTAGAAGCCGCATCTCCCCCATGCTACCTAGCATCTTCTCTGCTGTTCTGATGAGAAATGCCCCGGCATAAAGAGTCCCGTCTATCCCACGAATTTTGCCTGTATTCCACTATTAAATAAGCGATCCACCCCTATATCTACCTATATATAGTTGTGTGTTTTCATTTTATACTCTTGTCTTATTATATAAGCTCCAAAAATTATTGTTGAGCTTTACATTATCCGGTTAAGTCCCCTTTTATGGAATTGATCTTTCTCTTTTCCTCTTTTCCTTTTACTTAAAGCTATATATATATATATATATATATATATATATATATATATATATAGTCATCCACACACAGACTTTTTCACTATATGATAGCTCTTCATTGTGGCCCGTGATTGAACCAACGACCATCAGGTCGATAGTCAGTAACTCTGTCTATTAGCCTACTGAAACATGCGTCGCTTGCAATGACACCTAACAATGCTCTATACACTGACCGTCGCTCTCACAGTGTATGTGTTTATTTACAAAGATCTTCGCATTTACATAAATGCAGTGGCAGCACTATCCACTTATTACTGCGAATTCAACGGTCGACGCCCATAATCCAGTGGAAAATAGTACAACAGGCCAGTAGATGTAGGAACCGATACAACTAGTAGAGGTGAATGAGAGATTTCAAACTTTAAACATCCCCAATATTATAGTATTTGATATCGGAATGTAATAAAAAAGAAAATGAGTACTCCGAATAAATCTGAACTAAGATATCTCCACAAATAGCTATTCAAATTAATACAAAATAAAAATAAAATTATTATTCGGGTCTGTACTTTATTTGCTCATTTCTTTAGTTTCCCATTTCTGTTTTGCATGTTTAATTTTCTTTTTTTTTTTCTTTTAATTTGTGACCTCCAATAAACGGATTTTGGTGACGACTCCAAAATTCCGCCATTTTGCTTTTATTGTTCCTATTTTATACGTTTAAAAACAATATACTACATTTATATATCAATTTCTTCTTTATTTTATTAATGGCTCTTTTTTAATGGTCTCAGTTATTTCATAGTGACCTATATTTTCTTTTTATTATTTCTTACCCTTCTGAGTTACCATTAGATTTTGTATCAACTTTTAATTACTAGTTACACAACTTATCTGTTCAATTTATTCTCATTGTTTTTATATTTGCATTTTGTATAATTCTGGCCTTCTTCTGATGAAGAGAAACATTGAACTTCGAAATGCCAAGGCGTACAGAGGGTTTTCTTGATTTTCCTTTAAAACATAAGGAAAAAAAATTCCAAACCAAAGAATGAAAGAAAAATAGAAATGAAAAATTAAATTATTGTTAAAATGAGTCAAATACAAATAACAGAATATAGGAGAGCATGAAATATAATAAACAAAATTCGACCTAAAAAGGAAACAAATGAAGTAAAGTGACTCTGAAACGAAAGAGCGAAAAAAGGGAGGTAACCGTGATCTAAAAGATGGAAGCATTCTGCAATGAGAAACAGAAAAGATCGAAGTACGTGTTCGTGAAATGAAAGTGATAATTGGGATTGAGATAAGTAGCCCGTGGGTACTGGACAGCGGAATGTCGGGAAGGGTAGGGTAGGGCAACACATTAAGTTGTGGTAGCGGATGGGTGTTTCGTCGAGCACGGCGGAGGGTTAATAAGGCGAATTGTGTGCCATTAATGTCTTTCGACGATGCCCACCAAAACCCGCCAATTCCTTTTCTCTCTCGCTCCTCCGATTTCTCTACAACGGAGTCGCCATTGTTTTAGCCAACAGCCAATTCCCACGACCAGATTGGCACCACCTGGAAATTGGCCGACATCTAATTAGAAACACTTTCAATCATACGCAGACGGACAGAGGGGGTACGAGGAGGTTTGTGAGTGGTGGTGTTGTATTCTGTGCTGACTTTCTGCGTCTCAGTGTTAGATAGAAAAAGATAGAGCAAGAAAGACGAGGAGAATGAGAGATTAATCAACATACAAGAAAAGAAATAAAACATGGGAAGATGATATATGAATGGATGACAAAAACACACACAGACATGGTTGTAAGTTCGATGCACGACTAGGGAAGGTGCTGGTCCAGCCGCACTGATGAGTTGTGATACAAGGAAACAGGACTGTATGTGGCTGACTATATTAAGCACATCGTTTTGGGTTGAGCACTATCGTAAATGTATTTCATCCGCTGCTTAATAAGCGATTAAGCGAAGATCGCTGTCTGTTTGTTTGTAAACAAAGTATTAGCTCGAGCACTGTTAAGCGATGGGTAAATATTGGTTTGATGAATCAAGTCCCGTGGTTTAAGCTGTCGTCTGTCAACGCGATGGTTGTTGGTTCGATCCACAGCTATGAAACAACTAATGAGCTGTGAAACAACGAAAAAGTACTATAGGTAGATTACTATATATATATATATATATATATATATATATATATATATATATATACTAGCTTAAGTACCCGTCGTTGACTGGGTTCAAAAACAGCCTACAGAAAATGGACTCTGATTTATGAAAGTATGATAGGTTATGAAAAGGAAGGCTTGTAAATTTGGGTTGGATTTGGGGGTATCAAAACCAAAGCAAAATATGATGAAAGTAAAAATAAAATAGATAAATCCCATAATTTATTATACCATACCTGTTCACACTAAAACACTTATCACAATATTCTGTGGATCTATATTAAAAAAAAACTTGTTAGATTTGTGACATATTTCCATTCTATGGAGGTCAGTCGCAAATGAACACCCCATAATTTTATTATTCCATATTTCTTCAAACTGAAACATAATTATCAAAGTATACTTACGCAGATAGATATGAAAAGTCTTTATTAAAGTGTGTGCCTATTTCCATTCTATGGAGGCCAGGTGCGAACGCAGACCCCACAATTTTCTTATACCATCCCTATTTAAGTTAAAACATACTTATCAAAGTATTTTTATGTACATCTATATCAAAAACACTTGTAAACGTTTTTTTTTTAAATTTTTTAAATACCGACCACCTGTACAGCAGTCAAGGTTTTGAAACATGACGCTAATTAGCTGTGCAGGCAGTGAATTAATGATGTTTTGACATCGTCCGAATACCTAAGCTCGATTTGTTTACACAAAGAGTATCGCTATATACGCTAATGGTTTATATTGTGTATCACTTCCCCATGTGCTCAACTCAAGATAAGGAGCATTATAGTCATCCACATACAGTACTGTTTCGCTATATCACAGCTCATCATATATATATATATATATATATATATATATATATATATATATATATATATCTATATATCTATAAAAACAGAGATGTGTGTGCCACAGACGATTTCTGATTGGTTAATCCAATAATCACATCTCCTAAAAAACAATCGTTTCTACGCTCTTACCTTTACCATAAAATATTATGGCTTTATTTATTGTCCATCTTGGAAGGGTTTAATTTTTTAATAACTTGTTATTTACAAATTAAAAAAATACGAAACTATTATGCGAAACTAAACTACACGAAATACGCGCACACACGCACACACACACGTTCACTACCGTCACGTTGTTATGGCAACCAAACCCGCTGACTTCTTTTTCTCATTTCACTCGTGGTCTTAAATTAGATTCGAATAAGTTGCCAAAAAACAAATATATAACAAATAAATGTTATCAAAGGCAAATTTTTCGTGTTTTTATTCAATTTAACATGTTTAATCAGCTCGAAAAGCATACAGTGTTTACCGATGTATTGGAAAATTCAAGATCGCGGCCGATTCTCTCTTTAACACGGTAAGTTTGGAAAAAGGTGTAATAAATAAAAAACCGGTTAAAATACTGTTAAAAACTCGCTCAATATATGTTACCGTGACATAGGTTGACATATATTCGGCGGGTTTTTAATAGTATTTTGTATAGTTTTTTATTTATAACACCTTTTCCCAAACTTACGGTGTTAAAGAATGTGTGAGACGCCATCTTGAATTTTCCAACACATCGGTAAACACTGTATTCTTTTCGAGCTGAATAAACATGTTAAATTGAATAAAAACACGAAAAATATATCCAGTTTTTATCGGTTTTTTACCTTCTCTGCAGAAGTACAAAAAAAAAAAACAAAAAAAAAAAAAAAACGGAAGGTACTTTTACAGAATGTTAAACTAACCCTAACCGATGTTTTATGTTTAGTTTAGGAAAAGTCAGAAGAAATAAAAGTCATTATTGCATGAAATATACGTATTTAGTTGAAGTATTGTTTATGTCAATTCTTTCGAAGAAATTTAGCAAGAATACCTGTAAACCAGGAAATCGGTAAAATGTCATCATGGATGAATACTTGTCTATTATAATTTCTACCCTTGACAAAAACTTAGCCATAACAAAAGAGATTTATTGTTCAGATTGTTTTTGAGATTGATTTCTAAAAAGATATTTTATAAATAAAATCGACTTTAAAATTAAAGACTTAAATTACAATAATTGAATTTAAACATTCTTATTTCAATATTTGGCACATAACACCTGCAAAAATGATCACAATGTCAGGATTTCATTTTATTTCAGAATCGATGGCAAATACTAATATTTAACATTAGTTTATCATTTAAGCCGATAAAAAGCCCTTTTTTTTTTCGAGTCATAAAAGGATTTGGAGTTTCCTAATCAACCTTTCGGGTGCAGTTGCACGCTCTCAAAATAACTAAAGTGTTGGCTTTAAAAAAATTGGTTCATTAAAACTAAACAGGTTTAGTTTTAATAAAAAAAAAAAATTAAAAAAAAATCGCTTTGGTAATTAGATATGTCGTATGGTTATCCCTAATCGCTGAATAAAACCGCTAACGAGTTGAATGATTACGACATAAAATTAAACTCGGGTTCCTGAAACGGAAACTTCGTTTGTTTTTGTTTTTTTCTTATCAATATATTTACATTGTTATTTTGTTTTCATTTTCAATCATTCGAACAGTTTTCTTTTTCAAGTAATCCAAGTTACAAAATTCCCACTGTTTACTATGCTAAAATCACAATGACTAATGTATACCTATTAACCCTTATCCTTGAGTGGCCTCTGGGCCTTGATAAGTGGTGACACCCATGTAAAAAAAAAAAAAAAAAAAATCACTCGAACAGTTTTCTTTTTATAATGTACAGTTTTAAAAGTTTAAAAACTATATAGTTTTTACTTCAGGAAAATTAATGGGTCAGTTTTTACGATGTGCCCTGTTAAAATACTGTTAAAAACTCGCTCAATATATGTTACCGTGACATAGGTTGACATATATTCGGCGGGTTTTTAATAGTATTTTGTATAGTTTTTTATTTATAACACCTTTTCCCAAACTTACGGTGTTAAAGAGGGTGTGAGACGCCATCTTGAATTTTCCAACACATCGGTAAACACTGTATGTTTTTCGAGCTGAATAAATATATTACATTGAATAAAAACACAAAAAAGATATCCAGTTAGGTAGAAAAGTAACTTATCTTGCCTTTGATAACATTTATTTATATATTTGTTTTTGACTATTTTTTCGAATCTATGTGTACAGTAATCTTGCCAGGATGCGGAGGAAAATGAATGAAGGGGGAGGGGAATAAAATAAAAACATTTTGGAAACAGAGTAAGTTTGAAAGAATTGCTTTGCACAGAAAGAAATTAATGAAAAAATAAAATTAAATTTCTTTTCTTTCTTGATTTTTTTAAAAGTTTTTTATGAAAAAGGAAGTCAAAATTAAGACTATAAAAAACAATTTTTATTAAGAGCGAACCTCAGTCGTCAGGTCTGTAAAAAAAAGACGTGGGATAATAAATGTTTTCTAATACAAATTGTTTTTACTTATATGTTCATTTGTCTCTTTGAAGTTCGTTTGTTTAATATATCGGTTTGCAATATAATTTTGTCATTCTGTCAGACTCAAATTTTAAATCTATATATCTATAAAAGTTAAAGTGTGTGTGTGTGTGTGTGTGTCTGTGTACATTTCCCTACGAAATAACTCTGTCAATTTTTAGTCTACAGACTCGAAATTTGATATACAGGGTACTGAGATTTGGAAAAATCTATGTGATCGGTTTTTAGCCAGAAATTTGGCGATTAAGGGGTCAAAGTTCAACGATTTGAGCTTTGAGAACTCTACCAAACTTCTCCGACAATTTTGGGTCTACACATTTTAAATTTTAGATATAGCTTCCGTGGACATGAATCTAACTTAATAACTTAATTTGAGCCCAAAACAATAAATTTTCAGGGGTCATAATAGGGGTCAAAGTTTAAAAAATTAGCCCCTTTTTTTGTTCAGCATACACCTCCAAACACCCGGGCAACGCCGGGCACCCATGCTAGTATATATATATATATATATATATATATATATATATATATATATATATATATATATATATATATACATTGGGATATGTTTTGTATTAAACCGCCTTGGGGCCGAATTTATTGTTTGTGAGAAAGAAATCGGAAAATCTTTATATAAATATCAACTCAGCACTTGTTAGTGAAGCATAACATACTAATAATTAAATACACACACACACACACACACACACACACACACACACACATATATATATATATATATATATATATATATACAGGGTGTCCACAAAGTCTGACTACATTATGTAGCCAGACTTTGTGGGCACTCTGTACATAACTTCACATGTCAGTTAAATCATTAAAAAATATGTAGTGATACTATGGCCTTTTTAAGCCCAATGCTTTTTATCGGAATAGGAGACAAGTGTTAGTTTAAAGATATGGACGCTGGCTTACCATACCAAAGAATGGTGATAATGAGAGAGAGAGAGAGAGAGAGAGAGAGGGAGAGAGTGAGAGAGAGAAAGAGAGAGAGAGAAAGAGAGATTCAGTCCCTTCTAACGAGTCGTAGACGACGAAACACGTGTTAATGGATTATTATGTTTAAAACAATATATATGCTGCTCCCCATTTAGGTGTAAAACATTGGTAAAGGGCAGAATTATTGCCAACTCGCATTTAGGTAAAAATGCACTTTCGTGTAAATAATTGAATTCATTTACAAGTATCGCAAACAAAAACAAATAATAAATAACACACACCCACACACACACACACACACACACACACACACACACACACACACACACACACATATATATATATATATATTATTTGGTACCTTTAATTTATGAAGATCCCCCATTGCTCTTTTTTTTCGTCAGTAATATTATTTCAACGCTATCGATTTCACCTGATGAGATGATAGCCGAAAGGGATCTTGAGAGATGGCCACTTATTTTCAAATGTATTTATAAATATCTATACCTCGAACCCGTACCACGAAGGAGGAAAAGAACGTGAAAAAAATGTGACGTCTTTGCTGTTACGACCACCGCCCAACCGAAAGTGACGTAGGTGTAAATTAAGGTTAGACAATCGAAAAGAGGGGATGACTTTTAAAAATATCGGCGAACAAAGCGACCCCCCCTGTGTAAATGTGACCTGTTGAGAGTGAAGAAATTAATGTTTTTAGCCAATTTTTCGGTATTTGTCGTCTGAACGGTCGAGCTTCAGAACGATAATGATCTTGTGAAAATTCATCAGCTCTGTCGAAAGTTTTAGGCAAACATGCAAACATACATACATACATTTATATATTGGTAGCTCAAATTTTCGACCCAAACCGATTAAAAAGCTTGCCATATCTCTGAATACCATTTATCTAAAATTTCAAATGTTTAGACCAGAAATTGTCTTAGTAATTTGGTAGAGATCGCAGAGGTCAACTTTTTTAAAACTTTGACCCTTATTATGACCATTTTAACATTCATTGTTTTCCGCTCAAATCAGGTTATAAAGTTAGATCAATATCCATGAAACCTATATCTAAAATTGCAAGTGTTTAGATCAAAAATTGTCAGGAGTGTGGTAGAGTTCTCAAAAGTCAAATCGTTGAACTTTGACCCCTTAACAGTAAAATATCTGGCCGAAAACTGATTACAAAAATGTTCCCAAATCTCAGTACCCGGTATATCAAATCTCGAGTTTGTGGACTGAAAATTGACAGAATTTTTGTGTAGGGAAATGTACACAGACAAACAGACAGACAAATAGACAGACACTTTCACTTATATATATATATATATATATATATATATATATATATATATATATGATAAATTATTTATACGAACTTATCATGAATACACATCAAGAATATATACAAATTGTGTATTCGATAAGCTTAATTTTGTTAGAAGTAGGTAAAAATAGATACATATATGGATAGATAGATAGAGATAGAGGGAGTGAACGAGGCTGAAGGGAAAGGAAGACCGAGTAAGAAAAATAATTGTAGAAGAGAGGCAGTCGAAGAGAGAGAGGAAGGGAAAGAGAGAGAGAAATAAGGAGAGAAAGAAGTAGAGAATGAGAGAGAGAGGGTGTGTGTGTGTGTGTGTGTGTTTTAGAGAGAGAGAGAGATGGGGGGAGGGGGAAGAAAGCCTGAATGATTAATCTTAATCTATAAGGCCGACAATTCGATCAGGTTTAATTGAAATTACACCCCACTTCCATTTGGCTATACGCATGCGTGACTTATTAAGCTCTACTTCCGGCATTTTTCGTCTCTTCACTTTCGCGAAATGGAAATGTATATTTGTCGATTTAAGCGAATGAGACATTTTGTAACACCAAGTATATAAATGTCGAACTGTGTAAATTGTTTGCCCAGGACACGGATAGGGTGAGCTTTCAACTGAATCCCTGCTCGATTTTGTCAACAGACACACTCGCTCAAGCACATACATATATAGAGAGGTGTATATTAGTAGTAATAGCAACGGCAGCAGTAGTTGTATAAAATTTTCTTATGGCAAGTAAGCCAAAGAGTTTTTTTTTTTTTCGTCATGAAGTATAACTGCTTGAAATAATTTCAAAAGACATTCGCAGCAAACTAGTTTTACAATTGTTTATAAGCCCGTTTACTCGAAACTTCATTTTGATACATTAGTGTTAGGACGATAATCGGAATCGGGAATCAGAAAAATTTGGAGTATCGGAATCAGAAAAAAAAAGTGTATCTATTTTCCGATGACAAAAACGATTCTTTTAATTAAAAAAAAAAAATTTAAGCAAACTTTTCCAATGCTGGTTGTAATAATAAAATACACATTTATTGATTTTAAACTACCACTAAAACTAAAATCTACAAATTACCGCCCCCCCCCACACACGCGCAAGTTTGTTTTTTACCTTGAAGAAAATGCCTGCACATTTAACATGTGTTTTTACGGTAATTGAAAAAAAAAAACAAAAACAAAAAAAACTCCTATAATTAAATATCTAGTGATTTCTAAAGAATCGGAATCAGAATAGGTAATTGTACCGGAATTAAGGGGAGGTATGGGAATCGTCCCATCACTACTATACATGCTTAATTTTGTCAACAGATACACTCAATATGTACACGCAAAACAGAGAGGTGGATAGTATTATTATTAGTAGTAGTAATAGGAGGAGGAGGAGTTGTAATAGTAGGAGAAGGAGAAGCAGCAGCAGCGGCAGTAGTAGTAGTAGTAGTAGTACTGGTAGTATACAAATATACAGAGACATGTTTACTTTTCGTCTCAAAAAGCTATCCAGCTATGTTAAAGATAGCTACTTAGATAATTTAAAATGAAAAAGTAGTTCATAAGCCAGTGTCTTGACGGATTCATACATTCATAATAAATGAACACTTTTAAAACTTTTGTAAATCATTGTAGCTTTCGAAGCAACACTACAAACACCCTGTTTATGGCTTTATTGCAGGTCAATATTTCTTTATTATTCCTTTTGAAATCGCTATTAAATGCAGAGAAGTGACATTGGTACACTGGAAGAGCATACCAATGCCTTTCTCCCTGATTTTTTTGTGGAATTTGAACAAATATTTTGAAAATTATATCTAATTTTTTTCTATTTTCTGGTAATTTTAGGTTTGTATCACTTTATTGCAAGTGTCTAAAAATGTATATTTTCGGTAATAAAACAATAATATAACTTCATGTTTTTATTTATATGAAATGAAGAGCGTATTCAGCAGCAATATTAGCCAAAAAACAAGAACGAATATCACACAACAATGCGCCAACCGACTCAGCCAAGGCTCCGACATTCTACCTCAAGTCATTAGGTATTAGTGGAGACAATCTGATTACATGGCCACATTGTTCTCCAGATATCAACCCAATTGAGCAGCTCCAGTCAATAATACTGATGAAAGTTTATAAAGAAGGTGTTCAATTTTCGTCGAAGGATGAACTTGGGAGGAAGATTTTGGAAGTTTCCTATAGCATTACATCATCTCATATCCGCCGATTGACATCATCAGTTGACAAAAGGCTATTGAAAGTGATTTTGCAGCATGGGAGCTATGTTGATAAATAAATAGTTAATTAAACTGAATATTCAAACAAGGAATATGAGAAAACGTAAGAAAAAAGTCCTTATTCCATGGAGTTTAAAAAAACGTAAGCAAAATGAACATATGAATAAAAATCTAATTTTGCTGGTTAGTGCAATTTTTGAAAACAGTAGTTATAAAAGCTTTTGAACGAAAAGTAAAAGTTTGTAGGGGGAAAAAAATACTCAGCAATGTCCACTAATTAGTTTTGCAGAAATTCAGTGAGAATATGAAGTTCGAGTGGGATAAACCCAATAAGAGTTTCAAAATGAGTTTTTCGGAGTTTTTTTTAAACAATATCCAGATATAAAGAAAAGAATGACATGTATTTGTAGATGAGCAATGTACATTTTAACTAAAAGTCAAATATGGACAGGTGAAATTATAGAGGGATAAAAGGCGAATCAAATGAAGTATAGGTTGTTTAAATTTGCAGTTTTTGAAAAAATTACAAGTGCCGACTTTCTTTTTGTCGGCACTATATTATTTTTAAACCGATGCATCTTTCACGATCCTTATTAGGGGGGATCGAAGGCATTTTGATTTTAAAAAAGAAAGACGGAAGGGGAAGAACTTAAAAATAAGATGAAAATAAGTAGAACACCGTCACAATTACCATAAAATAAATATGTACGATAAGGAAGAAAGGGAGAAAAAAGGAATTATATATATATATATATATATATATATATATATATATATATATATATATATATATATATATATATATATAGTAGCAAAAGTAGCCGTCGTTAACTGGATTCAAAAACAGCTTACAGAAAATGGACTCTGATTTATGAAAGTATGATAGGTTATGAACGGGAAGGGTTGTAAAGAGATAGCTTCGAATTTGGGGGTATCAAAACCAAAGCAAAATATGATGAAAGTAAAAATAAAATAGATAAACCCCATAATTTATTACATCATCCCTGCTCACACTGAAACACTTATCACAATATTCTGCGGAGCTATATTAAAAAAAAAACACTTGTTAAACTTTGTGACATTTTTCCATTCTATGGAGGTCAGGCGCGAACGAACACACCATAATTTTATTATACCATATTTCTGAAAACTGAAACATGATTATCAAAGTATACTTACGCAGATAGATATGAAAAGTCTTTATTAAAGTTTGTGCCTATTTCCATTCTATGGAGGCCAGGCGCGAACGCAGACCCCACAATTTTCTTATACCATCCCTATTTAAATCAAAACATACTTATTAAAGTATTAATATTTACATCGATATCAAAAACACTTGTAAACAATTTTTTTGTTCAGTTTTAATTTTTTTATTTCCATACTTTGTGGACCAGGCGCGTATGCAGACCCCACAAACTTAATGAACCCTCATTATGCCAGATCAAAACTTTCCCATTCCTGTGTATCGATCGATCTTCTATCATTATATGTAATCAGTTTTCTATAATAGTCAACCATATAAGGAGCCTATTCGTGACCTGACACACACACAGAGACATTCAGCTTTATATATATATATATATATATATATATATATATAGATATAGATATAGATAGATAGATAGATAAATAGATAGATAGATAGATAGATAGATAGATAGATAGATTGATAGGTAGATAGATAGATAGATATAACATACATTTAAAGAAATAAAATTTTGCAAAAGTGTGTACGAGTAAAGAAACATATATCCCTCATATAAATATACGGGGAAAAAAGAGACAGGGAGGGAGAAGAAAACTTTTTTTTTAATTACATTTTCACCCCAAACAAGGCACATTGCCACTTTGGTGTAGGGGGCTACTATCAGGGGAAACATCTACTGGGGTACTATGTAGGGATTTGGGCAGCAAGATGTTGGTTCACGTTGCACTTGAACTTATGCATGTCAGTACAGTTGGGAAAACAGTGACCTGGAATGGAATTCCAAAGTCTAGCAGTTCTGGGGAAGAAACTACTGGAGTAGAAAGATCTTTTACATCTAGGGATCTCTACAGTGTGGGGGTGGGATTTTGCAGCTTGTCGGGTCTGTCGAGGGTGTTCACGTCGTTGGGGCACAAGTGCTTGCAGTTCTTCAGAGCATTCACCATTATAATACTTGTAGAACAGGCAGAGGGATGCAACGTTTCGACGATGGGACAGAGGCTGAAGTTTAGATGCCAATTTTGGGCCTATCAGATTTGCGACTCTCGTTTGAACCCTGTCAAGGAGCAAGAGACTAGTAGCCGATGCACCAGCCCAAATATGACAGCAATACTCCATACATGGGCGAATAGTGGCCTTATAGAGGTACAGGATACTTTCGGGTGTTAGAAGTTTTCTAGCACGGTAGAGAGAGCCCACCTTCCTTGCAGCGGCCCTGGCAATGCCCTCGATGTAATTGTTCCAACTCATGTTTCCTGTGAACGTTAGGCCAAGGAGCTTGAGAGACGTACTCTCAGATAAAGAGTCGTTGGCCATTGCTATAGGTGGTAGAGAAGGTTTCTTGTAATTATTGAATGAAACCAGTTTTGTCTTGGTGGCATTGAACGTTACCATCCATTTTTGTCCCAATTCCACTACTGATTGGAGGTCATCCTCTAGTATTTCTGCCATTACTTTAGATATATGTTCATTTGTTTTCCTGTCGTGCCTGCTATAGAGTGTGGTGTCATCAGCATACATACCCATCTCAGAGGCAATTTTGTCGGGGAGGTCATTTATGAATATCAGGAACAGCAGAGGTCCAAGGATAGATCCCTGGGCACTCCCGTATTTATATCATATTGTTTAGATGTACGACCGTCGAGAACAACCTGAATTTTTCTCTTATCTAAGAAGGATTTAATTATGTTAAGTATTCTACCGGTGATACCGTAAGATCTAATCTTCCTGAGGAGACCCTCATGCCATACCCTGTCAAAAGCCTTAGATATATCTAGAGCTACCGCTCTGCCCTCTCCCGCTTTGTTCAGTGAATGGTATATACGTTCAGAGATTACAGTGAGGATGTCTGCCGTGGAACGGGCTTGTCTAAATCCATATTGATGGTCGGTCAGAAGTTTAGCATCTGTAAGGTGCTGGACTAGAGCATGGTTAATTAAGGTCTCAAATATTTTGGCAAAAAGTGGGAGGAGGCTAATAGGGCGATAATTTAATAGGGCCGTTCTTTCGCCAGAATTCTTGAATACTGGTACCACAGAAGCAGTTTTCCAACAGCTCGGAAAGCAAGATTCATTAAGGCATTTGTTGTAGAGTTTGGAGAGAACTGGAGCTACTTCGGCTGAGCACTTTTTTAATAGCACAGCTGGGATGAGGTCGGGTCCACATGCTTTTGAAGTGTCAAGGTTTTTTATGATAGCATGCACCTGAGCAGGGGTGATTATCAGATCGTCTAGCGTGGCGTGTGTCCGCACAGGAAATTGAGGTAGGGGGTGGTTTAGAGGGTCCAGTGTGGAGTTTGAGGCAAACCGACTGGCAAGCATGTTAGCCTTTTCGGTTGCTGAGCAAAGAACCTCATGAAGGTTGGTAAGTGGGGGATTTGTTGATTGCCCATTATTTACTACACTGTTGTAGATTTTCCAGAAGTCACGAGTTCCTAGTTTTTGTGCTTCGATGCGTTTTTTAGTGGTTTCCGTAAATTCCCTCTTAGCTGTCGCTATTTCTTTCTTAACGTTATTTCTAGCTTCTATGTACTTATGTCTGTTTGAACTGGACTTATGTCGGTTAAACCTGCGGAATGCATGCTGCCTTTGAGCAATGGCAGTTGCGCAAGTCGAAGTAAACCATTGGGGAGAGTGGGGGTTGCTATAGAATTTTCGCATGGGAACATGCGCTTCGATTGCAGTTTTGAACCATTCAGTGGTCTCGGTTGCACACTGTTCAGCAGGAAGAGAAAAATATTTCCCCATGGGGCGTTTCTGATAAGATCTCTGATAGCTTCCCAGTCAGCTTTTTTATAATATCTCGTTGTTTTGAGCACTGGCTCTTCAGTTTTGGGTCTAGAGTTTAGGGCGATTTCAACCATTATCACCGCATGATCAGCGTTCCCAAGTGGGCTGTCGGCTTTCGTTACACAATCATCAGGAACTGTGGTCAAAAACAGATCTAATAGTGATGCGTGTTGTTCTTCCTGATCAGGGAAGCGGGTTGGGAAAGTAACAATTTGCGATAGGGAGTGAGATACAGAGAAGCTATGAGTTGCGCTGCCTGCTGCATCTGTGTAAGTAGAGAATCCAAGCCAGTTTTTGTGATGGACATTAAAGTCGCCAAATACATGTACTTGGGCGCTAGTGTCGAATGAGAGTGCTGTGTCTATGCTGTCAGATACTTTGTTTATTATGGTGCAGTCTTGGGTCGAGGGAGAGCGGTAGAGAAAGTAAAAGTAGCTAATGGTGTGTTGCATAATTAGTCTAAAGCACATAAAAGCGTGATCATCCGTTTCTAGGTTTGTTTCTCTAGTCAAGGGAAGGGTATTATGAATGTAAACTCCAAGTCCGTGCATATGTCTGTCAGAGTCCTTACGGCAGAGTGGGAGATATCCAGGTATGTTAAAGTAGTTAGAGGGGATGGAGGAGTGTAGGTTAGTCTCACTTAGTGCTAAGATATCCGGGGTATTTGTTAGGCGAAATGCTTCAACATCAGCTAAATTAGTCCTAAGCCCACGGATATTTGTGAATGCAAGCCTCAAGGGAGGAGGCAAGTTGGATTTGTTTGACCCTAAGCCTGGTTTAAGCTTATTTTTAGATTGTACTGCCATCATGTTTTTTAACGAGTTTCAGTTGGGTTAGGGGAAGCCGAACAGAAGGTTATGCAGAATATCACACATGCATCACAAGTAGACCATCAGCTGACCCTCCATCAACTAGGACTGTGGCCTAGGTAAAGCCCATCGGGATGAGTGCAGGGTCCCTTTCCATGCGCGCCATGGCACTACAAACATCCCGATATTATTCAACTGTTGATGGAGCAGCCGCTCTAAGCGCTACCAAAGAGTTAGGGTTCCTGTACTACCAGTCGGAAACAGCAGGCAGTAACTGTCAATCTGGTACCCTCAACCCATCAGAGGAAGGTCAACCCAATCTAATTGCTCAGGCATATGTGGTACTCAAGCATTCTCTAGTGCCCAGCTTTGGGGGTGGGGTGTGTCGGGAGTTGAGAAACGGCGTTCATTGCCCTAGACAAGAAACAAGATCTACCAATGGGTGTTTCTGTCGAATCACTGTGATAGTATCTCTGCGCCTTACTAATAGGCAAAGAAGGAGTATGGAAGCCGGGCGATAGGCAGGACCTATCTACTCCTTAAGCAATTTAGGTTTGCAAACCGGTAATTTGTTTGAGTCACCAGCTCTAGGAAGGTTGTCATCCAAGACTGAAGAGACCTCCCTCCTCTTTGGTTTAGTTTCAGAGTTTTCCTTCTCCTAGACGGATGATCTAGAAAGATCTACTGGGTCCGTCACCACTGAGAGGGTTTGCTCCGCGCCTGGGTTCTAATCCATGTATTTCTGCGACCCCGCGTGGTTAGTTAATGTTATTGGGTTAGTTTGTAGAGGTTATATCTGCTAAAAAGTTACACTCCTCAAAGTGGATTAGGGACATTGTTATTTCATTGTTACTGGATAAAGGGGCTGAGTAGAGCTCATGCAGTGTAAGCAACTATGATTGTAAGGAGGCTTGTTAGGAGATAATGTGGTTTGAGGCTTTATATTTTGTATATATATATTTTTTATTATTTTTTTCCTTTTATTTTTTTTTTTATTCATGTGAGCTTGGGTCTAGTATAATATTAGAGTGTGAGTAAGTTTTAAGAATTAAACTACAAGTTGTGCCCAAACTATATTTTAGATGATAGCAGGGCATGAGATGCGAGTGCAATATAGTACGGGTAAAACAGTAAGTTTTGAGTCATGTGTAATTTGGTAAATAGATATATGGGCTGGTTTTAGTAGGTAACCTGGTTAAAAAAGGGCATTACTATGCTTCCATTTTCATTGTTACTGGGAGAGGGTATAGGTAAAAATTCGTGCAGTGGAAGCAGCTAAATTTGCTACAGTATTGGATTGAGAGAGACGAGTTAATGTATGGTTAGATATAGTTTTGTAAGTTTAAGAATGGATGATTAGATATGGTTTAGTAGGTTTAGGATTAGGATAAAGTGTTAGGGTATGATTTACTTGCTATTAGAAATTCTGATTTGGTGCCCAAACCGAATATTTAGTAAGACTGAAAGATAAGATATGCTCAGTATAGATACAAGAGAACATTTGATATGGAGTACAGTTATACCTGATAGATATAGGTTATTGCATATTTTGTAAATATAGCTAAATATAGATGGATGGATAAGTAGTATTGTATACGAATGCATGGAATTTTAGACAATTTGAGTAAGTTGACTTTAGACTACAACGAAGGAGAATGACTTCGCCTTTCTCTTAATATCCGGAAGTTTTTATTTCAATTAGTACCGGTTTAGTTTGTGTAATGATTATTGCAATGCTATCTCTTAATAAAGAGATATTAATGGTTTCTGTTCATTATAGATTACTTTAAGTCTGTGTATAGGACTATGGCTAGTAAGTATTTCCTTAGAAGGTTGGTTATGGGTTAGGAGTTTTAATCACGACCATGCCTAGGAACTTTTGGTTGTTAATGGGTATCGATTTACGAGTCTGTTTGGGTCAAGGGCGGAGAGCAAGGACCCCTCTAAGTTACGTGAAACGGATTAGGTTTAGTGGCAGCTTGAGAAATAGAGCAGTTTGATTTGTTAGTGATCAGAAGAAAGCGAATTTAAGTAAAAAATAAAAAGGTTTGTTATGCAAAACAGACAATGCAGTCATCTTGGAGGTAAAGTATCTATAGGGGGTACTTAGTATACAACCAGCAGTATTTTTCAGTTTTGAGAGGAATTTTAGGTGCAATAGTTTCATGGTTTGTTGTACAAGTCCGTAGTCTAGGTCAGGGACGAAGCACTTCTAATATTGCAACTGAGTGTATCTAATTTTAAAAGTAGTTGAATAGAGTATTATGAGGTGTTCTACTTAGCTTAGGGATAGAAAGAAAATTTAAGGTAATATTCAGAGTGATATAAGCAATTTCATGAGGATTAGATATATGATCACTGGATGTTATGCTGCTCAGAAGAATTCTTGTATCTATTCAGAAGGATGTCTTGGTGATATAAGATTTGAGAAATTAAGAGTCTGAGGATACAGAAAGTTGTGAGCTGATGAGGATTCAGTACAGGCGATTATATATAGTTAGCAAAGGTGGTTTAGTTTAGTACGCACGTATTGTACATATTAAGTATACTGCTTCAGTTCTATCCTCTATTGTAAAGGAAACCCCGTCTACATTTCGATTGGCAATTTTGTCAAAAATGGAAATTAAAAACAGCTTATCTAATTTTTGATGATATCAGTTTATAGACAATTGTACAGACTGATAGATTGTTGTGTAAGACATAGGAGCCCATCGTCTTCGTATTTTGATGAAATGATGGATCAAGGGATCAAGAGCATAGGTTCGGAACAGGTGTTCGGAAAGGAAATGGCAGTGTACAAGGAAGGGGGGTCACTGATATCTTATTAACGTTATTTTAATTGAAAAATTAACATAAAAAAATAAAAATCGCCTTTCGATGGCTGATTATATTAAGTATCGTACTTAAATAAAGTTTTCATATCCTCTAAATAAATTAGCATAATTTCCTTTTTTTTACCGAGTTTATCTTTACTATAGCATTGACTTATTATTTAAGTGAGATGCGAAATGGTCTATTTAAGTGGAGAAAAATATCGGTTACAATATGCCTGGAAATGTAAAGAATATTTGCTTCAAATTTCATGCTAAACAGTTAAAGATTTTACTTAGCTTTGGTTTTTTTTTCTTGGACACTCGAGAATAAAAACCAGGGTGGTCGTTTCCCTTGGCCCCGCAAGGTCAAATGGCATTTGTGGTACCAAGATGCTATCTATTTAGTAGGGACTGGGTAGGCTAATTTAGGGGGAGGGGGTCACTTAGTGAAAAGTTTTCCATTTGGCGGCGCGACAATATTTCTTTGCTTGTGTATCGTTTTCAGAGATATTAATGTTAACAATTGAATACGCGTTCCAAACAAATATGATGGAAATATAATAATAGCATATATAACGTAAAATAATAGCAAACATAACGTACAAGGTGAAAAGCGGAAAAACTGAAAAGGAAATGTGCAGTTGTTACTACAGCTTTGGAAAAGAATTAAAGTCATATTCACCGTAAGGATTTGTTGAAATAAGTTAAACCGCCGTGAAGGAAAACCATGAATAAATTAACGAATGGTAGAGTTCCAGGTTTAACTCAGTAAATCTAATTATGTATATGTTTTTTTTTTTAAATATATGCAATAATTGGACATGCAATAAGTCTGGATTTATGACACGGTGGAAATGATTTTGAAATAAAGTTTTCATATCCTCTAAATAAATTAGCATAATTTCTTTTTTTTTTTTTACCGAGTTTATCTTTACTATAGCATTGACTTATATATATATATATATATATATATATATATATATATATATATATATATATATTAACACACACACATGCACGCATATATATATATATATATATATATATATATATATATATATATATATATGACTTTGGTATCTTACTACAAGTTACCCAAAAGGTCCAAAGTAACTCTTCTGTCGGCAGAGAGAGAGAGCCTGAGTTGTGCTATGGAGTCAGACTCGAGAATTTTCAAATAATTATTCGATCAGTGCGATAAGATTAGCACCTTTCCCCAGCCGTGTATCAAACATACAGCTATCGCGTTGACAGTTAATCTGTCTGTCTGTGTGTATGTGTCTGTGTGGGCGTATTTCCCTACCAAACTACTTCGACTCGAGATTTGACATTTGGGAAAATCTTTGTAAGTGTATTTCGGACAGAAATTTTGCTGTCAAGGTTCAACGATTTGACCTTTGAAACCTCTACCAAACTCCTGCAGGAATGTTGGGTCTAAACACTTGAAATGTTAGATGTAGCTTACTTTGACATAGATAAAGCGTGTTAATTTGATTTGAACCTAAAACAATAAATGTTAAAAGGTCAAACTAAAAAAAAAAAACCTCTGCGGTCTCTACCAAATTACTCAGCAAATTTTTGGTCGTAACATTTGAAATTGTATATAACGTGTCTTTAACATATTGCAAGTTTTTTAATTGGTGTTTGACAGAAAGTATTGCTGCTAAGGGATCAAAGTTCAAAGTTTTTGAGCTTTGCGATCTCTAGCAAACTATTCAGCCAATTTTTGGTCTAAACATTATAAAAAATCTCTATATATCTAAAAGCGAAAATGTATGTATGCATGTTTGTCTGCTAAAAACTTTCGACAGACAGAACAAAAATTCGCTAGTTATACATAAAAAATATTCAGACAGGCAGCAAGCTTTTTAATCAGTTTTTAAGCGAGACTTTGGCTGCTAAGAGGTAAAAGTTGAAAGAGTTCATCTTTGTAGACTCTACGATACTCCTCCGCCAATTTTGTTTTTAAACCCTTGAAATTTTGAATGGAGGTTGCCTGGATATGACTAAAAATTTTAATATATATATATATATATATATATATATATATATATATATATATATATATATATATATATAGAGATAAAAACAAAGTTATTAATAATATATAGGGCCCGAGCAAAGCCGAGCTGAATTGCTAGTATATATATATATAAATATATATATATATATATATATATATATATATGTATATATATGTATATGCATATATATATATATATATATATACTGAATTACACAAACCCAGTAAAACTCAGTATATTACATACAAGGCTTTATATATATATATATATATATATATATATATATATATATATATATATATATATGAGAGAGAGAGAGACAGGCAGACAGACAGACAGACAAACAGAGAGAATAAAATAGGTAGATATTCCATGCCCTAATCCAACAAGAAAATACTTCTCAATAAGGCAGCTATATCACACAGCCGTAAGAAGAGCCGGTGCTTTGCACCGGAAACAGCTCAACTGTCCCGTTATTATTTGCCATTCCAACGATGTCGACAAAGCAAGCGAGGCGTCGCTCTCTCAACGGGGGGCACTTGTTGCTCGCCCACGTCATACACCACCAGTTGTGAATCCGCACACAACAGTATTGTTTGTCGATAATAAGTTAATTAGAGACCACGCCGATAATCAACGATATTTGTGACACCCTAATTAGCGTTTGTCCGACTGTTTCCGTGTCGTGTTTTTCATAAACTCGGATCCAGGCAGAAAGGAGGGGTGTGATGTGAGGGTCAGGGGAAGGAGTGATATCGAAGGTGCGTCGTTGAAAGAAAGTTGCCGCCTGCTCAACATTAAACGTGTTCTCTTTAAATTCAATCAAGAGCGCTCACGCACCCTTTATTTTTATTATTATTTTTTTTTGTAATTCTTTGTACTGGTTGTACTGGTTATTCATAAAGTACCGAGAGATACGCGAGCGTGTGCGTTAAAGAGACCGTCGGTTGTACGTTCTGTCCCATCGACCTATGCAGGCAACCATGGAAAGTATTAATGATTTTTTTTAAAGAGGAATTGATAATCCAAGAGTAAGGGTCAAGACGGAGTTGAATACGTCGATGTTTTAGTCGAATTAGAAGCAGCTTCGCCCTATTGTTGTCCCACAAACGGGGTTCTCTAGAAAAATACCTTATGCTTGGTTTTTGGGAGGAAAGTTTTCTGGTGTGGTTGTTAGAGTACGAGTTCTTGCTCTAAATATTTTACAAAGGAGGAGTGAGATTAAAATTACCAGCAACATATTGATACAGTAGAGATCTTTTTTGTTATATGAATTAAACTGCACTCTTTTTCTCATCATAATTCTTATTTGCAAAACGTTTCGGTCGATGTAACCCTCCGACCTTCTTCATGTATATTTTATCGAACTCGAGAATCTTTCTGTCGAACTCGTAACTTCGTACAGAATTCCAAATGGTACCGTTTATTTAACACACGGTTATAACATACATTTCGACACACATCACTAGAGCTAGGACAACAGTATATTTTTTGCATTGTTTTGACTTGTTCTGCATAAGTACCATGTGTTTACGGGTAATCCTTTTTAAAGAGGGAACTTCATCGTTTTAATTTTTTTTTTTTTACTAATGAGTAGGGCCAAGAGAACAATATTGTTTTAACTCTCGAATGTGTATCCGTAGTGATATAGTTCTCGGTTGATTAACTGTGTCTAACTGTGTCGGGTATATACTCGAGAGTCGAAACAATAAAAGGATTTTCTGTCATGTCATGTCCCTAATTATGACTGATTAGATGTTCTTAGCCATTCGCAATTGTTCATATATTAATACGATAGCGTGTGTGTTATTTATGTATTTTTAGTCTCACACTTACATCCGGGTAACCGTCGTTTAATTGTTATGGATTTCCATTTCTTGTAATAAATAATTTTATTTTACCAATAATTCTTCATAAGTTTTGGTTTCGATTTCGATTATAGCTAATGGCACTCAAGTTATATATATATATATATATATATATATATATATGTATATATATATATATATAAGTGAACGTGTCTGTGTGTGTGTGTGTGTCTGTATGGCTGTGTACATTTGCCTACGCAATACCTCTGTCAATTTTCCGTCTACAGACTCGGAATTTTATATACAGGGCACTGATATCTGGGAAAATCTTTGTTATCCGTTTTCGGCCAGAAATTTGGCTGTTAAGGGGTCAAAGTTGAACGATTTCACGTTTGAGATCTCTACTAAACTCCTCTGACAATTTTGGGTATAAACACTTAAAATTTTGATATAGGTTCCTTGGACATGGAACTAACTTAATAACTTGATTTGAGCCGAAAACAATAAATTTTAAGGGGTCATAATATACCAAATTACTCAGACAATTTCTGGTCAAAACATTTGAAATTTTACATAAAAGTTATTCAGAGATAGGTCGAAAATTTGAGCTACCAATATATAAATGTATGTATGTATGTTTGCATGTTTGCCTAAAACTTTCGAGAGAGGCGACGGATTTTCACAAGATCAGTATCGTTTTGAAGCTCGACCGTTCAGACGACAAATATCGGAAAATTGGCTAAAAACATTAATTTCTTCACCCTCAACTGGGCACTTTTCTACAGGGAGAGGTCGCCTTTTTCACCGATATTTTCAAAGGTCATCCCCTCTTTTCGATTGTCTAGCCTTAATTTAAACCTGCGTCACTTCTGGTTTAGTGGTGGTCGTAACAGCAAAGACATCAGTTTTTTCCCCGTTATTTTCCTCCTTCCCAGTACGGGTTCGAGCCTGCCTTCCTACTACCAATTTATTTATCAACACACACCTCCAACCAATATCTTTATGATGGCAGCGTATTCGTTTTCGAACATTGCCATTACTTGATATAGCACAAGAAAAAAACAAGAATAACAAAGGTATACAGAAACACGAAAACATTCAGTGATGGGTCGCACGAAGGAGCTTTTAAGCCCTGCCAAACTCTGGAATTCCTAGGCACATATTGTACAGACATGTGCGCTACTAGCAGCACGTCTTTGATGTTCTCTTTATGTCCGATCAATTGCCGTTTCAAACCACATACTGTTTTGTACGTCCGCCCGCAGTTGACACAGGTTAGCTCTGGCAACTCAAGATTACCTTGTGGCCCACTGCGCCGATGAGTAGTCTGGTGGCTCATCAGCCCAGCTCTGCTCAGACATAATCTTCCGCACACCTTACACTCCAGACCAATTTAGCGCTTCCTCCCATCAACGGCTCCTTGCACCCTCTCTTTCTGGATATCGCGCTTCAGTAGCTCATACTGGGGCCGATCCGCCTCAAAATTGCCCACACTTCCCCGCAAGGTCCTTCTCCACTCTCAGCGATCCAAAGCAAGACTCTCCCAAATTCTTTCATCTATCTCACATTTTTTTAAGGTGGACCTTAAACAATCTTTGAATCTCAATTTAGGCTTTTGAGCCAGACGTCTTCCCTCAGCGATCTCGCCATGAAGGAGTTGTTTAGGAAGTCGACTGTCTAACATCCTCACCATATGTCCACTCCATGTCAGTCTATGTTTGATAATGTGAGCTTCAATGCTAAAAAATTGGGTCCGTTCAAGCACCTCCACATCACTGACATACATCTGCCAACCCACACCTAAGATTCGCCGTAGGCACATCTGGTGAAACCGCTCGAGACGTCTCAAATGCTCCATGTATGTTGTCCAAGTTTCACAGCCATAAAGAAGAGTAGAGCGAACGCATGCGGCATAAACCTTAATCTTGGTTGGCAGCAAGATCCCATGACGTCTCCACAAACGCTCGTCCAACTTTCCGAAGGCATCACTTGCCCTGCTGATCCGTAACGATACCTCATCATCCAAGGCACCAGACATACTCAGTGTGCTACCCAAGTATACAAACTTAGACACAACCGCTATCCTTGACCCACTGATATAAACTGATGGCTCATGTTATGGCATACCCGAAGCAGGCTGATACATTAAAACAGTTTTTTTCCAGATTGATAGTCAGGCCCAATGCGCTGCAAGCAACCGCAAAGGCGTCCACAAGATGCTGCATATCAGTCAATGTATGAGCCACCAGATCACAGTCATCCGCATAAAGCAAGTCACGAATCGTGTTGGTGAGTACCTTTTTACTTGCATTGAAGCGTCTAATGTTGAACAACCCCTCAGTAGTCCAGTAGCGAATATAGACACCATCAGAGCAACCATCAAATGCCATCCGAAAGACCATTGTTAAATATAACGCAAAGAGTGTGGGTGCTGGAATGTCTCCCTGCTTAACACCATTTTTTACTGAGATAGGATCAGCCAGCTTTCCCCCAACGTTGATCACAATCTTCATATCATCGAGAAAGAGCTTTAAGATGGTTACAAACTTCTCAGGACAGCCAAGCTGTTTCAGAATCTCCCACAAAGCATCCCTATTGACTGTATCAAAGGCCTTGGTTAAATCGATGAACACCTGATACAGACCCTTTTGCTGTTCTATACATTTCTCTTGTAGTTGCCTGGCTGTAAAAATCATATCCACTGTCCCTCGACATCTTTTGAAACCACACTGCGACTCAGGCAAAACATCGTCAGTAATGTGCTCCAGCATTCTGTCTAGCATGATCCTACAGAGCATCTTACCGACTATTGACAGCAAAGAGATTCCCCGATAGTTTACACATTCATCTTAGCTACCCTTCCTCTTATATAGCACTACCATCAATGCATCCCGCCAATTCTGTGGAACACACTCATCCCGCCAAGCAGTCTTCAACAAGTCCGCTAAGCGTTGCATCATCTTGGGTCCAGAACATTTAAAGATCTCCGCATGCAAACGATTCAGGTCAGGAGATTTTCCATTTTTCAGCTTATGGACAGCTGCTTCAACCTCCTGGAGAGAAGAAACCTCTGCTAAGATATCCTTGACCAGATTGCTAGGAATCAACCTAAAAAAACTCCTGATCAACGTAAGCAGGTGTATTTTTAGTCAGCTTTTCGATATTTTTCGTCCAAAGGGCCGAGCTTCAAAAAAATGCCGATCTCGTGAAAATCCATCGCTTCTGTCGAAAGTTTTAGGCAAACATACATACATGCATACATACATACATAAATTTAAACAGGTGAGATTTATATTACAGAAGATGGGTGTTTAAGGTAATCTAAAGAAAATCAACTCGATATCTAAAGATTTAGTAGATGTTAAAAGAATCCGAATTGGAATCGGAAATTTCATTTAATCGGACATTTAAATCAGAGTCGGTAATTTATCGGAATCGGAAAAAAATTTGGAATTGTCCCATCAATAATGCCAATAGATTAACACTTTGAAATATTTATTTTTTTATTTTATTTTCATTTATTTACAAACGAGTCACCACTTATCAAGACCTGGAGGTCACTCGAGGATAAGTGGTTATGAGTGTACAGTAGTTAATGGGAAAATGTCGGAGTAATCGCTATTAGTGGAAATTGAGTAAATTAAATTAATACGGGGATGACTCATCAAGAACTTGTTTACATTGGACTTGAACATGACCATATTGTAGTCAGCTGGAAAGTGGGAAAACGGAACAGAGTTCCACAGGCGTGTAGTTCTAAGAAAGAAGCTTTGTTCATGGAATCTATATTTAGGTTTAGGCGCAGATAAAGAGTGGTGATATTATTGATAATGACGATCTTACACCGATCGCTATAACGTAAGATATTCCCCTATAAAAATCTTTGTTCATCTTTTTTTATTCGATTTTTACCACAAACTTGTCGGGTTTATCGGGAATATGTACGTCGAGGGAGTACAAGTGCTTGTAGCTCCTTTCTTCGTTGAAACATTCACCATTAAAATACTTGTAGAACAGGCAGAGGGATGCAACATTTCGTCGATGGGACAGAGGTTTAAGTTTAGATGACAGTTCAGGATCTATCAGGTTGGTTACTCTGTTTTGAAAGATTATATTTAGGATCGTCAAGCCTAAATATAAGCAGACGTCATATTGTAAACAGGCACAGACGGAATTTGATGAACGACATTATCATTATTATTAAAAAAAAAAAAAAACATTTTTGTGAATTAGTCCACCGGACAAATTATTCCTCGTAACAGATAATGTTCAATAGAAGATTGATTCTATAATGATACATACGCAATCTGCATGAAATAAAATATCATATTTAAGCGTATTGTACAGCCGATCGTTTTTGGCATCGGAAATTTCACACTATTTTTTTTTCGATTCTAATACCATAAAAAGTTTTAATTTTCTCGATTCCTGATTCCGATTCCGATTAATTGTTCCAGCACTAATTTAAACTTTATGTTTAGAATCCTTATTCCGATTTTGATTCTAAAACATGCTTATAATCAACGGCTAATGCTTAAAATGGGGCTTGAAAAGAAATTCAATTGAATTCAATAAATATGCTTATTTTTTTTTAATGACTATGGATCTAATTTTACACATATCACAAATACTTGAATTTTCAAAGGAAGGATTATGCGTAAATTACATTAAAAATACATAATCAAAACTGCAATGCTATACATACATAAGTCTAAAGTATCTCCCCAGACCTTGAGCATGTGGTGAAATGGAGTAAAAAGTGGCTGGTCAATTTTAACGCATCCAAAACGAAGCTTTTATCTTTTCATCATAAACGTTCTGATCCCCACTTTGCACCAGTCAATATGAACAACTCTAGTCTAAAAGATACTGCCTGTTTCGACAACCTTCAGGGTCTGACTTTTACTTCTAATCTGAAATGGATGACTTCCATCAAATCGGTTTCTAAGGCCGCCGAAAAACCCCAAAAAACTTACTGGTCCAGAAGATATCTGACGTCCGACACAATCCTCAACCTGTACAAGCGCTAGATACGTCCTAAAATCGAGTACTATTGACATGCCTTGGCGGGAGTTTCTCGGGACATCCTATCGTGCTTTGACAAAGTTGAAAACCGGTTTACAAACCTGGTAGGTGATATCCTTTTTTCATCTGCAACCTCTTTCTCAAAAAAAGACGTTGCGAGCCTGTTTCTACTCTATCCTTATTTTCATGCTAAGTGCTCGACTGAACTCAAATCTATGGTCTCACATTTCCAATCCTCTACAAAGAACACTCGTACAGTTATAACGACCATTAGCAGCAAATTAGTAGAACTTCCCGCCCGTTCGATTTTGTTCTGCTAGCCTGCTTTTCAGCTGACCACAATTTGGTCGTCTTCAAGTCCAATATAAACAAGTTCTTGATAAGCTGCCATCTAAACAATCAGTTTCTATCACATGTTCACCATTATTAATGCGATGTTATCTCAGAGAATGCCGTACGCTTATTAATACTTATCATCGAGTGGCCTTTGGGTCTTGATAAGTGGTGACTTCCTTTTAAAAAGTCGATTCGCTACTATATATCTTTCTAAAAATTTATTTTTTCAAATGATGTCAAAAATCTGTGATCAACTCTAAATAACTTCGAAGTAGACATCTTTTTTTATTTTAAGTTATTTTAATTTATTATGAGTCTATTGTCTTGTCAGGTTTATCCTTGTTATACTCTAACCCAAAATATACCATTTATTTCTTGACAGCACAAAGGCCTCAAATAAGACTATCTGACATATTTAAGCTTCAATAATTTATTCATGGTTTTAATTTAAATTTGAATCGTTTCATGGAGAGATGATCAATTAATTACGTGTATTTAAACTAGTGTTGAGACGCTTAATCGAAATCGGGAATCGAAAAAACAAAGTCGAAACTTTTGATATCAGCATCAATATCAGAATTAGTAATATTTTTGCTTATTTTCTGATGCCCAAAACGATACTTTTAAATACGTATTTATTTATCTGTGTTTAAAACGTAGTTTTTGAACTGCTGACAATAATTATACAATTATACATATTTATCTCAAAATTAGCGTTGTGACAATTAATCGGAATCGGGAATCGGAAAAATAGGAGCTTTTTTGGATATCGAAACCGGCATCGGAAAATTGCGCCTATTTACCGATGCTAAAACCGATTCGTTTAATTATTTATTTTATTTTATTTCATTTTAGTTTAAGTGTTATATAATAGTCTTATTATTATTATTGTTCTTGTGGTTTTTATTCGTTGTTATTGTTCTTTGTTAAAAGTGCATGTTAGAGAGTCTTATTAAGAGTTTGTCTTATTAAGAGATGTTGCTGTTGAGTTTTAGAGAGAGATGTTGTGAAGCGATTCATATATATTAAATGTTCATACTTAGAAGTGTAATAGAAGCTCTTAGAGTGAGGAAACAGTGTTCAGACAGTCTTAGTGTTCACATAGTAGATATGAGATGACGAGACGTGTATGTAAAGACATTTTAAAACACATGATATATATAAGACACATTAACAATTTTCACTTTACCTTTTGGTAGAATTACAACATCAAAGACGACGTTTATAAAAACACATGATGGGTTTATTTCTTCTCCTGAGCGATCGTGGTTTTCTGAGTCAAGAATTCAAATCTTCACATTCTAAGTTTCAAAAGTGACCGTCTCGCTTCTAGACGTTCGAATCCCAACTGCAGACTATCGTCTGTCGTCCTCAAACTCTCTTCCAGTTTCTCTAAAGTTTCTAACTATATCGAGAACTTCCCATTTTCCATGACGTCATACACATGTTAAAACATGTGTCTTCTTTCACGTGTTCTGGAAATGCGTGTCCAAAACTTTTTCCTTTGTTTACAAAAGGAATTTTAACCTATATTCTTAGTAACCTATATTTCCACTATGTCAAAACATGTTTATTAAATTATCTTATAGTTGCATTCTTCAATTGAATTTTCATAACAGAATTGACAATGCACATTCTTTTCTTGAAACTATGTTATCTCTAAGCTAAACAATGGTTTGTTTTCACATTCCATTCGCTAATTCTCTCTCGTAATCTATTTCTAAACCTAAATTACGAGGTTCGAATTTCGTCTATTCTATTTCATTTTCATTTTAACTAAATCTCTCTATTTTTATACTTACATGAAAAGGGGACATCCCTTATCATGTAACATAAGAAAGATCTTGCACTGCTTATAGTATAAATAAAATAATAAATATTTGTTGATTTAAACTTCCAATAAGATTAAAATCTCTATATCATCCCCTGTGTGTTTTATGTCTGAGAAAATATATGCACGTTGAAGATGTGTTTTTACGGTAATCGGAACATATAACACTTTTATAGTTAAATATTTAAAGAACTGGAAACGGAATCGGGAATTTAGTACGAAATCGGTAATTGTATCGGGACTTGGATTTTAATACGAAATTGGTAATTGTATCGGGACTGGGATTTTAGTACGGAATCGATAATTGTATCGGAATCGGGGAAAATATGGGAATCATCCCATCACTACTTAAAATACCAATAATACTAAAATCTATGGATTACCTCTACTATATTCTTTATTTACAGCATAATCACGTTGACACACCTGTGCCCACGTGATCACTAAATTTAAGAAACGTTGAACCTGGTCAGCACTAAATGGGTGACCATTTAGGACTTCCATGTGCGGTATGAGCTCCGCGTTTATCTCGGAATTGTTTCCAGTCCTCCTGATTTCTCGTTGCCACTGGATTCAAATAGTGTCAGGTGAGGAGAGGTGTGGTTGGAGATTGTACAGTCCTTGCCTCACAATTACATGCGCAGCTGCACCTACAGGGAGTATCCTTTGTCTTTCGTGACTGAACGGAGGCATCGATATTTTTTAACGTTTGGCAAAATATATGCACATATGACAAGGGTTTTTACAATAGTCCGGAAAATTCCAAACAAAACCCGACTCTATAATTAAATATTTAGGTTTTAAACGAATCCGAATCGGTAATTGTATTGGAATCAGTTATTTCAGATAGAATCAGTATTTGCATCGAAATCTTGAACCATGACTAATTTGAACATTTTAATGTTGTTTTTTTTTTTTTTTTTTTTAATTTATTACATCTTAAAAAATTTAAAGATAGGTCCATCTATTTTATGAAAAACAATATAGTGTTGGCGTAGAGCTATCCTACTTTTTTTTTACACAGTGTTCACCAGTTATCAAGGCCCGGAAGCCACTCAGGGATAAGGGTTATTGCAAGTACATTACGTTAGTGTGGAGATTTGATGAAGTGTGTACTTAAGGGGCGGTTTATTAGGAATTTGTTAACGTTGCACTTGAACACATCCAAGTTGTAGTCAAGTGGGAAGCAGGCAGAGGGAACAGAGTTCCACAGGCGTGCAGTTCTAAGAAAGAAGCTTTGTTCATGGAATCCACGTTTTTCCCCTACGTTTGAATCTTTACTTATGCCCCTTTGAATATTCTGGCTATTTTACATTTATTTTCTCTATTTAACCCGAGATTCTTACCAAAAACTAAGCAAAGGATTTCCTTGTGTCTAGAATTCAAGTTTGATCTCATTAAATGCTTATCAAGATGTGCGTTCCTTTAGATATTCCTTCCTTATTTATAACCAATATAAAATAATGAGACACAACAGAAAGTTTATTGTACAACGATACAATGCAACAGTAAGGTACACGACCGTATCTTTAATATCTAGAATCAAGATAAACTTACCTCCCCCTAGTTACACTTTTTAGCGTCTTTTATATACTGACTAATCTATTCTCAGGCGGGGGGCAGGATCTTTCACTGTATCAATTTCTTACGAATAAAATGAAACTTTTAGTTTTCGAATTAACCTCCGAAATTGAAACTACCAAAATAAATCTGTTTTGAATTCCAGTTTACGCGGGGTAACCAAAGACGCGCTGGATGCGAACATTACACCAATAAACTGAAAATTACAATGTTGCTTTTCAGCCATACATTTTTTCTTTCACTCTTTTTCACCCGTAAGCTCTGATTCCTAAATTTATTGATTGGTGACTACTAGGGAATACAAAATGCTTCATGTAGATCAGCAAAGGTAAGCAACAATGAGATTGGTGATTATCAGATGGGTAACTACTTTGGAATACAACATACTTTTTGTAGATCACCGAAGTAAAGCAACAATGAGCTGGGGCATTTTTTGATGGGTGACTAATTAGGAATACATAATGCCTTTTGTAGATAACGAAAGATAAGCAACAATGAGGTTGGTGATTATCAGATGAGTAACTACTTAGGATTACTAAATGCTTATATATATCACCAAAGTTAAGCAACATTGTCTTGATCATTCTCAAATAAGAGACTACTTGGGAATACAAAATGCTTTATGTGGATAACCAAAGTTAAGCAACAATGGGTGTGTCAAGGGGGGTATAAATTCTATGAGTTCATCAGAGTATATTCCACGATAATTCTTGTTAAAAAGCACAGAGTTGCAACATTGCAGTGATTGGACAGTTGTGTTTCTGGATCTGTAAAGCAATCGGTTGAGCGGAAGCTCAGTGTTCCACCGCTGTAGCTAATCCCGGGAGAATCATCTTCCGGGCCAAGCAAATTGCCATAATATCTATGAGCCCATGATTAGATTAGAAATATGTCAAATAATAAATATCAGGGCTGTTTTTTCATTGCCTCCCCACGAAAGCAGAGTTAGACATAAGAGCGGTTTTATGTGGGGAAACAAATTCTCCCCCAAAAGAGAACTCTGGTTAGTAACAACAATAAAAAATGTAACAGTCATGAAGGATTTCTCCTCGACTAACCGAGACCAAAAATTATAGTGCAGCATCAGAACAGATGGTATTTATTTGCTTCCACACGAAAGCAAATTAAACACAAGGTGGGTTTTAATGTGGGAGGAAATCAGCCCCCCCCCAAAAGAGGGCACTCTTGCAGTGTCCAAATAAATATCAATTGCCTAGGTATGAAGGGGTTCCCCCCCACATTGACCTAGGCCTAATTGACTTAAAAAGTACTTGCCTCAGTATAAAGGGTCTCCCCCACATTAACCAAAACCTAATTACTTAAGTGAAGCCTTAGAACAGACACTACACTCTGGTATTGCCCCGAAAGCTAAGAAAAAAATTAGGGCTATTACATGTGTGCGCTTGGTTGTATTATAAATGACCCAAAATCCATGCAAAATAACAAATAATAATTGTTTGTTTAAAAATATTTCCGGCCAGCGGAGTTGTTTTCCCGCGTTGGGTTTTGGATTAAAGTGTGTGTTTCGGGGTTACGTAATAGAATTGAACTCCTCAACCGGCGTTGTTTAGGTTAAAGATTTAAATTTGAACAGAAATATAAAAATCAGTTTTCTTCTGATTTTAACAGGGATAACCGTGATTGAATAATCGGTTATTTTAGTTTGATATTTCTTTTCAATTTTTGTTAATGATAGCCGTGCAAAAAAACAGAAAAAGTCGGTTCGCTTTGAGATTTCTTTTAGAAGAGTTATTTTTAAATTATTTATGAAAGATTGTCTCCGAGCAAAAACAGAAAATGTCATTTCGACAGATGATAAAGACAGTTCACAACACCGGAGAATTAATACGTTTATTCCAGCTAAACCACAGGACATGCAGTCTTCGCGTGTCATCGGAAAAAACAAAAAAAACTGAATATCGATTTGACATGTCTGATTGATAAATCCGCCTCTGCATGAGTCGATGTGGCACACAATGATTGGTTGATTGAGAAGGGGTATTGTACATCTGCCCGAGCACATTCTCGAGATAAATAGCAGGGCAGAGCTGTTTTTCGGAATGTCCGGTACTTGTACTGGCTGGTCATTGAAGTGTGGTGTCTGCACAGATGCTGCACTCAAATTAATTGTTCTTAGTCGATGGAGAGAAAAAGCCTTATATACTAAGGCAATTTCATTTTTGCAGAATCCCTTTTTGAGGAGAGCTGGTTATCTCCCAGATTAAACCGACCTTGTGTCACATTTCATTTCGTGGGAAACAAATAAATAATCATTCCACAGAGTGTGAGTTTCAGTCGTCAGAGAGACAGTCAAGTAATCAGTCCCGTCAGGAAAGGAAAATATATTAGAGAGAAAAAGAACCATAGAAAGAGAAAAGTTTGTTGACGATAATGTTGGTACACACACCTTTTTCTTTATAGTTTGAATTATATACTGACATTGCCTTTTAAATACATACGTTTAAAATTCAAATCACGGCTTACAGCCTTTGTTATGAGAGCGAGTGTGTCTTCTGTTTGGTTTGTTTACATCCTCGTGCTTCTTTTTCCTGCTTAATTCTTTTTGATTGACGACACATCGGACCGTTTACATTTTCACGACGAGACAGGTAGGAACCATTATAACATATCTTTTTTTACTTTTTCGTTACTTGTAACCTTGAGCGGCTGGCTGTGCGTTTAAGATCACGGCTCCGTTACTCGTCGAATTTACAAATAAGTGCTTGTCAAACCCAATCAGCGTCATAGGGTCAAACCAATTCATAACTTCACATCCACTAGCTGTTGTTTGGTGTAAAACCCTGCAACCTTCAAGGAATACGAATAGCTGTGACATGAAGGATATATTCATGCAAACCATAAATAATTAAAGCAGACTTTCCGTGAGCTCCATACATCTGTTATAATTGCTTTTGAAAGTAAACCCACTAAGAATTCAGACTTGCAAAAAAAAAAAAAAAAAAAAAAAAATCTACAGTCACGTGTCGTTTGTGTTAGCGAACCGACGACCCCAAATTGTGTTCGAATCTTGTTGTCTCCCTATATTATGTCTCGTCTACTTTTATCATAAAATGCTTACAAATGTTAGTGCCAATCTCTATTGTCATTTTGTAATGTTTCAGTACTTATAAACAAGCGCGTAACATAATGCGCTGTACCACACGATCTCAGCGACAAGTTTTGTTTTTTTTATCTTATTTAACACGTTTCACTGAGAACTTCTTATTTGTGACAGGACTTCCTGAACACGTTAGCTACAAGCTCTACACTTAGATACCTATTAGATTTGTCTGCTTTTTTTACTTAATCTAAATTTACATAAACTGTTTCGTTATTAAAATGCGGAGATTTCAAACTCTGCTTGAAGTGCATGCTTGTTCAGCCACAATAAAGGACTGTGGCTTAGCGAAACAGTTTGCCTATCCTTATATATGTCGCCACTATTCAATGTGTTCAGCGTTCTTCCGAGGAAAGTTATCGGTTGCCATTAGTGATGAGCGATAATGCGTAGTAAAGAATAAAACACTCGCGGTTAAAACAAAATCGTGACGAGTTAGATAAAAAGTGACGGTGTAGTTTATTATGTACGCCAAAAACGGAAGGAAGACGCCGGTGAAGTATAATGAATTGCATTAAACATTAAGTAGAATAAAACGAACGATTTATAATTGGGTGGGAGAAAAGCAAATTGAAGAGGGTGAAGAATAAAAAAAAAAGTCAAAAACGAAGAAAAAAGATAGAGAAGAAAAAGAAAAAAAATCCGAAGAGAAGTAATGATGTAAGGATAATGATGATAAGGAGGGTGCGGGGGGGTGTCAGTAGACGTTTAGGGGGTTAAATAGTTAAAAAAAAAATAGTAAGGGGAAGGAGAAGGAGAATAAAAAGAAAATGAGAAATAAGAAAAAGTGTGATAAAAATAATGGAGGAGGAAGAGAGGGAGGGCAAATCGAAAGGAGGAATATCAAGAAGGGCAATGGAAGCAGGGCAAACGAAGAAGAGGAACCGGAATGATGATGATGATGATGATGATGATGATGATGATGATGATGATGATGGGAAAGAGGAGGAGGAAGAAGAGGAGGAGGAGGAGGAGGAAGAAGAAGAGGAGGAGGAGGATTCAGTGGAGGTTTGAAACGTGGAATTGTAAAAAATAATAGAATGGAAGTGGAGGAGAAGGTGAAGAAAGAGAGGAATAAGAATTTTGATGATTATAAGGAGGAGGAGGAGGAGGTGGAGGTTGAGGAAGAAGAGAAGGAGGAGAAAAAGAAGGGAGGAAAAAAGAGGGATTATAAATAAGGGAGATAGAAGAAGTAGGAGCAAAAGAAGAAGGCGATGAAGAAAAATGGTGGTGATGATGATGATGATGATTAACAGGAGGAGATGGAGGATTTTAAAGACTATAAAAGTGGGAAACTGGAGAAACAGGAGAGCAAGCACAGGAAGAAAACAAAGAAGAAGGACGATGATGATGATGATGATGATGATGATGATGATGATGATGATGATGATGATGAAAGAGGTAGAAGGAGATGAATGTAAGAGGAAGCGAAAAAGAAGAAGCAGAAGAAAAGAAGAAAAAGAAGAATCATGAGAAAAGAAAAAAAAGGAAAAAAAAAAAAAGAGGCGATAATTCTAGCAAAAGGGCGAAAGAGCAGTTTAATCGTAATTGCATAATTCCAACTCGTTTAAATGTCCGCCGCCAGGAGGAGGAATGGTAGGAGATACACGTTTGCACAAGGCTCCATGAATGCGTTCTGATTAACAGCAGAGTGAGGGGGGAAGGGCGGAGAATGGCGGCGTCGGCGCTTGCGAGGCACGACCATCGACTTAAAGACGGTTTTATGTGTGGATAATAGACCCTGATTAGATTGGTATTCCGATGCCAACCATCGTAAAAGACAGGGGCAGAAAGCTTGAAAAACGCCGGCTATTTTTCCACCTCGAGGGGAAAGATAAGACCGAACGACTAATGGCCGACAATGGTAGCATGGCTTAACCAGTCGACGGTAACGGTGTGTACGAGATAATCATAGTCAAAATGGTGTTGAGGGTAGACGTAGTTTTACTTGACCCCCTACTACATCCAGAAGACGACAGGGAATAATAAGTCACTTGCTATTTCTGTCTGTCTTTCTTTATTTCACCCACTCACTTTTTATCTTCCCGCTCTCTCTCTCTCTCTCTCTCTCTCTCTCTCTCTATATATATATATATATATATATATATATATATATATATATATGTGTGTGTGTGTGTGTGTGTGTGTGAGTGCGAGTGCACGCGCGTATTTCAATATTAATAGGAATTTTATCATATCTTTGAAATCATTATTTCGTAAGGTTAATTTTAAAATTTAAGAAAACCGAATCTTTACATCTATAAAGGTGAGGATGTGTGTGTGTGTGGACACTGCTCAACCTTTATACTCGACGAATTTTTGATCCACAGACAAAGAATTTTGTATATATAGTGTGTTCCTATGAAAATTGAAAAATTCGTGCGTGGGAGGACAACGGATTTTTACCTGTTTTTAACTGTTTCACGATTGCGCATGAATAGTCGTGTATGTTATGTATGAGTTGGTTTAAAAACACTTCTTAAAAGTCACGTCAAGATGGTGTAATGGCTATCGCACTTGACTCACTGTCGTTAGGACATGGTTTCGATCAAGTATAGTTTTTTAATTACAAGAGGTGAATCGTGTAAAAAACACATAAGACTCGCATACACATGCATACACATGCCTAAGTTACTTCCTGATTTTTTTTTAAATTTATGTCATTTATTTTTTTAAATGCATGTAACGTTACTTTTAATAATTACGATATTTCCCTTCAGAGTAAATGAGAATCCTGCATTAATTAAAATATATCTGTGCGTATTTTATGACCGGGCAATAACGGGCGACCTGCTAGTTATAAAATATTCTATTAAATCATAATATGTTTTTCTTTGAGACATTCAGATCTCTCTCTCTCTCTCTCTCTCTCTCTCTCTCTCTCTCTCTCTACGAAACACGTGTCAGTGAATAATTATATTTTAAAAACTATATATATATATATATATATATATATATATATATATATATATATATATATATATATATATATATACCGCTCCCCATGTAGGGGAACCAAATTTGTTATAGGGAAAATTATTCCCAACTCGCATTTAGTTAAAAATGCACTTTGGTAAATAATTGAATTCATTCAAAACGTATCGCAAAAAAAAAAATAAATAATAATAACATCTAAATAAATCGCGATATATCCAAACACTCGGCGAGATGGACCAGCGGATTAAGAGTTCAGGCTCATTACCGTCGGGTCGCCATTTCGAATCTCGTAAGATTCAGCCACTCTGAGGAGTCGTAGACGACGAAACATTTGTCAGTGGATAATTATATTATAAAACTATATAATTGTTTTTTTTTTGTTTACTATAACAATAAGATACCTGCAGACACTAGTGTTTCATTATTTCGGGAATCTTCAGTGCAGGGTGTCACGATTAACACAGTCGACGGATTCGAACCCGGCAACACGAGCCATCCCTGGCTCAATTAGCAAAAGACCGCATCCAATCAGCTACCATTAACCGTGAGAAATAACGTTAAATTTAAGCATTTTAATTTTAAATGTTCTTTACGTCAGTCACAGTGGTCTAATCGTTATACTATGATCTATGCATAAAAGCTAAATTGCCTGACTTAATTCAACTGAAAGTGCTCAACGATAAGAAACAAGTTGCTTACAGAGGCTGATATAATAATAATTTTTTTACTATATATATATATATATATATATTTATTTATTTAAATGTACCGAAAATATAACCTAAGAAAAGTTCCCCCGATTCAACCCAACCCACCTCCGTCGCCCATACAAACATATCCCCATCCCTATTCTACCCCTTCAACTACCAGCCAAGCGCGTTCCCAACCGCTTGCAAGCAAACACGTGTATATTCCAATTTTCTTCTAGATTCCACTTCCTACTGATAATATAACTTATATTTGAAAACAGTTGAACTAGTCCAGTTTCGAGTAATTTCCATCACAAGAGTTTCCGTTGAAAAAATACAGTTTGCCATCCAAATTAGGAGGAATAAAAATTCACCAGACCAACACATCTACGCAAAACCACCCTAACGAAATATTTGGAGAAATATGGAACTTAAACGGACAGCTATAAACTATGCATCTTATATCTCTTGGAGATTAGACCTACTACATTAAGTAGTTACGCCGATTCCATGGACATGTCCCTCGTGTTCATAAACGAGAAAGTAGGTATTCAATTTTCTAGGCCTGGCTTGATCATAAAAAAACACAAATTTGATGGCCTTTATAATCGAAATTCAAGAAATTTGAAGTTTTAAGGTGGACTCTTGAAACTACCGTCCCCAGTGAAGCAATCCTTTACTTTAATTTAAACCCAAGGGCCATTTGTTCACCGAACTCTTACGTTTTCCCAGCTTATTCTACATCTTTTTTTATCCGTGGTTTTTCTATCTGTGTTTTTTTATCTGTTATTTTTTATGTGTTTTTTTTATCTTTGTTTGTATATATATATATATATATATATATATATATATATATATATATATATATATATATATATATATATATATATATATATATTCTTTATTTTACTTTATTTTGTACGGGACCACTTACCCCCGCCTCAACCGCATTTCCTGCTACTCTGACCCCCCCTCTTGTCTGTATCCCTTTCTTTTACGTACCCCTAATAATTAGTATTTTCATTTTTATTATTAGTAGTAGTGGTGGTGATGGTGGAGGTAGTGGTAGAAGTATTGTTACTACTACTTTTATTATTATTATTATTATTATTATTATTATTATTATTATTATTACTGCATTGTTTTTAACGCTTTTACTATTCTTATTATTATTGTTTTTATCATTATTATTATTATCATCATCATCATAATTGCTGCTATTATTATTATCCCCGTTATTATCCCCGTCATTGCTACCATAACCGCTACCATTATCTCCATTTTCACTGTTATTAACATTACCTTTGACTTAACTTTTATCATAACTAATATTATCTTTAATGTTTATTTTTAATGTGTATCTTTAATTTTGTCTTTATCTTTATTTTCATCTTCAATTTTACTTCTATTTTATTTTCATCTTTATTATTAATACTATTATTAAAATTTTCATCAATATTATTATTATCTTTCGTACTATTATAATTACCCTACTATTATTTGGTATATTTTTACCACTCTCATAAGTAGTAATGGTTTCCTTTCTCCTCCATTTTGACATCAATATGTATGCTTAACCTTTTGCAGCAAGTTAAACATACTCATAGCCATTGCCACCCTAATCTCCTACCGCCCCCTTGTAATCATACACCCTATATCATAATAGAAGAAACTTATAAATATATTGCAGCATATAATCTGTCAGTTTTACAACCTTGCATACCCCCCCCCCAAAAAAAAAATATAAGCGATTTTATAGCCGCCATTTGCTGTTTAGGGGCACCAATCAAAATTACAAACGCCATAGAAAATAGACACCCCACAAACTGTTAAAATAAATTACCCCGCAGCAACAATACACCCCTTTTTAACCATAATAAAATATACCTCTTAATCTCAATACTATGTAAAAGACCATATAAAATCTTATATATAATACTATATATAACAAGCTTATCCTTATTTATTTAGAATTCAATAAAGCTTCGGGCAACATTATATAATTCCTCTTAATCTTTTTTGTCGCTATGAACCTTACGCTAGACGCCGTATCTTCCCCATGCTACCTAGCACCTTCTCTACTCTTCGGATGAGAAGCATTAGGCTTCGAAATGTCCTGGCATAAAGAGTCCATTCTATCACCCAAATTCCCAGACTTTGCCTGTATTCCATTATCCATAAATGGTCCATTCTATATCTACCCATATATAGTTTTATGTCTTCTTGCTGTCCTATTACACACACACACACACACACACACACACACACACACACATATATATATATATATATATATATATATATATATATTGAATCTCGCTAGATTCAGCCACTCGTATCAGTCGTGGACGACGAAACACGTGTCAGTTGATAATTAAATTGTAAAAACTATATATATATATATATATATATATATATATATATATATATATATATATATATATATATATATATATAGTAATTTATAAAATATATATGGCGATTAAGCTACACTGAATATTCTGCGTTTCATCCACTATAGGATTCGTCAGGCTTATGCGCATAAGTCTGACGAATCCTATAGTGGATGAAACGCAGAATATTCAGTGTAGCTTAATCGCCATATATATTTTATAAATTACTAACTAGCTCTACCTACGTATTGAACACTTTTGAAGTAAATACTTAAAGTTTACGCATAAATCTATACTTTCGTATATTACATTTATGTGAGTAAATGAAGTAGTTATATATATATATATATATATATATATATATATATATATATATATATATATATATATATATACCAAAAATCCAAGAAAAGTTTATTTGAACGAAGAAAATCCGAGAAAGAAGGGGAACAGTCCGATTTTACCAATGTTACCCTTTCTATACAACTTGATATCACAAGTGCATTTAAGTTTTATCACCGCATAAACAAAAGGCCAAGCCGATGAAGTAAATTGTACGTTTTTTATATGGTAAGGGCGCGTTCGAAACAAATGTTTCTTTTTACAACGAAATATAATCATGATCTTTAAGTGAAGATATAATCATGAAGCTTTAAGTGAAGCGATTATTTGCTGATAATCTTATAAAATCGACAGTAGATTCTCTACGGTGAAACGTTGACTCCAATGTATTGTAAACTACGCCACCTCGGAGAGTCATGTGAAGAATATTCCCAGTACACGCGGGAGTAGATACCTAACTAGACCAGACAATCAATCGATTTGATTAAAAAAGAGACGATTTCAGCGATTTCGATGACACAGGTGCCGGAGGATGGAATATTTTTTGATCGTTATTCAATCCCGGACAACGTCGACCCTTTCTCCTAATATACTATAGATGCCGTTTACGCGTGCGTATCTTGTAGCTATTCCTTAAATATATTCTAATTAGGTACAGTAATATTCAGTGAGTTGCTTTCGACATACATTAATTAAACGCCTTTTTTTTTCTATGTATATACAAGAATCGAAAAACGACACCCACAAAGCAATTTTCTTACTCTCACCAAAATACCACATTTACCTTTGTTCATGTATGCCAATTCTGTGACTTTCGTATGTATATACGCATGAATTACATTATTCTCAGAACTCTTAATGACAAGTGTCATATTTCGAATACTAGTCCTGTAGCTCGGCACAATCATGCCACAAATATCAAAGAAGTCCATGCATTTTCCATGATTGCCTTTTTTCCATAAGTTTTATTTTATTTTTCTATTTTCTCATCAGCTTATTCGAGCTATCCATTTGCTATTCACCCATTATCTCATATATTCCAACCGAGAGATCATGGGACGTTTCTAACTATCCCTTTAAGTGTAACTGTTTGAATCTTTCTTGCACTTGGTTCACCCGGCATATTTGACAGGTAGTTTTTGAAATTCTGTTTCATGAGTCCAGTCGTATCTATTAGTGTTGGGACGATCAATCGGAATCAGAATCAGGAATCAGAGAAATTGGAACGTTGGGGAGTATCAGAATCGGTATCGGAATCGAAACAAAATTTTTTGCTTATTTTCCGATGCCAAAAACGATTCTTTTCATTAGCCGTTTAATTGATATTGTTTTAAGCGAAATCTTTTACTGCTGATAGTAACGATAAAATAATGAATATCTATTGATTTTAAACTGCTAATAAAACTAAAATCGATAGATCATCTCTCACAAGTGTACTTGTACGTTTGAGAAAATATCTGTACATTTAGCATGTGTTTTTACGGTAATCGTGAAAAATGACATATTTACAGTTAAATATTTAGAGATTTATAAAGAGGCGGAATCGGTAATTGTATCAGAATCGGGAATTTAGTAAGGAATCGGTAATTGTATCGGAATCGGAAAAAATATTGGAATCGTCCCATCACTAGATCTATAATTACGGGAATAATGAAGATCTTCCAAAGATTCCAGTTTCTTTCAGGTCGTACCACAGACCTTGGAATTTCGTTATCTTTTTCTTCTTAGCTCTGCTTAATGCAGTATCATTGGGGACAGTAAGTTCTTCTAAGTTTTTTTTTCCATTCCTTGTTCCATATGACTATGTCAGGTTTAACAGCCCCGTTTTTAAGGTGCGTAGCTGTATAAATGCCATAGTCACACCGCATAATCACGTTGCCACACCGGTTCTCGTCAGATCACCGAAGTTAAGCAACGTTGAGTCTGGTAAGTATCAGATGGGTGACGATTTGGGAATTCTAGGCGCTGTATTTGCTCTCCGCTTATCTCGGCACTTGTTTCTAGTCGTCTTGTACACTTTACCTGCCACTAGTATTTAACAATGTCGACTCAGGAGAAGTGTGGTTGGAGATTGCGCACCTTTGGTCACAAAAAATTCACGCGCAAGCAACCATTCGTGGGTATCCATAGTCTGTCTAAGACTGAAGGAGCCTACTTTGAGAGGGTGGTGTGTGACTTATTATCAACTGTTCTTTCTGGTATGTGTTCGCACGACTTACTGCTGCATTCAGTATATGATACAGATGGTCAAGTGGAGATGTTTATATATGTAACCCATCGCATTGTATAGTATCCGCCTCCTTCCAAAACTTTACAGGTAAATGACAGGTGGCTCACACTTTCTACTTCTGTGTGGCAGAACTTGCTCTTGTTGTCATTGCTGAGACCACTCATCACACTCTTTTATGTTCTCTTGAATAAAACCTAAACAGGTTAGTTTATGTTTAAACTATTCTCGGCTCAGTTCTTATTGTTTTTCCTCGGCATACAAGCCAAGATAATCTAGACCATTGCTAGGATGGCTTGTTTCCTGTTGAGATATGTCCCAGGTCCTCTGCAGTTCTATAAGGTCCACCTCCCATGCATTGCCGTCTCCAATTGGTGGGGCAGATTATTGTTATCTCCTGAGGTGTCAAAGAGGTTGCCCAAACTTTTTACAAAAGAACGCAAATAATACGAACACTCAATCGTCATCTAATAAAAAATTAAAAAATCAGCAACGCCATATTGCCATTCCGCTACCTTTGTAACGACTTCGGACACTCACATCTTTTTAACGCACTTCGTACAACACACCGCCGTTCTATAATTACATTATCAGGCTTGAGCATTTCTTCCACCGCCCACGGCCATTATATTTCGACTCTAAACGCGCATTGTATTTTTACAGCCGAAGAAAGAGTTTCTGCGATTCTCAACATGGGAGAGTTCCGACTACGCCCAAACCGATGGCGAAGGAGATTCACTTTGACGAACACAGCGGTTATTCTTCTTGTTTTAGTTGTTAAAAACGATTTGCAAATAAATATCAGGTTGCTTACAAACCCAATTGCTTGCCCGCCACTAAGAAGTGCCTGGCGAAGACAGGCTTATCGATAACAATAGCTTTTTCATTAGAGAAATAGGTAACAACTATATACATACATACATACATACATACCTATATATATATATATGTATATATATATATATATATATATATATATATATATATATATATATATATATATATATATATAATGTTCAAGGTAGTCAGGAGATAAAATTAAGGAAGTAAACCGAGGTTACGAAGTGTGCTCGATAAAAAAGAACAAAATATATTATTTTTATTTATGCAGAACAAATATTAAATAGTCGCTACACTAAACATGCTAATGTTTCGAACAAATTGCTTTGCAAGAAACCAAAAGTCACCCGTCTTTGACGAGTGACTTTTGGTTTCTTGCAAATCAATTTTTTTCCGAAACATAAGCATATTCAGTGTAGCGAATTTTTTTTCCGAAACATAAGCATATTCAGTGTAGTGACTTATATTTGTCTATATAAGTAAAAATATCACACACACACACACACACACACATATATATATATATATATATATATATATATATATACCTATTTATCTATATATGTGTGTATGTTATATTCTTATTTCTTTTTAATACAAACATTATTGGCTATATACACGTTTCTGTTTCGATTTCTTTGTAAGTGAAATTTAATCAGGCCGGATTCTTATAATGAAATCAGATTTTAAATAGTAATTATTGTATATAAAATATGTCTGTTATTTGAAAAGGAACTTAAAATGAAACAAAGACATTAGGATAGTGAGAGACACATTTTAAAAGCAGACACAGGGATAAGAGCTAATAAGTAAGAAAAGAAAATAGTTGTCATTGAGCACTTTTACATAAACACTAGTTTTCTTGACTTTACATACAGGAAAAGGATAATCATACAATCACATATATATTAGCTGTATATACACGGCATAATGTCATATATGCTATGACGTCATATATGGCGTCACGTATGGCCATCTATTATGAGGTCATGTATGAGGTTACGTGCTGTGACACGTAGTGTATGTCACCAAAAGTCACGTCGTTGAGTATATATATATATATATATATATATATATATATATATATATATATATATATATATATATATATATATATATATATATATATATATATAGGTTAAGACGTCATATATGACTGACAGAATCTGCTAGGCCGTCATGTGTAACTTAATCTTCTAGCACGTCATATATGCCGCTATAACATATATATGTTATGCCGTCATTGTGAAGAAAGCAAACAAGCAGACATGAATACGGATTTATCATATAAAACAACATAATCGACTTCCGTTACCCGGGAATCTTCACTTTCATTTTTGACCTTCCTTTCTTTTTTGACGTCACACATACATATTTATACATATTTTATACACACACACACACACATACACTCTCACACACACACACGCAAATACACATATAAATATATATATATCTCTATATATATATATATATATATGTATAATATATATAGTGAATAAAGGACAAAAGTCTATATTCCAAAGTTTATGATGTCGACCATCTTAAAATTTATTCCTTTAATTCAGTTGACATTTACAATACTTGACAGTATCTGTTTCGTAGCGTAAAATGAATCACTACACACACACACACACACATACACAAACACACACACATATATATATATATATTCGTTTATATATATGACGTCATTATCAACAAACAAACAAGGCACATTGCCACTTTGTTTTAGGGGGTTACTATCAGGGACATGGGTATCAAGAGTACTGTGTAGGGAGTTGGGCAGCAAGATGTCGGTTCACGTTGCACTCGAACTTCTGCATGTCAATACAGTTGGGGAAGCAGGGACCCGGAAGGGAATTCCAAAGTCTTGCTGTCCTGGGGAAGAAACTACTGGAGTAGAAGGCTCTCTTACATCTAGGGATCTCTACTGTGAAGGCGTGGGATTTAGCTGCTTGTCGGGTTTGTCTGGGGTATTTACGTCGAGGGGGCACAAGTGCTTGCAGTTCGTCAGAGCATTTACCATGAAAGTACTTGTAGAAAAGTGAGAAGGATGCTACATTTCGTCGATGGGACAGGGGCTGAAGTTTAGATGACAGTTCAGGACCTATCAGATTGGCAACTCTTTTGAACCTTGTCTAAGAGCGAGAGACTAGTGGTAGATGCACCAATCCAAATATGACAACAATACTCCATACATGGGCGAATGGTTGCCTTATAATGGTATAGGATACATTCGGGCCTTAGTATCTGTCTAGCACGGTAGAGAGAAGCTACCTTCTTCGCAGCGGTCCTGGCGATACTCGCGATGTAATTGTTCCAACTCATGGTTCCCGAGAGCGTTAGGCCAAGGAGTTTAAAGGATGTACTTTCAGATAAAGAGTCATTGACTATTGATGGTAGAGAAGGTTTCTTGTAATTATTGAAGGAAACGTGTTTAGTCTTGGCAGCATTGAATGTGATCATTCATTTATGTCTCCATTCCACTAGAGATCGGAGGTCATCCTCTAGTGCTTCTGCCATTTCTTTAGATATGTGTTCATTTATTTTCCTGTCGGTTAGGTTAAAATTTTAATATTTGTAATTTCTTTAAAATTATGAGACGGTTTCGGTGACAATCTTTAAAAAACTCCTATTCCATATTTTATAACAAGTTCAATAATTCAGTATTTTTTCAAGCAAATTACATATTATTAACCATCACACAATTTCTGAAACGTATTACTTACTATAGTACAATATATCATGTGGAGCAATTCTTTTCTTTATTAAATCATTTTTAATTGATTTTAATTTTTATTCTGAATTGGGTGCGACTTCGTTGATCGCACTCAATAAATGCTGAAGTTCACACCACAAAGCATTTAAAAGTAATGAAAAATAATGAAAAATAGTCGGCCCATTTTACTCACCTGGCTACCGATATCTATTCTAAAATTCATAATGAGCGGTGCTTTCATTTAGGAGATTCTCCTCAACAAAGTAAATATATTACTTGTTATATATATATATATATATATATATATATATATATATATATATATATAGTAGAAATGGTAATTAATAAAAACTGAAGAAAGTGCTCAATACTGCGTTTTATTTTTTATTACCGTATATTTCTGTAAAGCTACATTATTGTTTCAGCTACCAGGCCGTCTTTTTTTGGCCGTCTGTAGCTTCCTCAGACTTTTACACATATATACACACACACATATATATATATATATATTACATACACACACACACACACACATATATATATATATATACATATATATATGGAAAGAGAAAATAAAAACAGCGAATGGGAAATAGAAAAGAAAATAGACACGCACACACATATACATACACACACATGTATGTATACGTATATATATACATATATATATATATATATATATATATATATATATAGGTTATTGTAAATATTATTGTGAAATGATGTTATATCACTTACTGTGTTTCTTAGAATATATATTCTATTATTAATAATCGCTTCATTATTTTAGATAATCATAAATCGATCTATTTATTTCTTACCGTTCATTTTTTCGAGTGTATATATATATATATATATATATATATATATATATAACTACTTCATTTACTCAAATAAAATATACGAAAGTATAGATTTATGCGTAAACTTTAAGTATTTACTTCAAAATTGCTCAATACGTAGGTAGAGCTAGTTAGTAATTTATAAAATATATATGGCGATTAAGCTACACTAAATATTCGGCGTTTCATCCACTCTAGGATTCCCCAGGCTTATGCGCGAATTCTGTGGTTGTTTATCGTTTTTATATTGTCCTCTCCTATTGAGGATTTAGTTAGCCAATCAGTTTCTAGTATCCACCGTGCCCCTTCCTATCAACCAATGGGCATGCATTTTATAGAACAAAGGATTTCTTTTAAAACTAGATTAGTGTTTTTTTTTGTTTTTGTTGTTAGTTTATATATAAATATATATATGTGTACATACATATATGCACACATATATATATATACATATATATACATACATATATGTGTGATATGTTCATGTATATTCATATTTTTTAAAACAGATCCTTTGTCCGATAAAATGCATGCCCATTGGCTGATAGGAAGGGGCGCGGTAGATAATAGAAAGCTGATTGGCTAACTAAATCCTCAATAGAAGAGGACCATATAAAAACGATAAACAACCACAGAATTCGCGCATAAGCCTGAGGAATCCTAGAGTGGATGAATCGCCGAATATTAGGTGTAGCTTAATCGCCATATATATTTTATAAATTACTATATATATATATATATATATATATATATATATATATATATATATATATATATATATACGTGTGTGTCTGTTTGTGCGTGCGCGTGCGTGGGTGTATACATGGCCTGGATTTTTTTTTTAACCTTTAAAACTGTATAAAAAATAATTAATTTTAATATTTTTTATCATTCGTTAGAAAACTATTTAGTCAGTATGTCATTTAAACACTTGCAATCGCTACATGAACTTGCTTTCTTAGACTTCACAACAGTTCAAATGTTATTTTAGGGATCGTCAGTTGTCTACCATGAAACTATTTCGGGGATTCAAAAACTAAACAATGCATTAAATCATAACTCCCCAGCAGTGTTGATCAAACGCCACCTCTTTTAATCACAAGAACAAAAAAATATTAGGAATATTTGGTCTATTTCTTTCCATACACATACGCAACTACACACACTGCAAAATTACACTTCAGTTACCGTCAAAAATAAGTCTAATAATGATTGTTTATATTTATATATATATATACTTTTCCCGTAGCAATCTTACGTATTTCATTGTGTATATAGTCGATGCTGCAATCACACAAATCATCAGAGACAGATAAATATAATAGAGAGTCACATATGAATTGATGGAATGTAATTTGTTCAGTATAATACATCTTCTATTGAGATTATTATTTGTAATATTTTTGGACGTTTCTTACACTTTATTCTTACTTGAGACACGTAGGGGCACCCGACGTTTTCCGGAATTGAATAACGATCAACAAATGTCCTATCCTTCATATTTTTATTTTCATCGAAATGGGACAAATCGCCTATGTTTAATCAAATCTAGATGCTCCCTCACAATGTACAAAGAGTAAACTTCACATCCCTTTAAGTAGTGACTTAGTCCACAATAAATTGTCGTCTTCATTGCACTGTAGAGAATCTACTGTAAGTTTTATAAAATTATCTGTAAATTTTTAAATGTAAAAGTCAAATATCATAGTTCAACTGTGCTTTACACAGAAATGTTCATTTCAAACGTACCCCTGCTTTATGAAAGAACCAACCAATTCATATAATCAGTTGAATAAAAGTTAAATGTATAAAAGTTAAGTATCATAGTTCAGTTATACTCCAAAGGAAACATTCATTTCAGACGTTTTTGTCTCAGAAAATAATCTACAGTTGATTTAGTAGGCTGGGTATTTCAACTTGTGCGGTGACAAAACTTCTCAGATGCACTTGTGATGCTAGGTTGTATAAAATAGTTAACTTTGATCAAAATCGGATTCTCTCCTTTTATCAATTTTTTTTGATTATTGGTTTTCGATAATTACCATGCGCATTACGATAAAAACCCTACCTAAGTACGCTCCCAGACACATCAAGTACCGCACAATGTTTCTTTTATATAAAAGTAGAGATATCCGAGATACTCCTAAATCTCTCAAGTGTTGAGTTAGTAAAGTAATAACTGATACGAATTTTAATCTTTCCAGTCGGCGACTTAATTATGTTAATAAAGGATGTTTCTGAATTTTACTAGATTCCAGACCAAAAATTCACTTAATCTGGTGAAGTATCAAGTGCCGCAACTTGAAGTAACCTCAGTAAGAGAAAAATGCACCATTCCTCGTATGAGTCAGTGTGTGGCCTTCAAATACTTTGTTATTTTGAATTTTTGGTCAAGGTTTACTTGTAGGATGAAGCATTCTCATATCAAGTTGTCCTGACCAATTTTTGTAGAGAGAGAAGGAGGGAGAGAGAAAAGAGAAAAAAGAAAGAGAGAAAGAAAGTGAGACCGATAGTAAGAGAAAGAAAGAGAGAGAAAGAAAGAAACAAAAGAAAAAGAGAAAGTAGATCGTGAGTGAATGTATGTCTGTCATGTGTTTTTTGTTCCGTTTCTAAATACGTAACTATAGGAATTGGATCACTATTGCCAGCTATTGTGTCATGGTGGAGCCGTTAATTTACAAACCGGGGTGCTGATAATGCACTTGGTCCAAGAGAATAAAATAAAAAGAACAAATTAAAATAAACAAAAAGAAAATAAAGAAGAAATTCAAAGAAAAACGCTGCAAAGTTGCAGTCAAGAAGAAAGATCAATTAACGTAATTATGCTGTCACAAGAGAAAGACAGATTTCTTTTCCATAAAGGATTCTATGGTTGCAAGAACGCTAATAGAAACATTGGTATTTATAGAAAAAATCCAACATGGCCGACAAGCAGCAGAACAAAGTCTCGTCTCATTCTCGTTCTGAACGCTTTCTTATCGTTGTAAGCATCATGCCAGCCGCAATTATTATTAATAGAAAAAGCTGACCGTTGTTCTGTGTTAGAATGGTTGTGGTATTTGTTTTTTATCTGTTGGGTGGATTGATATGGTTACTCGACATTTGCGACCCAGTTTTTACCCTGAAGTTTTCTTTCTTTTTTCTTCCTTTCTTTTTCTATTAATATTCTATAGTTGTGTATCTATCTAACGACCTCTATCCACTTCTCTCGCCCATGTTCTCATTCTTTCTTTACCCTCGCTCGTCTTCTTTTATCTGTTTCTTTCTCTTGCTCATTTTTCCTGCTTCTCTCTTATCTCCTTTCTCGTTCACTCCCGTTTTATCGTGTATATATATATATATATATATATATATATATATATATATATATATATATATATATATATATATATATATATATTTAAAAGAGTGTAGTCATCAACAATTGTGGGGTTTTTTAAAGGTTTTCATCATATTTTTATTTTAAAATATTTTTATAACGCGTTTCGAGCTTAGGGTGTGCTCTCTTCAGATATTTTCGTAAAAAGGTTTTCTTTAAAATGGGAGTTTGTAGAATTACCTCCGCTGATATTAAATATGTTTTTCAGAGTGATGCGTGTGTTCAGACATTCTGTCTCCAACTGTAAGTGTTCACAGTGTCCGGTCAAAGTTATTTTCAAAGAGTGTTTTTTAGTCCATATGGTGAAGGTTTTTATGTTTTTTTATGGTTCTTTTTAAAGACTTTCTTTCCCCATGTATAGCATACACTCACACACAATCACACACGCATACATAAACATTCATGTACATGTACACATGCACACGCACACGTACGCAGGCACACACACATACACACACGTACATACATAGAAATATATGTAGGAGCATACATATATACATATATACATACCCACCTACACACTCACACATTTACTCGCATACATCCACCGCTAACAATTATTTTTATTTTTTTATTTTATATATATATATATATATATATATATATATATATATATATATATATATATATACTTTTTTCCCAACCAAAACACGCATGTATATATGCGCTTAATCATTCAGACATACGTACACGCACCCACAAACACACAAGTAAGATGGAGAATAGGTTGAAGATATATATACACACACATGCACGCACATAAACACATATATGTACACACATATATGTATGTGCACATACACTCACAAACATCCACATACTATGTAGGCACATACACATACACACACATGCACACACACAGACATATGCAGGGACTCACACATACGCGTATATCCATATCCACACGAACACATTTACCCACTCATACATGTGCATACATATGTATATATATATATATACACACATACATACGAATGTGTATACACTCATCCACCCATATATATATATATATATGGGCACATGCACTCACAATCACACACACATATACATATTCATACATCCCACCTTATGTATATATTGGTTGAAGTTTCCTTTCCAATCACAGCACATATGTATACATGGATTCGGTCACCCAAACAAAAGTGCACGTATACATACAAACAAGATGTAGCATAGATAACAGATGATATATACATATACACACATGCATACACAATCATATGTGCACACTCACGCACACACACATATACACACGCACACACGTGTGCACATACACATACATACGTATAATTTCTAGTTGTTTGTTTAGTTAAGAGAAATGGTACTGTACTGGGTATGGGCGCGCGTACCCGCGAAAGTGTGTGTGTGCCTTATTGTGCTTTTTTTGTTGTTTCGTGTGTGAGGGTGCACACCTACCCAAGCATGCATGCGTGTAAGTGTATTTTGTGTTTTGCCTATTTATGTGTATAATTATGGAGAGATGTTTAAGGCGGGGTTAAACTTTGCTATGAAATTTTTTTCTTGTGTTAGCAAGTAGAAGTAGTTGTCAGTTTGGAAGATGGGCATTATCTCGAATCTGCCTCCACTGCATGTGTGTATATGTTGTGATACATGTAGGTGTCTATTTTCCGCGATTTTGATGTTGGATCGGTGTAGGGCTACTCTATTACTAAGGTTTTTTGTAGCGCCTATGTAGGATTTATCGCATGCTGGACATTTTATTACATAGATCACGTTTTTTGAGGTGCAATCTAGGTTTTTTTAATTTTGAATGTTTGTATGGTGTTCGTATATGTGTATGTGTTTTCCTCTATTATTATGTTGCAGACTCCACATCGTTGTTTGTTGCATTTTGTGGCTCCTTTGTTGCGTCTTGATTGAGTTTGGATGAGGTAAGAATGCGTTTTAGGTTTTTGGGTTGGCGTTTGCTTTTTATTATTTTTGTTGTTATAAGGAAATTGTTTAGTTTGCTGTTTTGGTTAAGTAGGACGAGGTTTTTCGTTATCTCTGTGAAAAGCTCTGGGTTGTTTGTGTTGTGTGTTGTGTGATGAAAACCTTTAAAACCCCCCACAATTGTTGATAGCTACACTCTTTTAAATATACATTTTTGCTCTCGTTGGAACTACACAACCATCACTTTAAATATATATATATATATATATATATATATATATATATATATATATATATATATATATATATATATATATACACTCCTTCGGAATAAAATTATCTAATTATCATCTGGTAAGAAAGCCTATGATTATAAGTTTTACAAAATATTATTGGCAGTAATATTCTATAAGTACTATCTCACCTAAATAAAAATTGCTCGATATACAAGATAGAGCAACAAAAAAAAAAGAGAAGATTTTAGTCATTCAATACATATATAAATTTATGACGTGGAATGTTTAAATTTCAAATTAAAAGATATTTATTCTATATAAGACAAAGAATACATTTGACATATTATAACTCCTTATCCTTTAGGATTTCGATGTATATCATCTCTTCAGAAGAGAAAATATTAGCAAATAGTTACGATGGTTTACACCTTATTTGCTAAAGTCAATGAGACATGGAAAATCACAATTAAAAGTTTTTTTTTAAGTATTCAAATATCATAGAGTAAGGGAAGTTAATAAAAAGGATATAAAAATCCACATCCAAATTGCATGGTAAAATCCGAAGTGAATGTCTTACCTCACTGTTATCAAAGACTATAGGATAATGAGTTATACTATTTCAAATGTATTCTTCGTCTTACATAGAATAATAAAAATCTTTTGATTTGAAATTTAAAAAAATTATTGAATAACTAAAATTATATATATATATATATATATATATATATATATATATAATATAATATATAATATAAAGCTAAATATGTGTGTGTGTCTGGTCACGAATAGGCTCCTATATGGTTGACTATTTAAAAAAAAAACTGATTACATATAATGATAGAAGGTGTATCGAGACACAGGAATGGGTATTTTTGATCTGGAAGAACGGTGGTTCATTAAAATTGTAGGGTCTGCGTTCGCGCTTGGTCCACAAAAATATGGAAATAAAAAAAAATTAAAAATAAAAATAAAAACGTTTACAAGTTTTTTTGATATAGATGTACGTGAGAATACTTTGATAAGTATGTTTTAACTTTAATAGAGATGGTGTGATAAAATTTTGGAGTCTACGTTCGCGCCTGGCCTCCATAGAATGGAAATAGGTACAAACTTTAATAAAGACTTTTCATATCTATTTGCGTAAGTATGCTTTGATAATTATGTTTCAGTTTGACGAAATATGGTATAATAAAATTATGGGGTGTTCGTTCGCGCCTGGCCTCCATAGAATGGAAATATGTCACAAAGTTTAACAAGGATTTTTAATATAGATCAACAGAATATTGTGATAAGTGTTTCAGTGTGAACAGGTATGGTATAATAAACTATGGGGTTTATCTATTTTATTTTTACTTTCATCATATTTTGCTTTGGTTTTGATACCCCCAAGTTCGAAGCTATCTGTTTACAACCCTTCCTTTTCATAACCTATCATACTTTCATAAATCAGAATCCATTTTCTGTAGGTTGTTTTTGAATCCAGTCAACGACGGGTACATTTGCTACTATCTCTCTCTCTCTCTCTCTCTCTCTCTCTCTCTCTCTATATATATATATATATATATATATATACATATATATATATATATATATACTCTTTCCTTTTTCTTTCGTTATCTTTCTCTTTCATTTCTCTTTTCTCTACTTCCCTTTGTGTTTTTGTCTCTATTAATCTGTGTCTTTCTGTCTCCTCACAATCTTTCTTTTTATATCTCTATATTTATCTTTCTTGTCGCGTTTTATCTTTCTCACTCTCTGTTACTATATTTTTCTCTTATCGTCTTCATTTATTCCCCAATCCCCTCTTCCTCTTTATTACTTTTCGTTTTTTTTTAAAATATTTCTCCTCCCTCCCTATTTCCTTTTTTTCTTTTTTTTTCTCTTTACCCCTTACTTCTCAATCGGTCTTCCTTTCTTTCAACTCCACTTTACATATACGTCCTGGATACGACCTTAAACTATATCCGATAGTGAGGCCCCAGCTTACGGGCTTTGGGGAGTGTGGAGCAACCCTTTAATTGCCATTGCTCTCAGGTCAACTCTGCCCCGGAGTGGTCGTACCTGTTATACCTGTTAGGGTCCCAACTATGAGTTAAATAGAAACTGACTTATATATATATATACATATATATATATATATATATATATATATATATATATATATATATATATATATATATATATATATATATATATATATATATATATATTCTATTAAATCTTTTTCTTCAAAATCTTTGGATTCGCCATTAAATGACCATAAACGGGTTGATATGCCGTAAAACAAAAACAACCAACCAAATTTTCATATCTATCTCCTTTCCTATTTATTCTTTCTTGTTTTTTTTTCTCGCTCTCCCTTTTCCATTTAACTCTTCTGCTCTTTCTCTGCTTCTCTATCTCTCTTCATATCGTTCTTTAATTCTTTTTTTCTCCGTAAGTGTTTTTCTCCCTCTCTCCATTTCTCTCTCTCTCTCTCTCTCTCTCTATCTTTCTTTTCCCCACTTCCTCTTTCTTCCTTTCTCTTTCCTTAATTTGTTTCAGATTTGTCTTTTAAGCTGAATTATTAGAAAAGATCATGTAAATGACGTCTTGCTCATTTCATTCTTGCGTTTAACTTCAGCTTTTTATTTCACTTTAGTTTTTTTTTTTTTTACGGTGCTCCATTTTATATGGTGAAACGATAAAATTGTCGCCCCACAAAAAACGATATGATTCCATTTCCGTTTGATGAAAACCGTTTTTTTTTGTTGCAGACCATCTACTAGTTGACCAGTTGTGTACAAATACCAATAGCGATTGGAGCTTTCTATCATGTCTGAAAGTTACCCAATGTTCAACGAGTGAGATCGGGGATGCGCCCCTGTACAACCCATGCTCTTTACCAATCCAAGCTATGACAACAGGACTATTACCAGCACTCTCAAAACGCAAATCCGGACGGTTCAACATTTGAGTGTATAGCTCAACGAAGTTTCCGACCACGATTATGGTCTTTGGTGTGGTTTAAAATGAGGCCCACATCATGCCACCTCACATATTCGAAGCCGGTTCGAAAGTCACGACTTAAGTACCTATGTACCTGGATGTGCTGAAGAATGTGCTGATCCAATGGTGCAATCAGGTGGCTGCTGGTAAACCTTGGGTGTGGCAGCAGTATTTGGAACCGGCCCACAACTTTAGAGAGACTGACTTCAGAAGGAATGCTACGTCTTTGCACCCTTCTCACATTGGCTTACCTCCTCCCCCAACCTGAACCCGCTGGAATACTTTGTTTGGCCATACGTCAAGAACATCACTTACATGACCTCTCACAATTCCAAAGCCAGCCTGATCGCCGCATTCCGCCGAGTATTCGCCGAGCTTCCACCGGCACTTGTGGAAAAATCATGCTCCCAGTTCTGGACCCGTTTCAAGGCTGTAATTCAGTCTGAAGACGGTTATATTGAATAGATGTCTTTAATTCATTCTTCTTTTATATAAAAGTACAGAGGAGGAAATGATGAGGACTGACTTGATATAATTTATATAAATAAAACAGTAGATATATTTATTTTGTTGCGAACTGTTATTCTCATCTTTATATTTATTGCTGCTTTACAACGTTTCGGTCAACTGATCCTCTGACCTTCTTTAGATGTTTGACAGCGACGGGGTAAGAATGCGGAGTCCGTTAACTGTATCCTCAGTAATTACTGCCTTCCATAGTTGTTGTTGTTGTTGTTTCACCACGCTTTGATCAACTAATCATCTGGTCTGCTTTGGGTAGGATTGAAACCGCTATCTTCAGACAATGGTCACCTGGAACCGTAGGGAATCAACGCCTCTATCTATTGCGTCACGAAGGATTAAAAAAAAATTGCACCGTTATGATAACTGAACTTACGCATTTATGACTTGAAAGTTCCATCTGGATATTGATGGTGTGAGACCATAAGAAAGTAACCCTTGTTATCGACGTGCGTCAGAAGCAGAGATGCGTCATTTGGATTCCTCCATGTAGCAAAGATTGAACAGATCCACATTCAACGGCGCCTACTGAACGTTATAAGGCCGATACAGTTGATGTCAGCATAGCTAGGAGATGGGTTCGTCGATTTCAGAGTGGAGATAGAGGTGTGAGTAACAATACATGCTCCAGACTTTGATGACAGAGGCATCGTTCATTGTTAGCAAAAGTGCAGTGATAATAGTGGTGGCTATGTATAAAAATCATTGCTGGAACACTAAATGCTGCTTGTTTTAATGGTACCACATCCGTTTTTGTAGGTCTTCAACGTTTTTGTCTTTGTGTTAAAAAATAGGAGGCTTTACTTTTGGAATGATCCTTGTACATACTTACGCACATGCATACGTACGTATATGCATACACGAACATGTATGTATTTGTAAGAATTTTCTTTCCCCCTTCCTGATTATTATTTCCCTTTTTTTTTTTTCAATTCATTTGCTTTCGTTCATCATTCTCTCTATCTCTGTAAAAAAAAATGTCCTCTACTTCATTTTCTTTATTGTTTTATTTTTTTTTGTTCCTCACTCTTTTTACCTAATTCTTTGATTATTCAACATGGGTTTCTTATTTCTTTTTTTACTTCTCCTTTTTTTCTATCTACTTCGTACTTTATCTTTCACATTCTTTTTTTCTCCTTCTTCATTCTAAATTTCTTTCTTTATCCATTTCCTTCAAAATTGTGGCCTAATTAAAAGTAGCCCATAAAAAATGTAGTTGGTTGGTTGCTTTGTTTTACGGCATATCGGGTTATTTAATGCCGACTCCAAAGATTTTGAAGAACATTTTTTTCATAGAATATATTTGTTGTTTTCAAGTCGGTTTCTATTTAACCCATAGTTGGAAACCTAACAGGTACTACACCTCCGGGTCAGAGTGGACCCGGGAGCAATAGCAATTAAATTACCTGCACTGTTACAAAAGATGCTGGAAGTGCTCCCCCTTGACATCTAATGCATTTCTGCACACGTTTGCTGATACTGTCTGTAGATCTTTTCTGGTGATCCTCCTTATAGCATCGGTAATGGTCTCCTTTAGTTGGTCGAGATTGTGAGGCGTATTTGCATAAACTTTTTGTTTTGAATTCCCACAAAGATAAAAATCAGATAGTTATAAGTCTGGGGAACGTGGTGGCCATAAGCTTTTGCTTGTTGTTCTCTCTTCCATAAACATTTCATGAACTAGTGTCAGCCATTTGTGACACGTGTGGCTTGTAGCGCCATCTTGTTGGAAAAAACAAAAAAGAATTGCATTTTGTCTTGTGGTGTCAGTTGGTCGTTAAGAGAAAGATTAAGGTGATCGGGCTACTTTAATACTCTCTTCTAATATTTCTTTCTTCTTTCCTTTATTTATTCGTTCTGTCTTGATTTTCTGCATCTTTAAAGATTTTTTCTTTTTCTTATAAACATTCATTCATTTTCCTTCTCTGCTTTCTTCTTTTTTTCTTTATTGACCCTTTTCTCTTGCAGTCTTTCTTTGTTCCTTTTTTTTCTCATCTCATTTCACCTTTTTTTCTTTTTCTTTCTTTTCGCCTCACTTTTTTTTTTACCTTTATCTCTCAATTGTATCATTTCTATTATCCGTTTTTTTTTCCTCTTAATTTTCTCCAATTTACCTTTCTTTTCTCACCCTTCCTTTTTTTATTGTTCTTGATTCAATTTTTTCCATTTTTACTTTACTAGCAGGGGGGGGAGCTTTATCCGGTCTTAAAATACGCTTAAATATTATATTTTAATTTGTCCAGATTTCGTATATATTATTAGACAGCCGTGATTTCAAAAATACAGAAAAAAAGTATGTGGGTGCCATTAGCTAAAATCGAAACTGAAAGCGAAAATTAAGCATTCAAAGCTTGTAACGTTACCACTATACATACCGTACACTGATATGAACCGCTTAAAAATAAACTAAAATGAATGTACTAAATGTATACTTATTTTTCTTTCAATTTTTACCTGTTTTTAACCCCTTAAATCTATTTAACCGGGTAAAAACCAATAAAAGAAGAGTCCCTAAAAAAGTCAATCATTTGAGGCCCCTAGCGCCACTCTGCGACTTTTAGCTTCGACGGAAATAGAGTTTGAAAATACGGAGACGAGACAGACAGACAGATATATATAGCCTTTATATATTAGATCTCAACATTTCTCTTCTTATTTGCATTTCTTTTCCTTTGCTTTCACTATGCTATCCAGTTTTCTCCTTTCGTTTATTTTTTTTTGTCTTTTGTGCCTTTTTTGTTCGTTTATTTTTTTCTGTCTACTTTGTGCCTTTTTTTATTCGTTTATTTTTCTTTCTTCCTTCCTGCTTGGTTTCTTCATAGTTCTTTTTGTCTTTTCTTTCTCTCTCTCTCCCCCTCTCTCTCTCTCTCTCTCTCTCTCTCTCTATATATATATATATATATATATATATATATATATATATATATATATATGTTCAGCCGTTTTTGTTCCGTCCGTCGTTCATACTTGCTCTCTATCTTTTATGAGTTCTTTCTTCTTTTCTCTCACCTTCCTTTTTCTTCATCCTCTTTTCGCTTCCTGACTCTTTTAATTCTATGTTCCTATCTTTTGTTTGTGTGTTTTCCTCCTCCTCTTCTTCCTCCTCCTTCTTCTTCTTCTAATACTCAGAAAGAAAAAGCATAAGAGCGAAGGGAAATGGGAATTTACAAAGAGAGCCACATTCCCATTTCCCTTCGTTCTTTTACTTTTTCTTTCCCACTATATTCTCTCCTTCCAACCTTTTTCCTCCATATCTTGTTCCTTTGTTTTCTTTTTCTTTATTTTCTTTTATTTTTTATTTTTCTCAAGGCCCCTTCTTTCTTTCTTTCTTTCTTTCTCCTATTTTACTTCCGTTCTAATATTTATTTCTATCTCTTACCCATCTACAATTTCATTCTTTTTTTCTTCTTCTTCAATTATATCCTTCTTTTTTCTTTTCTGAAATGCTTATTATCTCTCTTTCCCTTTCATTGTTTTTCTTTTTTTTTTTTTGATTTTCTCTTTCTTAATTCTCATTTCCGCTACTCTTCAATTCTCGCTTATCTGACGGCCAAATCTCGTTCGTTCTCGCGACTCATCGTTAACGTAAGACGTGGTTCACGGTCACTAACCAAGTACAGAGGCAGCATCTAACCCTTCCCGTTCGTCCGTCAACTTACGGCAAAAAGGCCCGGATATGCCGACCAGTGAAATATGGCGACCGACGCCGACCGACGATTCCTCGCTGCTGAGATTTCAAAACAACAAGAAAAAGAAAAGACAAAATTACGATTACATCAGTTTTTTTTTTTTTTTTCGTTTGATCTGCTTGCCATACTATTTTCGACTTTTATCAAACACATATTTTTCGTTTACCGGCAGTGCCATATTGGTGGCAGGTCGGGGTCAAAGGTGAAAGGACCTTATTTAGATCCATTTTTTGTTTCCTTTCATCATTTTTAGTTGGGTCTATGAATCAGGATTTGAGGCTCTGTCAATCGGATTGTCTGTTGGTCGGGCATGCTTCGTTTTTAAACAGCATTGCATGTAAGGCTTACTTTTCAAATACCATTGTCTGTTATGCGTGCGTTTCGAATAGTATTGTCTGCTATACTGTCGTTTCAAATAGCATTGTCTGTTTTGATTACGTTTCAAATAGCATTGTCTGTTATGCGTGCGTTACAAATAGAATTATCTGTTATAGTGTCGTTTCAAATAGCATTGTCTGTTATGATTTTGTTTCAAATAGTATTGTCTGTTATGCGTACGTTTCAAATAGTATTGTCTGTTATACTGCCGTTTCAGATAGCATAGTCTGTTATGATTACGTTTCAAATACCATTGTCTGTTATGTGTGCGATACAAATAATATTGTCTGTTATACTGTCGTTTCATATAGTATTGTCTGTTATGATTACGTTTCAAATAGCATTGTCTGTTATGTGTGCGTTACAAATATTATTGTCTGTTATAATGTAATTTTAAATAGCATTGTCTGTTATGCGTGCGTTACAAATAGTATTGTCTGTTATACTGTCGTTTCATATAGTATTGTCTGTTACGATTACGTTTCAAATAGAATTGTCTATTATGCATGCGTTTCAAATAGTATTGTCTGGTATACTGTCGTTTCAAATAGTATTGTTTGTGAGACTCGTTTCAAACAGTATTGTCTGTGATATTGTCGTTTTAAACAGCATTGTCTGTTATGCTTACGTTACTTATAGCTATGCTACTGTTTCAAATAGTATTGTTTTATACTGTAGTTTTAAAGAGCATTGTCCGTTATGTTTCCATTACTATTAGCATTGCCAGTTATGCTAATGTTTTAAATAGCATTATCTGTAATACTTATATTTCAAATATTATTGTCTGTTATATTTAACTTACAATAGAATTGCCTGTTATGGATACTTTTAAATAACATTGTTATGCTCAGATTTCAAATAGCTAAAACTAGTCTGTTATAACCAGGCTTCAAAAAACGTTGTATATTATGCGTACGTGTCAAATGGCAAAATGTTCTATCATTAAAACAAACGACCTTTAGTGCTGCAAAATTTATTTTTCTACATAGTCACCACCATTCTGAATACAATATTGCTATGAAGTCTATGCTGTGCCTATTTTAATGCACGTCTATGACAAGGGTAACTGTCTTAGAGTAGTATACCGTAAATATCTGCCAGAGAGATATGGAATTTTCAAGTCCTAAATGCATTAATTCATTCATCATAACAGTGCAATTTTCAATGCACTCTTATCTATTTAGGGGAAATAAAAAATAGGAAGCATTAATTTTAGCACGACCATCTTATATATATATATATATAATATATAATATATATATATATATATATATATATATATATATATATATATATATATGTATACTGTGAAAGGAACATCAAGACTTCGAAAAGAGTGTTGATGGAAACAAAAAGTGTATTTCATTGTACGTTACAGTTGTTTGCATGACCAATCGGATAATTTCAAACATTATATCGAGTCGAACAATTGTTTTCATACCATCAACACCCTTTTTGAAATCTAGATTTTGCTTTCACAGTACATTGATGCTCAATTATGAAATAAAATAATTTTGTAGCTTACTCCTTAAGTCAACTCTTTTTGGCTTTAAACTCATTGGTATATGAAAATTTACTGAATTACACGAACTCAGTATATCACATATAAGTCTCTCTCTCTCTCTCTCTATATATATATATATATATATATATATATATATATATATATATCACTTTTGAATAACACTGAACACAGTACCATTATTAATTGCTGAGGGTTTAGTTTTATTTCCATAGTTTAAACATGAACTATTAAAAAGAAACTTCTAAGAAGAAGACCATAATACACTTCTAAAGTATATATATATATATATATATATATATATATATATATATATATATATATATATATAGGAAGACCATAAAAGGCTTCTACAGTACCTATATATATATATATACATATACATACACACACATATATATGCTAGACAATATATATATATATATATATATATATGTGTGTGTGTGTGTGTGTGTGTGTGTGTTTTCTAGCAGTTCAGTGGAACTGACTATTAGAGTAGAACGCTTTTCGGCATCCAGCCGTCTGTACAGTGTACGCGTGGATCTTTGATACTTCTGAAGTTAGTCGAAGGTATTTACGTCAAGAGAGCACAAGTGTTTGAATTTGGGGAGAATTTCATTAAAGTACTTCTAAATTAAAAACAGGAGTGTAACATTGCGCAATGGGATAGGAATTTATGTTCGTTTGACAGTGATGAACATGTTAGATTGTAGACTCTGTTCACCCCTGTTCAAAGAGGGAAACACTATTAACCCCGATTAGCAACAATATTCTCTGCATAATTTGATGGTGGATTTGAAGAGATGATGTAACAGAGCGCGGGTGTGAGTACTCAAATATCTGTGCGAAATGACGTCACGGTAAGGAAAAAGAAAAACCATAAAAAGAAGAGAAAGATCACGTTAGAGACTTGGCGGACGTTGGGGATGGCAGAGTTCAGAGATAAGAGGCACAATCAGGGTATATTCGGAAAATACACGGAAATAAATTCCGTTGTTACAAAAATACGGAGTCGGGTTATCCTATGTTGCTTGCGACATACTCTACTACAACGTGTGGGTCTTGTCTACAAAAGTGTGGATCAGTGAAGGATGCTGGCAGATCTTAATAGTTTACAAGTTTGGCCCCAACATTGGCAACGTCTTCAGTGTATTCGTTCAAGTACACCTTTTCTGTTAATATTAAGTCGAAGGGTCTGAAAGATTAACTATCAGGTAGCATGTTATGAATCATGAGAGTCAATGGTTGAGAAGGTTTCTTTTAATTGTTATTTGTAATAAGTATCATTTCAACAAGACTACTTCTCTACATACTACAAAATTATTTATTTATTTTTTTGTTTTATGGTTTTCATATATATATATATATATATATATATATATATTCTTCAAATTACGGGATTTCCTTGGATTTATGTTGTAAAAATGGACATTCTTTTAACTTAATTGAAGTTTTACATTTGGATTTTACCGTCACTGGATTTTTTATCTTCCACCAGACTATCCATTCATGTGTAATCACCTTTTTCTTTACCATATTCCCTCTGCTTAACTTATTTTGTTTTCAAGTTAGATCTTTGACTTATTTGTTGTTTCATCAAATACTTCTGCATGCAAAATCCGATCCCGCATTTTGCTAATTCCTAACCTCTGATGAGAAGGAGAGTATTTCTATCCATTCATCTAGTGTTTCCTTTTCAGATAAAATATGTTTTTAACTCATTTCAAAGTGTTTTTTAACATATTTCATTAACTGTTTTTCTCATATTATAAGCTCTATTTCCTATTTGGTTTTATCGAGCTTTTATATCTGTCTAATATCTGAGATAACGTTATAAATATTAATTCTTTAATAGTTATGATTTACTTTAATTTTACCATCTTGGATCATTTTGGTAAATTCAATTGTAATTTTAATTATATATATATATATATATATATATATATGTATATATATATATATATGTATATACATATATATACACATATATATATATGCATATATATGTATATATATATACGTATGTATATATATACATATATATACACATATCTATATGTATATGTATATATATACGTATGTATATATGTACGTATATATACATATATATATGTGTGTATATATGTATATACATATCTATATATACATATATATATGTATGTGTACATATATATGTATATATATACATATATACATATATATATATGTATATATATGTATATATATACGTAGGTATATATATATCTATATATACATATATATATATATATATATATGTGTATATATATGTATATATATACATATATACATATATATATACACATATATATGTATATATATGTATATATATACGTATGTATATATATGCACGTATATATATTTGTATATATATACATATAAAACTTATATATTGTATATATATGTGTATATAAATATATATATACATATATATACAGATATATACATATATATACATATAAATACATATATATATACATATACATATATATATATACATATACATATATATATATACATATACATATATATATACATATATATACATATATATACATATATATATACATATATATACATATATATATATATATACACACACAACTACCTATATACCTACCAACTATAATTTTTTTTTTCATAAATTTGGTTTCGGTTTCGATTCAAGATTATGCAACCAAGTCATATTGTATATATTTTTATATTTGAAATCCCATGTATTTTATATATTTTTTTATGTTTGAAATTCCAACTTTATAATGCAAGTTGCAACAAGGGAAACGGATGTTTTTTAAGGAAAAACTCTTCGAATATTTCAACAAAAAATTTATAATTTTACACTGAACATCCACAAAATTCCCACATCAATATATTACATATAGAAGATTTCACTATTGAATTTCCACAGGTCCAGCTAGTATTGGATTAATATTATTAAATAAAATAACGCGGCGTTATTTTGTATGATTGGGATAGTTGGTATCAGGATTATCCGTTTGTTTTCATCTCAGCAACACTCTGTAACCCTGCTCGTTCAATACAAAGGGAAACCCTGTTTAAAGATGGACGCAGGAAGCGCGCCCGGAAATGCGAAGCCTAATAAATGTAGCTACAGGTGTCTTAATTTGAGATACCATCCATTTCCGGGTAGCTTCAGGGAATTCTTGCTAATGATGCAATGTACACACGTGCAGTCCGTCGCGTAGGTTATACCGAGCACTTTATAATGAAATGAGTTTACACACACACACACACACACACACACACACACACACACACACACACACACACACACATCCCTACTATTATATAAAAATACCTGTGTGTGCGTTTTTTTTTTTGTTTTTTTAGGTAAGGGTCACCACTCATCAAGGCCCGGAGGCCACTCGAGGATAAGTGTTACTGGGTGTACAGTAATCAAGGGGATAATATAGTAATCGTTAGCAGTGGACATTTGGTAAATTGGATTACTTAAGGGGACGGGTCATCAAGAATTGGTTTATGTTGGACTTGAACACAACCAAATTGTAGTCAGATGGAAAAGAGGCACACGGAAGAGAGGTCTACAGGCGTGCAGTTCTAAGAAAAAAATCTTTGTTCATGGAATTTACGTTTTGGTTTAGGCAAATATAAAGAGTTGGAAAAATTATTGACAATGGTTTCAGCTACAGGAGTGTTTTTCGTGAACGTTTGGCGAGGGGTCCATAGATTAGGGCTCAGACGAGTACTTGTCATGTGTGCGTGTGAGTTCGTTCTCTTATGGATTCGGAAACGATTGGGTAGATTTTTTTTTATTTCACAAGAAGGTATTTGATGTGTCAGGTAGTTGTGAGACGATTCTAATATTTTTCCGATTCCGTAATACATTCCCGATTTCGATACAAATATCGATTCCGATTTTTATAACTATTTGAATATTATAGAGTTGCTATTTTTCCCGATGACCGTCAAAACACATGTTAAAAGTGAAGATATTTTCTTAAGCGTACAAAAGAACATTTTAATTTTACAGGTCGTGTTACATTATAAATATTTATTTTATTGTTACTACTATCAGTGGAAGATTTTGTTTAAAATAAAATAAAATAAAAAAATACAGTTAACGAAATATGTCGTTTTGGCATGGGAAAATATACACTAATTTTATTGATTCCGATACCAATTCCGATACCTCCAAAAATTTCGATTTTTCCGATTCCCGATTCCGATTAATCCTCCCAACATTACTGTCTGGGATTATTTTTACGCAAGTTTTGCATTGGAATACGTCTGATAAGAATCAAATATTAAACGAAAAAAAACAAAAAAAAAACGATGAAAGAAGTAATTCCGATTTTGACCAAAGTTAACACTTTTATACAACCTAACATCACAAGTGCATTTAAGGAGTTTCATAGCAGCACGAGCAGAAAACCCCAGACTACAAAATGAACTGTATATTCTTTTATATGGCAGGAACGCATTCAAAATGAATGTTTCTTTTTAACGCACAATTGGCACTTGCCTTTTGTGTATTTTACTTTAATCGAAGTATTATGTATAAATAATTTCATATAAATCATACTTTTTACTAACGGCCGCGCCGGGCCGGCACACAAAACGCCGAGTCAAACACAAAATCAAGTATACCCAACATAAAGTACACTCAATAACGTCTTACTAGCAACGCTATGCACAAAAAAAAATCAATGAAAAAAGAAAAATACCCTAACTAATGATGAGTAAACGTTGGATAAAATGATTAAGATTATTACGAACTCGCCAGCATTCGAACTTGGCATCTTCTGATCCAAAGCAGATGCGGTATACATTGCGCCACAAGTCCTGCCCGTATGCCGAAAGATGTTACCGCTACTGTATGCAGACAGTGCTAAATTCCGTTGACATGGGCAGGTAACTTTCGACATTTGCAAGAAACGGCCACAAAACTCATATTTCGGGTTTTTTTTGTTTGTTACGAACCATAAGGGTAATCTAGGAACTCACACTTTATGGAAAAAAAAGAATTGTTCAATTCAGTGCATCCGTTCGAAACTTTTATTCGTATATATATATATACATATATATATATATATATATATATATATATATATATATATATATATATATATATATATATATATATATATATATGGCAGCAACTCGTTCTCGAGTATTGACATCACTTAATATATCTCTGGCTCAAATGACGTAAACATGAGTGGGTCCAAGCTGTGGTGCACTTAACACCTACCAGGCCAGACCCTGGAAGTTTCAGAGCCCTTATTACCATTGACGCCCATATTTGCATCAGTCCTCAGTGAATGCCCGTATTTTAGGCTTAAGCCAACAATTTTGTTATCGAGATACACACTGATTGCAAAATGTGTATTCCATTGCATATCAAGTAATGCCTGTGCTTGAGACTTTTTATACTGAGACAATCCCACTCTCTAAACAACTGTCACATTGAACCAAAAAGAAGCGCAAGTCGTCGCAGGTTATATATCAGGGTTTTCCTTCTTCCAGACAGGTTGCTTCACCACGGCTTACGAGAGCCCTTTCCTTCCACCATGCCATTTGATACATGACTGCGACTAAGGTTGCTAGCCACCAGAGCATACTCTACACGCCGGTGGGTCATGAATGCCGCAGCTGACAGGGCCTAAGCCCCTCTGGGGGATTCTGTCAGGGTTACCTCACCTTAAGCCTTTGGTTAAAAGAACCTTTGCCCACAAGGCGATAGAGGTCCAGTTATACGGCGCAGGACAGTCCTCGTTCATCAGAGCCCCGTCTGCGTGGCAGTGGTCACGACGTGCACGTGGGGTTGATTTTTCTGGGAGAAGCACAGTATGACGCTAAGACGTCTGCGTGCTTTTAACACACGTCCACACCAGACCATGAGCATATATATATATATATATATATATATATATATATATATATATATATATATATATATATATATATATATACACGCACACACACATAAATTAATGAATAAACATTTAGATTTTTATCAATAGTATAGATTCTCTTAGTGTGGACTATATCACGTCACACGCACACACACATCTATCTATCTATCTATCTATCTCTCTCTCTCTCTCTCTATATATATATATATATATATATATATATATATATATAATATAAAATCAATATATTATGCCTCATAAATATAAGATCTGTATTACAAATTCTAATCGAATTGTAATCATTCCTACATATCTCGATTTAATATATAACGTTTTTTTTTGTTTCAAATCTAGTCTTGATGCTAAATTTACTCTGGAACTTGAAATCAATTCCTAGAATTAAGCAGAAATAAATATTGTCACTGAAACGGTTGAACACAACATCGTTCTTTTATGTTGTATTATTGGAGTGTAGTTAATGACTATTTCATTAATTTATATAACTCGTCTCTATTCAACTTTCTATATGATTATAAAATAAAATGGATAAACTCCGTATATATGAAATGAATATGGAGGCGGAGAGACCCAGAGGTTGGACCTTTCGCCCGTCTTATGCCAAACAGTGTGGTTGGTCCTATACAAAGCCTTCACGACTATAAACAAATTATTTGTGTGGATTTCCGCGCAAATTAGTTATTGTGGCGGAAGCTCATAGGTTGAGTCGACGGGAGAGTCCATCGCGCACGCACACACACACACACGCGCGCGCGCACACACACACGCCCAAATACTCAAACACGCAGCCCCATATATATATATATGCATATATATATATATATATATATATATATATATATATATATATATATGTGTGTGTGTGTGTGTGTGTGTGTGTGTGTGTGTGTACGAGGTGCAATCAATAAGTTTCCCAACATTTTATACATGCATTTAAAATTGTCGTAGACTCTTGAAAATTCAGTCTGTTATTGCTATACATCATATGAGATGTATATAGCAATTATTATGATTTTAGGTTCAATGGAACAGCTACAGCAGGACTTGGAATACACCCTACTAAAGCCTGATTGTTACATGTAATCCGGGCGTGGTGATAATTTAGAAGAACGAAATGCAATAAAATTACGTTTTAAACTTAACAGGGAAATTCCACCGCAAAGGTATTAAATGCTTCAGACTGCTTTTGGATAATCTTGTTTGAACCGAGCATCAGATTTTGAGTGCCTTAAGAAATTCCTAGAAGGCATTGAGTCTGTGAGGGATGATGAGAAGTGTGAGAGGAGGCCAAGAGACAGATTTCTCAGTAAAAGCATGCTGGTTCTCCTAGACCTAAGAAGACGAGACAGAGTAAATCCACCCAGAAACTTATGATGATCCTTCTTTTTTTAACAGCACGGGCATGATCTACATGCACTGTGCCCCACTTAACAAGGAATACTATGTTAAAACTTTAAGGGAGTTCAGGAAGATATCACGGCGGAAAGAGGCGAGCACTCTTCAAATCGAGTTAGTAGCATTGTCATCAGGACAACAAGAAAATGCTAAGAAAAATGTTATTAAATGATGGAAATCATATTTTTTGTATCTGAGACTATCGGTGTTAACACACTACTATCAAAGATGACTGTTGCTCTTAGTATTTTGTTTTTCGTTTTTTCTTTTTCTTTTTCTTCATTTTGGATTTTAAGGTCCTTGGGAATTAGTTCTTCGTGGAGCGGACAAAAAAACTTAAGTTACAAACGAAAACTCTTCCTAGGGATGACAACAAGTCCTCTAATTCAAATGTGCGTCAACCAACGGGATGCACACACCAATTCCTACTGACGACCATCGCCAATAAGAACAGACGTTTTTCTTCACTCCATGAGGAAGTAATCCGAGGAGTTTCAGATTTCCTTAGCATTTTCTGGTTTTCCAATAATTTTGATTTACCAACGAAATGTAAGTTGAACTTTACAATCAAAATTTATTGTTCTAATGAATACTTCAAAAAACAATTTACAAAGTCCTTATTCCGTAAATTTCTACTCTCTGTTGCGTAGTGAGCTTTTTTATTCGGTTGGGGTTAAATTATCTATATATAAATACTGCTATTTATATTAGATTGAAGTTTACCGTTGCCAATGTCAGGTAAACACTATATCCTTTGGATTTAATTACTATATATATATATATATATATATATATATATATATATATATATATATATATATATATTGCTCTGTTTACCACATTGAGCTCTCATACCCGGATTTCCTCCTGGAATTATTCCATTATAACACTATATATATATATATATATATATGAATATATATACATATATATATATATATATATATATATATTACACAGTGATCACCACTTGTCAAGGCCCGGAAGCCTCTCAGGGATAAGGATTATTGCAAGTACATTACGTTAGTGTGGAGATTTGATGAAGTGTTTACTTAAGGGGGCGGTTCATTAGGAATTTGTAAACGTTGGACTCGAAGAAATCCAAGTTGTAGTCCGGTGGGAAGCAGGCATATATATATATTTATATATATATATATATATATATAAAAATCCATGAAACAGTGTTTCATTGTAAACAACTGATGATACCTTGAAAAATAAATTATTGGTATTATAGTAAATTCAAGAGCGAGTTGATGCAGTGATTGCAGGTGATTAAATGACTTACTGACTAGATGGTTTTCTAACGAATGATAAAAAATATATTTTTTTAATAGTTTTAAAGGTTAACAACTTCAAAGACTATATATATATATATATATATATATATATATATGTGTGTGTGTGGGGGTGTATGTGTGTGTGTGTTGTGTGTGTGTTGTGTGTGTGTTTGTATGTGTGTGTGTGTTTTGGATACTTAATCCGGTAGGAGGATGTGATGCGTCTAGTGTGTTTGGTATAAGCTAGTGTTAAGTTCATGTTTGCATGCATTCTCGCTTCCAGCTAACACCGCTGCCTAACCTTGTGATGAAAAGGGAGCAACTATGCATAAGTCTTCCCTGCCAGTATATAGCCCCTCCATCATCAAGAATCCTATAGTGCCTCCACGTTGGCCACACACGTTAACTGGATGCCTTGCTGCCCCAGGCTAAACTTGTAGGAGATCTCGGAGTAGTAGGGGACCTCAGAGGTAGTGCGTTATGACCCAACGATGTGTGGACATGCCCTGGCACACTATCATCCCCTACCCTACTGTCTTGTGGATGCTCTTGGTTGGGCGAAGATTAGGGGAGCCAACCCCAAAATCAAACACCACTGCCTTGTGGGCCTTATCACAGCAAAAGGCTAAGAGATGGGGACTTTGACTTCAAATCCTACTGCTGCCTTGCAGTTTTCTTTAAAACGACATGGAACCTCATCCAGAAAGAAAAGGCGTAGTAGCGGACACGATAGCACGACTGTTTATTTCACTGAGATTACTTTCGGTCTAAAGCTGCGGCCTTCTCTATGCCAGTCATCGCGGGTTCGCTCCACTGGACATGGGCATTTGAGGTCCAGAGGTTATCTATCTGATGCGCAACAGATACCGCACCTAAACTGCGCAAGCAAGTTGGAGACAAGGTGGAAAGTCAGGTGGTGATGGTGTGAGACCACGCCAACACCGAGGGATAAAGCACTGAGGCCCAAACTAGTCATCGTCAAAACTGACGGACTGAATGATGATGATGATGATGATGATGATGATGATGATGACGATGATATATCTGTGTGTGTGTGGGGGGGGTGATAACAACTTTAAAGAGTTCTTGGACTTTCTCCGGGGTCAAAGTGTAGTATCTGTTCTGATGCTACACTTTTTTGACCTCGGTTAATGGAGGAAACATCCTCCATTACTGATCCCTTATCTGCGGAGCAGACAGCAAAATTGACGCAATGTTATTTCCATCACAGAAAAATATATCTATAGATAAATATAGTAGTCGACGCACACGTGATTCTCTACAGCTCATCAGCATGTCTGACTATAATTAGATTATATATATATATATATATATATATATATATATATTACACACACGCATATTTATAGACACATATATATTATATATATATATATATATATTACACATATATATATTACATATATACATATATATTATATACACACACGCATACACACACAAATATATATATATACATATATATATATATATATATATATATATATATATATATATATATGCATACACAGAAAAAAAATAGAATTCTTTTGTTTCCCGAAGCCGAATCATGTTTTAAGCCAATTTGTTGAAAATATTTCAAACTCGAATGCCAAAATGATAGACAGGAATCTTTAAGTCTTCTTTCTTGCCCCGAGCAAACTTTTTGAGTAAAATATAAGGTTGTCTTATTTAATTTTCTGTTTAAGCTCCGTTTTAAACGAAGCCTGTGTTTGTAGCAATGATAAAGTTGGTCGTAATGAGAAATAATAATAATAAGAAGAAGAAGAAGAAGAAGAAGAAAAAGAGGAGAAGGAGGAAAAGAAGTAAGGCAACCAGAATAACCACACTCATAACAAGGAGAAAGAGATGCTGAAAGGTATATGAATGATGAAGAGACTCATGATAATACCTATAATAGTAGGAGCACTAGGAACAATTCCGGAAAACTTTGCAAAAAGAAAAGGAGAAATTGGAATCAGAGGAATGACTTCAAAGATACAACACATTGAGTGCGGATAGTAATACACGTGAGCAACATGCGCGGGACAGACAAACTGCTGTAGAGGCAAAACATGAAGAAGCGTTACAGGGAACCAAGCATATTGACGCTGCATATCTATAAGTTCTCTATCCCCTCCTTTATTCCCGCCGATTGCCCCGTCATCGTACCCCCCCCCCCGCAAAGGAGTTATGCCAAATAGTCGAGAAGGGTCAAGGAGGATGGAAAGACTGAGGAAAGAGCGCTGGCCAGACTTCCGCTTGACGTGTGCGAAGAGAACTTGGACCTTGGGGAGGCTTATTGCAACTCAAATTCCAGTGAAGACCAATGGCCGGTGCTAGCGAGAAATCGATGGTAAGAGCCTGTTGAGATAACGCAAAGAGGTGGAGAGTACTGGAAATCTGGCTAAATTTGTTGTCGCTAAGCTTACAGGGAATACCACAGCTTGTTTTCATGCGGAGCTCTTTGGTGACCTGTGTGAAAGTTTCTTGTGAGCAATAATAATAAGAAGAAGAAAAAGAAGAGAAAAGAAGAAGAAAAAAAGAAGAAAAAAGAAGCAGAAGAAGCAAAAGAACAACAATAACAACGACGACAACAACAACAACACCAACAACACCCATAACACCAACAACCATAATAATAATAATAATAATAATAATAATAATAATAATAACAACAATAATAATAATAATAATAATAATAATAATAATAATAATAATAATAATAATAATAATAATAATAAAAGAAGGAGAAGAAACAAATAATAATAAAAAAGAAAAAGAAGGACCAGAAAAAAATTACATAAAAGACAAAAAATTATTTGAACTCGTTGAATGTTACGGAAGCCTAGACGTGTAATAACGACACATTAAATAATATGGAATAATTTGACTTCTATACAGATTTATTGTCTTCACTCGCAAAAGGATGACTTGTTAAACTTAAGTAAATATATCTTATTTTGAATTATCACTTTATCACGTGGATCAGTTCAACCAGCATGAATAGCTGATTGTTTCTAGATAATGGATTCCTAAAACGGAGTTCTATTCTTGTTGACGATTCCAAAATTTCCGCGAGAAATGTAATCGCTTCCTTCATTTTATGTGGAATAAATCCCAGAAATAAAAATAAATTACTAGTAAGACATCATGGATAAACAATCTTCAATAATGCCTAAACTTGTTACCAGCAGGACCAGACTAGGCGACAGCACTTCAGCAAACCTTTGTGCATATCGCCTGTGAAATTCGGTGATTAATATAATTGACTGGGAATACAGAGGTATCAATAAAAAGGGAGAATACCTTGCTCCTCTAGAATTTGTAGATGACATCATTGTCGCAAGTTACAAAATTAAAAATAATTCTTTACATCTTCATAATGCTCGTCATAGAATGATACTTTAAATTCACGCTGGAAAAAAAAAAGGCGAAGGTCAGGCTCAACAAGTATCTGACAAAGACAGTTCCGCAGTTAAAGATAAAAATAACAAGAGATTTATAAACTTCGTCTACCTAGGAATGATGTTATAACAAGCAACGCTAGTATTACGAGGGGCGTAGCAAAAGCATTGATTCCTATATTTTATCCCGCCCGAATAAATCAGAGAGAATTTTCCTGATGACTGACCTTATACATTAATAAGCCTGGCTGTCCGACGTTGTCCGGGTATTTGGAGGTGTATGAAAACAAAAAACAACAAAAAAGTGGTATTAGGTAGGTAGGCTCGAATTCGTACCGATAAGGAGGAAAAGAATGTAAAAAAAAGCGACCTCTTTACTGTTACGCCCATTGCCATACCGGAAATGGCGATTTTTAAATTAATTCTAGTCAAGCGAAAAGAGGGGAATGACTTTCGAAAATATCGGCGGAAAAAAGCGACCCATCCTTGTAGAAAAGCGTCCAGTTGAGGATGAAGAAATTAATGTGTTTAGCTAATTTTTCGATATTTGTCGTCCGAAGGGTCGATCTTCAAAACGATACTGATCTTTTGAAAATCCGTCACCTCTGTCAGGACATACATACATACATGCTTGCATGCATACATCCATTTAAAAAAGCAGGTGAGATTTATATTAGAGAAGATGACCAGTAAGTTTCATCACTCTCTTGAAAATATTGACAGTGTAATACACTAAAAAGGAACTCAGAAATGCGTCAGTCAATTATGCGAAAAAGTGCATTAAAAATAGTAGTGACTACGTAGAAAAGCACATTCTTGATAACAAAATTTCGACCGTTTTAATGGTATCCCCCCCCGTCCTTGTATGCCTTCAATATTTTTAGTAAAAAATAGGAGGGCTTACTTTCGGATCGACGCTTGTACGAATGGAATCAAACGGTGAATGACGTGTGATTTTGGAGCCTTTCCAAAGTAGGCAAAATCATGAGCTTGATTACTAGGGCTATGACAACAGCATATTCTTTTCATTGTTTTGACTCTCCATTATATATCCGACACATTTAGACGCAGTTAAACAACCGAGAACCACATCACTCTATATAAAAGCATATAAGGCATAAACGGATACACACTCTAGAGTCAAAACTAAAAAAAGAATATGCTGTTTTCCCAGCACTTTTGATTACATCATATCTGTTATAACACATAGTAGCCAAACATTGTTCATAATAAACCATAAAAATTATATATATATATATATATATATATATATATATATATGTATGTATGTATGTATGTATGTATGTTTAATTATTTTCACAGCTGAACCAATGTCTCAGCCTACAAGAGCCAGGAAAGCCAACAGTCAGGAAGTCAAAAACTCGAGTTTTGCCCTCATTTGGGCTCATCAGTTAGACACATCCGGACTCGGGATTTGAAACCCGAGCCTCTTGCATGCAAGGCGAGCACGTTGGTTCGACTGTGGAAATAATTATATATTCTCTCACACTTTCTGAACATTATATACTTTACATACAATACTGTTTCGTTGTAATATATATATATATATATATATATATATATATATATATATATATATATATATATATATATATTCATAAATCTATTTATAGAAAGTTTTGATGAGATATGTCATTGTTGGTACCGTCGGTTTCAAACTCGATAGTAAGGAGCCGTTTTAGATACCCATATCGAACTGTCCTCAGTCGACAATCATCTATTTTATAATCGGAATTGTAATCATACACATATATTACAAGATCTCTTTCAAACCTGGTTTTAAAAACAACCTTCATGTAAAAATATTTAAATTAAGAAAGTTACCGTTTAATACTTTGACCCTTATTGGACATTGATATATATATATATATATATATATATATATATATATATATATATATATATATATATATATAATGAATGCATAACAAAAGTATATATTCCAAAGTTCATGATGTTGATCATCTTGTAATTTATTCCTTTAATTCACTTCACATTTACAATTCTTTACAGTATCTCTATCGTAGCACAGAATCAATCACTTATTTATTATATTAAGTAGACTTTATTAATCATAATAACCATTTCTGTAAAATCTGATGAAGTTACTGGCTCGTTGGTACGATTCGGTAACCGAAACACGTGTAACTAAGCAGATAAAACGGCAATAATGATGATGATAATAATAATAATAATATATATATATATATATATTATTATTATTATTATTATTATTATTATTATTATTATTATTATTGCCGTTTTATCTGCTTAGTTACACGTGTTTCGGTTACCGAATCGTACCAACGAGCCAGTAAATTCATCAGATTTTACAGAAATGGTTATTATGATTAGTAACGTCCAATTAATATAATAAATAAGTCATTGATTCTGTGCTACGTATATATATATATATATATATATTAATTGATTGAATCTGTTCTATATATATATATATATATGTATATATATATATATATATATATATATATATATATATATATATAAACAGTTATGTGAGCATGAAACTAGTAAAAATATAGAGAAATAGAAACATGAAACGTGACTACAAACGGATAACCGATTAGGAATAGCGAAACAGATGAAGTAACACAAATGTCGAACGTTTTGCTGCATCGACACCATTGTCCACAAGTAAATAAAACGCAGCAACATTTCAATAAAAGTATGCCTGTCTTGTTATTGCGATATTTTTGTAGTTGTGTCTTTTTAACTGTCACCAAATGATTGATCACGTTAAGTTATGGATGGCAATAACTGCCAAAAATTACCTTTTTATGACGTTTTGTTTATATTTTCGAACGGAATCCTGTATATTGTTGCATTACTTGTATTTTTCTTCTGGTCGATTTCTGCGCCTATTTACAAAACAGACCGCTGCGTTTTTTCGAGATGCATCCATGAAAATAACACGCTTATCGACGAATATCATATGTACAATTTACAAGCGACAGACAAATGAAACGGCAATTTGACGGCTAATGGAAATCCAATTTAAGGATAATTAAGTCAGCCTGATTATTTTGAAGAGAGCCGAAACTGTCATTTATAACATTTTAAAAATCGGACTATTTACTGCAGGAAAATCTGCGGAAATAAGCATGCTCTTTATTGGACGGTTTGTCCGCCCACAATTTTGTTTGTACCAATCAGATAGCATGTTATTACTCACTGCCGAGGATGTTCTTGGCGCCAAAATTATATTTTCAGGTATCCAGATTTCGAGAAGACGCAGGCTGGAATGGACATTGAATTCTCACTCGAGGCTTGAAGCCTCGAAATTACTTTGTCTCTTTGAGACGTTTTAATGCTCAACTGTGGGGCGAAATGTTATTATCATTTGCAAACACCAATCTCCTTATGTTGGGCGAATTCTTATATTTTTGCACGCTGTTGTGATCCGTGAATCTATTGACTTTCTTCTTAACAATATAATGTCTGTTAACGACGAAATTAAGGTCTACAGTTTGACCTGCCTTGTCCGCCATTAAACTGAATTTACAGAGGATTCTCTGAGGCTACCGAACTTGCAGTACCCATATTGGAAGATATCACTCAACTCTTTATGCTGCGCAGTTCTTCGTCACACGGAGTTTTTTACCCAGCCTTTATCGGAGATGAACTATTACCCCTTTGAAGTGTTACCAGCTCATCATAGCCGAAGATGACGCATCTTTTGCAATTTGTTTTTTTTTTATTTAATAAAATTTACGTTGAAGTCTAAAAAATGAACATGTTGTAATTCTGTTTGTTTTTCTTCCATTCCGCCAAAGGAAAAAAAAAACTATGTGAGGATTTCCCTCAAATTACGGGTCCGAAACAATTCGTTATGCGATATTTTTTTCGTTTTTCATGAGTTAATAGAGCTTTTACTTCTTTGCGTATTGTGATAAGTTTGTTTGTTTCTCTAATGTGTATTTAATTATATATGAGGGGCATTCAATAAGTTTCCAGACTTTTTCGTATGGTTGGTTGGTTGGTTGGCTGGTTTTGTTTTATGGCATATCAACCCTTTTCAGGTTATTTAATGTCGAATCCAAAGATTTTGAAGAAATTTTTTTTAATAGAATATATTTGTTGTTTTCAAGTCGGTTTCTATTTAACCCATAGTTGGGACCCTAACAGGTACTACCACTCCGGCTCAGATTTGACCCGGGAGCAATAGCAATTAAACGGTGGCTCCACGTTCCCCATAGCCCGCAAGCTGGGGCCTCACCACTGGATATAGTTTAAGGTCACATCCAGGAACTTTTTCGTATGAGCACGTTTATTGATAGTACACACATGAAACACTAGTCCTCTTCGAAGTAATCTTCTCCAGCTGCAATGCACGTTCCAACAATTCCTGGAAGACCCCATGGAAATCCTACTGTGTGAGCATGTCAATAACCCTCTTTCATCTCCCTAATCGTCTAATACCAACAACTTCTAAGGTTTGTCTTACGCTTAGGGAATAACCAAAAGTCACAGAGAGTAAAGTCTGGAATATAGGAAAGGAGAGGAACTGACTTGATGCTAATCTTGGTCAAACAATCTGTGACAGGAATGAAGTTGTGCATTCACGCAAATCTTCCGCCAATAATTGTGCGTACAGTTTCCACACTGGCATCAAACTGAGCATTCATTGTCTCTTTAGACACAGGATAGTCTTTATCCTTAAAAGTCTTTATTTGGCCAATCAACTATGACGTTCTGACTTCCTTACTTATCTCAGACATCTCTTATAACACTCAAAAACTGATGCTGGATTCATGCAAGATGGTCTTAAAGCAGTTTGAAGCAATCCATCCGTTTCTGTGTCATGTTCTGTAAGTTTAAAACAGAATTTTATTACATATCGTTTTTTTTTTGACATATCCTCACGTCCAGATTGCATTTTTTTAAAATTCACCAGCTGCGACAATGAGGCTTTATCAGGGTGTATTCCAATTCCTGCTGTAGCTGTTATTAGAACCTGAAATAAAAATTTCTCAGTCATCTAGTAAGATGTATAGCAATGAAATACTGAATTTTCAAGGGTGTACCACAATTTTAAATGCGTGATCAAAAAAATCTGGAAAATTATTTGAAGGCCATCGTGTGTCACTATTTTTTTTTTTTTTTTGCATTTGTAATGTTCTATTTTAAAATGTATACATTTTTATTTGCTTGATTCTGTACTGTGTTTAAAATTCCAATTCGAAATGGATACTGAAAAAAAAAACTTTTTTAATGATTTTTTTTTAACAAGGTTTAATGGCCTGGAGACTGCTCACACTCAAGGGTAAAGTTAAGGAATGCAAGGTGGTCAGTGAGGCAATAGTACATCGGTGGAACTTGAATAGAATTTTATTATTTAAGAGGATGGCTAAACAAGAACTTATCTGAATTGGACTTGAAGACAACTATGCTATCAATTGTAAGGCAATCTCAACGTTTTCCCGATTCCGATACAATTACCTATCCGATTCTTTATAAATCTTTAAATATTCAACTATCAACTTGTAATTTCTTCCCAATTAGCATGAAAAACCCTTGTTAAATGTGCATATATTTTTTCTAAGCGTAAAAAAATACATTTGCGGGGCGAGTTATTTATAGACTTTAGTCTTACTGGCCGTTTAAAATCAATAAATATTTATTATTTTATTATTACGACTAGCAGCGCAAGATTGTGTTTTAAGTAAACTAAATATATAATAATGAAAAGAATCGTTTTTGGCATCGTGAAATTGGATAATATTTCACTGATTCCGATACCTTTAAAAGTTCTGATTTTTTCGATTCCAAATCCCGATTACGATTAATCGTCGGAACACTAATATATACAGTAAATAGCAAAAGTATTTGTTACAGTGTTTTTCCCCGTATTTCTTAAAAAAATATCAAGTTAATTTGAATGAAATTTATACCCAATCTTTGAACAGACATTTTCTATCTAAAAATAAGAAAATGCGAATATACTTAGTTGACAAATATTTATTAATGAAAAATCAAATTGACAAGTCGTATATCATCTGCTCTGCCTTACAGCCGCCAAACGCTTTCCATAACTGTTTATTAGTTTCTTACAAGCACTTGCTAAAGTTTCTTCGCTAACTTTC